>NC_064832.1:84079748-84803498 GCF_024166365.1 Elephas maximus indicus
ATCATCTATCTATCTACCATCATCCATCCATCCATCTATCTATCTATCTATCTATCTATCTATCTATCTATCTATCTATCTATCTATCTATCAATCTATCTATCTGTCATCTGTCTATCATTTATCTATCTGTCTGTCTGTCTATCTACCTATCTATCTACCTATCTACCTACCTATCTATCATCTATCTATCTAATCTGTCATCTATGTATCGTCTGGCTGTCTATCGTCTGTCTGTCTATCCTCTGTCTACCTGTCTACCTAATCTATCTATCAATCATCTATCTATCTATCTATCATCTATCTATCTATCTATCATCTATCTATCTATCTATCTATCTATCTATCTATCTATCTATCTATCTATCTATCTATCTATCTATCTATCTATCTATCTATCATCTATCTATCATCTATCTTCTATCTATCAATCACATCAGATGGCAAGAATTGCTGTAGATAATCATTAGGCCAGAAGAGAAAGAGAATTGTAGGTTGGTCAAGTAAAGTCTCTCATTTGAGCAGACACCTGAAGGAGGTGTAAAGACATGTCCTGAGGATGTCTCTGGAAAGAGCACAGGTGGTGGTATAAATATCAAAGGGAAAGTCTTTGAGACAAGACCATGCTTGACATGTTTAAGAAATAATGAAGCCAGCATGGATGGAACAAAGAATTATTAAAGAGAACTGTAGGAAATTGGAGAGGGATGTGTAGTTAAGAGTATCTTTTTTTGTTTCATTATTTTTAATACTATTAGTGTTTAGAGACTGGAGAAAGCACATTGTACACTGATAGGAATGATTCTGAAGAGATAGATAACTGATAATGCAGGAAGAGAGAAGAGAATTTCTGGAGTCAAGTATTGCTGGAGAGTGTAGTAACCCAAGTGGAGAGTGTAAATAAAGTATATGTGGAAAGGATGGCTTGAGGAAAAACACCAACAGTTTCCCTAGAATGGAAGGCAGCATCTATATTTATATATCTTAGGTCAGATAATTGGGTTGATGTGGGAGTGCCTGGGTAGTGCAAACTATTATTGTCCTCGGCTGCTAATCAAAAAGTTGGCAGTTCAAGTCCGTCCAGAGAACATTTGAAAGAAAGATCTGGTGCTCTACTTCCAAAAACTCAGCCACTGAAAACACTATGGAGCACAATTCTACTCTGATACACAAGGATATAATGAGCAACATCATAATTAATGGAGAAAAGATTGACATTGTCAAGGATTTCATTTTACTTAGATCCACAATCAACAGCTATGGAAGCAGCAGTCAAGAAATCAAAAGACGCATTGCATTAGGTAAATCTGCTGCAAAGGACCTCTTTAAAGTGTTGAAGAGCAAAGAAGTCACCTTGAAGACTAAGGTGCACCTGACCCAAGCCACGGTATTTTTAATCACATCATATGCATGTGAAAGCTGGACAATGAATAAGGAAGACCAAAGAAGAATTGACCCCTTTGAATTGTGGTGTTGGCAAAGAATATTTAATATATTATGGACTGCCAGAAGAATGAACAAATCTGTCTTAGAAGAAGTACAATCAGAATGCTCCTTGGAGGCAAGAATGGCGAGACTGCATCTTACATGTGTTGGACATGTTGTCAGGAGGGATCAGTCCTTGGAGAAGGACATCGTGTTTGGCAGAGTACAGGATCAGCAGAAAAGAGAAAACCCTCAAGGAGGTGGATTGACACAATGGCTGCAACAATGAGCTCAAGCATAGCAATGATTGTAAGGATGGCTCAGGACCAGGCTGTGTTTTGTTCTGTTGTGCATAGGGTCGCTATGAGTTGGAACCAAGTCGATGGCACCTAACAACAACACAACACATGGAGTTGCCGTGAATTGGAATCTACTCAGTGGCTACTGGTTACTGGTTTAATACCAATAACATAATATGGACTAACATTACTGAGTTCTTACCATGGGCTAATAATCACTGTATAAATTGGGCTGATGTGGGGTGGTGGTAGTGGGATTTCCTACATGATTGCTATTGTGAAGGAAGAATGAGAAGATGTTGAAAGCTTGAAGAGAACAGGGAAGACATGAGTTATTCATCTAAACGCTCACTAGTCCTCTTGACCCGAAGGCACTGAGTTCTCTAGCTATGTGGGTCAGCACGCTCACTGTAACTGCCTTAATCCGTGAGCCAGGAAGCTCACTGTGCGGTCTGAGGCCAGTCTCCTGCTTTTGCTGCTGCAGCCTCTCTGCCACTGCTTCTTGCCATCTTGTGCTATCTTTGGTGTTACAGCTCTCTGCCTCTCTGTTTCATGGGTCTAGGAGATTCTCAGTGCAGCCACCCCAGGACAAAAGAATGCACCCCACTCCAGTTTCTTCTTTTTGGTGGTAGTCGGGTCCCCCTTTCCAACTCTGGAATGGCTCAGTTTAAGCCTATTGAAGTGGCAAAAAAAAGACCAATCCCCTCATCAGGATTCCATACCCTTTATTTGTAAGGTTCCATCCCCACAAGGGTGGCAGGCACCTTATTTGTATTATTAGCAATCTGTCCAATCTCCTTGGTGAGCCACAAGCACCTTATTTGCATAGTCCCACACAATTATTTGGTGGGAGTTACAAGACAATGGCTAGAAAGGCCATATAAAAGCAATCCATACCACCTGAATTTCCTACACGATTTTCTGCATGCATGAATGTTTTTCAGCACACTTTTATCACCAGAAGTTAACACAATGTACAACAGCCCCTATTAGGTCCACATTTTGTATAGAACATGATGTTGTTAAAAAGTGAAATTGTTATAATTCACGTTCTTGAATTTGTTGAGATAAAAGAAAATAATGCTCAATAGGGAAATATTCTGAAAGTTAATTTGTTTTCAAAGGAGGTATTAGTTTTCAATTTAAAGGCAGTTGAGGTTATATTTGAAAGCCTATTCAAACCAGGAATGGATTTATAAATGGGCTCAACACAGGATTGCCCTTTTGAAAATAAAGTAAGCTCTGCTTTGCCTCTTTCCATTAACAAAGATAAGGGCTCTCCACTCAGAACGTGATTTATGGAGTTCCAGGATAAAACATGTTATTCAAGGCCCTGCTTGAACTTGAGGTGATTTATTAGACTTGATATAAAACTGAGGTTAATGAATCATGGCGAGGTAGAGTCCTGAGGTCTTCAAAATTAAGGGTAAATATGACAGAGCTCTAAAAATGAAAAGATATATAACTCACCTAATCTTTAATGACAATTTATGTCCCTGAAATGCCTCTATGTTCTGCATTAATCCCTTCTTTCATTCTGGGAACAGTATTGTAGAGCTTCTAAGATTTGGTTGCTACCATAGCTTGAATGAATGGTTGAATATATACAGAAATGAATTAACAAAGTTACTTTCTAATTTATTATTGCGTTTTATCATTATAATACAATATGCTATGATTATGCAATCAGAGGAAATATACAAGATATGACTCTCATAGAAGCTTGTTTCCTGAAATTCATGACTGCTTGCTTTCCACAGCTGTGTAACAGCCCTTTATAAATAATGGAAGAATGCTGTAGCCTGACAAACTTTATAATATAAATAATGTGCTAATTTTACTAGTTTTTCTCTGTTTATTGCCTTCATTCCTATTTAACAAAGATTTCGGTTTTGTAATAGAAATAGAAAGGCAGAGGCATTCAAAATGGCTTTTACTGCAACTATTTAACATAATCTATTGTTGGCATAATTCCCATTGCCAGTGAGTTGATTTTGACTCATAGCAGTCCTATAGGATGAAGTAGAACTGCCCCCACAGAGTTCCCAAGGCTGTAAATCTTTACAGAAGCAGGCTGGTACATCTTTCTCCTACAGAACAGCTGATGGGTTTAAACCACTGATCTTTCTGTTAGCAGCCGGACACTTTAGCCACTGTGCCACCAGGGCTCCTTGTTGGCTTGGTTAGTGATCTTATTACAAATTATATTTGACCTTGAAAAGAACGGCCAATGAATTAAAGGATAGTTATGTGACTATTATATTTTTTTCTAATCAAAAAACAGGTAAATATTATAAACTTTTCATATTTTTTATTTAAAGGACAATGTAACCAGGTTTTTGAAAAGCCATGTTATTAATTTACTCTTTGCTCCGTAGGTTTGAGAAATACATGTAGCACATGTACAGTAATATCCAGAAGGTAGTTTAGCATTTCATTATTCCCATTGCTTTAGAATGTAAAGAACTTGAATTAGTATAGTGACTATTAGAGATTTCTAATGAGAGAAGGAATTTAAACAGAGCAAGCTACCCCAGCTAAATGCATAAACCTCTGCTGAAATTGTCGAATCTGAGCCAGAATTCAAGGAGGGTGTTAATACCAAATCATCTCATTCACACTTCTTAATATGAGGACAGATGTATCTATCATCTATCTATCATCTTTTCTTAGACTTTGCGATGGTTATTTGTTTTTGTTGGAGGATTAATCTTATATTTGTCAATTACTATCTTATATTTGTCAATTACTGATCATGCTCCCTTGAATTAGAACATTTCTACATATTTTATAAAGCAATGCTGGAAAAACAAACAACAAAAAAACTATGCAAAGCTAAGTTGAAATGTTAAATAAATCTGTCAGTTAAAATGCACATAATAGAGTTGCAAAAATTTAAATTTATTAAAACAAATTTAATAAACAGTGTTTTATGACACTGGTCTAGCAGAGACACTCAAGTTAATAAACATATTTACTCATGTATTGGAAAGACCAATAGTAGTGCCATTTCAATATGGCCTCATCCAGGTTCTCAAATGACATTATCAGGAACAACCTTCTCTCTGACTCATGACTGTTGTAACGTTGACTGGAAGGCCGTCTTCTTCTGATAAGCTAGAGAGATGGCCACCAACAGCTTCAGACTTACACACCTTACCATTAGTCAGCCCTTAAAATACTTCTTGAATATCTCATAAAACACATAATAGCTTTCCAACCTTTAGGAACCTATAATAATACTGGGAAAAATACACATATTTATGAAAAAAATTACAATATAACATATTGAAATTTAAAAATACCTGCCACTGGAATTCTGAGCAGGACACACTCTGCCTGATGAAGGCCTGTACATTCTAGAAGCCCCTGTTCACAAGCTAATTTTCTACTAGGCTTGCCCTGTGTGGAAACTTCCCTGGCCTTCCTCTCCCTCTCAACTCCTTTGCCTAATAATTAGTCTGTACCCAACAATCACCCTCACCTCCATGATGTTACATTTGTCAACAAAATAGTATACTTTAATCCTTTTTAAAATTAATTTTTATCATAGTTTCCATGAAATATCACCTGTGGTTTCTTCTGATATATAATGTTCTGTAAAATGTTCTAAATAACATATAATTACCTTGATTTGAAACTTTCATTTTCCCTCCTGATTATCCAGGGAATTATATACCAAATGATATTTACATCAACCTTTTTTTCCAGAAGTAACTCATCTAGGCTTTACCTTAGTTCCCTATTCTGCTACTGGGCTCATAGTTTGAAAGTATATTTTAAATTGAACTACAGTGAGAAAGCACAATTGATAATAACAGTTTAATACTTCACTCTTCTTGTGATACTTACATGAAAAATGAAAACTGGAATCTGATGAGATAGACTTCATGTGTGAGAAAAATTAGAAGAAAAAACTATTTCTAGATGGGAATTCTAAAATTGTTCCTTAAATCACATTATAAATCTAGCTATTGACAAGATTAGCCATAAGTGTTCCCAATCTCCAAATATCTCATTTGTCCCCTTCTAAATAATGTCATAAAAGGCTAAATTAAAAAGTAGATGGATAGATACACAGACAGATAGAGTCTCAACCATCAACAGAAACTACACATAAAATGCGATGGATGATTAATAAAAAGGATTTTGTATATTTTGAGTCTTTTTACTATTTTCAAGCAAATTCCACTATTTATATAAAATACCCTGGCATATATCATCTAATTTCAAAACTATTTAAATTGGAAATAAATACAGTACATTAAACCACACCAAGTGAGTCTTTGTTTTCTTATAGGACAAAATTGCTAGTGTTTACATAAAAGCATGTGTTTGTAATGCTTCTTATAATAAAATATTTGTCTTAAGATGTTAAAAGATCTTTTCATTCTCCCAATAACTCTACAAATGATAATTTGCCCAAAGTATAGTTCCAAGCGTAGTTCCAGTAGTCAACATCCTATCCATGCAGCATTCTCATTGGTACATTATGCTGGAAGGGGCATATCAGAATCAGTCCATCAAACACTGCTTGCAGAAGTTTGCCTCAAGTGACTTTTCCCCTGAAAATTCAGATACAGGATTATTCACATGGAATCCAACCAAACCCATTGCTGTTGAGTCATTTCTGACTCATAGATGCCCTATAGGATCGAATAGAACTGCCCCATAGGGTTTCCAAGGAGTGGCTGGTAGATATGAGCTGCTGACCTTTTGGTTAGCAGCTGAGCTCTTAACCATGGTGACTAGTAAAATGTGTTTGCGAATGGCCTTAATCTTCCCCTAATATCTACTATTCTATCAGCTCAGTACAAATATCCAAATTTACAATATTAATCCTCTGGCGAGTGATTGAGATGGGAGGTTATAGGATTGTGTAGTAGACATTACTGATGTCTTATGTCCCAACGCCAGGGTTCCTCTTCTAACATTAGCCACTATAGTGATGGACACTTCTTAAACACACAGATGTCTGCCTATCTTTTAGCTTTCTGCTTCAAGGCTTTCATTGATACCTTGAGTTTAATCAACCCAAGAAGAGTATTAAATCCTGAGAAAACTAAACCCTGCTGGCAACCATAAAAAATAGGGAATGTTAGTCTCCAGTCTCCCAGATGGACAATTCTGAGATGTATTACATGTCATTCATTCTTCAGAGGTTTTCCAGTGGGATTGACCCCAGCAGTAGTAATATCTCAATAATCAACATTTATTTGATTAACCTTTTCAGCTTCTGCATTTGCTTACTCCAGCTACCGAAGATTATCACCCCCAGCCCCCCCCCAAAAAAAAAAAAAACTACTTGTACCCAAGTTCTCTTCACTAGCTTTGCTTTCAGGAGAACACAAAAAAAGATATCATTTTATTTTATATCATTTTATGAAAATATATTCATCGTCATAGTACAATTGTTTGTCTGTAAAGAATATAGAACACAACAGACTTGGTCTGGAAACTATAACATATAATTTTCAAATTATAATATGTTTAGCATTTGAAAATATTATTTGTAATTTCTGAGGTATCCATAGTATACAAATTTCTCTAATGTTTACATATGTTTGCTTCTCCTTGGTTTATTTAGTGGCTGCACACAATTTTTTGATATCTAGTTGTCTTTTACATGTAATCAAGAGTAAATTTATAACAAATAAATATCACCTTAATTTATATTTTTCAATGTATGTCTCATGCAATATTTCGAATCTAGATTCACCTCAAAAACTTATTCCATAAAGTCACACAAGCTTTTATTTTAATTCCTCTTGTTGACAAGGCATTTTATTTGGTGATTATCATTTTCCATACTCATGGAATGTACACCAAATGGCACTTATTGATGAAGATCAAAGACTACAGCCTTCAGTATGGATTACACCTAAAAATAAAGAAAACAAAAACCCTCACAACTAGATCCATAAGCAAAATTATGATTAATGGAGAAAAGATTGAAGTTGTCAAGGATTTCATTTTACTTGGATCCACAATCAACGCCCTTAGAAACTGCAGTCAAGAAACCAAAAGCCACATTGCATTGGGCAAATCTACTGAAAAAGACCACTTTAAAATGTTCAAAATCAAAGATGTCACTTTAAGGACTAAGGTGTGCCTGCCCCAAACCATGGTGTTTTCAATTGCCTCATATGCATGTGAAAACTGGATGAGGAATAAGGAAGATGGAAGAAAAATTGATGGCTTTGAGTCATGGAGTGATGAAGAATATTAAACATTCCATGGACTTCCAAAAGAAGGAACAAATCTGTCTTGGAAAAGTAAGGCCAGAATGATCCTTAGAAGCAAGGATAGTGAGACTTTGTCTCACATACCTTGGACATGTTATCAGGAGGTACCAGTCCCTGAAGAAGGACATCATGCTTAGTAAAATAGAGGGTCGGTGAAAAAGTGGAAGATCCTCAGCAAGATGAACTGACAACAGTGGCTACAACAATGGGCTGAAACGTAACAAGGATCATGAGCATGGAGTAGGATCCGGCAGTGTTCTGTTTTATTGTACGTAGGATTACTATAAGTCAGAATAGACTTGACAGCACCTAACAACAACAACAACATGTAGGAGTGAAATGATGGAGCCACGTTTAAGTAGACATATATGTAGCCTTGACAGATACTGTCAAGCAGTTTTCCAAAGTGTTTGCAACATTTCACACTCCCACACCCATGAGTGAGAATTCCAGTTACTCTTCATCAGGGGTGTAAATGTAATGTGGTATCCTGGAGTGAGAACCTGGAACAGAAAAAGTAAATTAGGCAAAATTAATGAAATCTGAATAAATTATGGACTTTAGTTCATAACGACATATCAATATTCAGTCATTAATTATGACAAATATACCATAATTATGCAAGATATTAATAAAAATGTATTTTCAACTCTTCTATAAATCTATAAACATTCTAAAATAATTTTTTGTAAAAAGAGAGAATTAAAAAAATCAATTAAAATTTAATAAATGTACAAAGCTTAAAAAAATAACACCTTGAGAATCATGTATATCTACTGTCTATAATAAACTAAGATATTTGTTTGGGGATGTTTGTTATAATTTGCAAATTCCAATTCTATCTTTGGTCCAACAATACAAGTTGTTTCATTTATGCAGATTATTTATAGTAAGATTTATAAACCGTGCATGATATAAAATACATGCATAGCAGATATTTGTTGAATAAATAAGATGTGAACTAAGGAGTGAATCAGCACAACTGGAAAACACAGTTTTGATAACTATAGCTTGAGGCTAACATTTTTCACTTTGTGTATTTCTACATTCCACTGTGTTAATTTTTCCTTATGTACACACTGAATAATTCACCAGTGTTTTTGAGTTTGAATTTGTATTTATAACCTCAAGAAATCTTGACAATTGTCTTGGTTATCTAGTGCCACTGTAACAGAAATACCACACATGGGTGGCTTTAACAAAGAGAAATTTATTCTTTCACGGTGTAGGAGGTTAGAAGTCTGAATGCTGGGCATCAGCTCCAGGGGAAGTCTTTTCTCTCTGTGTCAGCTCTGGAAAAGGTCCTTGTCATCAATCTTTCCCTGATCTAGGAGCTTCTGAGTACAGGAACCCTGGCTCCAAAGAATGCGCTCCACTCCCAACTATTCTTGCTTAGTGGCAGTGAGGCCCCTCTTTTCTCAGCTTGCTTCTCTCTTATATTCCAATAGAGTTGACTCAAAATACAGCCTACTAATCCTGTTGATTGGGTCCTGATTCATTAACATAACTGCATCTAATCCTGCCTCATTAACATCATAGAAGTTAGAATTTACAATACACAGGATAATGACATCAGATGGCAAAATGGTCACATAATACTGGGAATCATGGCCTAGCCAAGCTGACACAAATTTTGGGAGGACGAAATTCAATCAAAAACAACAACTCTAATATACATCTGCATTGAGAATTCTTATATTTAATATTCATAAAGATTTTTAAGAACTAATCAAAATATGATGTCTAGGTTTTACTTGATTGAGTAATATAGACAAATATATCTAGCTATCATTGACATTAGATGTTAAACAATATTAAAGCTAGAAAGGAATTTAAATATCGATGGCTTCCATATTTCCATAAATGTATAATATCTATGACATTATTCATCCAGTTTTTACTATTCACCTGAGGATTGCTTTATTTTACACATCAGGACAGTTTATAATATGGTGATTAAATTTTCCTCATGAAAGATTAGTGGGAAATTTGCATGTTTGATATGTAAACATTATTACTAATAAATTTTTTAATGCTTTATGCAATTTGGTACACTGCCTGTAAAACACCTTATTTGTGACAATTAGGAAAAATGAAAAAAAAATCCATATTAAAGAAACTGTTTAAATAAAAGTTTAAAGTTTATTGCTTTGTTATTAAATGGCAGTAGTGTATTGACTAAATGTCCTAGGTTTTAATCCAGATCTTCTAAAAGTACTTCTGTTTATGTAACCTAGGACCAATTTGAAAAACATCTAAGCCTTGTTTTCCTGAGCTTTAAATAGGTATTTAAAGTTCTAAATCACATATTTTGCCAAGAATTAAATGCAATTGTTTATGGAGAACCCTTCGTTAAATGTCCACTTCTATGCTAAATTTTATTGTTGTTGTTGTTAGCTGTCGTTCAGTGGATTCTGATTCCTGGTGGCCCCACGTGTGCAGAGTAGAGCTGCTCTACAGAGTGTTTAAGACTGTGACTGTCTGGAAGCTGATCACCAAGCCTGTCTTCTCAGATGCCTGTGAGTGAGTTCCAACAGCCAGCCTTTCAACTGGTAGTCCAGGGCTTAACCATTTGCGTCGCTTAAATTTACTACATGTTAAGTACTCTGTTCCTCAGAGTTATCTTTTTTGACAAGTTCTCCTACCCCACACCTAACTGCCATGAACAAAACAAGCAGGCGTAGAATATTAATTCCTCTTTTCTAGAATTATTGCCATAGGACATCTGAATTCTCCAGCAGTTCTCTGTAGCTTCAGATCTTTTGGGGGGGCTGTTTTTTTGTATTTAATCAGAGTCTTCTTGTTCTCGCTGAAATTAAGAGTCTGCCTCCAACTATATCATATCTAGAAGCAATCTTCTGAAATAATATTTTAAAAGGTATTCAGAAACAATTTGAAAGTGTTATTTTAGGTTTTTATAATCTAAAAGACTAATCATTGTAAAAAAAAAAAACCTTTTAAAAATTAAACTCAACTTGTATTTTATTAATCTTAAATTTATCTTCATCAGTCCCAAAATGTATATGACAACTTTGGTATGCAAGTGGAAATCTCAGACAAAATTTAACAAAAGTTTTGCATAAACAAAACCCGTTGCTGTTGATTCCAACTCATAGCGACCCTATAGGACAGAGTAGAACTGCCCCATAGAGTTTCCAAGGAGCGCCTGGCAGATTTGAACTGCTGACCCTTTGGTTAGCAGCCTTAACACTCAACCACTATGCCAACACTCAACCAACACTCAAGCACACCGTCAACAATATACTCGCTCTATTTGTAATATATGACATGTATAATAAAAACCACCTTTTCCAGAATTTTTTTTAACTTTAGAGCAAAATATCTATAAGGATTTCTTTATTTCTTTGGGTCTTTGGAAAGTAATTTTGGAATTGAATTTTACTGAACAAAAAGGAATCTGACTGAGAGAAGCAAATATTTCTCATTATATGTATATAATTTTATAAAGGTTTAGGTTGAATCTAAAATTATTTAAAACACATATGCCAGCACCACAAGCCACAGAAGGATCAGTCCTGCATGGATTTGCCTTGCAGCTAATAAGTTGGCCTTGCTTATAAATAATAGATGTGAGTTCAATAAAGCTGACATAAGGCAATGTTGAGAAAACCAATGAAACTAAATCAATTCTATGTTATGATCCCTTGAGAAAATAGAAAATTTTAATAAAAAACAGAACTACATGTTATTATTGCTAAAAAGGCATTGAGTTAACTAGTTTGCTTAAAGGAAATATGAAACAAAGGAACTAATGTCCTTGGTTTACTTTTTTTTTTTTTTAATTTTGCTGTAAGTGGAGTTTTTGAGCAGCAGCAGCGTGTAACGGAATGCCATGTGAGCGTGTGAGCAGTTGGTGCTGCCAGGAGGGTCACGCAACTCTTTGCTGACATTCCCTAATGCATTCACAATCAGCTGTTTTGCTGGCCTCCAAACTGTCCTCAGCCCCTTTGAATGTATCTTTGATCGTTAGGATGAATCTCTGTCCTTTTCTCTACCTTGGCCCAATATTCCACATATAACTTTGAGGATATCTTATCTACACAATATAATACAAATTTATCATTTTGTATTTTTTGTAATTTTTATTACTTCTCTTTGATTACAAGTAAAATTAACTGTCTCTGACTCCTAATAACTGTCTCTGACTTTCAAATAATTATTTGAAATAAAAACTAAAAAAAAAAAACAAAATATATAATACCTTAAAAATAGGAATAAGCACATGTTGAGGGTAACAAATGGGGTGGAAAAAGACACAGAGAAAAAAAGGCACTTAAAAAAAAATACAAACAAAAACTAAAGCCACTGTCATCGAGTAGATTCTGACCCATATCAACACTATAGAACAGAGTTGAACTGCCCCATAGGTTTCCAAGGCTGTAAATCTTTACAGAAGCAGACTGTCACGTATATCTTTTGCAGGCTGGTGGGTTTAAACCACTGACCTTTCAGTTAGCAGCTGAGTGCTTAACCACCTCGCCACCAGGACTCCTTGCAAAAGACATACCAAACCAAGCCAAACCAAACCAGGTGCTGTCAGGTAGATTCCAGCTCATACACAATATGAAATTGAAAAGATAATCAGGTTAAAAAGCAAATTTTCAAGTAATCATAAACTATAATTAAAACTTTATACCAATTTATGTGAACATCAAAAATAGTCTCCTGTGCATTATTGATTCAAGAAAGAAAATACTAGTAAAGCAATAAAGATGGGATTTACTTGAAAATATATTCTGAGAGAGTTTTCTTCTAAAAAAGCATTGAGTCCAGCTCCTATATGGATTCAATACTCAAAAAAATTCCAGAGCTTAGGAAAAGATGAACAGATACTTAGTTATTTTTTAAGATGACATTAACTCAAGACATAATGAAACAAAGATTACAAAGTAAAAGACATAATGGCCCGTCACACTGAAAAATTGTATGATTCACAAATGGAATGTAAAAAAGAAAAGCTTTTACATTCTCTGTGATATTAAAACATCAGGAAACCTCCTGTCATTTGAAATGTGAAAAAAATAAGCATGATAAAAAAGATACATAAGAAGAAAACTAAAATAATTTAAAGGAATCTTTATGTATTACTATTTTTTTTTAATTTAAAAATGAGAAATAATCCTAGTTGGTAACCTAGGGAAGTTACTAACCATCTATGAGTCTCAGTTACTTAACCTGTAAATTAGGGATATGGTGCAGTGGTTAAGTGCTCGGCTGCTAACCAGAAAGTCAGTGATTCAAACTCCCTAGCTCCTCCCGGGGAGAAAGATGTGGCAGCCTGCTTCATACAGATTTACAGCCTCAGAAACCCTATGGGGCCAATCTACTCTGTTCTACAGGGTCTCTATGAGTGGGAATTGACTTGACGGCACCAAATAACACAGATGTAAATCTGATTGCTGTGAGAACTGAGCTAAAGAAAGCTCTTAAACAAGCACTTCCTATTAAATAGAAATGCAAAATAGCAATTTATAGGAGCTCAAAACCAATAATATAAACTTATAAGTAGAAATTCTAAAAGGGTAGAGTAGAAATTTTGAGATGCGTCAAGTTGACCGGTTTGTAAATGTATATATGTATGTTGTGTGTATAACTCAGCCTTTAATACAAATGAGTTTAATTATATTTCAAATACAATTAATGTGCCTACGTAAGTTCTCTTGGAGCATTAAATATTATCAACATTTTTTCAGTTCACTTTGTGCAGATATCAGAACTCTGAGAACATAGCTCGACAGAGCAAAAATTGGAGAAGTTAACACAAGTATTTCCACAATAGATATTGATATAGCAATTTTAAAAAAAGATAGAAAACACTAAATTCTCAAAGTCTATTAAGAAAGTTATCAAAAACTCTGATATTTTCATTCAGTAACAGATATTGTATTAGCATAGAGACAGACAGGATAAAAATATGTAAGTTTAATAACCTCTGAGTCAGAAGACATTTGTTGACATGTGGTAAGATACTGGCGTATACACACACACACACACATGCATATATTTTTTCTACTTGTCTTCATTTTCATGTATGAGTACTCCTTGGAAACGTGTAGAAAAGAATGTGGGATCAGGCTTACAGATATCTTATTGCCATCGTAATATCATTACAGTCGTAACACTATCTGTGCCACAGTTGTAAAGCTTCATCCTTACTCATGCTACATGTCCTTTCAGCCTCTACTCCCTATTATCCTTATTTAGGATTTTAAAATCACAAATAAATTCAAAGGAACAACCCTCTTTCCTTCTCAAAAGAAAAATCAATAATCGAAAAAAAAAAAAATTCTGCCATTATAAGTGCAATGGCTTAGTATATGCACAACGTCAATACCAAAAAACAGAAAACCAAACCTTTGCCATCAAGTCCATCCTGACTCACAGTGACCCTATAGGACAAAGTATAACTACTCCACAGGGTTATCAAGGAGGGGCTGGTGGATTACAACTGCCAATCTTTTGGTTAGCAGCTGAGCTCTTAACTGCTGTACCAACAGGGTTCCACAACATCAATAAAGCCTCGATAATGGTATTTTAAACTCACAAATACTTCATCTTGTGGCACATCAGTTGTCTCCTTGGCAGTGGGGTGAAATATGGCAAAGTACATACTGGTTTTTAATGTCTCGCTTATTTAGTGTTTTGAAGTGCTTAAAAGAATTAGATGTATTAAATTTCTAATTGTAATAGGAAATGTCATGAGAATTAAACAAAGTTTATAAATAGTGTTAGATGGTTGTTGCTGTTGCTGTTAGGTGCCCTCGAGTCGGTTCTGACTCATAGCGACCCTATGAACAACAGGATGAAACACTGCCCAGTCCTGCGCCATCCTTACAATCATTGTTATGCTTGAGCTCATTGTGGCAGCCACTGTGTCAATCCACCTTGTCAAGGGTCTTCCTCTTTTCCGCTGACCCTGCACTCTGCCAAGCGTGATGTCCTTCTCCAGGGACTGATCCCTCCTGATAACATGTTCAAAGTATGTAAGACTCAGTCTCGCCATCCTTGTCTCTAAGGAGCTTTCTGGCTGAACTTCTTCCAAGACAGATTTGTTTGTTCTTTTGGCAGTCCATGGTATATTCAATATTCTTTGCCAACACCACAATTCAAAGGCGTCAACTCTTCTTCGGTCTTCCTTATTCATTGTCCAGCTTTCACATGCATGTGATGCAATTGAAAATACCATGGCTTGGATCAGGCACACTTTAGTCTCCAGGGTGACATCCTTGCTCTTCAACAGTTTGAAGAGGTCCTTTGCAGCAGATTTGCCCAATGGAATGTGTTCTTTGATTTCTTGACTGCTACTTCCAAGGCTGTTGATTGTGGATCCAAGTAAAATGAAATCCTTGACAACTTCAATCTTTTCTCTGTTTATCATGATGTTGCTCATTGGTCCAGTTGTGAGGATTTTTGTTTTCTTTATGTTGAGGTGTAATCCATACTGAAGGCTGTGGTCTTTGATCTTCATTAGTAAGTGCTTCAAGTCCTCTTCACTTTCAGCAAGAAAGGTTGTGTCATCTGCATAACGCAGGTTGTTAATGAGTCTTCCTCCAATCCTGATGCCCCATTCTTCTTCATATAGTCCAGCTTCTCAGATTATTTGTTCAGCATACAGATTAAATAGGTATGGTGAAAGAATACAACCCTGACGCACACCTTTCCTGACTCTAAACCAATCAGCATCCCCTTGTTCTGTCAGAACAACTGACTCTTGATCTATGTAAAGGTTTCTCATGAGCACAATTAAGTGTTCTGGAATTCCCATTCTTCACAGTGTTATCCATAGTTTGTTATGATCCACACAGTCGAATGCCTTTGCCTAGTCAATAAAACACAGGTGAACATCCTTCTGGTATTCTCTGCTTTCAGCCAGGATCCATCTGACATCAGCAATGATATCCCTGGTTCCACGCCCTCTTCTGAAACCAGCCTGAATTTCTGGCAGTTCCCTGTCGATATACTGCTCCAGCCCTTTTTGAATGATCTTCACCAAAATTTTGCTTGCTTGTGATATTAATGATATTGTTCTATAATTTCCACATTTGGCTGGATCACCTTTCTTGGGAATAGGCATAAATATGGGTCTCTTCCAGTCAGTTGGCCGCCAAGCTGTCTTCCATATTTCTTGGCATAGACAAGTGAGCACCTCCAGAGTTGCATCTGTTTGTTGAAGCATTTCAATTGATATTCCATCAATTTCTGGAGCCTTGTTTTTTGCCAATGCCTTCAGAGCAGCTTGGACTTCTTCCTTCAGTACTATCGGTTCCTGATCATATGCCACCTCTTGAAATGGTTGAATATTGACTAATTCTTTTTGGTATAACGACGCTATGTTTTCCTTCTATCTTCTTTTGATGCTTCCTGCGTCTTTTAATATTTTCCCCGTGGAATCCTTCACTATTGGAACTCGAGGCTTGAATTTTTTCTTCGGTTCTTTCGGATTGAGAAATGCCGAGTGTGTTCTTCCCTTTTGGTTTTTCATCTCCAGCTCTTTGTACATGTCATTATAATACTTTACTTTGTCTTCTCGAGAGGCCCTTTGAAATCTTCTGTTCAGTTCCTTCACTTCATCAATTCTTCCTTTTGCTTTAGCTGCTTGACGCTTAAGAGCAAGTTTCAGAGTCTCCTCTAACATCCATCTTGGTCTTTTCTTTCTTTCCTGTCTTTTCAATGACCTCTTGCTTTCTTCATGGATGATGTTCTTGATGTCATTCCACAACTAGTCTAGTCTTCGGTCACTAGTGTTCAATGCATCAAATCTATTCTTGAGATGGTCTCTAAGTTCAGGTGGGATATATTCAAGGTCATATTTTGGTTCTCATGGACTTGCTGTGATTTTCTTCAGTGTCAGCTTGAACTTGCATATGAGCAATTGATGGTCTGTTACACAGCTGTCCCCTGGCCTTGTTCTGACTAATGATATTGAGCTTTTCCATTGTCTTTTTCCACAGATGTAGTCAGTTTGATTTCTGTGTGTTCCATCTGGTGAGGTCCATGTGTATGGTCACTGTTTATGTTGGTGAAAGAAGGTATTTGCAATGAAGAAGTTGTTGGTCTTGCAAAATTCTATCATTTGATCTCCGGCATTGTTTCTATCACCAAGGCCATATTTTCCAACTACTGATCCTTCTTCTTTTTTTCCAACTTTCACATTCCAATCACCAATAATTACCAATGCATCTTGATTGCATGTTAGATCAATTTCAGACTGTAGCAGCTGCTAAAAATCTTCTATTTCTTCAACTTTGGCCCTAGTTGTTGGTACATAAATTTGAATAATAGTCATATTAACTGGTCTGCCTTGTAGGCGTATGGATATTATGCTATCACTGACAGCGTTGTACTTCAGGATAGATCTTGAAATATTCTTTTAGACAATGAATGCGACAATATTCCTCTTAGAGTTATCACTCCCAGCATGGTAGACTATATGATTGTCTGATTCAAAATGGCCAATACCAGTCCATTTCAGCTCAGTAATGCCTAGAATATTGGTGTTTGTGCATTCCATTTCATTTTTGGTGATTTCCAATTTTCCTAGATTCATATTTTGTACATTCCAGGTTCAGATTATTAATGGATGATTGCATCTGTTTCTTCTCATTTTGAATCGTGCCACATTAGCAACTGAAGGTCCCGAAAGCTTTACTCCATCCACGTCATTAAGGTCGACTTTGAGGAGGCAGCTCTTCTGCAGCCATCTTTTGAGTGCCTTCCATCCTGGGGCTCATCTTCCAGCACTATATCAGACAATGTTTTGCTGCTATTCATAAGGTTTTCACTGGCTAATGCTTTTCAAAAGTAGACTGCCAGATCCTTCTTCCTAGTCTGTCTTAGTCTGGAAGCTCAACTGAAACCCATCCTCCTTGGGTGACCCTGCTGGTATCTGAATACCGGTGGCATAGCTTCCAGCATCACAGCAACACACAAGCCCCCACAGTAGAACAAACTGACAGACACGTGGGGAATTAGATGGTTAGGAAAATTTAATCTGTCAAATTTACAAGGTAATTGAGCATAAATCAAAGAACAAGTGAAGACTTAAGTGTTTTTATTTCTTCAAAAAAACACGTTTCATTTATAATTAGAATGAAATTGGTAAGACAAATATAAGGTTTAAGAAACCCTAGCTATTGCACCTATTAGAAAATAAATATTAATTAAGGAAGCATTCTTTTCCTTACATTATTTTATTTTATTTTAATAACTTCTGTTTGCTTGAGTATCTTTGGGTTCCAGGAGGAGAAAAACATGAGACTGTCTTCAAAACCAAGAAATATCAGTATAACCAAGCTGGGAAGTTCCACAAAATTGCAACTTTTCTATTACTGTGTCATGACATTGAGGTTATATGTAGTATTTGCATACATCCCTCAAAACAGACAAAGAATGTTAGTGAAAATATCATAGGAACACAGAAAGGGTATCCGGATTGCATACCTCAAAGCTGAAATTGAATTTACTTGTCCACAGACATATCTTCTTTTTTTCATCTCAATCTACTATTCTCTCACATAACCTTTTTCCTTTCTCTTCTACAATGACATAAATTTTCTGTATTATTAGGAAACATGGAACTTTCTCCTTTGTCTAAGATAATCCCCTCTTCAAAACTAAATCCAGTATCTTCCAGAACATCAATTATTTTTTATGGAACCCAACCATAGGAGAGACTTATTCCCACATCATTATGCTCATCATTTACCCAACGAAACAAATACTTCTGTGGAGAAGAGGGAGGGCTTGGCTGCCCATAAAAACAAAATGACTTATTTTTTTTTCTTTTTCCGTATCATGAGAATTTGAGCATCCCCTTGGAGTAAGGGGACTGTGAACATCAGACTTCGATAGGAAATTCTTGAGGAGCATTTACTTTTATGTCAAATGTAAGTCTAGAATATTTTGAATTTGTTTTGTGAAATATACATTAAGTCCATAGTAGCAATTACATACCACATTGATTGTCATCATTGCTGGTGAAGAGTTTTGGAGAACACTGATAAGATGCAGAGCTAATACTGCGGAAAAGGAAGGCCATAAGCAGTAGCCACCAATGGAAACAAAATTTGCTTGCCACCTTCAGATGGTCTGAGGTTAGCATTCCTTGAAATGTGAATAATAAAAAGTCTGAACGATGTATCCATGGGTCATGAGACAATGAAACTGCAGTCCTGATTTCTCAAAGATAGAGTAGGCAGGTATTGAAATTAAGAAAAAAAAAAATTCAGCTACTATGGAGTCAGTTTCCACCCATGGTGACCCATGTGTGTCAGAGTAGAACTGTGCTCCACAGGGTTTTCAACAGCTCATTTTTCAGAAGTAGATCACCTAGCCTTTCTCCTGAGAAGTCTCTGGGTGGATGGAAATCTCCAGCCTTTTGGTTAGCAGCCTGGGGCCTTAACAGTTTGCATCACCCAGGGATGCCATTGAAAGTTACATGTACCCAAATTATATTCATACCACGGAAAAGTGCTTATGATATTCTAATGAATATAAAACAACACTAATATATGTGGCATGATAATATTATTTATTTTTTTATTTACCTATGTATTTCTCTATTACCCATTTTTTATTAATGAGTTGCAGTGTAGAAGTTATAGTTTATAAGTAGCATATATATGCATATGCACATACATAATAAAAGAGATTGTATGTATAGGCAACAAACTAAAAATGAATAAATGACAAAAACAGGTTGAAGGGAAAATAAAAATAAAACACAAAAATGTAAATCTATAAAATACTCGGCAATTTCATCAACTTATGAGAATAAAATAAGAATGATTTGGGTAAAATATATTTCTTTCCTTTAATTCTTATAATTCTTTTCATAGCAAACTAGCCCTCCTTCTTGCACAATTTGCAAAAAAACTCTCAAAGCAGTTCATGTGAATTGATTTTTTAAATGGGCAAATAATGTTATCTAATTTTTTTTTTTTTAATATTCAGCTCATTGGTGGCGCAGCCTGATCCAGGATACTATTTAGTGTAATAGATAAACTTTCCTTACGACTCTGCTTAAAATAATACTAAGCCATGCCAACTAAGTAAAATAATAATAATAAATTGAAAGTGTGCTTGAGTGTTTATATGGCTGAATAATGGATGTTCTCCTCTGAGCTTGTAACCACCTGGTATAACTCAGATAAAGAAGTTTATGTATGAAATAATTTGATACCTTTGAGAATAAAGTTTAAAACCCCTGAATGAGAATTTATAAAAAGTGTTAGCTTTTTTAATAATTAATGAAGACTTATTATGGCAATAATTGGGTAGCTTGGAAAAGTTAGACCTCTCAACATTTGTGGAAATCAAACCACATTTTCTGTGTTCTAAATTTAGCGGTGGGTGTAACCCAGCCACCTACTAGCTGGGTGACTTTTGGAAACATAAATTGATCTCATTGTCTTTGTTCCTTTGTTTATAAAATGAGTTTCTTTATCTTTAAAGTTTTCATAATAAATTTAAGGCTTAATATAAAAATCGATTAATGTTTGAAAATATCTCAGCATATTGTGTGGTACATAGTAGGCACTAGGTAAATGTTAGTTATTGTTATTTTATTCAGTTCATATAAAGAAGGTCTTAAATTAAGGAGGAATAACATTAAGGAGGGGGGACAGAAAATTCACTTATTTTATTCCAAAAATTATCATTGTCTTAGGCCAGGCTCTCTAGAAAAACAAAACAAATGTAGTATATAAATATGTAGAGAGATTTGTATCAATGAAAAGGCTTACACAGTTGTAGAAGCTGGAAAGCTCCAAGTCTGTGGGTCAGGCTGGAGGCTCCTCCTTCTCACGTAGCCTCAGGGGCTGGTGAATCCAAGATCCGAAGGTCAGGAGGCAGGCCTCTGACTCACAGGCTGTGAAGATCAATGAATCCCAAGATCAGCAGGTAAGCTGCTAGTTGAAGTCACAAGAGCCGGACATCAGAAGAACAGGAGCTAGCAGCAGGATTCAGAGTGAGAAGGAACCCAAGAACCTGGCCAGAAAGCTCACCTATATTGGATGCAGGCCACACCCCCAAGGAAATTCCCTTTCAGCTGATTGGCTATTCATAGCAGGTTCCATCATGGAGGTGATCACATTATAACAGACCTCATCGTGGAAGTGATTACAACATGATATGACTGCCAAACTACTGAGAATCATGACCCACCCGAGTTGACACACAACCTGAACAATTAAAATCATCTTCGTTAAATGGATCTTATTGCCATGCCAGTTTTAAGAAAACAAATATGACATCTGCAGTTAATAACATTTTAGGGACATTCTAAAAATAACTCCCATTTTAAGGAATTTTTTATTGGGCAATATCCATTAAAACTTTATTAATGGGTCCTTTTGGAGTTAAAGATTGGGCTGGGTTGGAGGGATAGTGATTCTTTCACTCTCTAATTTATAAACTTCACAAAAGTGTTTTGTTTTTTATTAATTTTTATTTACATTTTGTATATTTTCTTAAATTTTCTTCTAGTCAAGACTGCAAGGTATACCTGTGTGTGAGTTGTGTGTGTGTGTAATGACAGAGAGAGAGAAAGGGTAAGCATCAGATCCCGTTACAGATTTCAGGAAAACAAAGATTAAAGTAACAAAGTTCCGATCTTCCTGTCTTTAGTTATAAAAGCCTAATTATTCAGAACTGAGATTCTTTGCAGCAGTTTTCTTTTTCTCCTTTGTCCCACACACACAAACACACAAACACACAGGCACACATGCTTCTCCCATCACCTCAGGTTTCATCTGAGTCTGCAGTTAGTGCTTTGTTCCATAAAACTATCTTTATTCTTTAGCCTCAGGAATTCTTATCAGGGTGTTCCTCAATGCTCTTTTATAAGTATGGCTAGGTAATCTGAGCAAGTATTAGAGGAAACATTTTTAATGGCTGATCATGTCTTCAGGTGTTGCCCTCTTACAAATAGCACTGAACACATCATTTGACTTTCAATAACTAGTGCATCCTCAGGATGGAATTGTTTTCTGAAGAAAGTTTGCATTTAATCTGTTCCTGAATAAATGTCACACAGGTAAGCTGAATAATATTTACCTCCCAAGGAGCTTACAATTAAAATGATTAAGGGACATGCCTAATGTCTTAACAAGTTGCAGTCAAATGTGAATGTGAGTATCCTGAAATCTAGTTTAATTCTGAAGATCACTTTATCAGGAAGACTGTATCTGTGGAAGTGAGAAGGCACAGGTATTTTCTCATTCCTATTTTCATGGACTCTGAGTAAAAGTATAGTTTCTATCTGTGGACTTGTTTTGCAAGAACCCCTCTTTATACAGACCTTCTATAAAGAACACTTTTACTTGTATAAATCATTTCCTGTCAAATCCATATAACCCATCTGAGAAATTAGGATAAATGAAAACTGTTTTATCAGTTAAAATAAAACTCATTCTAAGACATAATTAAATTTTGAAATAAAAATTATGGTTGAATTCATCACTCTGAGATAACTAATTTTATATTTTTTAGAAAGTTTTTATTCATAATTAGTTTCTACTTGTTTTAAATATGTTGGGCTGCATCGGGAAAATGTAGATGTTTGTTCAGAGGTACATATAAGGACCCTTTCAGGATGCCAGCCATATTCAGAACCTTCCAGTTCTGGAAACAGCCAAAGTCTCCATAAAAGAAATTCAACACAGAATGAAAGCCTACTTACCTAGAAAAATTCTTTCTAGTCCTTGATTTTGCTTCATTGAATGCTGGACAGTAGGAAGGACAGTGTATTCTAAAATGTTTGCTAGAAAGTATAGGAAACAAGTGAAATATTTTTCATCTGAAGGTAGTGCTAACACATTTAAAGTTGGATATTATATCTATGTATGATAAACAACTCAGACTCCAGATTTTTCATTTACTTATAGCACAGTGAAATGCTCAATGCCCCCCAACGTATCTCAAATTTCCTTTTTACCTTTGTGTATACAGAAGTGTGATTATTTACTATGCTCCTGTTCCAACTACTGATTTGCAATGAAAAATTGCACTGAGCTATATGTAACAGAAAAATTTTCATATCTACTCCTTGCTATTCCTTCTGGTGATTTTTACTTTTTTTTTTAATGCTGAAATATTGTTCTTTACAAAACTGCAAAGTCCACAAACTGTTTGAACAGGAAATTATGACTTTCAGATTATTAGTTTTGATATAATCTTATATTTCCTTTTTGAGTCCATTATCTGTTTCAAAATACTAGTAAATTAAACTTATTATGTGCTGTTGTTTATCTTGTTTTAATATATTACTTTCTTTATTTTCTCTAAGATGTACGAGATGGCCTCTGGTCTTTTATATAATGTTTTCTTTTGAAATGAGAATAGTTTGTAATATTCAGCTGATGGTTGTAATTATTTTTCGTAATTGTAAGTCTTTAATACCAACTGAACTAATTCCTAGTTGATTTTAAAATTTCTGTTCTCTTTATACATATTACTTTTATTAACCCTTACTTAAGGTCTCCATCATCTCTTCTAGACCACCGAAATATTTGTCTACCAGCCAATATTCAGTCTTAAGTGTGTGTTTGTGGGGTTGTTTTTTTTAGAGTGACCTATTTGAAATGAAAATAAATTGATACCCCTCCTATTACTTTTCTATAAAATCTCAAATCCTCCAAATGATATAAACTCTAAAACACACCTCTTCCTATACCTGGGTTGTTTAAGGGAAAAAAAGCTTGCAACTTACAACAAACACTCCCAGCATATTTGAGAGATTTTTTTTTTTCTCCCCTCTAGTCTCAGTACAATTCCACACTATTTTATCAGAGTATTGTCAAAATTTTCAGACATTTCCTCCTCAATAAACCCTCTGTATCAGTTATTTATTACTGTATAAGGAGCAATTCTCAAACTTAAAAAAACCCACCACCCAGTAACTTAAAAAAAACACTGCTTTATTTCCTCACAAATCAGTGGGTTGGCAATTTGACCTCGGTGATATTTCCACTCATTTCTTCTGATGACACTCATAAGGGTGAATTCATTTGGTGCCTCAAGACTTGAGCTTGATGATGCAAGATGGTCTCACTCACATGCCTGGCAGTTGGTACTGGCTGTTGGCTTGGGCACCTTGGTTCTCTTCCACAAGCCTCATATCCTCTAGAAGGCTAGTTCACACTTCTTTACATAGCTGTCTCAAGATTATGCTCCAAGGCAGCAAAAGTTGATGTCACAAAAATCCTTGAGATTTAGGCTTTTGACATCAAAACCTCACTTCTCCACATTCTTTTGGTCAAGGCAAGTCACAAGGTCAAGCCAGAATCCAAGGAGTGAGGAAAGAGGCTGCACCATTTGACCTGGTGAGCAGTCAAATCATGGTAAAAGAATATCGCAGTGTTTGTGCTTTCTTCTCTCTCCAGTTTGGGGATTCTTTATGACAAGGCTTAAAATGGGTAGGGGGGTATTTATCCATCTATTTATATATATTATCTATATCTCTATATAGATATAAATGTATATACATAATATTTTTTCTATCTGATAGTCTCCAGTGACAAAGGATTTATTTTTATTGCATGTACAAAACATTGATGACAGTCTGTAGTAACATATTAAGCTACTCCATACAAGAATACAAAAACAGATGGCTTGATAAATAAATGCGTTACTATATGATAAACACATGCAATGTGACTTTAAAATATGTACAACTTCCTTAATTTTTGAGATCGATCCATTGAAATACCAATAAAATGTGGCTGCAATATAAAAGCGAAAACATTAACCATTCCACCTTGATTTGAAAGGTAATCTTATTTATACAAGCCTTGGTAAATCAGTCTCATTCCATAATTCAAATAAGGGAAACTTTTTTTAATAGATTAGATGAAAATGGTATGATATGTCATGCAAGTTACAAGGCCAAATTAAGTTACTGTACAAGAAAATACTTTTTAAAAAAATCCTTAATAAATGAAAGATACAGACATTAGACATTTCATGTAGTTTTAATAATAAAAAATGTAATCAAAATATTGCAGTTTGAGTATTTACCTAAGTTAAAATGTGTTAGCTTTTATTTTTTAACTAGAATGTGAAAGGCCATGTGCTAAGCACAGGAGGTACTTGACTGCAATGTCACTCCTCACAAATTATCTCCGATTTACTGAATAAGTACTAACTTTCTATTTTGCTCTGCCTTTAAAAAAATACCCTATTAAATTTCAAGAATGAAAACATCTGGGAGCCTTCAACGAGGCCAAACACATTACACATATATCGAGCACATCTGGCAACAAAAACATTCAAGTCACATATAGCCACTGAATCAAACTGTGACATCATTCTGTGTGTGTTTGCCTATTGTAAGCGATTTACAGATTTCTCTGTTAATAGGATGCACTGTTACTGAGTTGTTTTACTGAAAGTTATAGCTGAGAGAGAGTTTTATATACTAAGTGGAGGTAGCCTATGCTAGTAACAAATGCAAAATTGTAGTCCTAATTATCAGCCTATTTATTGAATAAGTTCCATGCTGAGAAAGTGGAAGTGGCTTTACTAGCTTTAACCATAATATCCTACACAAAGCAAGAAATCAATGACTCATCACTATTATATACTGCCTTGTGGAAAGTGGAATTTTTGATATTATGGTTCAGATTGATGAGACTTACTATCAAATTCTTATATTTTAGAAAATTATACCCATTCAAATTCTTTGTGCCACCCCAAAATCAACATTATTCACTTGTTTGCTGTTTAAGATAGGAAATATCTTTGATATTTAATAATAATTTTGGTATTAGAGAACTTTTTTTTTATTGTAGTTTAGATGAAGATTTACAGAACAAGCTAGCTTCCTATTAAACAGTTAATACACTTACTGTTTTATGACGTTGGTTAACAACCGCATGACATATCAACATTCTCCCTTCTTGACCTTGGGTTCCCTATTACCAGCTTTCCCATCCCGTCCTGCTTTCTAATCCTTGCCCCTGCGCTGGTGTGCCCCCTTAGTCTCGTTTTGTTTTATAAGCCTGTCTAATCTTTGACTGAAGGTAAACCTCAGGAGTGACTTCGTTACTGAGCTAAAAGGTTGCCCAGGGGCCATACTCTTGAGGTTTCTCCAGTCTCTGTTAGGCTAATAAATCTAATCTTTTTTTATTGAGTTAGAATTTTGTTCTACATTTTTCTGCAGTTATGTCCAGAACCTTCTATTGTGATCCCCGTCAGAGCAGTCAATGATGGAAGCAGGGCACCATCTAGTTGTACTGGACTAAGTCTGGTGAAGGCTGTGGTAGTTGTGGTCCATTAGTCCTTTGAACTAATCTTTCTCTTGTATCCTTAGTTTTCTCCATTCTCCCTTGCTCCCAGAGAGGTGAGACCAGTGGAGGATCTTAGCTGCTCACAGGCTTTGAAGACCCCAGATGCTACTCACCAAAGTAGAATGCAGAACATTTTCTTTGTAAATTATGCTATACCAAATGACCTAGCTATTCCCCGAAACCATGGTTTCCGCAGCCCTGAGCCCAGCAATTCATTCCCTCAGAGAGTTTGGATGTGTCTGTGGAGCTTCCATGACCTTGCCTTGTACAAGTTGTGCTGGCTTCCCCAGTATTGTGTACTTGCCTTACCCTTCACCAAAGTTACCACTTATCTATTTTCTGTCTAGTTTTTCCATCCCCACCCCTCTGCAAAAAGATAAATGGATAAGTTATTTAATAAAATGTCCTTAGACTAATAGGTTTCCACTTAGAAAAATGAATTTGAATTCCTATTTTGAACTCTATAAAAATTAATTCCAGATAGGTCCATATATGAAAAGAAAAAGGAAAAAAAATTAAAGGGGTGAAAAAAGAAACCACAAGTGGAAAAGTTTATGTAGACAATTCAAACATTTAAGTCATCAGAAAAAGTATACAAAATATAAGCTACAGTTTGAAAATAAACATTTGCAGATCATATAGCCAACAAAGTAATATATAAGTAAATTCCAAATGTGAACTCACAAAATGAAATACTAATAATCTATACTGACCAATAAAAAAATATATATATATACTGACCAATAGGCACATGAAAAGATCTTCAACTTAATTAGTAATCTGGAAGCTATAAATTGAAAACACAACTCGACAAGACACAACAACAAAAGCACACAGAAACATATTAAAATAATTACAATAGTATAAAAAGAAACTCTAAATTCAGAATAGAAGTTGAAGTCTATGCATGAGAGGGAGAGAGGGAATTTCACGAAGGAGATTGCTACTGTGCATTTGTATTTATGATGTTTCATTTTTCATAAATTTGGTGGGTAGATGGGTGCTTACTGTATCTTTATATGTAGTGATTTTTATTGTTCCAAGAATAACTCACAAAAAAAGACCAAACTTACTGGTCTGACAAAAACTGGAGATTCATTGAGAATATAGCCCCTGAACACTCTTTTAACTCAGTACTGAAATCACTCCTGCAGTTCATCCTTCAGACAAAGATTAAGACAAAGACAGGCCCATTAAAAAAAAAAAAAAGGGAGAGACTAAATGGGCACAACAGCTCAGACACAGGCATGGAAAGGCAGGAGGTGACAGGAAGACTGCTAATAGGGAATTCAAGCTTGAGAGGGAGAAAGTGTTGACATGTCATGGGTTTGGCAACTAATGTCACAAAATAATATGTATATTAATTGTCTAATGAGAAGCTAATTTGCTCTGTAAACCTTCATCTAAAGTACAATAAAAAAAGAAGAAAAAAATATATTTTCTTTAAAATAAAGTTTATTTTTTCCTCGTTTTTTTATTCTTAAATTACCCAAAAATTATATTTTAAGAATTAATTCATGAATGTATTTAACCTTCAGAAATTTGTATATAAAATTTATGAAAACATTTATACATGCAGAAATTTATAAAGAAAATTTAGTGGTATTGATTCATAATTTACACGTGGATATTTTGAAGATGAAGAGAAATCCTTTAGGCACTTAATTTCACTTTTGATGTTTTTCCTTTCTGTTTTTCCTATTTCCATATAACCCAGTGCCGTCGAGTCGATTCCGAGTATTTCCATATAAACAAAAGCAAAAACAAACCCAGTGCCATCGAGTTGATTCCTACTCATAAAAAAAAAAAAAAAAAGACCCTATATATAGCGACCCTATATAAGAGTGCTTAAATCCAAGGTTCTTGATTTTAGTGGTTTAATGAGTGGGCTTCGGAACTCTGCTCACCTGGTGAATTGGTATTCATAAGCACTTGTGTTTGTGTGTGACTGTTTTCCATCTTATGATTATCTAACCAAAAATAGTTAAAAGCAACAACAAGATGTTCTTTTACTCATTATGAAAATAGGTGTGTTACAAACTGGAATGAAAATAATGACATTTTTCCTTCACAATGAAATAGACTAATATTATAAATTTTGTGTCAATGGACACAAAATAGCTAATAAAATAACAAGAAAATATTTTATTTTAAATTTTAAAGAGAACAAAGTCGGGAATCCATATGCTTTCCTGAATTTTTAACAAGATCCTCAGTATCTTCAATATGTCTCCCACTAGTAAATTTTTATGGCAATTATAATGACTTAACTGCTCACATTTCAGTTCCTTATTAGCCTTGTTAAAATTTTCAGATGTGTGAATACCAGACAATATACAAAATTCATATCTTGTTGATGGTGAACCCACTAAGTCAATTCAGTGCAGTATTGTACAGTAGAATATACAAAAGGCTTAGAATTAAGCAATTACTAAAGTATCTAAAACTGTCAAAGTAATATCAATTTAAATATTAAGAATTTCATATTTGGTGCTCGGATGCTGAGCAAAAGGTTAGTAGTTCAAACAGAGAAATTTTAATTCTCTTAGAATCCAGATTTCTGGGGCTCATGATTGGAATGTTCCACCCAGGCCATTTGCCCCTAGATCCTCTTTTGAACCTTGAGCCTTGAAGTCAAAGGTCAGAAACTCAGAAGTTTTTAAGTCATATAATGGTCTAGATAAACTAGTAAGATCGCTTTGCTTTGGGCATCAGTTTCAGGAAACAGAGACTCTAACGGTCTGACTAGTGTTATGTTTTAAGGTAAATAGTAATTATTTAAATTGTTCTTCAAGGCAACGTTGTATGGAATCCTTCCTGACCACAAATTGCTATTGGTTCTGTTCCGGCCCTTTTTCTGCGGCAAAGCCAATAAGATTAGGTATAACCTCCTTAAAGGTTCTCTCAGCTTGTGAACATTTCTGACTGTCTAGTGGAAATGTTACCTTGGTTTGCAAATCATATATTAAAATAAAATTCAATCAATTTCTATTGGTGGCTTCATATGATTTTTGTTTTAACAGAATCCACCCACGGCTCCACAGGAGAGTCTAGAAATCTGCTCCCATAAAGATTACAGCCTAGAAAACACTTTGGGACAGTTCTTCTCTGTCATAAGTCATATATGTCATAGCAGCTAACAACAACAACATTGCCTTGATAATGACCAATATAAGGCTAATTTCCAAATGTGAAGATAACTCATATCTCTGCATTCCCACTTCATCATCCTGACACCAGCCACCCATGTGGCAATGTCTCTGACCCTAACCACCCAGAGATGGGTCTCTACAAGTTAGGACTCTGTCCTTCCTGTCTCAGCCAAATATGTAAACACCAACCTCTTTGCTGGTTGTCACTGCCTCCAGTTGGTTCAATAATTCACTAGAGCATTAGGCAAGGCTAGAGAAAGTTAGAAGGAGGCTTCCATTTTCCTAGGAATATGCCACACTCTCTCCCATGCGTGGATGTTCTCACAAATCCAGGACATCCCCAAAAGGGGAGCTCTAAGGCCCAGGGTTCCTTATGCTTCAGTGAAACTTCAATGTATATGCATGACTGAAGTGCCAATACATAGGCACAAATCAGTGAATATGTATAATTTACTCATCCTGCCAGCTTCTCTTTCTGAAACTGGCTCCAAGGGTGGGGCCCCTATTCATTTTACCTATGTTTAAGAGTTGCCCAGGTATTTTTTAAAACAAAGGGACACCTTTGCTCCAGAATTCCAAGGATTATTTTCAGAAACCAGAGACAAAGGCCAAATCAAGCTCTTTGTCTTACAAAGGTATTAAAAACAAAGTGAAAGACTTGCCATTTTTCTAAATATGTGTAGTTTCCGGTTATTTCTAATTTCTGCAACTACCTTGAGAGCTATCTTTCACCAATCTGTGCTCTCATTAAGTTTTCTCATTTCATGAGATACTGCCTAACAGATAGTCAAACTAAAAACCTAGGAGTCATCTTTCAGGACACTTTTTGTCTCAGCTCACACATCCAGTATTTCACCACATCCAATGAGGGCTATTGTCAACACCTGTCCTGACATAGCGAGGTTGTCCCACTTCACTGTCTCAGCCATAGTTACATCACCACTTTCTCTCATCTAGCCTTGCCCATGGGCCACCTGTAAGAGAGCTTTACTAGACAGTCAAGCCATATATGAAACATTAATCAAATTAAGTCATTTATTTTAATATAAACAATTCTCAATTTTTTGTTTTCCCACAGAATACTAGCCCATAGAGATATTTGACAAATAAAGCCTTCCTCTATTCCTGTGAATTTGAAAACCCCTTCACCTTGTATCTCTCCTCTTAAATATTCAAAATGCATGCTTTTTTTTTTCCTAAGTTATCCACCATTAAAGAACGCTTTTTGTTCATATAGTATATCTTAATAACTGATGGAAATTATTTTAGGAAATACTGTACTTCTTCATTCTGCAATCTAGCTCACTCATGAACCCTGAGCAATTTGTAAGGAGCCCTGGTGGTGCACTGGTTAAGCGCTAGGCTGCTGTCTGAAATGATGGTGTTTGGAACCCACCAGTGGCTCTGTGGGAAAAAGATGTGGCACTCTGCTTCTGTAAAGATTTACATCTTTGGAAACCCCATGGGGCAGTTCTACTCTGCCCTACAAGGGTCACTATGATGCGGAATTTACCCAGTGGCAGTGGGTTTGTTTTTTTGTTTGTTTTGAGAAATTCATAAATGTGTCTTGAATTAGGATCCTCCAAGATCCATGGGTATGGTTATATACCCTATATGGTTATTATTTACTAACTTCTGTCTCCTTAACATCCACTTATCTAATATTTATTTGGTCAATTTTGTAAAAAATCAGGTTCTATATTCTTTTTGAATTATATAAATAGATAAAACATACCCTTCTATGCATTTATATATAACCCCTTGCCATCGAGTTAATTTTGACTCATAGCGACCCTAAAGGACAGAGTAGAGCTGCCCCATATGGTTTCCAAGGAGTGCTTGGTGGATTCGATCTGCCAACCTTTTGGTTAGCAGCCTTAGCTCTTAATCACTATTCTACCAGGGTTTCTGCAGTTTTATATTTATATATGTACATATATATATATATACACACATGTCCATGGATATATACCTGTTATCCATTGCCATTGAGTCACTGTCAATTCTGACTCATAGCCACTGCGCCATCAGGGCTTGCCGATGTATACATATACACACACAAATATATATATATGTAATTTCAATATTTTCTATTCATCTTTAGCTGCTGGATGGAGATCCCTTTTTGTTTATGTCTATGAAAATAAAAGTACTGAACAATTTAAAATGTGTTAACTATTTTGAAATATGTAAAGTATCTGAATACATTTCACAAAATAATGAACAACACTTTGCTCTATTAGCTTTGGTAACATTTGCCTTGGATGAAGAATACTACTTAGGATTTATGAAGTTTAGTGAAATTATACCATTTGTTTTAATTTTGCGTCTCTCATCTGTAAATTATCTTGACTAACTTGAAAATTGTCAAGATCAATTGATTCAATGTGTCATTGTAAGTTGGAAATTGTAAACTGGAAAGTACTATGAAATGATATTAACATTATGCTGACCTATTTTGTCAGGTAGATTGTCAAATGTGCTTATTATACCGTAAATACGTGTAGTTTCAACTTACAGTGATGTTTTTACATAAAGCAGCTGATAACGAATGGCAGCAACTGATTCATTTAAATAACTTTATTAAGCACTCGTTCAAATGCCAGAATCTGTCTAAGGCTCCGATATAACAGATTTATTATTACTAATGGTTAGAAACAGTAAATATGATCACTGTGAAGTCCTGTCTTAATAGAAAACCAGAAATCATTTTGAAGGGTGGAAATTTAATAGAGTGGAGTGGTTACGTCCTCTAGAGAAAATGCAGGTGAAGGACTAAAGGAGCAAAAGGGAAGTGTGTACTCAAAGAGCAGAAACTGCAGGAGAAGCGACCACACTCAGGCTGGCCGCGCTTACTTCCCACTGCTTTGTTGTTGTCACTGGTATTGCCATTTCCAGAAACCTGAAAAAAACAATGGCTTCTCTAGCCCACCTGCCCTTTTTTCTATCACTAGCACTTTCCACTGGAAGAATATCGGACATGGAATCTGGGAAATGTAGTTTCCGTCTTCCTGCTTCATTGTTAGGTAGAAAAATGTAGAAGAACCTAGGTGCAGCTGAGAGTTACCTAGCACCATCCAGCGCAGTAGTGATGATTATAACTTTCTTAGGATTTTAATATGCTTTTAATCAGATTGCTGAGAATCTCAGCCCATACTATGAATGCTTCATTCTATGCTTATATTCATGCAACAAAATTACTAGTTGCCCTCAAATCAACTTCCATCACAGTGATGCCATGTATATCAGAGTACAACTGTGCTTAGGGTTTTCAGTGGCTGATTTTTCCGAAGCCAATTGCAAGGTGTATCTTCAGAGGCACCTCCAGGCGGACTTGAACTTATCTTTCCTGATGACTTGCCCAAAGTAAGCAAGAAAATGTCTTGCCATTCTCACTTCTAATGAGAATTCTGGTTTTATTTCTTCTTTTATTTCTCTCATAGTTCTGGCAGTCTATAATATATTTAATATTCTTCATCAACACTGTAATTCAAATGCATCAGTTCTTCTTTCTTCTTTTCATTGTCCAGCTTTTGTATGCATATGAGGAGATTGAAAAGACCATGGCTCTTCTAGCCAAGATGGAGTACTGGGTCTGGACTTAACCTTTGTACCTGAACAACCAAAACACAGATGAAATGTATGAAATAATGGTTCACAAGGCATCCAGCAACAAGGGACAGTGAGGAAAGGGAAACAAAGTGAGCCCTCCAACAGCAACAGCCTTAATTCCCGGAGAGGGTTTTCCAGGTCACAACACAGGAAGGGCACCTACGTGAAGTCTAGCTGACTCTCTGAGTGGAAGAAATGGAGCTGAGAGTTCAGAGAAACCAAGGCAGCTAGAATTCTCAGAACAAAGTATCAGAGAGGAGACAGCTATACAGAGAGAGAACCTCAGAGATCTGCAGAGGATCTATTTTGTACATGGAAACTACTCAAGACCAGGGAAAATAAACACTTGAAAGAATAAGAGGTAACAGTGCTTAGTACTCATAGAGGTCTTAGAATAGTCCCCATTCCCACCAGACAGAAAAACCTCATAATTCACAAGATATTGGGAAGAGTATCCAAAGGGCCTTGCCTCAGTAGTGATAAATAATAAGCCCTAGACAGAGCACTGCTCCAGTCTTGCCTAATAAATCTTAAAAGACCTGAGGGATCGAACTGTTTTCAAGTAACTTAACTGTGTCCCAGAACAAAGCTTAAGAATATTTACAGGAATACAAAGATATCTGGTACCCGCCAAGTTAAAAATCACAACATCTGGTATTGAATAAAAAAGTTATCAGGAATTCAATGAAGAGAAAAATCAGTTAAACTCATCCAGAGCTGATGCAGGTGTTAAAATTACGAGACAAGGACTTTAAAATGGTTATTTTAACTGTATTTCATGTGTTTCAAGAATTATATGTCTATGTAGCTACTATTTATACAGTATTTATACATATAATAGAAAATAAATACATTTATATATTTTAAAAAAAAAAAAGACCATGGCTTCGAGCAGGTGCATCTTAGTGATCAAAGTGACATCTTTGCTTTTTAGAGCTTTAAAAGGTCCTTTGCAACAGATTTTCCCGAAGATTCAGCATAGTATCTTTTTAAAAATATGCATTTACATATAATTTATATATATTTACAACTATATATGGTTGTTATTGTCATTATTATCATCAGGGTATGATTCTCCTGAATATGGTCCCTGTCTCCCTATCAAGTTTCATCTCTTGGAGTGAAACTTGGCAAATTAAATCTTGAGGTTCTCCAAGGTCACAGAATGCATTCATATTTCCATGAGTTCAATGTAAACTATACAGTTTCCCTACATACGTATGTGAGCTGACCGAAGGTGAAAGAATTCTATTTGGGAGAGGATATTAACGTTTATTTCTAACACTTAGGTTCTAAGATTTTCCTCATCTGAACCTGTAGTTTGCAGCAGGTAGAGATGTTCACTAAAATCCGTACCTTGTGAAACAAATGGATCTGGTTTAGTGTCCTGCCTTTAAAACGACTGCTAAAGCATTTCAGTCCAGACCATAAAATTTCCACCTGTGCTTGTGTTTCTGGGACGACAACATTATACCTCCTTTATTATTCTAACCCAGGCGTCAAAAGCTATGTGCTGATATTGAGCAAGTTATTTACTCTGTCATAGCCTTTATCTCACCTTGTATTTTTCGTACAGAATCATTCAATTTGGAATTTGTAAAATCGTTTTGGTGAAAATTTAGCATAAAGATAGTTGCTAACCTGTGCTGAGCTCTCACTGTATGCCAGGAATCAAATGCTGTACATATGCATTATCTCGTTGGCTTCTATGGCATGCCCATAGGTGCTATTAAGTTACTTAACTGACCCAAGCCCATCTAAAAAGTTTCAGAGCAGAGACAGGGTTTGTACTCTAACCCAACCCAAGACACCACACTAGTTAAGTCTACGTCCCATTGCCTCTCCATGTGGTTATTGCACAAATACAGAGCCTAACACAGAATTTCCTTTGTCCTAATTTCCCGTTTTCAGGGCACCTGAATCTTAGCCACTTGGTTTCTTTCTTTCCCAATAATGGTGTCCTTACACCTGCTACTGAACTATTAACCCAGTACCCAGTGCCATCGAGTCGATTCCGACTCATAGCGACTATTACTGACTCCAAATATCATCTATCTTCATCCTGTAATTCACTTCTACTCATATCTTTTATGCCGTCTATATGTTCTCACCCTAAATACCCTGTTTTTACTTTATTACGCTTTGTTTCCTATGAGAAATGTCAGCCATTTTTCAAAGGAATGGAATTTGTTTCCAGTATATTCTTTGGGAGTAAAATGTGTGCACACTAAATCAGATATAAAGCAAATTACTAAATAACCTTAAAAAGGGAAAAACACTGAAATTAAAATTTATAAAAAACTTCCTTGTAACAAACATATAAAGTTATACATTCTTGAGCCTATATGTGTCTTTTTCATAAATTGCTAGATTTTGGAAAACTAAACTAAAAATATATGTCTCTCTTCCAGACTACATCTTTCTTCCTTTTTCTTCTTCATCAATGTCTTTATTTTACACGTCTTTTCTTTTTTAACCATAAGTGAGAAAAATAGAAAGATTTTAAAGTTAAAAGGCAGGTTTCTGAACATTCATCCGGAGTTTGCTTTAATTTTACTTTTGATTGAAGCACACAGGAAAAGCTCTGTCAAAATTCAAAGCAGTTTGACTAGCTAATATGATAGTTGTATTTTTTTTTTTTTTTTAACTGTAGTGGTAGGCATCTTCTTGAATCAAATTTAGGTGTTAGCAACAATGAAAGACTTTTTATCTTCTGCAAAAGTAAAGTTGCAAATGGTCATCTGTTCAACCTTCTGTTATCAGTGCTGTCCCCTAGCAGGGTGCCTGTAGCAGATTTTCAGAACTGCAGGGGGAAGAGGTGACTAACAGGAGAATGAATTTTTAATGTAACCCTTAACCTGTGTAGCTGAGTTTACAAATAATAAATAGTGGATTACCAGCATTTCTTTTTTCAGTCTCTTCTAAATATTTTATAATTACGATGCACATATACAAACTATGTAGAATTGAAAATAACAAAATGCAAATTTTGGTCTATCTCACAAATAAACACATATATTCAAAAATTTAAATAAAAAAATTGAAATGGTTGTTTCTGATGTTCAGTGAACAAAGCAGCACAAAAACACATTGATATTATTTTCACGGTTGTAATTTTTTTTTTAATTTTAACCATTTAAAAGTCAATAACATTAAATAGGAATATTTCATTAGATTAAAATTTAGTTTAAATAAATGTTACAATATCTCATAGTCCTAACCTTCAAATGAATATTTAAAAATTGTTACTTTAGTATCACATACCATCAGTATAAGATGCCTTCTACTATCATCACCCTTTTAAGAACAAGAAATCATTTTGAGTTTATAAACATATTTTTGAAGCACCCAGAGTCTTCAGGGATGTAGCTGAGATTACCAATGATAACTAGTGGATTATAAACATTTCTTTTTTCTATCTCTTCTAAATATTATAATTCTGGTGCACATATACAAATTAGATACAACTGAAAACAACAAAATGTAAATTATGACGTCTCTTATGTACAAACGGAAACCCTGGTGGCATAGTGGTTAAATGCTACCACTGCTAACCAAAAGGTTGACAGTTCAAATCAACCAGATGCTACTGGGAAACCCTATGGGGCAGTTCTACTCTGTGCCTTTAGGGTGACTATGAATCAGAATCGACTCTACAGCAAGGGGTTTACGGGTATGTATAAACAAACATATTCTAGAATTTAAATGAAAGAAATATTTCAACGGTTATCTCTGATGTTCAATGGAACAAAGCAGCATAAGAACACATTGATATTATTCTCATAGCTATAAATGAGGATATGATTAGACAAATTAATTGGCAGGAAGTCAGAATAATATTTTAAAAATGGTTGTTATGGTCACGGGACAATATGGAATAATTTCTCATTTGTTATTGAATGCATGGTAATTATCATCTTTCTGCTAAGAAAAATACTTTTAAAATATCACCATGACTTATTATCCTAAAGACAAATGCTCTCTTTAAAAAGAATGTGGGCATTTTTGAGAGTAGGCCAAATATTTCAATAGCTGACTATCCAAGTCTAAAGTAGTAAATAAGGCTAGCCCAAATGGCTCCATCTATTTTTCATTATTTTCGATTTAGCTAGCATTCTGTTATGGGATATTGATTGTCCATTGATCTGAAATTGAGTAAGTGACCAAGAAATCACCTCAGCAGAGTTATGGTGTCAATCTCTCAGAGTGATGGGTGTCAATCCTTCATCAGGGATAACATAAGAGACCAGATGAGCTAAACTTAGATGTTTATCTTCTGCTACTGTTGAGAATAATTATACACAATGAACCAAATTTCCTCAGGGCTCAAATCGTTGATACAACTATTGAACATGGTGCATTGGTTAAGCAGAAAAGGCGGCAGTTAGAACCCACCAGCTGATCCCTGGGAGAAAGATGTGGCAGTAGAATTCCATAATGACTTACAGTATTGGAAATCCTAGGGGAAGTTTTACTCTGTCGTATAAAATATACCATGGACTGCCAAAAGAACGAACAAATCTGTCTTGGAAGAAGTCCGACCAGATGCTCCTTAGAGGCAAGGATGGCGAAACTGCGTCTTACATACTTTGGATGTGTTGTCAGGAGGGATCAGTCCCTGGAGAAGGACATCATGCTTGGCAGAGTACAGGGTCAGCGGAAAAGAGGAAGACCCCCAACAAGTGGCTGCAACAATGAGCTCAAGCATAACGACAATTGTAAGGATGGCGCAGGACTGGGCAGTGTTTCGTTCTGTTGTGCATAGGGCCGCTATGAGTTGGAACTGACTCAAGGGCACCTAACAACAACAACAACATAGCGTCACTGTAAGAATTGCCTCCACCGCAAACAACTACAACAATAACAACAACAATGTTTACATGGCAATTATTTATAGAACTTTTTTTGGTTGTTCTGTTTGTTGGCCTTTCTTAGCATACCATATGATCCAGTCTTAGAAACTATGTGGACATCAGAAACTTTCAATATCAAATGATGATTCTAATGGAAAGCAATTTAAATTATTGTCTTATTTTCATATACTCTCAAATACCGTTATTGATGGCCTATTGCCATTGTGCGTATTTAGTCATTGTGCTTATAACACGATGGCGGATTTTTTTTTTTTTCACTATCATTTAGATGAGAAGGAAGGAGGATTCTTGCTTTACATTTATCCATTTTCTATTGCCATACTCGGTTATTCTTTACAATAAAATAGGAGATTTAATTCTGGAACCTCATTTTGTGTTTCTAGTTATCATTGGTTTTACATCAACTATGATTACATATGAGTAATATAACAAGAGTTTCTCCCAATTTTTGGGGGGGGTCATTGTCATGGATTGAATTATGTCACCCCAAAATGTATATATCAGTTGGGCTGGGCCATGATTCCTGGTATTGTGTGATTTTCCTGTATGTTGTAAATCCTGCCTCTACTTCGACTCGATGGCAGTGGTTTTTTTATGATGTTAGTGAAGGAGGATGGCCAGCAGCTGTGCTAGGGAGGCAGGACTCAACCTATAGGATTGGATTGTGTCTTGAGGGAATCTCTTGACATGTAAAAGATAGAAGCAAGCCAAGAGACAGGGATCTCACACCACGGAGAAAGCAGCACCAGGAGCATAGCGCATCCTTTGGACCTGGGGTCCCCGTGCCTGAGAAACTCCTTGACCAGGGGAAGATTGATGCTAAAGACCTTCCTCCAGAGCCAAGAGAGAGAGAAAGCCTTCCCCTGGAGCCAACACCCTGAATTTGGACTTATAACCTACTAGACATGAGAGAATACGTTTCTCTTTGTTAAAGCCATCCCCTTGTGCTATTTCTCTTATAGCAGGATTAGATGACTAAGGCAGTTATTTTCAAAAAAAGATTTATTTTGGAAATTTTAAGTTTTCTTTAATAATCTCTTCTGCCAAAACAAGTATTTCCCATCAATGATTTATTTTCATCGTTCTTAATTCTTCTATTAACATACATCCAGTGGACATTTAAGTGTTATATATTTACTTTTATATCTAAGTTTTCATTATAAATTTTACATTTAAGACACAGTGTGTAATGTGCTCATTTGCTTTTGGTGATAAATTTGATCTGCTCAAGTGAAAAATTGTCCTTCCTTAATAACAGGCTACATATTATGACAATTTTACTTTCAAAATAACCACATGATGGACAACTTATTTTTTCATGAAATTGAAGTTCAGAGTGCCAGGTGTCACGTAGCTAGAAAGCAGAGTGGCTGGGATTTGAATCCAGTCCCTTCAGATTCCCAAAGACACTCTACCATACTGCCTTCTTTACAGTGATCCCCCAGAACTTAACACATCACTTCAAAAGTCTGTTTTTTTCATAAGTGTTATTAAGTTTCATCCTGAAAGCATGCTGCTCACATATATCACTCTTACCCTCAAAAGGCCATACTAGTTTAGAAATGGGCATAGCTGCTTTCTACTGATTTTTTTTTTTTTCTAGTGGGAAGATGGATACATTCAGTTATATGAGCAAGGATGAGACAGAAAGCACACATTTATCACAATAACTCTGATTGACAGTGCCACAGACACACGAGTGCTCTATATTATTTTGCCCCAGATTCCTCTTGTATGTAGGCTTCCCTCTTTCTTTATTAATCGTGTCCCAATAACTTTCTAATTTCCAGGAACTTGTCATTGATGATATCCATCTTATTTTAGTGTGCCGTTATTTTATTTTCTCCTTAGAATCTGTCTTTCTTTGTTATTTCAAAAGGGATTTGGAAAAGAGGAAAACCCCCATCAGACTCCATCTTAAACTAGAAACCAGTTATAATTTTAAAGATCCTCTTTGTATTTTTTAAACCTAGTCTAATGTAGATAAATATTTAATTGAAGAGTGAAAAATAGATTTAAGAAAAGATTGCTACTCACTGCTGTGTATTTTTCGGTATTGCAGTCAAGTCACCTTCAGAAAAATGTGTTAGGTGGGAGTTTAGGCTCAGTTCTTTTCGGATTAACAATTTGGGCAGTTAAATTCCTGGCTACTAACAAAAATGCTAGTGGTTTGAATCCACTCAGAAGTGCCTTGAAAGAAAGTAGGATGGTTTTCTTCCAAAGAAATCATAGCCATTGAAAAGCCTGTGAAAAACTCTGTGGAGCACAGTTCTCTGAAATAGATGAGATCTCCATGAATTAGAATTGACTTGATAGCAACTGGTATATTTTTGTTTGTGTATTTGTTTGTTTCTCCTTGAGGATAAGACTGATCACACTCTGAGGCCTAAGATATTATAATATTATATATAAAGAGCACCATCATTTCCTAATTGAAAATGCCAGAAGTCACCTTGGAATGGCATTGGTTTTAGCATGGGTTTCTTTGTCTCTTTCCATGACTTTTCTGTTAAGAGCCTTTGATGTTATTACACCTACCCATCTGTTAAACCCAAAAAAAAACCAAACCTGTTGCCATCGAGTTGATTCCAACTCATAACAACCGTATAGGACAGGGTAGAACTGCCCAACAGAGTTTCGAAGGAGCGCCTGGTGGATTCGAACTGTCGACCTTTTGGTTAGCAGTGGTACCACTTAACCACTATGCCCCCAGGGTTTCCACCTATCTGTTAACCTCCACTAATTGCTGGTTTATTCTTTTATTATTTTTGATAATGCCTTGGGACAAGTTACTCCACAGTTTAATCCAATTAAATTTGGGTTTCTTTTCAGGAGTAGTTTTTGCTTCTGAGTTCTCAGTTCTTATGTTCTGACTCTCCCCCTGGACAAAATCTTTGAACTATTGCTCCAAAGATGACTTCAGGGACAGTGTCCCACTTCTCTTGGAGTAAAACTCCAGTTCAAAAAAAGGTGCTAGGTGGGAGTGGTATGCTATGTTCTTCTTGGATTAACAATTCTGACATATAACCTACACTAGATGAGAAAGCTGAGGTAAAGACCATTGTGTCTCAAGTATTTTTGGGCTACAATGCCAAGAGCTTCTATCCTGTGTGTCATGGATTGGTGGAAGAAGGAGATCTCTAATCTCTTAGCCACACTCACCCTGAATTTAGCCTCCAAAACACAGAGTTTGCAGGAATAAGAAATGCTACAGGCCTGCCTATCCCAAGGATATACCGTAGTCATTGACTGAGAGCTGGGGGGTAGGGGTGGATAGAGGCAAAACCCTATCATCTTGGCCACACCTGCCCAGAGTAGAGCTTTTATCACACTGACCTTGAAATGCGGAAGATGGGGGGAGCAGACTGTAGCTTAAGTAACACATGTTCTCACTATTTTTACTGAGATTTAGTAAACTTTGTTAAATAAATGTTTCATCTTTTGTCATAAGCCCTTGGGGCAATTTTCAGAGACTTAAAATAGTTGTGTCTGTGTGATTTTTTGCTTGTTTTTGTAAGTCAGGAACATTTCCTTTTATTATATCTTTAGCTGTTATTTCTCATCTGTATCTTCATGAGAACATCTATATCTTTTATTCATTTTTGTTTTCTCCATAATTACCCCCATATCTCACATGATAGTACTCTGTCTATTCCTGTTGCTTTCTATAACATTTTATTTATTCTCTACACTGCTAATAATGTTTTCTGTAAAATCTATGCACGTCTGTTGCAATTAATAAAACCAATTATCATTGTTCTAACTTTCAAATACCACTTCTGTGTTGCAACAAACTCATTATTTATTCCCATCTGAAACTCATATATTCCAACTCAGTCTTTTACTGCTTCATCTTATCTTTCATTTGTGTTTCAATGTTCCCAGTCTCTTGAGTTTTATTAAAATCTCAGATCAAAAGCTTTTATTGCCTTTGTTTCTGTACTGTCCCTATGATAAATTATTTTTTCATGTGTACGGGTTCGAAAGAAAGGAAAAAGATATGTGCCCTCTTAAAAGTATTAAAAGAAATGCAAACTTGTGTAACAGGAAAAACCAATTTCATAAGTTGTTTCACAAGCTGTATCATAAAGATTTATGCTGACTGTCTTACATTATTTTCTCTAACTCTTTTATAAACAAAATATTTTATGGCAATTTTTTTTTTTTTTTTTTTTTTTGCTTATTCAGTCCTCCATTTCAGCTCTCTGTTATATTTCTGTTATTATGATTTACGTACAGGATATGACATACCCTGTTTAGAACCATTCTTGACATTTCCAGGATTTAATTCCTTAGAATTAGATCAAATTCCTTAGAAAGCATTTTATCAAAAACTACCTACTTTCATTTATCATTCTTTTTTAACTTTGAGATAGATTTTGCAGCTGATAACTCAGGGAGTCTCCTTTCCAGACAAATTTTGGTGTCATGTGTTACTATCATATGTAACCCAGGAAACACACATATATACAACTTCCAAATGTTTAAGAAAACTTTTTTTTAAGAAGTTGTATATATAACTTTTTTTTCTTCCCTGGAAGATTACTGTTGGTCATTATTAAAATAAAAGCTCTAAATACTCAATAATATATTTCACAAGGAGTAAGCTTCAATAATGTGCACATATCTTTTATCAAGAAAGGAGTATTCCTAATGAATTTTCAAAACAATGTTAACCACTCCATGGAGATACCATGGTAAGACTGCTGAAAGGATTTTTAGAGTGTTCTTTTTTAAATGTATTTGTCTTTTGTGGCATTCTTTTTTTTTTCTTATCACTTAATAAATACAACTTATTACTTATGTTTTTTAATTTTATTATAACACTTAAAAAGTAGATGAAAAGTTTATTTCTTCCTGCCCAGAAATAATGTAAGTGTACATATTTTCTTTTGAGTAGATTTGATGCATTGAACACTAATGACCAAAGACCAGAGGAGTTATGGTATGACATCAAGGACATTGTACATGAAGAAAGCAAGAGGTCATTAAAAAGACAGGAAAGAAAGAAAAGACCAAAATGGATGTCAGAAAAGACTCTGAAGCTTGCTCTTGAATATCAAGTAGCTAAAGTGAATGGAAGAAATGAAGTAAAAGAACTGAACAGAAGACTTCAAAGGGCAGCTGGATAAGACAAAGTATTATAATGAAATGTGCAAAGACCTGGAATCAGAAAAAGAAAAGGGAAGAACACATTCAGCATTGTTCAAGCTGAAAGAACAGAAGAAAAATTCAAGCCTTGAGTTGTAATTTTGAAGGATTCTATGGGGAAAAAACAAGCAATGCAGGAGACATCCGAAGAAGACGGGAAAGTACAAAAAGTCACATAATCTAAAAGAAATTGTCAGCATTCAACCATTTCAAGAGGTAGCATGTGATCAGGACCCAGTGGTACTGAAGGAAGAGGTACAAGGTTCTCTGAAGGCATCGGTGAATGAACAAATCTGTTGTAGAAGAAGTACACCATGAATGCTTCTTAGAAGCAAGGACGGCAAGACTGTGTCTTACATACTTTGGACATTTTGTAAGGAGGGATCAGTCCCTGGAGAAGGACATCATGCTTGGCAAAGTACAGGGTCAGCGGAAAAGAGGAAGACCTTCAGTGAGGTGCATTGACACAATGACTGCAACAATGGGCTCAATCATAAATATGATTGTGAGGACGGTGCAGGACTGGTCAGTGTTTCGTTCTGTTGTTCATAGGGTTGCTATGAGTCAGAACTGACCCAACAGAACCTAACAACAAAAACGGCATGTCAGTTTTTATTTGTATGTATATTTTTCTGTTGTGACATATTTTAAGGTAGTAACTTGAGAGTTGTTCATCAGATCTCTAAAGTTATGGCAGCCTCATATCCTTTAATTCCCTTTTGCTTAAACAAAGAGGCAGGTACTGGTATTAGAAAAAGATTGCCAAATGAAATTTCATAAGACATTTGATAATTGAACCTTAGTCTTCTATATTTCCAGAAGTTGCATAAACTATTTTACTATTGAAAATTGCTGAAATTCTTGCATGCAATGCATGGAAATGCCACAGTTTAAAATGAGCATGTAAAATATCATCAGAGTTACTAAGAATGCAGTTGATACATAAGTCAGGAGTTAAGAAATGGAGTTAAGTAGAAGGAATCCATGAGTGGTGCAGTTAGCCCATCAGTTGTTAACTGAAAGGTTGGTGGTTAGAATCTACCCAGAGGCACTTCAGAATAAAGGCCTTGTGATATACTTCCAAAAAATAAGCCATTGAAAACTCTTTAGAGCACAGTTCTACTCTGACAGATATGGGGTTGCCATGAGTTAGAATCAAATCAGTGGCAACTTGTAGACCAGTAGAAATTAGTAGAGTAATAGAATGATTTAAAAAAGAGAGAGAGAGAGAGAGAGAGAAAACATTTGATTTAATACAAAAAGAATTTAGTCAATACTAGGTAGACACATTCACTCACTCACTCCTAAAAAATGGATTAAACATAATTTGTTAGCAACATGAATACACATGCTGGTTATTGAGGGTAATGTTAATAAATATGATTAAGGTGTATTTCAAACTTACAGTGTGGGGGACATTATTTTGACTGTATGACATGGATTTTCACACTTGATTCTTATCACAATGCACTGAGATATGTATTACTGCTAAGCACTTATTAAAGACAAGAAAACAGAGATATTAGAGGTTAAACAGCTTGTTTCCATTACAGGAAGGCCTGATTTGAAGACAAGAATCACAGTCCTCGGAGTCTGTGCTTCTACTTACTATACAAGTCTTGAATAAAAGAGCCACATGTATACAGCTCCATTTAAGTGGCTCTTTGGTTTTGTTTTTTTTTTTTTTTTTGGTTACTCTGAATAAACTAAAATTGAGATATCTATTTCAAAGTAGTCTAAATAATGGCAAAGATATAAGATTAGAAAAATAAAAATAAGTCTAGAATCCACTGGAAATTTCTATGAAATCCAGCCTTTAACCATATTCTTAAGGGACGTTCGTGGATTTTTCCCTGATCTTCACTGCAATATAGAAAATTATGACCTGGAGAAAAATGTTTATTGAAAATCGTGTAGTTTAATATAACTGTAATGGGAAAGTGAAGACTTCCAGTATTCTACAAACTTCTATGCTAAGCTGAAACCTGGGAACCCTAACTATGAAAGGACAAAGTACAAGAACTGATTCATTTCATGTGCTTTTCCTTGAGCTATCAATGTATTCAGAGAGTGATTTTTTTTCCTTATTGACAGTATGACTCAAAACTTGCTGAAGTAAAATAAAAGTACTTTTTTAACATAAAAATTTCTTTACAATATTTTATTGCCCCTAATTGATGGAAAATATAGCTCCCGCAAGAGTCATATTCAAGAAATGACCAAAAGCAATGTGTATTGAAGTAGACACTGAGCAGAAATTCTAACTTAAGGTCTTGAAGAAATCCTCCAAATGGGCTATAATAAGTAAGATATTGCTTGGAAGATTTTATTTACCATAGGGTGGATGGCAAAGAAACAAACAACAACAAAAAAAAAAACACAAAACACAACGTAAAGTTTGTAGTTTGCTTAACACATAAGTGTTAATTTCTTTTTTTGGAAAAGGAAAATGTGTTGAAAGAAGAAAGAGGAAGAAAATTAGATTGGCGGCATAGGTAAGAGGTAATTGATTATAATCAGTATACCGTGGAGATTTACTGAAATGTTCACACAGTGAAATGCTATCAGAAGGTGTACGTTTTTACAACAGTTGTTCAAACAGCACCATGTGGGATGGAACTTAGATATGAGTAGAAGATTAGCTAGAGCTTAGTGTGATAATGAAGGAAAGAAAATGAGAACTGGGCTATGGGGTTGGAGATGATAAAGCATCTAGAAATGGCAAGGGAAAGCACAAGCGGGTTAAGTGAACAGATATTTTCAAAGATAACAAAAGGAAGTTTTAATTCAGACTGAGATGGAGTAAGCATACTGCATCCTATCACTCCCACAAATTATATCTAAAAAAATCTGACCAGGATTCATAAAGGGATTATTTGCTGGTTCTGAAAAATTAATAATAGGCTGTTATTAATAGGGGAGGGAAATTTAAATATGAAGAATGACTAACATGATGAAAGTTTTCCAGCTATTTTTTCCTCCTATATTACTGGCTTAGATTCTAAATTCTAGTACAGCCTAAATCCCTGGCATATGCAGTCAGAGAGCATTGAAAAAGGTCCAAGAAATAAAACCTCTTTTTGGCCAGAGGACCAGGGAGGAGAGTCCCATGTGTGACACACTGTGAAGGGAATACCAGTTCTTTTTCCTCTTTGTACTCTCCTGATTTGCTTATATCCCAGCCAAGTTCCATTCCTGCATATGGATTTCTGTTTTTACCCCAAGACAACCCATGCAAGTAACTGACCCAAAGCAGCACAGCACAACTTTTGCGAATATAGAGTGTATACTAGTTCCTGGGTGGCAGACACATAGACAGACTTGAAAAGCACTGAGAGGGCTTGTAAACTGCTATTAGAATTACAGCCCACAGAGAATCAGTCAGAGCTTATACTGTGAACTTAACTGGGTTGATGCCTGATTTAAGAAATTCAACATCCTACAGAGCATTTTAACAGGATAAAGGTTTCCTCATATAATGTTTAAAATGTCAGGATACAATCTAAAATTAATTGACATACAAAGAGTTGGAAAATATCAACAACTCTCAAGGGAAAAACAATCAGAAGACACCAGTTCTGAGTTGACACTGATGTTGTAATTTTCAAACCAAGACTTCAAACAACTACTAAAACAGTGAACTATGAAGTAAACGCAAGCATTCTTCATTAAAGGAATAGCTGTATTCCTTCACAAAGAAATAAAAAATGGAAATTTTAATACTGAAAAATTAAATAACCAAAATAAAATATGCAATGTATAGCCCCCAAAGCAGAATAAAGATATAGGAAGAGTCAGTGAACCTGGAGATACATCAACAGAAATTATGCAATCTGAACTGCATAGAAAAATAAATAAATAAATAAATAAAGATTGAAAAAATATGGACAGAGTCTCAGGGACTCTAAAGTTCCACCGTTTGTGCCATTAGAGTTCAAGAAGAAAGGATAAAGAGGTTAATGAAGAAACATTTGAAGAAATAATAACTAAAAACTATACAGATTTGCGAAAATTATAAAATTACACATTTAAGAATATCATTAATCCCCAAACCCAATAAAATCAAGTAATATTCTTTCCAGACATGCCATAATCAAACTCCTGTAAAGAAAAGAGAAATAGAAAATCTTGAAGACAATTGAAGAAAAATGACATATTATATATGCATGTGATAGATATTGATCTGTGATTTTCTTTCTTATAATGACTCTGTCTGGTTTTAGTATCAGAGTAATTCTGGACTCATAAAATTGTTTGGATATATTCCTTCTTTTTCAGTTTTATGACAGATATAATATTTATTCCTTGCTCGTTTAGTAAAATTCACCAGTTAAGCTATCTGGGGCCTGGAATTTCCTTGGTGAGAGTGCTTTTAACTGAAAATTCATGTTTTAAATAATTGGAAGACTACTTAAGCTATCAATTTTTTTCTTTCCCTTGAGTGAGCTTTGTTGATGTCTCCCAAGAAATTTATCAATTTCATCTAAGTGATGAAATTATTGCCATAAAGTTATTCATATATCCCTGTGTTATCATTCTTGTATTTAGAGTATTCATTGATGTTACTTTTCTCATTCATGATATTGGTAATCTTTGCCCTCTCTCTTTTCTCCTTTTTCTGATCAGTCTGACTAGAGGTTAATAATTTTGTTCATCTTCTCAAAGAACAATCTTTTGGTTTTATGGGTTTGTCTATTGCTTTTATGCTTCATATTTCAATTAATTTATGACAATTAAAGGGATAAAAACTAGTTATATTAACAAATAGTACTGGGGCAATCAACTAGAAGTATATATGAAACAAACAATACCTTTAATTCATGTCTTTAATTCATACTGTATCTAAAGTTAACTAAAACTAGGCCATAGACCTAAATGTAAAATCTGCTAGTGGGAGAATAAAAAAAATTAAAATTACAGTGAGGAAAACCATCATAATATGATACCACTACACATCTATTGTAGTAGTGATATGATACCACTACACACCTATTGGAAACCCTGGTGGCGTAGTGGTTAAGTGCTATAGCTGCTAACCAAAAAGTCGGCAGTTCAAATCCACCAGGCGCTCCTTGGAAACTCTATAAGGCAGTTCTACTTTGACCTATAGGGTCACTATATGAGTCAGAATTGACCCAATGGCAACGGGTTTACACACTTATTAGAACTGCTTAAAAGTGAGATGAAACAAAACAGAAAAAAAGCTGACACTATCAAATACTGCAAAATTGCACACCTGCTAGAACTTTCAAAAATTTCTGGGGAAATGGCATACCTAACCTGGAGAACACTCTAGCAATTTGTTAGAAATTTAGTATGACCTTTCCTCTATGGTCCAATAATCTTGCTGCTGTTTATTTAAACTAGGGAAATTAAAATTAGTGTTCATAAACAAACTTATAAATGTTTATAGCAGGACAATTCACAATTACTAAAAACTGGAAATAACCCAAACATCTTTCCATAGCTGCACAGATAAACACATTTTGATGAATTTATACAATGGAATACCATTCAGCAATAAAATTTTATACGTGAAAAATTGTAAGTGAATCTGAAATACTTTAAATAAAAAAAGAAGCCAGATTCAAAAATTATATATATATATACTCTATAATTATATTCATATTACAAGGACTCTAACGAAGAGTGTGTGGGAAAAGAGTGTGACATTTTTGATGGTGAGAGAACTACTTTGTGTTGTGATTACATGACTTGGTGCAATTGTCAGAACTTATAGAACTAGACACAAAAACAGTCATTTTCACTGAATGTAAAAAAAAAAAAAAAAAAAGCCTGAGTCTCAGATACTCCAATATTAAGAGTTAAGAGAAAAGAGAAGAAACAGCAACAGAAACTAAGAAGGAGCAACTATTGAGGAAAGAAAACGTCAACACTCTGGATCCCTGGATGCAAATGAAGAAAGAATTAGGGAAATAGGTAGGTCAAGTAAGATATAGACTGAGGGTGAGCACTGGATTCAGCCACTTGGCAGTAAAAAATTAACATGAAAAGAACATTTATGTGTGTGTGTGTGTGCATTTGTGGACAAAATACTGACTGCAATGGTTTTAAAGCAGAATGAGAGAAGAGGGGCTATAAACAAGTATAGTCATTGTTGTTGTTTTAGGCTTGGGAGTAATAGTAGCATCTTAGATTTGCTGTAGTGTGGTAGTGCATCTATAGAAACAGGAGGGAAGCAGAGTGTATATGTAAAGACACTGGTAGGTTGTTAGATGTGATACCAGGACTCCACAGACATTCTTTCATGATTAATTTCCTAATTCAAGTGGAGTATAAGGTCATCAAATGGAACCATAGATATATAGTCATCGAATGGAAACAGATGGCAGACAAGAGTTTGGAAGAGAGAAGATAGAATAGAAAGTGTGGTTCATTTTTCTAGGATAGAGAAAAGAAATGATGGACTACGAAAATACATATGCTTGGAGAGGCGGGGCCAAGATGGCGGACTAGGTGGACGCTACCGCGGATCCCTCTTGCACCAAAGACTCGGAAAAACAAGTGAATCGATCACATACATAACAATCTACGAACCCTGAACAACAAACACAGATTTAGAGACGGAGAACAAACAAATACGAGGAGGCAACAATTGTTTTCAGAGCCTGGAGCCAGCGTACCAGTCAGGTGACCTTCAGCGCCCGATTTGGGGCAGAGCCCAGGGGGGCAGACGGCAGAAACAAGGGGCCCAGCCCTGACCCCCAAACTCATTCCGGGAGGGGGCCCAGCCGGTTCGCGTGGGTGGCGTGGTGGCGCAGCCGGTGGGAGAAGTCCCCAGGAGGCAGTAACTGGTCTTGGAGCGGGGAAAGCAGCATCCCAGCTGGGAAGCTGTCCCGCCGGGATTTTGGCGGGCCCCAGGCACGGCATAAGGGTGGGGAGCTGCTCCACCCCCCTGAACTAACCCAGGGAAGGGGCCCAGCTGGTTCGCGTGGATGGTGTGGCGACGCAGCCGGTGGGAGAAGTCCCTGGGAGGCAGTGACTGGTCTTGGAGCGGGGAGAGCAGCGTCCCAGACGGGGAACTCTCAAGCCGGGATTTTGGCGGGCCGCGGGCACGGCATAAGTGGGGGGAGCAGCTGCACTCCCCTGAACTGACCGGGGGGGGCCAGCCGGTTCACACGGGCAGCGTGGTGACGCAGCCGGTGGAAGAAGTCCCCGGGAGACAGTGACGGGTCTTGGAGCGGGGAGAGCGGCGTCCCAGCCGGGACGCGTGGTCGCGGAGCAGGTGCGGAGAGCTGCTCCACCCCCCTGAACTAGCCCGGGGGGGTGCCCAGCCGGTTCGCGCAGGCGGCATGGTGACGGGGCCAGTGGGGGAGGTCCCCGGGGGGGAGCTACTGGTCTTGGAGCGGGGAGAGTGGCGTCCTAGCCGGGACACACGGTCGTGGTGCAGGCGCGGGGAGCTGCTCCGCTTGCCTGAGCTGACCGCGGGGGGGCCCAGCAGGTTCACGGGTGAGGCGCGGCGACGCGGCTGGCGGGACGGGTAGTCCCCAGGAAGCAGCAACTGATTTTGGATTCGGGAGTGCACAGCCTCAGTAGGGCAACCTTGACGTTGGGCGTGGGGCTAGCAGCGGAGGATCTGACCATGACTCCAGTGGGCCAGACCCCCCGGGGGCAATCTCCACACAGCCAGCACACATAGGCGACGCACCCCGCGGAAATCTGAGATATAATAGTCATTCCAAGCGAGACAAGCAACTCTGGTTATATTCTGAGGTGCTACTCTCCTATCTCTCTGATCCCTCCCCCACCCTCCCCAGGCGGCTTCATTAACATCCGAATAGCCTGACCCAGAGGGAGAACTCTGATAGGGATCTGACTGCATTTTTTTTTTTTTGCGGATTTTCTGGAAAAACTAGTTTCCCAGTGATGGCTCAGACACAGCAGTCCATATCAAACCACATAAAGAAGCAGACCATGACAGCTTCTACAACCCCCCAAACAAAAGAATCAAAATCTTTCCCAAATGAAGACACAATCATGGAATTATCAGACACAGAATATAAAAAACTAATTTACAGAATGCTTCAAGACATCACAAACGAAATAAGGCAAACTGCAGAAAAAGCCAAGGAACACACTGATAAAACTGTTGAAGAACTCAAAAAGATTATTCAAGAACATAGTGGAAAAATTAATAAGTTGCAAGAATCCATAGAGAGACAGCATGTAGAAATCCAAAAGATTAACAATAAAATTACAGAATTAGACAACGCAATAGGAAGTCAGAGGAGCAGACTCGAGCAATTAGAATGCAGACTCGGACATCTGGAGGACCAGGGAATCAACACCAACATAGCTGAAAAAAATCAGATAAAAGAATTTAAAAAAATGAAGAAACCCTAAGAATCATGTGGGACTCTATCAAGAAGGATAACTTGCGGGTGATTGGAGTCCCAGAACAGGGAGGGGGGACAGAAAACACAGAGAAAATAGTTGAAGAACTCCTGACAGAAAACTTCCCTGACATCATGAAAGACGAAAGGATATCTATCCAAGATGCTCATCGAACCCCATTTAAGATTGATCCAAAAAGAAAAACACCAAGACATATTATCATCAAACTTGCCAAAACCAAAGACAAACAGAAAATTTTAAAAGCAGCCAGGGAGAAAAGAAAGGTTTCCTTCAAGGGAGAATCAATAAGAATAAGTTCAGACTACTCAGCAGAAACCATGCAGGCAAGAAGGGAATGGGACGACATATACAGAGCACTGAAGGAGAAAAACTGCCAGCCAAGGATCATATATCCAGCAAAACTCTCTCTGAAATATGAAGGCGAAATTAAGATATTTACAGATAAACACAAGTTTAGAGAATTTGCAAAAACCAAACCAAAGCTACAAGAAATACTAAAGGATATTGTTTGGTCAGAAAAACAATAATATCAGATACCAGCACAATACAAGGTCACAAAACAGAACGTCCTGATATCAACTCAAATAGGGAAATCACAAAAACAAACAAATTAAGATTAATTAAATAATAATAATAATAATACACATAACAGGGAATCATGGAAGTCAATAGGTAAAAGATCACAATAATCAAAAAGAGGGACTAAATACAGGAGGCATTGAACTGCCAGGTGGAGAGTGATACAAGGCGATATAGAATGATACAAGTTAGGTTTTTACTTAGAAAAATAGGGGTAAATAATAAAAAAAATAAATAAGGTAACCACAAAAAGGTATAACAACTCCATAACTCAAGGTAAAAGCCAAGAAAAACGTAACGACTCAACTAACATAAAGTCAAACACTATGAAAATGAGGATCTCACAATTTACTAAGAAAAACGTCTCAGCACAAAAAAGTATGTTGAAAAAACGAAATTGCCAACAACACACATGAAAAGGCATCAAAATGACAGCACTAAAAACTTATTTATCTATAATTACGCTGAATGTAAATGGACTAAATGCACCAGTAAAAAGACAGAGAGTCACGGACTGGATAAAGAAACACGATCCATCTATATGCTGCCTACAAGAGACACACCTTAGACTTAGAGACACAAACAAACTAAAACTCAAAAAGGATGGACAAAAAATATATCAAGCAAACAATAAGCAAAAAAGAAGAGGGGTAGGAATATTAATTTCTGACAAAATAGACTTTAGACTTAAATCCACCACAAAGGATAAAGAAGGACACTATATAATGATAAAAGGGACAATTGATCAGGAAGACATAACCATATTAAATATTTACTCACCCAATGACAGGGCTGCAAGATACATAAATCAAATTTTAACAGAATTGAAAAGTGAGATAGACACCTCCACAATTATAGTAGAAGACTTCAACACACCACTTTCGGAGGACAGGACATCCAGTAAGAAGCTCAATAGAGACACGGAAGACCTACTTACAGCAATCAACCAACTTGACCTCATTGACTTATATAGAACTCTCCACGCAACTGCTGCAAAGTATGCTTTTTTTTCTAGCGCACATGGAACATTCTCTAGAATAGACCACATATTAGGTCATAAAACAAACCTTTGCAGAGTCCAAAACATCGAAATATTACAAAGCATCTTCTCAGACCACAAGGCAATAAAACTAGAAATCAATAACAGAAAAACTAGGGAAAAGAAATCAAATACTTGGAAAATGAACAATACCCTCCTGAAAAAAGACTGGGTTATAGAAGACATGAAGGAGGGAATAAGGAAATTCATAGAATGCAACGAGAATGAAAATACTTCCTATCAAAACCTCTGGGACACGGCAAAAGCAGTGCTCAGAGGCCAATTTATATCGATAAATGCACACATACAAAAAGAAGAAAGAGCCAAAAGCAGAACTGTCCCTACAACTTGAACAAATAGAAAGTGAGCAACAAAAGAACCCATCAGGCACCAGAAGAAAACAAATAATAAAAATTAGAGCTGAACTAAATGAATTAGAGAACAGAAAAACAATTGAAAGAATTAACAAAGCCAAAAGCTGGTTCTTTGAAAAAATTAACAAAATTGATACACCATTGGCTAGACTGACTAAAGAAATACAGGAAAGGAAACAAATAACCCGAATAAGAAACGAGAAGGACCACATCACAACAGAACCAAATGAAATTAAAAGAATCATTTCAGACTACTACGAAAAATTGTATTCTAACAAATTTGAAAACCTAGAAGAAATGGATGAATTCTTGGAAAAACACTGCCTACCTAAACTAACACAATCAGAAGTAGAACAACTAAACAGACCTATAACAAAAAAAGAGATTGAAATGGTAATCAAAAAACTTCCAACAAAAAAAAGCCCTGGCCCGGACGGCTTCACTGCAGAGTTCTACCAAACTTTCAGAGAAGAGTTAACAGCACTACTACTGAAGGTATTTCAAAGCATAGAAAATGACGGAATACTACCCAACTCATTCTATGAAGCCACCATCTCCCTGATACCAAAACCAGGTAAAGACATTACAAAAAAAGAAAATTATAGACCTATATCCCTCATGAACATAGATGCAAAAATCCTCAACAAAATTCTGGCCAATAGAATCCAACAACACATCAAAAAAATAATTCACCATGATCAAGTGGGATTTATACCAGGTATGCAAGGTTGGTTTAATATCAGAAAAACCATTAATGTAATCCATCACATAAATAAAACAAAAGATAAAAACCACATGATCTTATCAATTGATGCAGAAAAGGCATTTGACAAAGTCCAACACCCATTCATGATAAAAACTCTTACCAAAATAGGAATTGAAGGAAAATTCCTCAACATAATAAAGGGCATCTATGCAAAGCCAACAGCCAATATCACTCTAAATGGAGAGAACCTGAAAGCATTTCCCTTGAGGACAGGAACCAGACAAGGATGCCCTTTATCACCGCTCTTATTCAACATCGTACTTGAAGTCCTAGCCAGGGCAATTAGGCTAGACAAAGAAATAAAGGGTATCCGGATTGGCAAGGAGGAAGTAAAGTTATCACTATTTGCAGATGACATGATCTTATACACCGAAAACCCTAAGGAATCCTCCAGAAAACTACTGAAAATAATAGAAGAGTTTGGCAGAGTCTCAGGTAATAAAATAAACATACAAAAATCACTTGGATTCCTCTACATCAACAAAAAGAACACCGAAGAGGAAATAACCAAATCAATACCATTCACAGTAGCCCCCAAGAAGATAAAATACTTAGGAATAAATCTTACCAAGAATGTAAAAGACCTATACAAAGAAAACTACAAAGCTCTACTACAAGAAATTCAAAAGGACATACTTAAGTGGAAAAACATACCTTGCTCATGGATAGGAAGACTTAACATGGTAAAAATGTCTATTCTACCAAAAGCCATCTATACATATAATGCACTTCAGATCCAAATTCTGATGTCATTTTTTAAGGTGATAGAGAAACAAATCACCAATTTCATATGGAAGGGAAAGAAGCCCCGGATAAGCAAAGCATTACTGAAAAAGAAGAAGAAAGTGGGAGGCCTCACTCTACCTGATTTCAGAACCTATTATACAGCCACAGTAGTCAAAACAGCCTGGTACTGGTACAACAACAGGCACATAGACCAATGGAACAGAATTGAGAACCCAGATATAAATCCATCCACGTATGAGCAGCTGATATTTGACAAAGGCCCAGTGTCAGTTAATTGGGGAAAAGATAGTCTTTTTAACAAATGGTGCTGGCATAACTGGATATCCATTTGCAAAAGAATGAAACAGGACCCATACCTCACACCAGGCACAAAAACTAACTCCAAGTGGATCAAAGACCGAAACATAAAGACTAAAATGATAAAGATCATGGAAGAAAAAATAGGGACAACCCTAGGAGCCCTAATACAAGGCATAAACAGAATACAAAACATTACCAAAAATGATGAAGAGAAACCCGATAACTGGGAGCTCCTAAAAATCAAACACCTATGCTCATCTAAAGACTTTATCAAAAGAGTAAAAAGACCACCTCCAGACTGGGAAAGAATTTTCAGCTATGACATCTCCGACCAGAGCCTGATCTCTAAAATCTACGTGATTCTGTCAAAACTCAACCACAAAAAGACAAACAACCCAATCAAGAAGTGGGCAAAGGATATGAACACACATTTCACTAAAGAAGATATTCAGGCAGCCAACAGATACATGAGAAAATGCTCCCGATCATTAGCCATTAGAGAAATGCAAATTAAAACTACGATGAGATTCCATTTCACACCAACAAGGCTGGCATTCATCCAAAAAACACAAAATAATAAATGTTGGAGAGGCTGCAGAGAGATTGGAACTCTTATACACTGCTGGTGGGATTGTAAAATGGTACAACCACTTTGGAAATCTATCTGGCGTTATCTTAAACAGTTAGAAATAGAACTACCATACAACCCAGAAATCCCACTCCTCGGAATATACCCTAAAGATACAAGAGCCTTCACACAAACAGATATATGCACACCCATGTTTATTGCAGCTCTGTTTACAATAGCAAAAAGGTGGAAGCACCCAAGGTGTCCATCAGCGGATGAATAGGTAAATAAATTGTGGTATATTCACACAGTGGAATACTACGTATCGATAAAGAACAGTGACGAATCTGTGAAACATTTCATAACATGGAGGAACCTGGAAGGCATTATGCTGAGCGAAATGAGTCAGAGGCAAAAGGACAAATATTGTATAAGACCACTATTATAAGATCTTGAGAAATAGTAAAAACTGAGAAGAACACATACTTTTGTGGTTACGAAGAGGGGAGGGAGGGAGGGAGGGAGGGAGGGAGAGGGTTTTTTATTGATTAATCAGTAGATAAGAACTGCTTTGGGTGAAGGGAAAGACAACACTCAATACATGGAAGGTCAGCTCAATTGGACTGGACCAAAAGCAAAGAAGTTTCTGGGATAAAATGAATGCTTCAAAGGTCAGCGGAGCAGGGGCGGGGGTCTGGGAAATATGATTTGAGGGGACTTCTAAGTCAATTGGCAAAATAATTCTATTATGAAAACATTCTGCATCCCACTTTGAAATGTGGCATCTGGGGTCTTAAATGCTAACAAGTGGCCATCTAAGATGCATCAATTGGTCTCAGCCCACCTGGAGCAAAGGAAAATGAAGAACACCAAGGTCACACGACAACTAAGAGCCCAAGAGACAGAAAGGGCCACACGAACCAGAGACCCACATCATCCTGAGACCAGAAGAACTAGTTGGTGCCCGGCCACAATCGATGACTGCCCTGTCAGGGAGCACAACAGAGAACTCCTGAGGGAGCGGGAGATCAGTGGGATGCAGACCCCAAATTCTCATAAAAGGACCATACTTAATGGTCTGACTGAGACTAGAGGAATCCCGGCGGTCATGCTCCCCAGACCTTCTGTTGGCACAGGACAGGAACCATCCCCGAAGACAACTCATCAGACATGAAAGGGACTGGTCAGCGGGGGGGTGAGAGATGCTGATGAAGAGTGAGCTAATTATATCAGGTGGTCATTTGAGAGTGTGTTGGCAACTCTTGTCTGGAGGGGGGATCGGAGGATAGAGAGAGAGGGAAGCTGGCAAAATTGTCACGAAAGGAGAGACTGAAAGGGCTGACTCAATAGGGGAAGAGCAAGTGGGAGTACGGAGTAAGATGTATGTAAACTTATATGTGACAGACTGGATTTGTAAATGTTCACTTGAAGCTTAATAAAAGTTAATAATAAAATTAAAAAAAATACATATGCTTGCTCAGCAACATTAAAGTTATCATTATACATTTGTCATTGTAAATTTAAAGAATGACCACACAGTGTAATTGTGTTTTTCTTGAGTCCCATTCAGGCTCACGGGAGCAATTAGAAAATAAAGAGTTGCTTTAAGTATGTTAGGATTTTGTCAACAAGAGAAAAAACCTGAAACAGGAGAAAATTATTTGGGAGTTCATCTAAGGAAATGATTATAAAATTAATCATGAAATTTAAGTAGGGGGTCAGCTAAAAAGAGGAAAACAGTGTGCGGATTGACTCAATAGCGTCAAAAATGGATTCGAATGTACCAAAAACTATAAACATGTGCAAGATCTACAACAATTCTTCCTCTTATACATAAGATGGAAACCCTGGTGGTCTAGTGGTTAAGTGCTGCTAACCAAAGGTTGGGCAGTTTGAATCCGCCAGGCACTCCTTGGAAACTCTACCGGGCAGTTCTACTCTGTCCTATAGAGCTGCTATGAGTCGGAATCGACTCCACGGCGCTGGATTTTTTTTTTTTTTTTTTTTTTTGGTATACATAAGATAGCGAGGAGCCAGAGCCAACTCCAAGGCGACTAACGACACCAGCACCATCAAAGCCTGTTGCAGTTGAGTTAATTGTGACTCATAGTGACAATACAGGACAGAGTAGAACTGCCTCTCGGGGTTTCCAAGGAGTAGCTGATGGATTCGAACTGCCGGCCTTTTGGTTAGCAGTTTAAATGAACACCAGCTAGGGAACTGATAAATGTGGGAGCGTGTTGGTGCAGTAATTGGGCGGTGCTGCTAGGACTGAGTTTCAGTAGAGGAACGAGATGTAGGAAAGTGCCCTCTCTTTCCATGCAGTTTGATCAAAATATGAGCAATCAATATTCTAGAAATTCTTTTTGAAATATGTTCTACTGTTTAAAATGTCTACATGGCGTAATTAAATAGATGAGAATTTTAACACAGGAACATATAAACAGAAAATTGCTATTAATCTTAGATTTCTGAAGTAATTCAGGCTCTGAAGATTCAAAGAGTTCTCCCTGAATCTACCTGTAGTGCTCTTGAGTCCTTCTTCCACAAAGTGGTCGTTTTGATGACTGAGCCGGTTTCTGCCTTTATTAAAACCATTTTCCCATTCTTCATTCCCTTCAGAAGAGCAGTATCACTGTGTCAGAGCTTCTGTCGCCTCATTCGACACTATTTCACCTCACCTCTCCTCCTTTCACAGTTTTTGCAGACAGTCGCATGAAGGCTTCACCTCAGCCTGATCTTAACCTATTTCTCCTCAATACAAGAAACATAATTTAGCTCTGTGGACTAGGTTTTCTCCATGGAAGTGGAACCTGTAAGGAATCCATTAAGCATAAAAACACATACAACCAAAATATGTTATTATTCCTAGGAATAATCAATAAATAAGGAAAAGCTAATGAGTTGATTTTTTGGGGGGGGGGGGGCGGGTGGGAAATGTAATGGAAAAATACAATTAAATTATGGAAAAAAAATTAGAATGTTTGCAGACTCAGAGCAGATGGACATGCTTATGTGTTTCTTTAGGAAACTGAATATATGCAAGGGCTATGTCAGGTAAATAGCATGTGCTGTATTGTGGAATAATTTTACTCAATATAGAATGTGAAAACATATTACTATAAATGATATGGAATTTTAGTTGTTGAAGTAAAATCCAGAATAAGAAAAACAACTGTAATAGCTCTAATTTTGCTGAATGAGTATTTATTGAGAAAAATCTTATGAAATTTTCATTATGTAAATATCGTTTTTTGCTAACTGTGAAAATGTCCTTTCTCAATTCTTTTCTGTATGCTTATCCTCAATCTGAAAATTATATTCAACTTGGCAAAACCTGAAGTCATATTTTCAAGTAAATATAGGTTTTTGCCAATTTAAATTACTTCTCTGTTTTATTTTTCTCAAACAAACATACTTGCCAATTGGTTTTATTCTGATAAAATTTGGACAGGAATTCTCTTGCTCAGATCCAAGAGGTTTAGTATGAGCAGGGATTCTATTTATGCAGGTATAATAAACAGAAACATCAAATGTAAGTACTTGCCAACACCATTCTTTCATAAATATGTAAAGTAAAAATATTTATGCCACTATTTTTAATATAAGTAAATCGATGTAGAGACTCAAGTCAGAAAACAATTTTAGTTACTTTTTATCCCTTTTGGTAAATCATGATGGTGCAACACAATTTAGGTTTCTTTAGTATAAGTTTTTAATATCTTAGCATTTTAAATAAAATATTAAGTTAAGATTATTTACATTAATTTATATAGCTACATTTAATTAATTATCCTAAACATGTTGGCAGTAAAGGGCCAAAGTCAATTATTTTCATTTGTGTGTACTATAATTTTCATTTGTGTGCATTATGATATTGTGTGTACTATATCATTACAATGTTGTGTTTATTCCTTTTGTTTTTCTTCTGAATACGTAGTCCAATTTATCATTCAATTATAGCAAAATTTCATTTAATATTAAAATTCCGAAGTTGTAATAAGCATTCTCTGCTTTGTATTAAATAGTGAATAAAATTTCTTCATTGGTTTGATTGTTACATGCAATTGTTTTCCATTTCAGATATTTCACTGGAAACTTACATGCATTACACATTAAAACTTAAGTGTTTAATACCAACTAAGACAATAATTTTGAAAACCCTGGTGGTGTAGTGGTTAAGAGCTATGCCTGTTAACCAAAAGATCAGGAGTTCAAATCCACCAGGTGCTCCTTGGAAATTCTATTGATTAGTTATACTCTGTCCTATAGGGTCGGAATCAACTTGATGGCAACAAGGTTTTAAGACAATAATTGGAGTCCTAGGGCGGTGCAAACTATTAAGCACTCGACTACTAGACAAAAGGTTGGCTATTCAAACCCACCCAGAGACACCTTGGAGGACAGGCCTGGTGATCTATTTCCAAAAGATTACATCCTTATAACACCTGTAGAGTAGTTCTACTCTGCCCATGTCGGGTTGCCATGAGTCAGAATTAATTTGGCAACAAATATCAATAACAAGGCCATAATTTATTAGCATTATGCATTTACAAAAATCACTTTGTATCATAATACAGATTTCTTACTCCTTACTATTTGATTTTATCTTCCATTTCAACATTAATAAGAACATACACCAATTATATAATTGAGATTTACTCATAGTTTGAGTTAAATTAGAATTTACCATATATCTTGATTTTAATTATTCTTTGATTAGTCTTCTTGTGTTTAAGTCTATTTTGTGAAGCCCTTTTAATTAATGTCATTTCGATTAAATAATAATTGAACATCTGCTATGTATAAAGCATGCTGTAAGATTGTATACCCTTAAAGAAATAAGTTTAGCTATGATTTAGGCTTGATTTTTCTTAAAAACAAAGAAGAAAATTATTAGATTTTCTTTTTTTAAGTTTCATAAATGAGAACTGTTGACACATAAAGATATATTTTATTTTTTAAGAACATACATAGCACCTTGGTCATAGTAATGGTAGTCATAACAGCAGTTCTCAAATCTAGCCCAATTCTTGTTTAGATTAACTGAAACTCTCACGATAATGGCCTAATAGAAGGAAAGACATGAGATTTACCTTATCCCTACTGTCCTGCACAGGATATCTAGATTTAAGAAAAATCACAAGGCATATAAAACAGGCAAGAAAAAACACATTTCATAGCAAAAAAGCAATCATAAAAACTAACCTAAATTATGACACAGATACAGCAGCTACATGATAGGCAATACGTAAAATAGCTATTATTAATACATTAAAGGCTATAATGGAAAAAGTGGATAATAAGAAACCTTGGATAGCTACTTTCGTAGAGATGGAAACTATAAGAAAGAATCAAGTGAAAATGCAAGAAATAATACACAGTTGGAGTATATCAACAAAAATGTTCCTTGGAGTGCAGTAAAAGAAATGAGTAATTCCTCTGATATACCCATAAGTAGACTCAACACAGTTGAGGAGAGATTCAGTGAACTTGAAGGTAGGCCAATATAAATTACCCAAATAGTGACACAAAGAGAAAAGAAAAAAAAGGGAGAGAGAGAACCTCCAAAAATCATGCAAAATTATCAAATCACCCATTATATGTGTAATTGGAATCCCAGAGGAAGCAGAGAAAATGAATGAGTCAGAGAATTCAGTAGAAACAATGGCTACAAATTTTTCAAAACTAAGGACACACATCAAACCGCAAATTCAAGATCAGACGGCACCAATGAAACAGATATACCCACTATGGTACTTACATGTGATGGGGTTTTACTTCATAATAAACAAGAGCAAGTTATCATTTCTTGGAACACTATAGATGAATCACAAATGCATTTTTTTAAGTGATAGAAGTCAGAACCAAAAGACTACATACTATATGGTCCCGTTTATATGATACTCTATAAAGGCCAAATACGGATGTTGTAAACAGATCTCAAACGACAATATGTAAATCTTGTTGAGTAAGAAAGCTAAATGAATAGTCAGTCATATAATAAATCTCCAACACTAATAATAAAACCTGACCTTTGTTGATATCCAAAAAAAAAAAAAAGATAATAGTGAAAGAATTGGTGTTCAAGAAATGAAAAAGTATCACATCCAAAACCCACTGCTGTCGAGTTGATTCCGACCCATAGTGACCCTATAGGACAGAGTAGAACTGCCCCATAGAGTTTCCAAGGAGCCCCTGGTGGATTTGAACTGCCGACCTCTTGGTTACCAGCTGTAGCACTTAACCACTACGCCACCAGGGTTTCCATCACATACAGGTATGCAAAAAAAATGCATGTTAAGCCTCTATTGTCCTAGACATTAAACTTATTCTTCAAATAATTTTTGTTAACAAAAGGGAAAAGCTTAACTGTGACAAGTAGAAGAACCGAAGAGGGGTTGAGTCAATTCTGATTCATAGAGACCCTGTAGGACAGAGTAGAACTGCCTCCTGCAGTTTTCAAGGCACAGCTGGTGGATTCAAACTGCCCACCTTTTGGTTAGCAGCCAAACCCTTTACCATTGCACCATCAGGGCTCCAAACAGTGGTCATTTATTTTAGGATAAAGCTGTTCAGTTATAATCCTGTGTAAGACACAAATTTTAAGCATTAAAACCGGGTAAGAGAATAAAATGTACTCAAGTGAACAAAAAGTATTAATATTGAACTACGGTTTTTATGATGAAGATGGAGATAAATATCACTTATAAAGAGTTAAAAAGTAAAGAAACCAAAACAAGAAAGACGTAGAACTTAATGTCCCACCTGAAAAGCCATGTACCTAGCCAAAGAAAAGATAGGGAGAATATTTTTCTTACATGTGAAAATAGATATATTTATATCTATAATTCAAGATATGAAAGTATCTATGCAGGGCAAATTTGTGAATAGCTACCCAGACAAAGTCGGAATGCTAAATCAACATTTGAAATTCAATGCTTTGTGATTTCTAAGTAACAAATTGTTTTTATGTTCCCAGAATATAGATTATCACCACTTGCTCACAAACACTGATGGATCTGTTTCCGTGTTCAACAAACACTTGGAGTGCAGTTCAAGACACTGTGTAATGTGAAAAGTTAGAAAGCATGACTTGTCATGATGCAACAGTGATTTACAAGAAAAATGTTCACTATACTTAGTGACATTTTATCTGAATTGATTTTTTAAAAGGGAACTGCACAGAACTGGACAATGTCTCTTGTATTGTGTTAACCAGTGGGCTGGGCTTGTTCATCATTGCACGGACATTTGTTATTGCCTGGAAAAGAAATACCAGATAACCAAACACCTCTGGTGGCAAAGTAGTTAAGAGCTACAGTGAGCTATGGCTGCTAAACATAAAGGTGGGCAGTTCGAATCCACCAGGTACTCCTTGGAAACCCTACAGGGCAGTTCTACTCTGTCGTATAAGGTTGCTATGAGTAGGAATCCACACTATGGCAGCGGGTTTGGGATTTTGGGGGTTTTGGATCGGAAACTTATACTGGAGATAAAGTGGCACAATTATCAGATTTTTCTTTCCCTTCATGAGGAGACAAGAATGAACCCAATTAAAATGAGGGAAAATGTAGAGTTAACTTAGAAAACCACTCTATACATTGTGGAATATCATAAAACATGCATCGGACTTATTTCCCTATTAAAACATCAAAATATTACATTTGAATATGTCCAAAAATGAAACAAGGGAACCTGAATGAGAGAATGACTAGTGTGATATGTTCTTGTCTGGTCTTGCCTGCTCTTTCTTATATTGCTTTTATATGAACACTGTGTGTCACTGTATATAAACAACAAAAATGAGGAAAGAGATCAATTGAAATGAATAGTTAGATCCTTAAATGAATTATTTCAAATTGTATTCATTAAAATATTCCTAACGTCTTGAAAAACCCCTGGCACTTCAAAGATAGCCAATAAATATATTGATTGAACAAATGATCAGTTTCATATTTTTCACCATATTTTATTTTCATCACGATGCACATATATATGCATGTGTATGTATTTTTTTTTTTTTTTTTGACAAATTTTCCATCCCAAACTCCAGGGTTGATGCTACAATGGTCAAAGATCCTTCTTCCTGATACTACTTTATCTTTTCTTTCTCTTTCTCTCTTTCTCTTCCTTTCTTTCTTTCTCTCTCTCTTTCTTTCTTTCTCTCTCTCTTTCTTTCTCTGTCTCTTTCTCTTTCTCTCTTTCCTTCTTTCCTTCCTTCTTTCTCTCCCTTCTTTCTCTCTCTCTCTTTCTCTCTCTCTCAGTCTCTCTCTTTCCTTTCCTTCCTTCCTTCCTTCCTTCCTTCCTTCCTTCCTTCCTTCCTTCCTTCCTTCCTTCCTTCCTTCCTTCCTTCCTTCCTTCCTTCCTTCCTTCCTTCCTTCCTTCCTCCCTTCCTCCCTTCCTCCCTTCCTCCCTTCCTCCCTTCCTCCCTTCCTCCCTTCCTCCCTCCCTTCCTCCCTTCCTTTCTCTTTCTCTCTTTCTATTAGAGTTCTATTTAGGTGAATCAAGTTGTAAGAGGCTAATGAAAGAAGAAATTTAGAAAAGTATATAGAGAACTGATATTGCTCAGTAAAGATTTTAAAAATTCCTCTCTTTAAACATGTCACCCCAACAAATTACTGTCCATTCAGAATAAAATCTAACTAGAACCCAATCTACTATTTATGCAAGCATTCCATAAACAGCACTAACAGGATAAAGAATTTAAAAATTCTCTGATAACGGCACTCCAGATGATAGCACCATTAGCAGTGATATAAGTAGGTGACAACTGCATGTATAATTTTAAGGGTTTCACAAATCTATTCTTTCCTGAAGGGATGGAGGAGTAGGAGCAGGGTGGAAGGTAAATGCCATCTTAAATTTAACAACCAATGATTTATGCCTTTTCTTGATAATCATGTTTATTTTTCCAAAAACTATTCAATTGCCGTCGAGTTGATTCCAATGCATAGTGACCTCATGTATGTGACAGAGTAGAACTGTACTCCATAGGATTTTTTGTGGTTGTCAATTTTTGGAAGTAGATTTCCAGGACTTTCTTACAAGGTACCTCTATGTGGACTAGGACCTCTAACCTTTCACTTAGCAGATGAAAGTGTAAACTTTTTCTACCATCCAGGGACTCCATCTACTTTTCAGATACCTTTAAGTATCTTGGAACACTATTTTTTATACAGTAAATGGGGACAATATGTTATATTAAAATTAAGTCAAATATATTGGGGGGGTCAAATGTAAAACCTATGCATTTTCTTTCCATTTAAATTGCATTCTTAAAAAGTAGGCTGCATTGGGTTACCCCATGCCCTCCAAGGTCATAAGTACATTTTTCTTTGCTCTCAGGAGAGATGACCAGGCATAGGGGAAAAGAACAAGCCTACGATAACTTTGAGATCATCAGTCTTTTATGTCTTGGTTTGGATTGATGCATTAGATTTTAAATTCTTTGCTATTCTAATAGGACTGTGTATTTTATGGGGATTATAAAAAAAAAGAAATGTACATTAACTTGTTAAAAATATTATTCAGGAGTAATTTTACCTACTTGACAACTTTGTTTATGCTCAACCATGAACAGGAAAAGCCAAAAATGTTGAAAAGCTTAAGGACAAAGCAGCCATTTTTGATTGACATTTTCTGAAACTTTCAAAAGTGAAACTTTTTTTCAGATAATGTACCTTGAATTACTTCAACGTAGAAATTTGACATAAAACTGGTTTTAGTCATGCAAGAGATGAAACAGGTTTATTGGGATAAGTGCTGATGACAGAAAATGGAAAGGGAGCCTAAGCAGTTTTGGAGAGCCATCAGACTGCAATTCAGGTGTGTCCTGTGTGAAGGGTGGCAGGGGGGAGGATGAAGGAAAGAAGTTTTAGACTGTAATGTGTTTCTAAGAAAAATTGATAAGATCAATGGATTGTCCTTCAGCAAAAATTACATGCCAAAGGAGTTTTACAGTGCTGATGTCACTGCAGGAATCAGTTATTGGTTGCAACAACAATGCAAAGTATGTTCTTGGTACCAGTATGGTGATGGATTCCCTTCAGTGCAGCAGCAGGGACCATTGGTCAACTACACTCCCCTCAGTAGGATATGTAATAGGCATATTTAGATGAATGCCACAGTGTACTAACTCATTTGGGGCTGCCACACCTGCTGATGGCAACCAGAAAATAAAAAAAAATTTGAAATCATAAGAATCCATCAAAGCAAAAAGTACTCAGAGATCCAAGACTTCAGAGAAAAAATATTCTTATATTTGCATAACTAAAAACATGGAAAAATCCATGATATTTAAATCACCTATGAGGACCTGACAGAACACAGAAAGAAAGATATAAGGTATTTTATACAAATTAATAAACTAGAAGTTATTTAATCATATAAATAATTATAACAAGTCAATACAGAAAAAAAAAAAAAAAGCTTTGAAAATCAAATGGAATGTTACCAAAATTCACAATCTGCTCACGCATAAAGTAAGCCCCAATCAACTTCAAAGGATTGAAAACACACTGAGTTCATTCCCTAACTACAGGAGAATTAAATTTGAAATCAGGGCAACTTGAAGCTTGAATTTTTCTTCAGTTTTTTCAGCTGTAGAAATTTTGAGAGTGTTCTTCCCTTTTGGTTTCCTGATTTCAGGTGTTTGCACATTTCATTGTAATACTTTGGTTTGTCTTCTCAAGCCACCCTTTGAAATCTTCTGTTCAGCTCTTTTACTTGTTCATTCTTTCCTTTCCCTTTAACTACCGCACGTTCAAGAGCAAGTTTCAAAGTCCCTTTTGACACGCATTTTGGTCTTTTCTTTCTGTCCTATCTCTTGAATGAACTTTTGTATGATGTCCATAATGTCATTTCACAACTTCTCTGGTTCAATGTGTCAAAGCTATTCATGAGATTGTTTCTAAATTCAGGTGGAATATACTCAAGGTCACCATACTTTGGCCCTCATAAAAAAAAAAAAAGCTAGTTTTAATTTTCTTCAGCTTCAACTTGAACTTATTTATGAGCAATCGATGATCTGTTCAGAAGGTCCTTGACCTTGTTCTAGCTGATGATATTGAGCTTCTCCATTGTCTGTTTCCACAAATGTAGTCAGTTTGATTCCTGTGTAGTCCATTCAGTGAGTTCCATGTGTAAAGTCATCATCTATGTTATTGAAAAAGGTATTTCCAATGAAGAAGTCATAGATCTTGCAAAATTCTATCATGGGATCTCCAGCGTCATTTCTATCATCAATGTCATATTTTCAACTACCGATCCTTCTTTTTTGTTTCCAACTTTCACATTCTAATTACCAGTAATTATCAATGCACCCTGACTGCCCATTTGATTAATTTCAGACTGCAGAAATTGGTAAAAATATTCAACTTCTTCATCTTTGGCGTTAGTGGTTGATGCATAATTTGAATCCTAGTCCATTAACTCATTTTCTTTGTAGGAGCTTGGATAGCATCCTGTCACTGACAGGGTTATATTTCAGGAGAGATCTTGAATGTTCCTTTTTTGACTATGAATGGGATGCCATTCCTCTACAATTTGTCATTTCTGACATAGTAGAATATGTGATCCTGCATTTCAGAATGGCCAATACCAGCCCATTTCAGCTCAGTAACGCCTAAGATATCAATCTTTATGCATTCTATTTTAGTTTTGACAGCTTCAGTTTTCCTTGATTCACATTTCATATGTTCCATGTTCCAATTACTAGTAGGTGTTTGCAAATGTTTCTTCTCTTTTTAAGTTATGCCATATCAGCAAATGAATGCCCCCAAAACTTTACTACATCCGCATTATTAAAGCTGACTCTACTTTGAAGAGGTAGCTCTTCCCCAGTTGTATTTTGAGTGCCTTCCAACCTGAGGGGCTCATCTTTCAGCACTGTGTCAGACAATGTTCTACTGCTATCCATAATGTTTTCATTGGTCAATTTTCTTCAGAAATAGATTGCCAGGTCCTTCATTTTCATCTGTCTTAATGTGGAAGCTCCACTGAAACCTGTCCACTTTGGGTAACACTGCTGCTGGTATTTGAAAAACCCGTGGGATAGCTTCCAGCATCATAGCAACACACAAGCCATCACAGTAGGACAAACTGGCAGATGAGTAGTGGACATATGTACTTATGTATATAAATACTTATGGCTGTGTGTAAATAAACATATACATATGGATTTTATAAAGAATAATTACATCTCAATCATATTGTGTGAAAAAAAATCTGATATAATGGTGAACTAAACATTACAACTGAGACTTCAATAAAAATAGCCTGGTATTGTCCAATATATACATGAAAAGATAGCCATTATTAGTCATCAGGAAAATAATTCAAATCACAATGAAATAACACTACGTACACACTAGAATTGGTAAAATTAGACAGAATGATGGACAAGAATAAGCAAGCATGATGGTCCAACTGGACTTCTCATACATTCCTATTGGGAATACAAAATGGTATTGCTCCTCTGAAATGCAGTGTGGTAAGATATTTTAAAATTTGGCATACCATTTACTGTTATAGCAGCAATCCAACTCCTAGAAACTTAACTGAAATAAAAATATGTTTACAAAAATTTGCACTCAAGAGGTCAGAGAAACTATATTCATAATATCAAAAATCTGGAACTATCCAAATGTTATCAACTCATGAAGGAATTAACAGATCGAGGAACCTCCATTTAATTGAGTTCAAGCCAGCAATAAAAAGAATGGCCTGTTGATACATACAGGAGCATATGTGAATCTCAAAAGTATGGGATAAGTGAAAGAGTCAGTTACAAAAGACTATATGTTATTTGGTTCAATTTTGATGACATTCTGGACAAGGAAAAGCTTTAAGGAGAGAAATCAGAAGCCAGATATGGAAGGAGAGACATGGTGGCAAAGGAGCAGGACAGCACATTTTAAATTAATAGAACGAGCTGCTCTATGTGATGATTGTAGTGTTGGTTGCAGGACTATATACATTTTCAAAACTTACTGAATTGTGTAACTATAATTGATACATTGGATGGTACGTTATTTATTTCTAAACAAAGCTGATCTAGAAAAAAGGATATGCCTTAAGGATATTGCTTGATAAAAACTTAATTTTATAGGTAACGTGACTAGGAGAAGCCTGGATCTGGGCATTCTGGGTTATGCATAGCATGATAGATCTGGCTATATCAGACAGGCAGGTTTGCAATTTTCTCCACTTCTCTAGACCTATGTTGTATCAGTCTGATGTTCTGGCCAGAGCAGCTTCACACAAAAAGAAGCATTAGTAGATGATTTTTTTAATTTCATTCGAAGAAAAAGATATGGATCTTAGCTGGAAAAATAAATTAAACATAAAGTCAAAGGAACAAGGTAATTCCCAGAAGACCATACCAAAAGTCAGGAAAAGATGATACAAATTGAAATGGAGAGAACTGAGTTTGAACAAAAAGTCCAAAACTAAAACCATTCGTAGTAACAATCTGTACTTTCTTGGTGGGTTAAGGTGGTTATGTTGTGGAAGATTGGATGTCATGAAAAATCACAAGCAAGCTTAGCATATTCTATCAAAGGAGGGTGGAAAGCTGGCCAGTATAAAGGAGATGCAGCTGGGGTCAGAACGGAAAGCAGAATGAAAATCTATGGAGAAAGTTTAAGAAACCTCAAAAAGATTTGGGTATTTGCAAACAAAGGTAGGCACTTCTTTGAATTTTTTGTTGGCATACAAAAAAAAATTTTTTTTATACTTTATAAAGCATCATAAAATGTTCCTATCCAATTAAAGCAACGAGTCATGAGATATATATTTTGTAAAATATTGTGACTTCTCAACAGAGATAGGTAGTTCTCAAGAAAACTTCATTTTCAAAGCTATGTGATCTACATGATATACTTAGTATCATTAATGATGTGATTTGGTGGAATGACAACTCCTTGTACAATGACCATTTGGCATAGGTATTTGCTTTTTGCACTTGGACTGGTACAGTGTTGAATAAGCCCCTCAGTAGGCACCTTATCAGGCTCTATGTGAAAAGGACTGATGACAGTGTTGGCGAAAGAATCTGTATGAGTTCTGTGTGTGTAGATAGATAAATACATAGATCCACAGAGATATTTTTGAAATTTTATAATTTGGTGTATATTTAAAAAAAAATAATTACTGTTCATAAATTAATCTGTAAAGATAAAAAATTCATTCATTCCTAATACAATTTATCATTCAAACCTATGAAGTAAATTATAAGTAATTGAGCAAATATTATTGTCCAACCTAGTATTATTAATGGTATTCCAGTAGAGTAATAATTTTTGTGTGCTTTTCAAACATATCATATAACCTTACCAACAACTCTGTGAGATAAACATTTGTTTCCAATTTTATAAATGAAGAAAAAAAAAAGATAAATCCAGTAGTTTCCCAAGGTCCCTCAGCCTGCAAATGCAAAAATTAAATATTATGATCAGGTCGTTAGATTCAAATTACTTTATACATTCAACAGTAGTATAGCTAAAAGTGATCATTGTGTTAGATTGAGGGGTAAATAAATGAATGAAATTTTCTTAATTCTAAAGAGCTTACAGATACCATGGGGGAATAGGATAAAGCATTATATAATAAAATATAGATATCTATCAAAAAAGGACTAGTTAAATACATAACTTTGTCTCCATAAAACTAGATATTAAGCAACTGCTAAAAAATTAAGATGCTATTATTAAGTTAATATATATATATATATATATATATATATATATATATATATATATATAACAGTTTGTCTCGTATGCCACCATTTGAGAAAAGGAGGAAAAAGTAACAGTATCTCTTGGGAGGAGGAATATAGGAGCTAGGCATCCAGGGGAAGAAGATATGATAATGGAAAAATATGATATGTAAAACACAATGAAAACATCAGAGAAGGAAGCAGGTCCACCACAGTGGCATTGGAGAAATTCCAGACACCTAGATAATAAGAAAAGTCTTTAAAAGGAAGAAAATATTAGAAGTTGGACTTAAAATAAGGATAAGAATTTTGCATACAAAAAGGATGGTGATTCCATGCAGTATGACCAGCTTTATCAAAGAGGTACAAGTAAAAACCCATGCTAGGGAAACCCTCACAGGTCTAGCCTGACTGTAGCATGGATACAAACAAGATACTTGGTGATGGCTGCCATGAGAAAGTGAGATGCAGGACCTGTAAACAGCCAGAGTTAAATCTGCAACTAATGGGCAAACATTAGAGATTTTTTATAGGAAGATGTTTAGAACTACAGTTTAGCAAGATGAAGCTAGAAATAAATGGGAATGGCAAGAGACTGTAAGAGACAAGTTCAAATGAGAAACAAAACAGTCTAAGATAGGAGTAAGAAGAAATACCAGATAATGTGGTATAATACGCAAAATATTAAATATAAAAACTTAAAATTGCAAAAAATAAAACATTAAAATAAATCTGAAAAGGAAGCACACCAGATGAGTATATAGAGCAGGCTGCCATGTCTTTCTCCCGCAGAGCGGCTGATGGGTTTGAACCACTGACCTTTCAGTTAGCAGCTGAGCACTTTAATCACTGTACCACCAGGGCTCCTTAGTAGTGTCCTAGTTTGTAAAATAAAGTATCCATATTCACAATCTCTGTCTCTCTGTCTCTCTCTCTCTCACACACACATACACAAACACCACAAACACATAATCCTCAAACAGTGAACTTAATTGTGCAAAGAATGTAGCTTTTCTTACCACATTATAACCCAACCTATGTCTGAGGCTCCTATTCTGTCAGGTGCTAGAAACTGAATCCCATCAGTGTCACCAGGACTGTGTGTAATTGAAGAAGGTGGAAGATAAGCATCTGCTTCCCTTCCTTGTTTTGTTAGCCCAGAATCTGCTGGGACAGTCACAAAAGTCACTGTTGCCTTTTTCTAAAATTCTCTCTCTTTTACTTCAGGCACTCTCAGCACATGCTCACTAGCCTACTCCTTGAACCACTCCAGGATTTAGGGAACTTGGTGGCGTTGTGTGAGAACTTTCATGCTACTGGTGGATGAACAGAAATCATCATATTGTACCCAAACCCATGTTGAAACTTGGAGAGCTCAATGGTAATATCTTGGGACCTTCCGGCTAAATATACTGCATATCTCTTTCATATACGGATTCTTGTTTTCTGTATGAAATCTAAACCGTAATGGGAATAGAACTGCCCTCTGTCACATTTCCCACATAGGTCTAGGATTTTGTTCCTGGGATTCCCAAACCTAGTACCCGAATCAAAATCCTTTCCAATTATTTGTAGTAAATGTAGCTTTGACCCTTAAAAATATGAAAGATACTCTGTTTCTATGTTATTGTATTCCCTCCTTGAGGAAACCAGTACATGAGGGAGAAAAGAGATTGACAGAGGGGAAGAGAGAAAGAGAAAGAAAGCAGGCCAGAATGAGTGTAATAATACAGAGACAGAATATCTAAAAACACACACACACACAAACGAGGTAGACAGGAAAAAGTCCATAAACACGGACATTTAGTTTAATATTATTTCTCCCAGTGGTAATTTAATTTTCTCTAATCTTTAGCCTTTCTGCTTTTTGCCATAGTCACATATTTCTTTTGGAATTAGGAAAATCATAATGAAATAATCAGAAGTTCTTATCAAATCGTCATCCTGGATACTCAGCAATCTTCTGAGATTCGACAAGATATTCAAATAGCTTTTAATAAGGGAGGTGTAAGAGCAAGACCCAGGCAACAGAAATGGGGACCTTTGGAGCCTTAGAAAAATTCGGACTCATATGTATATGATTCCAAATATGGCAACTTAATAATAACTAACTAATTAAATGTGCCTCGGAGGTAGTACGGTTCTTTCTTATGTGTATCTTACTTTTTTATTACAATAACCTTATAAAGAGAAAAGTTCTCATGAATATCATTTTTATTGTGCAACTAAGGAAGAACACTTTTATACTGGTAAATGATCACACCAAAGATGTGCAATAATTTAGTGTTTCCAAAGCTTTCATGGGTTTAAAAATTGCCCCCAAAATTGATTAAAACTGTCTTACCATTTATGCTATAATGTTGAGAAAATAAACTTGAATTGCAATGTTTGTGTTAGCCTCAGTTTCCTCCTATTTAAAACTGGGGAGCAATATCATTTTTACAGAGGTGTTGTATTAAATATGATCATGTTTGTAAATACCCTGCTACAGTGCCGAGAACTTACACATTGAATGTCTGTTCCCTCTCCTCTGCTTCCCCTCTTCACATAATTCCTATTTAGAAACAGTATACACCAACATAAAACTGGAACTAGTATCAAAGCAAAGTATCACATTTATTTAAGGGAGATCTTGTACCCATCTGTTGTTCCAAGCATAATTTCTATAACATTACTCAAATTATTTACTTCTGAAACTCAGCCAAAGAAAACCTTATGGATCACAGCAGAGCATTGTCCAAGTAACTAGTTTTGGACAGGCCTATCATCAGGAGGAATCAGTCCCTGGAGAAGAACATAATGTTTGGTGAAGAGGAGGGCCAACGAGGGCATAAGAAACCCTCGGTGAGATGGAGTTAGCACAATAGCTTCAGCGATGGACTTGAACATGCTGGGGATCACGTAGATGACACAGGGCAATGTTCCATTCAGTTGTACATAAGATCTCCATGAGTCAGAGTCACTTTCATGGTAGTTGACAACAACAACTTTCAAATTATTGATCAATATATTAAATATTAGTCAGCAGACTAAATGTTTTTACACCATTGCCTTAATTTTCCCTTTTAAAAAGTGTACACAGCACTGAATCTCGATACTTAAACAATGGAAGCAGAAATATTTTAAAATTGCTATTCTTATTCCAAATACTAAAGTTAAATACTGAGAAAGTAAAAGTGTCAGACAGCAATCTAATGTTAAAGAAACTATCATCTGTTAAGGTTATTTGATAATATCAGAAGCAAAAGTGGCTGAAATCCCAACCAATCTTCATTGTAGCTACTCTATGAATTTGTATGTATCATGAATGTAAGATAATCTAATCCTTTCATAATTTTCCTGAAAGCAGGTTAGTTAATTTATGCTGACAAGGTGCCAAGAAAAAGTCTGTAGTACACAGATGCAGTTCTCACTGTGCTTTGATATTCTTCCATGTTTTACAATTTCAAATATGTTTATTTTTAACATTTTAATTATATGACAAAAAAAATAGTTGAAATTTGATTTTCCTAAGTGGGGGATAAATTTGGATTCTTGAAGGAGAAAACACTCTAAAACCAGAGCTGAAACTCATTATGTATTACGATTTTTGTTTCCAATGCAAATGGTAAATGCCTCCTACCTTCTGCACGTAACAATTAGTGCCATTATCTGCTGCTGTATCATAACGCTGTATGCACCAACCTGTTAATTATCATCCAAGCCTTCTAAACCTGCAAAGTGGGTGACTGGAGTAAAGTGCAATTTGTTGATTAAAATTTTTATTTCCTGGCTCCTTCTGATGAATGCAATTCTTGGCTCCATGGAGATGCCAAAGCCTGCAGGATATCCTGTTGAGCTGGCAAGATCTAAGAAAGGAGATGATTTGAATGAATATGGCATTGTAATTCTTGGGCATTTTTCTTTGCCAGTGCTGTGCATGAGGATATTGAGTTAAAAAAAAAAAGGGAAAGAAAAAGTTTTATTTTTTATTTGAATAAGGTTAAGAATGAAGGAGGTGTTAATATCACCAACATACTGAAAAGCCCCTCAGTCTAAGACCTAAACCACGGAAAATGTAAAAATCATTCACGATTTTCTTAAATTGTGCAGTTAATGATACAGAAATATATCCTCAAAGCACAAACAAACCGTAGGCTAAGGGAATGAGAGTAATGCTGGTAACAGCACTCCTGCGTAGAAAAGGATTAGGATAGTTCAAGTGAAGGTAGGAAAAAAAAAAAAAGCAGGGTACTACTGAGTATACAAAACTTAGGTACGGTAAAAACTTAATAGTACAAGCAACAAGCAATTTTGCTTTACTCCCATAATCACAATAATAAAAACAAAGCTAGTTTCTAGACTCTAATTTTTTAGTGGAAGGTATAGGTCGCCAATCTGTAGATATTACTGACCACAAAGTAATGACAGAAACACCAAACCTGTTGCTATAGAGTCAATTCCAACTCACAGCAATCCTATAGGATAGAGTAGATCTGCCCCATAGAGCCCTATAGAGGCTGTAATCTTTACAAGCCTCAAATTGCAATATTGAAGGATTCTATGGGCAAAATATTGAACAGCAGAGGAAGTATCAAAGGAAGATCGAAGAAATACATGGAGGCACTGTACCGCAAAGAATTGGTCGACATTTAGCCATTTTAGGAGGAAGCATATGATCAAGGACTGAAGACACTGAAGGAAGAATTTCAAGCGGAACTGAAGGCATTGGCAAAAAAACAAGACTTCAGGAGCTAACGGAATATAAATTGAGATGTTTTAACAAATGGATGAAACACTGGAAAAGCTCACTCATCTATGCCAAAAAACAAGGAAGATCAATTGACCTGATCAACTGACTGGAAGAGATCCATATTTGTGCCCATTCCAAGGAAAGGTGATCCAACAGAATGCAGAAATTGTCAAAAAGTGTCATCAATATCCTACACAAGTAAAGTTTTGGTGAAGATAATTTGAAAACAGTTGCAGCAGTCTGTGGCAGGGAACTGCCAGAAACTCAAGCTGAATTCAGAAGAGAATGTGGAATGAAGTATATCATTGCTGATATCTGATGAATCTTGGCTAACAGCAGAGAATATCATGATGTGGTATTTGATCATGAAAAGGCATTAGACTGTGTGGATCTAACAAATTATGGATAACATTGCAAAGAATGGGAAATCCAGAACACTTAATTTTGCTCATGTGGAACGTGTCCATAGACAGATCTATCCATCTTGCATCAGGACGAATATAGTGAATGTTATAGAGTAGACACAAACATCTTGAAGGATTGGAACCAGCATTAACTGACAAAGGACAACTTTCTTCTAAGTCATTATAGAAATGTTTAAGTAAGAAAAGAAACAAAAAAGTGCAAGAGGGTTTCAGATTAAACAGTGCATACTGAACAATTGAAAAATAGGCAGTCATTCAAATACAACAATGGGCTACTACGTGGTTTAAAATCAGGAAAGGTGTGGGCCAGGGTTGTGTCCTTTCACCATACTTATTCAATCTGTATGATAAACAAATAATCCAAGAAGGTAGACTATACGAAGAAGGACGCAGCATCAGGACTAAAGAAAGACTAACATCCTGCAATATGCAGATGACACAACCTTGCTTGCAAAAAAGCGAAGAGGACTTAAAGCACTTATTGATGAAGATCAAAGATTACAGCCTTCAGTATGGATTACACTTCAGCATAAAGAAAGCAAAAATTCTTACAAATGGACCAATAAACAATTATCATGATAAATTGAGAAAACATTGAAGTCATCAAGGATTTCATTTTACTTGAATCTATAATCAACACCCACAAAAGCTGCAGTGAAGGAATCAAAGGACGTATTGCACTGGGCAACTCTGGTATACAAGATCTCTTTAAAGTGTTAAAAACCAAAGATATCAGTTTGAGGACTAAAGTGCGCCTGACCCAAGCCATGGTATTTTCAATCACCTCATATGCATGTGAAAGCTGGGTAATGAATAAGCAAGACTAAAGAAGAATTGATGCATTTGAATTATTGTGTTAGCAAAGAATATTGAATATACCACAGACTGCCAGAAGAACTAACACATCTGTATTGAAAGAAGTATAGCCAGAATGTTCCTTAGAAATGATGGCGACACTTTGTCTCATATACTTTGGACATGTTATCAGGAGGAATTAGTCCCTGGAGAAGGACATCACGCTTGGTAAAGTAGAGGTTAATCAAAAAGGAGGAAGGCCCTCAAAGAGATGGATTGACACAGTGGCTGCAACAATGGAGTTAAACATAGCAACAATTGTGAGAATGGTGCAAGATTGGGCAACATTTAGTTAGACGGTACCTAACAAGGAACTATAGGGAAGCAGCCTGCCACATATTTCTTTCTTGGATGGGCTGGTGGATTCGCCTCTGCTTCTGGTTAACATAATGAAGAGGCCCAATTTAAAAAAAAAAAGAGAAAAAAGGAGGACCACAAGAAGCCTATATTACGGCATTTGGACATTTGCTGAAGGCCTGAACAAGAGATTCTGCATCTACAAAAGCCTATTTCACTACCTATGAAGAAGAAACAAAAAAGGAATTTTACCTGTCCTATGCATTTTTTTCTGTTGACTTTTACTATTTTTTTTTTTTTTTTTTTCCTCTGCTAACTATTTTAGGCTATCTTCTGCTTCCCTTAGTATTTTTCTTCTCTTCCTCCTGGTCTCTCTGTTACTTATCCAGATAATTTTCAGTGTCACATTCATCTGATTCTTTTGACTTTCCTAACAGAAAATCTGAATAAAGATGATTTAAAAAAAAACAGGAAAGCCACAAAGGCATAAGATAATGTAGTTCAATGTCAATCAATGCGATGGTTTAATGACGTCATTAAAAAAAAAATCAAGAACTATTTTTCTTTTTAATTTTTAGCTCCACCATTCTCAGCATGAGTCTTCTTACCACTCTCATCCATCCCTAAGATGGTTGCAATCGGGCCAGGCATTGCACCTGCACAATGCAGTGTCTACACATTGGAAGAGTACATTCTTTAATGCTCTTTTATAAGCATTAAATCTTACACATACATCTTTATTGGATGGTTGGTTCTTTTCTGAGATTCTAAGAACTATTGAATTTCAAGTGTTTGTCTTCAAAATATGAACTAAATTTAAGTATTCATACATTTTGAAATAGCTAAGAAATCTACAAAGCTCTAACAACAACAAAATCTATCATCATCCAAAGATTTTTCTTTTTCAAATTGGTAGTTTTTCATATCTAAAGAGTACCTTTCATTTGACGGCGTAGCATGATGGTACAGGCAATGGTTAGGTTCTTTTATGTATACACAGTCTTATTTGCAGGGATATACTTGACATATGTAGATGCCTAAAGACATCTTAGATGCCTAAATAGTTAGAGTAAATACATTAATAAGGAACAGTTTTGCCACAAAGAATATGAAGCAAGTAAAAGCAAGCAAGTCTTGAAAATCCCGTGGGTAATATGTTGTGGTTAAATAAATTTTTAAAAAAAGAACCAAAGAGACTTCACACAAACAGATATATGCACACCCATGTTTATTGCAGGTCTGTTTACAATAGCAAAAAGCTGGAAGCAACCAAGGTGTCCATCAATGGATGAATGGTTAAATAAATTGTGGTATATTGACACAATGGAATACTATGCATCGACAAAGAACAGTGATGAATCTGTGAAACATTTCATAACATGGAGGAACCTGGAGGGCATTATGCTGAGTGAAGTTAGTCAGAGGCAAAAGGACAAATATTGTATAAGACCACTATTATAAGATCTTGAGAAATAGTAAAAACTGAGAAGAACACATACTTTTGTGGTTACGAGGGGGGGAGGGAGGGAGGGAGGGACAGGGTTTTTTACTGATTAATTAGTAGATAAGAACTGCTTTAGGTGAAGGGAAGGACAATACTCAATACATGGAAGGTCAGCTCAACTGGACTGGACCAAAAGCAAAGAAGTTTCTGGGATAAAATGAATGCTTCAAAGGTCAGCGGAGCAAGGGCAGGGGCTTGGGGACCATGGTTTAAGGGGACTTCTAAGTCAATTGGCAAAATAATTCTATTATGAAAACATTCTGCATTCCACTTTGAAATGTGGCATCTGGGGTCTTAAATGCTAACAAGCCGCCATCTAAGATGCATCAATTGGCCTCAGCCCACCTGGATCAAAGGAGAATGAAGAACACCAAGGTCACACGATAACTAAGAGCCCAAGAGACAGAAAGGGCCACATGAACCAGAGACCTACATCATCCTGACACCAGAAGAACTAGTTGGTGCCCGGCCACAATCAATGACTGCCCTGACAGGGAGCACAACAGAGAACCCCTGAGGGAGCAGGAGAACAGTGGGATGCAGATCCCAAATTCTCACAAAAAGACCATACTTAATGGTCTGGCTGAGACTAGAGGAATCCCGGCGGTCATGGTCCCCAAACTTTCTGTTGGCCCAGGACAGGAACCATTCCCAAAGACAACTCATCAGACATGAAAGGGACTGGACAGTGGGTAAGAGAGAGATGCTGATGAAGAGTGAGCTAATTATATCAGGTGGACACTTGAGACTGTGTTGTCATCTCCTGTCTGGAGGGGGGAAGGGAGGATAGAGAGAGTAGGAAGCTGGCAAAATTGTCACGAAAGGAGAGACTGGAAAGGCTGACTCATTAGGGGGAGAGCAAGTGGCAGTACAGAGTAAGGTGTATATAAACTTACATGTGACAGTCTGACTTGATTTGTAAACGTTCACTTGAAGCTCAATAAAAGTTAATAAAAAAAAAAAAAAGAACCAATTTCTGGAAAGTGAAGATTCACTTTTAACAGACAAAACTCTCCAGAATTTCTAGTCAAAATAAGGCAGTTGATAAATATTGCTTGGAAAAGTCATCAGAATTGATAAATGTGTGTTCTGAATAGGCAAAAGAGTGCTCCTATCAAAGGAAATTTACTAGCATTTTCTAAGATTTCCTTGGAATGAATAAAACAGAAACCATCATGAAATAGCAAGAAATTAGATAAAGGGTTGTGAAAATAAGTTAAATCATTCTTCCACATTTCTATTTTGTACTGTGAAGTATATGTATTTTGTTAAACCATATTTTTTTTTTTATATGTTGCTAGCTGAGTGACAAGTAAATTGAAATTTCTCACACAGGAGTCTCAGGATCAACTTTTGGGGTAGATTTATGAGTAATTTACTTCTTCCAAGGAGGATGAACAATTTCCACCAACTGACAACAAGCATGTGGCACAAAACATGTACAGGAATAGAAATAAAATAATCAGCCATCACATTATCTCCATGTGGGTCACGTTTTAGTACAAGACAGAGATTGCAGCAATTGCTCATCAAAGGGAAACTACAAAGAAGAGCTGAAAATAAGAAAGAAAAAAAAAAACTGACAAAGGCATATATGTATACATACAGATAGATATTTGAAAAATTTAAGAAACTATTAATAAAAAAGAATAAAACATATAAAACCACATCACCCATAAATAATATTTAAGATTTGAAAACCTGTTTTCTTAGCAATATAGCATTAAAATAACACTAAAAGAAAACTTTTTTAAATACATTGGATATACAGAAAATATAAAATTGCATTTAGAGAATTTATGAGTTCTATAAATATAAAGACCACAAAGAATAAAACAATAGATCAGATATGACATTTGAACACATTTAAAATGATTTAGAAAAAATATATTTAGACCCCAGAACAGTAAGACAATACATTTCTGTGTTTTAAGCCACATAGATTGTTATATTAACTGCCTAAGAAGACTAATGCACATTTTGGGAGCAAATATCTCTAGCTCAAGACCAAAATTTCCTGAGTTCAAATACAATGTTTATCATTTACCAGGTGTATAACCTTGGGCAAGTTACTTAACCTGTCTTTGTTCCCTTGACTGAAAAATGAGTATAATAATGATACTTTATTCTTATAGTTTTTGTGTAAAAACCAAACCTGTTGCCGTTGAGTTGATCCGACTGATAGCAACCCTATTGGATAGAGTAGAACTGCACCCTAGGGTTTCCAAGGAGTGGCTGGTGGATTTGAACTGCCAACGTTTTGGTTAGTAGACAAGCTCTTAACCACTATGCCAGCAGGGTTATCATATAAAAAAAAAAAAAAAAAAATTTTTAATTAATACGTGTAAAGTCTTTAGAAGAATGACCAGAACTTAATATTAAATACATAAAGGGTATATCATTTAGTTCAAATTCATCTTCTAAGAGTTTTTGCTCAATAATGCTCCAGGAAGTATATTTTCTAAGACTTTCAAATCATAAAATATATTTAAATTGCTCTTAATACTAGGTAAAAATTTGGGAATCATTAAATGGACCCTCAAAATTGTAAAACAGTCCCTCAAAATTCCATTTTTACTAGCTTTACTCTTAGATTAACCTGATTGTATATCTATGGATGTTATTTTCTCATCTACCTTAGTATTTTTTTTCCTTTGTGATTATAATTTAGTCACCCAGTGTGTGTCTTATTTGCCTTTTGATTATCATAGTTGCTTGGATCATAGGGATATCTTTTAATTTGCTTTCAATTTTTATTTTACTTACAAAAAATTGCCAGGATTTTTTTATGTTGATCTGTTTGTTCTGAGTTCTCCCTCCAATATGCAAATTTTTGTATGTTGGCTCATGTTTTTTGTTCTTCTTTATCATTTTCTTTCTCACCAGTTCTCTTTGCCCTTTTCTTCTGTGTTCTGGGAATGTTACTCATGTTTGCCTTCCATATCACCAATTTGATTTTTCTGCAGAATTAGGTCTTTTCTTCCAAAGTTTATCGTTTTCTCAGTTTTAATGTTTCCATTAACTTTTCTTGTATTTCACCTTACTTGCAAGCTTTCTTAATTGCCACCATCTTTTTTTTTTTCTTTTTAATCAGCCGATTGACTTTTTACAAAGGCATAGTAGTTTCATTTGGTTTGAGTGTGACAGTCTCCTAAAATTTCATTCCACATCCAAATGAAACATTTTAGAAGTACCTCCTTCCATTGGGTCTTCAAGGTTCATTTATCCTTTTTATGTATTCTATTTGTCTATTTTTTTCCAACCTCATTACCGATTCTGTCAAATGGTGAGATACTTCCAGTGATTACCACATAATTTATTTTGAATGCTAGGGCATGTAATACAAGATGAAAATATAACACCAGGGTTACAAAAATTGATAAATGTGTGCAAGGTACATGGTAAGTGTAGGGAAGGACAATTGTACTAAATTCTTTGCCTCATAAAATTCATCTTGTAAGTGATTTGGAAACTTAGATCACAGTGGGAAGAGTGGATTGCCCTTGACTGAGCTGAATGTTGTCTGATATATTACTAAAATCCTCTTCTTGCCTCGGCAGTAGGTTGGTATACCTCCTGGTCTAATGCTTATTTTACAGCAGTTTTCACCCGTTGTTCTATTCCTCTGCAGCACTCGTATCTTTTTTCTATCCCTACTTTGTGAGTCTTTGTAAATCTGCACAAACTGAACATGTAGAAAATATTGATTCATAGCTTCTACTACTGCTTGAGTTATTATTCCTCTATAATCCTTACATCCTAGACTACCTACCTTCCCTCTCCCTCTGAATATCTCTCTATCCCTCAACATTGCAGTTTATTGCTATGAATGACCTTCCCATAGCGCAGAGTTTCAATCAGTTTTACATTATCTTCTGCTCAGTTATTTTCTATTTTTAAACATTTTGATTATAAATATTGTGGCATTTAGATAGACTAGATGTTAGAGTCAAAGGACAAATCATAGGAAAGGCAGGAAATAATTTCTTACCTATTTAATATGGTATCTTTTTCATAGAATGAAACAAGGGTATGCCAAGAGCAAATACTTAGGTTGATTTTATCTCAATCACATTCCATCTGTTTTATACTTAGTGTCAATTTCCCCTTGATTTCCATATTAATTGCTTATAAGTTTTACCTTTTGATGCTATTAGAGCTTTTTTTTGTCTTTTTTCTATATCTGCATAGAATTTTTGTGTTTGTGACAAGCCAATAGTGAATGACTTAGATTCTAAATCTGATCAGAATGTCTTCCTGTAATTTAAAGGTTGGAGAATTACTTATTTGATGAAGTAGAACAATTTTTTTTGTTAAAATCTGCATCAGGTCATGGTGATTTCATTCATTCATTCTTCCAACTAATAGCCTATGCCTACCATATGCCAGTCATATTCTTATTTTTATGGTGAACCCAGCACACATGTTTTTTGCCTCATGGGGTTTGACATTTACTGAGTGTGGCAGATAAAATATAATTACACAAAAGATAAATTTAACTCTCATCAGTACAACAAAAAAGGGTAATGGAAGTTTTGTATCATGTGGTGCTCTTGTTTGGTTTAGAATCTCAGGTAGTGACAATAAAACTGATGTCTAAAGGATATACAGGAGCAAATTAACACAGGCAAGAAAGATAATCACCCCAAGTATGGATAAAGGTCTGAGAGCAGAAGGATGCGTTCTTGACAACTGGTACAACAACAGTAAGGTGGATTAACACTTAGCAAAGAGGAATATTGTTAAAAAACCCTAATGGGCTTTTACTGGTGGTGTTAAAGGTTTTTTTCTTTAACCTAAGAGAAACTGGACACTATAATATGGTATAAGCGAGCTTATTAGATTTATTTTTTAGATAAGACAGTGCCATGCAATAAAGTTACACTAGTTACATTTCAAGAGTTCAATAGCCATATGTGCCTACTGACTACCATACTGCATGGCACAGATGTAGAACATTTCCATCATTGCAGAAGATTCTGTTAGTGCTGATCAAGAAAATGGAGCATGAATTATATGGGAGGGAGAAAAAATACAATGAACCCATCATCATGGAGTCTATTCCCCTGAAAAGAGATAAGAGGAACTTGGTATGGAATGGAGAAAAGTGGACAGATTTGACCAGTATTAATGAAGCAGATTAAACAGAGAACACTAAGTAACAAGTACATTTTAAGGAGAGGCGTTAGAGGACTTTCAGGGTTGCTATGAGATTTCCAGTTCTGTGCCTCAGACACAAAATAAAATTTTCAGCCTATACATAAGACATTGTTCAGAAAGCGAGTGGGATTTCCTTTGATATGAGCTAAAGTCTCTGGGTGGGGGCATGGTGGTTCTAATGTGTTCTTTCCTCTGACCTTCACTTGCAACTGGCTGGAGCTGGAAGGGGAGGGTCAAAGAATCCTTGCCAAACCCTCCTGGTAACTTCTGAAGGTGATAGGCCTGTTTCAGCTCCCCATAACAACTGAGATGGAAGAGTTACTGAGGGGTTTCCACCAATGAAGCAAGACCGTGTGTTTTCTCTGGACTTAACTAGATCTTCCCGAAAATACCCAGCTTAGAGATTCCTTAATAACATAACACGTAAGAGAACAATCTTTCAGAAGTAGGCAACAAACAGAAGGGTGAATCTCAAGTCAAGAGCTGAAGGAATCATATGTTGTCTTAAGGAGAATTCGCAGAAAACAAGTTTAGCTCTGTGATGGTGAAGTAGTCATCTACAAAATCTACAGAATCTGCAGAAGAAAAACTCAGCATTTAAAGATTTTTTTTTGCATTCAGAGTGCTCTAATCCAATGCCTGATATGAAGATGTACAGAAAACTCTGCCGTGTTAAAAAATATTAGAAGTCATACACTTATGATGTGCATTATAAATATTTTTCAAGTAAGACCTGATGTTTATGTCTTCCTGCTTAACAAATCTATACCTACTACCTAAGTGGGAAACCTACCAACCAGTTTCTGTTACACTGATTCTATATCATGATGGTTGGCCCCATGTGTGTCAGAGTAGAGCTGTGCTGCACAGGGTTTTCAGTGGCTGACTTTTTGGAAGTAGATTCCCAGGCCTTTCTTACAACGCTCTTCTGGATGAGTCAGATTTGACTCAATAGCAATGATAGGGTTGCTATGAGTCAGAATCAGCTCAATGGAACACATTTTTTTTTTTAAATTGGTATAAAACGAAACCAAAAACCCATCGCTGACGAGTCGATTCCGACTTACAGCAACACTATAGGACAGTTTTTTTATAGGACAGAGTAGAACCGCCCCATAGGGCTTCCAGAAAGCTGCTGTTGGATTCAAACTGTTGACCTTTTGGTTAGCAGCCATAGCCCTTAACCGTTATGCCACCAGGGTTTCCTTTTATTGCTATGTCTTAGAATAATCTAAACCATTAAAATGTATTGCATGTTACAACTCCATAAAATATTTTATAAATTTTAATTTTTTTCTACTATGAATTACAAAAAAAATTGAAAAAATTATATTTCCGAGATTTTTTTATGTACTTAAACAAATATAAGGTTATTTTTGTGAGTGGCAACTAGAATATACCTAGAAAAATTATCAATTGTTTTGTATATTACTAGTATAATTCAAAACATACAAATTGTTCAATATAGAATGCTGCTTTTGAATCCTATCCTATATTTGAATTATTCTATTTAATTCATACTTTGAAAATTTCAGAATTATGAAAATAAATGTTATAAACATAAAATGTTCTTATTGTTATATATTGAAATCTATTCCTTTTTGTTTTTCTATAGCAGTCTCCATATCTGTACACTTTAAATACCTCACATTTTGAGTCATCTGTATTGAAATGTTTGTATTTATGTGAACTTGGAATAATACATAACTCTACTGATTTTTTATTCTTCATAATTTTTTTTTTTTTTTGCTTCAGAACATACGATGCTACGTATCTTCATAAATATTACTATTTCTCAACTAGGAATTACTTTTAGACCCTTCATCATATTTTTTGACCATCCTTAATAGTGGCAAACGTTTACAACCGGCCTTTGGAAGACGAACTCATCAATTCATTCACAAAGTATAACCAACAAGTAACCTTTTCTAGAGCACGGAATTTGAGACCTTCCTTTCAGCTGCTCATCTACTATATTGTTTAGGTAACTTCTTTAACCCCACTGAATTTCTGTTTCATTAATCATGTGGAAGGAACAATTAGTGTTGTTTTAAAAAGCTGTCAGAGTGGAGTTATGTATGCTACAAAATACTTTGAAAGTTGAAAATTTTTTTTTTTTTTTTTTTGCCTATCATCATGTGATTGCAAGTTAATGAGAGGGATGTTTTAGATGGTATAAAGTAAACCTGAAATTGGAAAAATATCAAAAGGACTATTCAAATACATATTGATAAATAAAGTGATTGTGGCCTAAAGTTCTGTCACAACTTAATATGAAGACACTATAGAGGTTCAATTTAGTAAGGAATCAGATATATGAAAGATAGGCAGTGAAAAAGACTGTCTGAAGGAAACTGAAGGAATAGAAACTGCAGAAATCAGGTACATGCTACTTAATAAACCCTGGCATTGGTTTGGATTTATACCATCTGACAGCTAATGCAAAATGACACATACGATTTTATTCTCTCATCAAACAAAATATATTGTTTAATTGCAATAGCAAACTCAAACAAAAATGCATCAAGCATGCATGGTATAGAAAAAAAGTAGCTTAAATATATTTTTATGACTAGTAGAGCCATTATGTTTCAGTAAAACTATTGCATTAAAATGTAAAATGAATTGCAACCCTGACTTATTTTCTTTTAGTTATTAAAATGTCACTTGAACCCATGTTATAAGAGAAATATTCTTATATAATTTAGTCTTTAAAATTTTGTTGTTCACATCTTCACAGATGAATGAAGGAAAATACCTTACCTGAGTATCTTCCACATGCCCAGTGACATTATATCATTCTGCAGTGCAATAATTTTCAGTTATTAAGGTCACCGAAAATGCATTTAGAGTTTATCTTCTGTTCACCATATACAGACAAGGGTGTCAAGTCCATTCAATGGAGAAAATATAGTCTCTTCAATAAACAATACTGGAAAAACTGGAAATCCACATGCAAAAGAATGAAGTAGAACCCATATCTCACATCATGTGCAAAAATTAACTCAAAATGTATCATGGATCTAAATATAAGAACTAAAACCATAAAACTCTTAGAATAATATATAGGGATAGTGCTTTAGTAGCTGGTTTTTGACAATGGGTTTTTAGATATGACAACAAAAGTGTGAACAAGAGAAGGAAAAAAATAGATAAAATGGACTTCATCAGAAGACTTTATTCAGCAAATGGGAAGACCACCTACAGATTGGGAGAAAATATTTAGGAGCCATATATCTGATAAGAGTTTAAAATCCAGAATGTATAATGCAACTCAACAATAAAAACACAAACAACCCAATTACAAAATGGGCAAAGGACTTAAGTAGACATTTCTCCAAAGAAACATACAAATGTCCAGTAAGCACATGAAAAGGTGCTCAACATCATTAGTCATTAGGGAAATGCAAATCAAAACCGCAGTGAGATGCCACTTCACTCCTACTAGGATGGCGAGTATCAGAAAAACGGAAACCATTAAGTGTTGGGGAGGCTGTGAAAAAATTGGAACTCTAATCCACTGCTGATGGGAATGTAAAATGAAGCAGCCACTGTGGAAAACAGTTTGGTGGTCCCTCAAAAAGTTAAACCTAGAATTACTATACGACCTAACAATTCCATTCTTAAGTTTATACTCTTAGCACTTGAAAGCAGGGATTCAAACAAATATTTTACACTAATGTCTGTTTCAGCATTATTGACAATATCCAAAGGTGGAAACAACCCAAATGTCCATCAATAGAAGAATAAACAAAACGTGATAGATACATATAATAGTATTCAGCCATGAAGTACGTGAAGTTCTGATACATGCTATGACATGGTGAACTCTGAAAACATTATACCGAATGAAGTAAGTTACTCAAAAGGACATATACAGTGTGATTCACTTATGTGAAATACCTAGAACAGGAACATGCAGAGACAAAATGTGCTCAGTGGTTACCAAAGGAGGGGGATGGGAATGGGAAGGTACTGCATAGAACGGTACTAGGCCTCTGTTTGGACTGAGAAAATATTTTTGGAAATCGTTAGTGGCGATGGTTGCACTGCATGGTGACTGTGATTAATGTCACTAAATTTTACACGTAAGATTGGCCCGAAGAACACATTTTTGGGATACATATTTTGCCACACTAGAAAATGCAAAAAAAAGCAAAAGAGATTTTACTGGTATCTAAAACCTATGCCATTTATAAAAATGAACTTAAAATTTTCCCCAACACACTGACACTTTATCCTACTACTTAGAGTGATTAAATCTCCAATCCCCGCCATGTGGGTAAGTCTTTTAGTATTTAGCTCTTGCTTTCCTTTCCAACCTAACTCCATTTCTTGCATTTTGTACTTGAGCGCCTGCACTACTTTCGGTTCCCCAAACATGACAGAGCTCACTTTGCTTCACTGCTTTGGCACGTGCTTCACGTCTGCCTGGAAGTTTCTCCCTTGCCTTGTCGTTACTGGCTAACTCCCATATCTACTTCCAACACGAATCTTTTAAATTACTGGAAACTTTCTCTCACCTTCCAGTACTGATTTAGAAGCACTCATGTGCCCCATAGAACTCAGAACATCCTCACATCTGTGTCCCACAGTAAATGGCAGCTTAGGGGAGAACAAGGCTCATATTCCTCTTCCTCACTCTTGATCCCCAAAGTTTAGTATAGGGCTTGGCGAATAAAAATCCATGTAAATATGTCCCAATAGAATACATCATTTCTGAAAAAAACAGATTAAAGAGGGATTTATCCAAATTTGAATTTGGTACAGTGTTTTCATTAAGTGCAATTAAAACAAGTAAACTGGGTAACCCAAGTTGCCGTCGAGATGATTCCGACTTATAGCAACCCTATAGGTCAGAGTAGAACTGCCCCATAGAGTTTCCAAGGAGTGCCTGGTGGATTCAAACTGCCGACCCTTTGGTGAGTAGCTATAGCTCTTAACCACTATGCCACCAGAGTTTCCAAAGTGGGGAGAGCGACCCATTTTTAAAGCAAAGAAATACATGCTAAACGTCGTTGTCATTGCTCTTTGCAGGTTTGATCATAATTCAAACATCCTGGATTCATACATACATATGTACGTATGACTGATACATTATTACCTCCCATGGATGAAAGGCCTCTGCATGGCCCAAATTGTTTGGCTCTCAGCTACTACCATAATGGTTGGTGACTCAAACCCATTCAGTGGTGCTGCAGAAGAAAGGCCTGGATATTTGCTTCTGTAAAGGAATATAGCAAAGAAAACACTGTAAACCAGTTCTGCTCTGTAACACAGGATGTTTCTGTGAGTCAGAACTGACTGGACAGCAACAATTTTTTGTTTGTTTATTGGGGGTGACATTATCTCTAAATATTCTGTAAGATTTCTTACAATTCAAAACAAGCATAATAAAGCTTTCTAATAATTGAGTGGATTGTCAAGGAGCATTCAACCATTCTCAGTTGTTTAAGGGCATAACCAAACCCAAAACCCATTGTTGTCAAGTCGATTCCAAATCATAGCAACCCAATAGGACAGAGTAGAACTGCCCTGTAGAGTTTCCAACTGCCCACCTTTTGGTTAGCAGACGTAGCACTTATCCACTACACCACCAGGGTTTCCAATTTAAGGACAGAGGATCAATTAATTAATTAATATCTATTAAAATATTAAAGGTCATGTAAGTAGCTCCCAAATTGATATAAGATGAAGGATACAGTTAGAAAAGGCTATAACATGGGTAAAAACTTGCTTTATGTCCAAACCAAAAAAAAACCCTGCTGCCCGCAAGTCCATCGGACTCATAGCCACCCCATAGGATTTCCAAGGCTATAAATCTCTATGAAAGCAGGCTGCCAAATCTTTCTCTCGCAGAGCCACTGGTGGTTTCGAATCGCTGACTTTTAGGTTAGCAACTGATCGCTTTAACCACTGTGCCACCAGGGCTCCTTTGCTTTATGGCTTTGTGTCCAGTACTTTGCAAATATTTACATCATCATCCCTGTCTACAAAAATCACAACATGTAGGATCATTATCATTCCTGTTTTGCATTAAGGAAATAGAAGCACGACTATATTAAATAACTTCCATGTTAAATCAGAAATTAGAAACAGAGAAAATATTGGAATCCGACTCTGGGTATAAAATACATGTTTTTCCTATTACACTATACAGTATAAACTGTGCCATTTATGCTATTTTAGCTTTAGAGAGACTTGCAGAACCAGAAAAGGTTAAACTTTCAATTGTGAGATAGAATTATTCTATTATTTATTAGTGGGAAGTTACCCTAGCTAGAAGTTGCAAGAAATAATCGTTTTCTTCAATGTCAAATACACGAGTAACTAATTTATTTTTGATATGAAATGTTTTATGAAAAGATCAATTTACTGAATATAAATATAGAATTGGCACTCAGCAGTGGGTATAAGATGAAACATGTTATTTTATCTATAAAGACTTCAAAAGAAATAAGCTCCAGAAAGGGATTGCATTTATCTGTGAGTTACCGAATTTGGTTTTTAATTTGATGGACCATAGCAGAAAGTACTTTGATGTAAAAATATAATCTCTAACCCTTAGGGAACCCATCAATTGTACCATCCTTTTCAGAGTGTTTCAATAAATTAAACGTGCTTAAGTAAACTGAAAATTCACTTACCTTGAAGTCTTCTATATTTTCTTCTGTTCTATCCACCTACGCTAATTCATTGAAGGCCTCTTTTTAATCAGTCTCCATGCTACAGTTTGGGGACACAAAAAATGTTTAAGACACAACTCTCTTTCATCTAGAAACTTGAAACAACTGAGCAAAGAGACAGAAGAAAGGTGTTTAAAACTGAACGGCTTGCAAGTGCAAAGATAACGTGATCTAGAAAGGAAAATGAAAAGTGATATGTACATATCTTAAAACTTATATTTTAACTTGAACCATCTCCTATAGCCCTTGCTCACTTACGTCCTGCTACACTGGCATCTTGCTAGTCCTCAGTTGACCAGACATAGTTTACTTGGCTGCTCCCTGGGATGCTCTTCCTCCTGCTAATTCCACCACATCTGCAATGCTTTTGCTCAGATTTCTGCTTCTCAGTGATAACCTCTACATTCTTGCTTAAAATTTCAACCCAGCAGGCATATTCTCAACCCCTTCTCTAATTCCTACTTTCATTCATAACAGTTATCTCATACTAATGTAGAGAGGGTCAGCGAAAAACAGGAAGACCCTCAATGAGATGGATTGACGCAGCAGCTGCAACAATGGGTTCAAGCATGGCAACAACTGTGAGGACGGCGCAGGACGGGGCAGTGTTTCGTTCTGCTGTGCATAGGGTTGCTATGAGTCAGACCCGACTCGACAGCACCCAACAACAACAACACATTATTAATTTATTTCTTTTGCTTCAGTCATTAGACTATAAGCTGCACACACGAGGAGCTCTTTGTTTATTATTTTCACTTTTTTTATGCCAAGGCTTAGAGCAGGGATAACTTGATGAATGAAGTCATATAATCATTCACTGGTATGACAATCCTTGTATTTAGGACAGAGGACTTTTCCTTAAATATGGCTTTGATGACTGGTGCTCTGCATAGTCTTTTCTTAAATCAAACTTATACATATTGCTCCATCCAAAATTCTCGAATGCCAATTTCATCGAAAAGAAGTGAGAATGAAACAATCTACAATCATCTATGTGTGTGGAAAACTCATGTCTATAGGCTATCCATAAAGTCTGGAAATGTGGGCATATTTATTACATAATATAATGTGTTTTTGGGAAAATATGCCTTAACCTCAGGGTGTATTACTCCAAAGGCAGCTTTATACATCAACCACAGGAGAATAGGACATGTATAAGGTCAATGCACCACCCATAAAATGAAAACAGAGCAAAAAGTAAATTAAATGATTTCTGTTTTTTCTAGAAATTGGGAACATTTTGTAATTGCCACAACTAAATCTGATTAGACACGTTTTTCCAGAATATTCAGCTCAGATTTTTATACAGAAAAAAATCTCCTTATATTTATGAATTAATAATGTACAATACTTAATAATATTTCAGCTTATTACCTAATGTTTTGACTGTGCATCAAATGACCTATTGCTGCTACAATGTTACAATAAATATCATCATATCCCTTTCCACAACTGACTGAAAATGTCTATAATATTTAAAATCAGAAAAAAACTAAGCTTTATTAAAATATATTTCTCTAAACACCCACCATACGATTAAAAGTATGTAGCCATGATCTTGTACATAACATCTTTAGATCATTTTATTGTAATAGACCTAAATTTATATTTGGAAAAAGCTATATAATCTAAATCTGTCTCTGAATTAAGCCAAATTAAGAGAGAACTATATATCAAGATTCAACTCTTTCAGAGCACATTTTTAAAAACTATATTGTTTTTAATATGCTAATGTCATCTCGTGTTGTTTTTAGGTGCCTTCAAGTCGGTTCCGACTCATAGCGACCTTAGGTACAATGGAATAAAACACTTCAGATCCTGCGCCATCCTCAAAATCATTGTTATGCTTGAGCCTATTGCTACAGCCACTGCGTCAATCAGTCTCTTAGAGGGTCTTCCTCTTTTTTGCTGACCTTCTACTCTACCAAGCATGATGTCCTTCTCCAGGGACCGGTCTTTCTGATAATGAGTCCAAAGCATGTGAGACCAAGCCTCGCCATCCTCGCTTCCAATGAGCACTCTTGCTGTACTTCCCCCAAGACAGATTTGTTTGTTCTTCTGGCAGTACATGGCATGTTCAATATTCTTCGCCAATATTCTTCGCCAACAAAGGCCTCAATTCTTCTTCCATCTGCCTTATTCATTTTTCAGCTTTCACATGTGTATGAAGTAATTGAATACACCATGGCTTGGGTCAGGCGCACCTTAGTCCTTAAAGTGACATCTTTACTTTTTTAAAAACTTTAGAAAGGTCTTTTGCAGCAGATTGCCCAATGCAAAGCGTCGTTTGATTTCTTGACTATGAAAAGGCATTCAGCTGTGTGGATTATAACTAATTATGGATAGCACTGAAAAGAATGGGCATTTCGGAACACTTAATTGTGCTCGTGAGGGACCTGAACTAGGCAGCCTTTTGAACAGAATCATAAGTGTCCTTTTATGAGGGGAAGGAAGATGGGGCCAACAAGAGAGCAGTAGGTGAGGTGACCACAGAAGCAGCTAGCTTTTTTGTTTTTGTCTTTAAAATGTTAGGATCAAATAGTAATCGTAATTTTATTCAGCATAGTCAGTTGGTCTCAATGGAATGTACTTTATTCACTCCATTTCAGCTCATTTTTTCTTGATCATTTATCACTTCTGATTTTCTACTCTATTTGATAGTTTTCTGTTTTATTGTGTAAGCAATACCATAAGGTCATCCAAAGGTATCAATAATTTCATTTGCTTTCTTGTGTTTCCTTTCCTATCATTTTTATCTCAGGCATCTAGAACTTTGTAATGTATTTCCTAAAATACGATAGTTCTTAGTGACCTTTGAAGTATCACACCAAGGGGATTTTTACCTCCCTGTGGCCTGAGGCACTGCCTGATAGTAACTTAAGGACTTAAGAAGATACTTTAAATCTTAGGGACTCTAGAGTGCCATTAATGACACTGAAGAAGGAGTGCACTAAATATACTGTTACATATTCAGCACAACACAAGAGTCTCAGCAAGTTTCAGAATATATGTACTTTATTCTTACTGTAAAATATTAACGCCACAAATACCCATTGATCGTGTACTTTGTGTATGTTATTGTCAAAGAGGAAGAGTATTTTACATTTCCCAAGCATGTGTATAAGCTTGTGCTTAGGTAAAGGAGACCAAATATCTCTTATAAACTTCAGGGATAGTAAAAAAGCCAAGCCCTGGCCTAAATATCTTCAATATGTGCAAGATTCTCATCTCTATTTTTTATTTAGTTTTAAATAGTTAGAACTTAAAAGCTAAATAAAATTCTTGACATGCCCATACAGATAAATCCTGCCATATTTTCTTCTATCAACTTTGCTATTTTGACTTTAATACTTCTTTGAAACACCAGGAGTCTACCTTTCTGCATAGGGTAAAGATGCAATAATGATTACGTTTTCTTAATAGCTTCAAAACTAACAAAATTTGAATGAAAGTTGTAAAAGGTTGACATTACATTTGTCTTGAATTTGTTGTTTAATACCTATTTATAAACCACGCTCTCAGTCTGTCAACATCATTATCATCTTCTCTGATCATCCCTACCTGTTGGAATTTTCATTCTTGTCTGTCTCCGAAAGATTAGGGGAAGTCAGTGAGTTTTGTCAAACAGCTTTCCTGAGGCACGACAAAACTGTTAATTCAATATCTTTGCAAAAACTATCACTGAGGTAAATAATCACTTCTTTTGAAAACAAAGTTTTGTTTACCTTCGTTATTTTAGGTTAAAAAAGAAAAATGACATGAATAATCCTACCAGTTAAAATGGTATTAAATTATGTTGGAAGTTTTTGTTTACTATCATCCATTGGATAAATTGTTTTTTAAGAACTCTAATTGCCAATGTGCTTTCTATACGTAGGTAATTTATTTTTTTTTTCTCACAGTGAAATATCACAATACAGAAATTAAATAATTGAAAATGAAGAGTAATTTAGCTTAAAATTAAAGTGTAATTCATGATGGGTTAAAAAATGAAATAAAACTTTTCATGGAATTTTTGAAGCTTCTTGTATGTAGCAGAAATTCGAAGATTATGCTGCAGAAACAAAACTCAAAGAGTGCGTTTCCAGAGGAGGAGGGATTTCTATTTTGCCCCCGCTGTATGCTCAGAACCTAGATTATTACAAGCCCGTAATACGTGCTCAATAAGCATGTTGGCTAAACCAATAAATAGATTGGATGGACATCAGGGCGGATGTTTGAATGGATGGATTATTCTTGCAAATTCTGTAATTTTATTGAGTTCTATACAATTTCTGAATAATTTTGAGAGGACTGAGAGTTTGGAGCAGTCAGAAGGATGACTGTGAACAGGTCATGACAGAAGAGTAAGGATCATGCATGAAGGTAAACAGATTTGATTCTTTGATTACCAAAGAGTGAATTATTAATATAAAAAATATATTGACAGACGGAAAGAAGAAACAAAAGATGAAATTATAAAAGTAACATTAGTTGCTGTTTTAAAAAATTTATAATGCATATGAGCTTCTGTTAAAAATAACAGTGTATCTTCTGATATCGCTAACTAGGTTGATGAGCCTCACATGTTTTCTTTAAAACAGAATTAAAGTCTTATGGTCTGAGCTGCATTTCTCTCTTGATAAGTAGATAGACAAATAGAAATACATGTAAGTATTTAGCACATACATGTAAATAAAATACACAAGCATATGCATTGACACCATAAAACTGGCATGATATATAAATTATCTAATTTGATCTAATTAGCATTTCAGAGTACATACTATTCCCTTGAGAGGAGTTTATGTAGATAAAATATAATTTCCTTCCCCAGGTCAATGACAACCTGATACTAATTAGTACCAAGATGGCATTATATGGTTTGTTTCAAATAGCAGTTACTTATGAGAACAGTTTACCAGAGAGCTAGATTCCACTGGATTTGAAATTGAAGCAGGAGAAAATGCAGTCTTCAGAATAAAATGTAGTACTTATAGGGAAAGAGAACCATAAAATCAAAATCAATTAAAACTTAATTAGCTCAACACTCTTTCAGCCACCTTTGATGATGAAGTGTAAAGTATGTGTATTAATTTTCTAAATATATAAAACAGTTAAGGTATGAAAGCAGTAATCAGGATCTATCTTAGCTTTCTCATAATTCTGTGTCTATATGAGTCTGTCTCTCTCACAATCTCTGCTCTTATTAATGCTAAGTTAATGCTTCTCTGAACTATTTGGAGATTCTAAGTTAGCAGCAGCCAATTGTATGAACAATGCAATGGTTTACCTGTGCACAGTCAAACACAAAGAACAGCAGTGAACAAGATGAAAATTCATAATAGAGTCAGATGTTTTTTTTACAGTATTAACATTTCCATGCAGCATTTCATGTGAAACCCCAAAAACATTATGGGGAATACAGTAAGGTCATTAGTGATCATTTATCGGACTTATAAATAGAAAAAATATAACATTAAATCTTGCTAAACTGTTACTATCAATGTCTGGATACAAATTAAATTCTTATCATTTATTAGTTAAGATTTTATTTTTGAAACTTCTTTATGCTCCTTAGAAATATTTTAAGTTTTTCTGACACTTCCTTAAAAACAAATTCATTAATATTTTAAATGGCTAGCATAAGCCCTCACCACAATACAAGTTAATCTAAAATTATGATTGTCTCACCACACACACACACACACACACACACATACACATACACATCTTCTTTTGACAAGAAAATATTTGTGAATCATTATGATTAACCCAAAATATTTGCAGATCTAACCTACACAGATTTAGCTGTTTGGGATGAAAAGCTTCATAGTATTAAATCCATCCATTCATTCATACATTGCTGTTGTTTTTCTTGTTAGGTGCCATTGAGTCACATCTGACTCATAGGGACCCGAAGTACACAACAGATGAAACACTGCCTGGTACCTTACCATCTTCACAATCATTGCTATGTTTGAACCCATTGTTGCAGCCAATGGGTCAATCCATCTGGTTTAGGGTCCTCCTCTTTTTCACTGATCCTCTGTTTTACCAAGTATGATGTGCTCCAAATACTGGTCCTTCCTGATAACATGTCCCAAGTATGTGAGCCAAAGTCTCGCCATCCTTGCTTCTAAGAAGTATTCTTGCCGTACTTCCTCCAAGACATTTACTTTTTAAAGAGGTCTTTTGAGCAGATTTGCCCAGTGCAGTATGTCCTTTGATTTCTTGACTGCTGCTTCCCTGAGCACTTTTTGTGGATCCAAGTAAAATGAAATCCTTGACAACTTCAATCTTTTCTCCATTTATCAAAATGTAGTTTATTGGTTCAGTTGTGAGGATTTTTCTTTTCTTTATGTTGAGGTACAATCCATACTGAAGGCTGTGGTCTTTGATCTTCAACAGTAAGTGCTTCAAGTCCTCTTCAGCTTCAGCTGCATATCTTAGGTCATTAATTAGTTTTCCCACAATCCTGATACCATGTTCTTTTTCATATAGTCCAGCTTCTTGAATTATTTGCTCAAACTTCAGCCTGAATACATATACTGAAAGGATACAATCCTGATGAATACCTTTTCTGATTTTAAATCGCACAATATCCCTTTGTTCTGTTCGAACAACACCTCTTGTTCTATGTACAGGTTCCTCGTGAACACAATTAAATGTTCTGGAATTCCCATTCTTCACAATGTTATCCATAATTTGTTATGATCCATACAGTCAAATGCCTTTGCATAGTCAATAAAAAAAGGTAAACATTTTTCTGGTATTTCCTGTTTTCAGTCAAGATCTATCTGACATCAGCAATGATATCTCTCTTTCCATGTCCTCTTCTGAATGTGGCTTGAATTTCTGGCAGTTTTCCATCAATGTTGCTGCAACTATTTTTTGAAATATCTTCTGCAAAATTTTAATTTCATGTGATATTAATGATATTGTTTAATAATTCCTGCATTCTTTTGGATTACCTTTCTTCGGAATGGGCACAAAGATGGATCTCTTCCAGTCAGTTGGCCAGGTAGCTGTTTTCCAAATTTCTTGGCATAGACAAGTGAGGGCTTTCAGAGTTTCATCCGTTTGTTGAAACATCTCCATTAGTATTTAGTCAGTTCCTGGAGCCTTATTTTTCACCAATGCATTCAGTGTAGCTTGAACTTCTTCTGTTTATACCATTAGCTCTTGAACATATGCTACCTTCTGGAATGGTTGAACATTAAACAATTGTTTTTGGTACAGTGATTCAGTGTATTTCTTTTATTTTCTTTTGTTTCTCCCTGTGTCATCAATCATTTCCCCATATAATCCTTCAATACTGCAACTCAAGTCTTCACATTTTTCTTCAGGTCTTTTGGTTTGAGAAACACTGACTGTGTTCTTCCCTTTTGGTTTTCTAACTCCAGGTCTTTGCACATTTAATTATTATGCTTTAGTTTGTCTTCTCGTGCTGCTCTTTGAAATCTACAGTTTAGCCTTTTATTTCATCATTTCTTCCACTTACTCTAACTACTCTATAGTCAAGGGCAAGTTTCAGAGTTTTTTCTGACATTCATTTTGGTCTTTTCTTTCTTTCCTTGTCTTTTTATTGTCTTTTTTTTGTTGTTGTTGTTTTTTTGTGTATGATGTCATCCCACAACTTGTCTGGTCATCCACCATTAGTGTTCAATGTGTCAAATCTATTCTTGAGCTGGTCTCTAAATTTAGGCGGAATGTACTCAAGGTCATATTTTGGTTCTCGCGGACTTGTTCTGATTTTCTTCAGCTTCAACTTGAACTTGCAAATGATCAATTGATGATCTGTTCCTTGTTTTGTCTGAAGATATTGAGCTTCTCCATCCTCTCTTTCTACAGATGTAAGCAATTTGATTCGTGTATATTCTACCTGGTGAGGTCCACATGTAAAGTCACCTTTTAACTTGCTGAAAAAGGTATTTTCAATGAATAGGTTGTTGGTCTTGTTTAATTCTATTATGCAATCTCTGGCATTGTTTCTATCACAAATGAGCATATATTGATTATTAAGAGCACCAAGTTGGAGTAAAAGCAAAAATAATAGACACTGTTATGATCTTAAGAGGTTTACAGTCAAGTGAATGAGATAGGTATCAAGGAAATAATCACACAAAGAAATATATAATTATAAATGTGTGAAGTGGTACCAAAAAAAAAAAGAGATAAAATGCTATTCTTATAGATATTAGGACAGGGCCCAGATCTTCATAAGGAGTCAACGGGAAACAGTTCTGATATTTAAACAAATATTATGGATGAATATTAGTCTGCTAAGCTAAAGTTAGAGCAAAGAATATTCCAGGCACAGAAAAGAATGCATGCAGAGCCATAAAAACAAATTGGTGTGATAAGACACCAATTTAGTCACCAACTCAAAAAAACAAAAGTCCTAGGATTTCAATAAAAGTAATAAATACAAATTTAATGTGTCCCAATGCTGGCTAATAAATGTGCTAGAAAAAAATTAGAAATCACTCTTTCCTATCTCTCTCAAATATAAAAAATAAAATACAAAAAAAAAAGGACCAGGCAGAATATGGAAATTATCAGTTGCAAAAGATGCACCTTGAACTTAGTGAGATAGCAAAACCATTCGGTTTTCATTGACAATATGGTGATAGTGAGAAGAATTTGAAGTGCATTTATTCATGCAAAAGGGTATGAATCCTTTTAAATACATTTGTTTTGTGTCACATGAGTTTTCTCTTTTTAGAGCATAGACTATTATTCATAATTGTGAGAATGAAATAAAACATCTGAACTAACACGTAGTTCAGCTCATGTTCACAGGAGGCAGAACGCTCTTTATAAAGGTCTGAAATGAAGGAAATATTTATAAAAAAAATAGGCAATTACATTTTGAATGACAAATATATAAAATAAAACATAATACTTAAACCACATAAATTCAAGAGATGAAATATTGATTTTGAGGTCTTTAATAAACAAAATAACTACTAATGTTGACAGATTTTTTTTCCTAGAGATTTTTAATTAAGTTTTTAATGTTTAATTTTATCTCAAAGACTCAGTTTATAGTGAATAGTTAAGTATAAAAATGTCACTTTATATAGGGGGGAGAGTGTTGAGATTAAGAGTTTCAGCTGAAAACATCAAGCTTAATATTAAGTGAAAATAATTGAGCTGTATGCAGATGGTGAACATAAACACTTTTTTATTAATTACAACTTTTATATTCATTACTCTACTGAATAACATAGGGTATGAAAATATATAAAAAACATAATTCAACATTCTCAAATCTCACAGTTAGTTGAAGGACAAAATCTAATAATGATAATAAAAAAAAAACATAAAGCAATTAGAGCATAACTGAAATCAGGACAAGTTACTGGCATTAAGTACAAAAGGACACCAGAGAAAGAAGTCTTCTACTTTACTTCATTCAATTGATTTTTTCTATTTTTTGTTGTTCTTTTTTTCTCTTTGTTCCTTTACCTTTTTCTAGTCACCCATCAAATATTATTTGAGAAGTATTATGGTAGCGACTCAGGAAAAAAAAAAAGACTCGTAAAACATCTGTTCTCAAAACCTTACATTCTACTAGGGACTCTTCAGCAACCCTTATCACTATGGTAACTGTGCTCTCTTCTAAACGATGCTGAGTTTTCTTAATATCCTCAGCTGTCAAAAAGTTCACTTTCTAATGGGGCATTGATATAAATTAAAATATTATACCTTATCATACCAAAACACACATACACACACACACACACAAATTACGGTAGAGTCAATTCTGACTCATAGCAACCAAGGCAATAATCTTTTCCAAAGCCAACTGCCAAATCTTTCTCCTGCAGATTGGTTAGTAGGTTTGAACTTCTGACCTTTTGGTTAGTAGCTGAGCACTTAACCACTGCACCACCAGAGCTCCTTATATCTCATCATACAAAGTGAAAAATTTTTAAAGGAGTTGTAGTCAGGTAGAATGAGCAATTATGCTACCTTTCTTACCAGAAAAACTAGTTTGAGGATGTGGCTCTTAAATGGAACTTTGAAGTGTAAAATATATCCCAGGCAGAAAAGGGAAGGGAGAGTTCTACTATGTCAATATTTAAACAAGGAATCTAGAAACAGTTTCACTAAATGAATATAAAAATGTATGCAATTTAAAAAATGTATCTGAAATAGCAGATGATTGAAAATGTATAGCTGAGCAACAAAGCAATAAAGGAAATACAAAAAGAGGAAAGGGAAAATAAGTGCTATATTAACTGTAACCAGCTGTTTATCTCACTAGTAGAGTGCTATACAAATTAGTCCCTCTGTCATGCATCATACTGTGGTAGCCTTCATGTCATTGGAATGCCAGAAGCTATGCCGCTGTTATTTCAAATACCAGCAGGGTCACCCATGGTGGATAGGACTCAGCAGAACTTCCAGTTCAAGACAGACTAGGAAGAAAGGCTTAGTGATCTAACTCTGAAAATTAGTCAGTTAAAACCCCATGAGTCATAGCAGAATATTTTCCAATATGGTGTTGGAAGATAAGACTAGGTCGGAAGGCACTCAAGATGCACAATGGACTGGAATATGCCATTGCTCTTGAAGATGGCTCAAGAGCAGGTAACATTTTGTTCCCTTGTATCTGAGGTAACCTTGAGTGGGAGCTGACTCAAGAACTGCTAACATGGGTGACCAGGCCCTGTTTTTACATAGCCAGTAATTTTTGATAGACGATAGACACTAAGATAGTTACATGACTAAGTGTCTGGATTTCTTTAGCTCCATTTAATCTGGACCATTGATTTACTTGGGGATCTACCAGCATATCCTTCTGAAGTTTATTTTTAATATTTGTTAGCAGGGGTCTAAAATAGCCTGTATACCATGGTGCTTTAAGCCCTACACCTAAATCAAGGCTTCCTGGGGCCTTGAAAGTTGTTCATCTTTTAGTTACATTTACTTAGCCCTGTGTCTCCAGTGGAAACCCTGGTGACACAGCGGTTAAAAGCTACGGCTGCTAATCAGAAAGTTGGCAGTTTGAATCTAGGCTGCTAACCAAAAGGTTAGCAGTTTGAATCTACCAGGCACTCCTTGGAAATTGAATGGGGCAGTACTACTCTGTCCTATACGGTTGCTATGAGTCAAAATCGACTCGATGGCAATTTTTTTTGGTTAATATCTCCAATAAGTTGTTATTAAAATGCAGTGGAAAAAGATTTGGTGCTATATCCAAATGGCACAATTTATACTTTGCAGAGTGATGATTAAGGAAGAGAAAGAAGACAGTTTATTACTTTTTTTTTTTTTAACTAATAAGATCATCAGGCTGTTATGCGGCTAATGAATTACACACTAATTCGTGAGCTTCCTATGTATACGACTAACCAGCAATACAGTGCAAGAAGTTCTACCTAAATGAATACTAATATGTTTTATTATATATGATCCAGCACTATATAGGTGTTAATGAGGGAAGCCATTTCATTTGCACGAAAACGATTCCACTAAACAGGGGATTTAAGGAGTATTTAATTTTACCTAAAAGTCAGTTCAGTAAGCACATGAGAAATAGAAAGTAAGGAAGATATTACAAAACATTCAGTAGGAATTGGAAGAAATCAGAATGACCAAGAAAATAAGTAAATTTTTTTGGTTGCTTGTTTGTTTTTAACCTCAAGCTTTCTGCCGAGCTCAAAATATAAATGATTTGATGTTCCTGTTTGTGTATTTTGTGTTCTTAGTAGAAAACATTTCATTGTGCTCATGATCGTTAAAACATCAGGGTATAAGATGTGTTTTCAGTTTTTTTTTTTTTTTTCCATTGCTGGCCTTTCTAAATTACTCTAGCAAATCTGTAAATGTGTTGGTGGCGAAAGTGCTACAGCTGCTAACCAAAATGTTGGCAGCTCAAATCCACCAGGTGCTCCTTAGAAACTCTATGGGGCAGTTCTACTCTGTCCTATAGGGTCGCTACGTGTCAGAATTGACTTGATGGCAACGGGTTTGGTTTTATGGTTTTGGTCTAAATGTGTTATATGCAGTTATTTACAAAATATAATTTTTCTGTGTATTTATAATTTTTATAATACTCATTCCTTAGCTCTCTATTTCAAAGGCATGTGTTCATTCTTTTCTTTTAATGTTAAGCATATCGATTTTTTTAGTCTCCTTATATCTTGAAAAGTTTAGGATGCAGTTTTCACTGAGTACAACAATTTTTAAGTAATAAATTTGAGATTTTACAAATTCCTGACAGCTGAATTTCTGTTTTCTCCACTGCAATAACAATATCAGTATTTTCCATGCATTAGATTAAACATTCAGAATCCCAAGGTAATATGGGTAGATTTAATACATACAATTTTGGACTTAATTAACACAATCAAAATCCCCTTATTTATTAATTTATTTTTTAATTTTCTGATTAAATTAAAAACTGCATCCTCCAGCATGGTTTGAGAAGTCCCAAAAGCATTGCATGATAAAAATAAAACACTTTAAAAAAGTGTACTGAGTTTTACTCATCTCAAAAACTTCTTATAAAAATATCAGAAAAAAAAACAAACCTGTTCCTGTCGAGTAGATTCTGACTAATAGCAACCTGGTAGGACAGAATAGAACTGCCCCATATAGTTTCCAAGGAGCACCTGGTGGATTTGAACTGCCAACCTTCTGGTTAGCAGCCATAGCTCTTAACCACTACATCACCAGGGTAATGCAAAGTATTTATGCTTCAAGTCCTCTTCACTTTTAGCAAGCAAGGTTGTGTCATCTGCATAACGCAAGTTGTTAATGAATCTTTTCCAATCTTGATGCCCTGTTCTTCTTCCTGTAGCCCAGTTTTTCAGATTATCTGCTCTGCATACAGACTGAATAGTTGTGGTGAAAGGATGCAACAGTGAGACACACCTTTCCTGAATTTAAACCATACAGTTTCCCTTTGTTCTGTTCAAACAACTGCTTCTTGATTTACGTAGTTTCCTCATGAGTACAATTAAGTATTCTGGAATTCCCATTCTTCATAATACTGTCCATAATTTGTTTTGAGCCACATGGTCGAATATCTTTGAATAGTCAGTAAAACAGAGATAAACATCTTTCTGGTATTATCTGCTTTCAGCCAGCATCTATCTGACATCAGCAGTGATAATCCTGGTTCCACATTCTTTTCTGAATCCGGCTTGACTTTCTGACAGTTACTTGTTGATATACTGCTGCAGCCGCTTATGAATGATCTTCATCAAAATTTTACTTGAGTGTGATATTAATGATGTTGTTGTTGTTACGTGCCGTCAAGTCGGTTCTGGCTCATAGTGACAACATGCACAACAGAATGAAACACTGCCCGGTCCTGCGCCATCCTTACAATCGTTGTTGTGCTTGAGCTCATTGTTGCAGCCACTGTGACAATCCACCTTGTTGAGGGTCTTCCTTTTTTCCGCTGGCCCTACTCGGCCAAGCATGATGTCCTTCTCCAGGGACTGATCCCTCCTGACAACATGTCCAAAGTATGTAAGATGCAGTCTTACCATCCTTGCCTCTAAGGAGCATTCTGGCCACACTTCTTGCAAGACAGATTTGTTCGTTCTTTTGGCAGTCCATGGTATATTCAATATTCTTTGCCAACACCACAATTCAAAGGCGTCAACTCTTCTTCGGCCTTCCTTGTTCATTGTCCAGCTTTCACATGCATATGAGGCAATTGAAAATACCGTGGCTTGGGCCAGGCACACCTTAGTATTCAGGGTGACATCTTTGCTCTTCAACACTTTGAAGAGGTCCTTTGCAGCAGATTTGCCCAATGCAATGCGTCTTTTGATTTCTTGACTGCTGCTTCCATGGCTGTTGATTGTGGATCCAAGTAAAATGAAATCCTGGACAACTTCAATCTTTTCTCCATTTATCATGATGTTGCTCATTGGTCCAGTTGTGAGGGTTTCTGTTTTCTTTATGTTGAGGTGCAGTCCATACTGAAGGCTGTGGTCTTTGATCTTCATTAGTAAGTGCTTCAGGTCCTCTTCACTTTCAGCAAGAAGGGTCGTGTCATCTGCATAACGCAGGTTGTTAATGAGTCTTCCTCCAATCCTGATGCCCCGTTCTTCATATAGTCCAGCTTCTCATATTATTTGTTCAGCATACAGATTAAATAGGTATGGTGAAAGAATACAACCCTGATGCACACCTTTCCTGACTTTAAACCAATCACTATCCCCTTGTTCTTTCCGAACAACTGCCTCTTGATCTATGTAAAGGTTCCTCATGAGCATAATTAAGTGTTCTGGAATTCCCATTCTTCCCAGTGTTATCCACAGTTTGTTACGATCCACACAGTTGAATGCCTTTGCCTAGTCAATAAAACACAGGTAAACATCCTTCTGGTATTCTCTGCTTTCAGCCAGGATCCATCTGACATCAGCAATGATATCCCTGCTTCCACATCCTCTTCCGAAACTGGCCTGAATTTCTGGCAGTTCCCTGTCAATATACTGCTACAGCCGTTTTTTAATGATCTTCAGCAGAATTTTGCTTGCGTGTGATATTAATGATATTGTTCTATAATTTGCACATTCAGTTGGATCACCTTTCTTAGGAATAGGCATAAGTATGGATCTCTTCCAATCAGTTGGCCAGGAAGCTGTCTTCCATATTTCTTGGCATAGACGAGTGAGCACCTCCAGCGCTGCATCTGTTTGTTGAAACATCTCAATTGATATTTCATCAATTCCTGGAGCCTTGTTTTCCGCCAATGCCTTCAGAGCAGCTTGGACTTCTTCCTTCAGTACCATCGGTTCCTGATCATATGCCACCTCTTGAAATGGTTGAATATCGACTAATTCTTTTTGGTACAGTGACTGTGTATTCCTTCCATCTTCTTTTGATGCTTCCTGTCTTATTTAATATTTTCCCCATGGAATCCTTCACTATGGCAGCTCAAAGCTTGAATTTTTCTTCAGTTCTTTCTGCTTGAGAAATGCTGACCGTATTCTTCCCTTTTGGTTTTCCATCTCCAGCTCCTTGCACATGTCATTGTAATACTTTACTTTGTCTTCTCGAGAGGCCCTTTGAAATCTTCTGTTCAGTTCTTTTACTTCATCAATTCTTCCTTTTGCTTTAGATGCTCGACACTCAAGAGCAAGTTTCACAGTCTCCTCTGACATCCACCTTGGTTTTTGCTTTCTTTCCTGTCTTTTCAGTGACCTCTTGCTTTCTTCGTGGATGATGTCCTTGTTGTCATTCCACAACTTGTCTCGTCTTTGGTCAGTAGTGTTCAATGCATCAAACCTGTTCTTCAGATGGTCTCTAAATTCAGGTGGGATATACTCAAGGTCATATCTTGGCTCTCATGGACTTGCTCTGATTTTCTTCAGTTTCAGCTTGAACTTGCATATGAGCAATTGATGCTCTGTTCCACCGTCGGCCCCTGGCCTTGTTCTGACTGATGATATTGAGCTTTTCCATTGTCTCTTTCCACAGATGTAGTCAATTTGATTTCTGTGTGTTTCATCTGGCGAGGTCCATGGTATAGTCGCCGTTTATGTGGGCGAAAGAAGGTATTTGCAATGAAGAAGTCACTGGTCTTGCAAAATTCTATCATTGGATCTCCGGCATTGTTTCTGTCTCCAAGGGCATATTTTCCAACCACTGATCCTTCTTCTTTGTTTCCAACTTTCTCATTCCAATCACCAGTAATTATCAATGCATCTTGATTGCATGTTCGATCAATTTCAGACTTTAGCAGCTGATAAAAATCTTCTATTTCTTCATCATTGGCCCTAGTGGTTGGTGCGCAAATTTGAATAATAGTTGCATTAACTGGTCTTCCTTGTAAGCATATGGATATTATCCTATCATTGACAGCATTGTACTTCAGGATAGATCTTGAAACTTTGTTTTTGACAATGAATGCAACACCATTCCTCTCCGAGTTGTCACTCCCAGCATAGTAGACTATATGATTGTCCAATTCAAAATGGCCAATACCACTCCATTTCAGCTCAGTCATGCCTAGGATATCGATGTTTATGTGTTCCATTTCATTTTTGATGATTTCCAATTTTCCTAGTTTCATACTTCGTACATTCCATGTTCTGATTATGAATGGATGTTTGCAGCTGTTTCTTCTCATTTTGAGTCATGGCGCATCAGCAAATGAAGGTCCCGAAGGCTTTACTCCATCCACATCATTAAGGTTGACTCTACTTTGAGGAGGCAGCTCTTCCCCAGTCATCTTTTGAGTGTCTTCCAACCTGGGGGGCTCATCTTCCAGCACTATATCAGACAATGTTCCGCTGCTATTCATAAGGTTTTCACTGGCTAATGCTTTTTAGAAGTAGACTGCCAGATCCCTCTTCCTATCCTGTCTTAGTCTGGAAGCTCAGCTGAAACCTGTCCTCCATGGGTGACCCTGCTAGTATCTGAATACCGGTGGCATAGCTTCCAGCATCACAGCAACACTCAAGCCCCCACAGTATGACAAACTGACTGACGTGTGATATTAATGATATTGTTACATAATTTCCATATTCATTGGGATCACCTTTCTTTGGAATAGGCATAAATATTGATCTCTTTCAGTCAGTTGACCAGGTAACTGTCTTCCACATTTCTTGGCATACACGAGTGAGCTGAGGATGGTGGAGGATCAGGCAAAGTTTCTTTCTGTTGTACACACAGTCACTATAAGCTGGAACCAACTCAATGGCACCTAATGACAGCAAAGTATTTATGAAATATGTACAAATACCAGTTATTAGAAACTATATGATTTTCATTCTTAATCATTGCATTAAAGAATACCAAAATTTTCTTAAGCTACCCTCTTTGACATCTCTAATCCTCGATAAGTACAAGTGTTAATACTACTTAATAGATACAATTTTCCAGCTATACCTTCATTGTCCAGCTATGGAAGGACTCTCTCCTTTTTTTACGTATAAAAAGCACATTCTAAATAACATAATGAAGTCTCTCTTTTGCACTCTTCCAGAAGCATTTGAATTCCCTGTTATTATTGCTCTAATTTACAAATTCTCTGATTCACTATTTCATCTCATTCTTCTTTAATGTACAACTACAGCTTGTTTCTTTGTTTCTACTCTTATCATATTGCACTGCAATCATTTTCATCTTTTCCTGTATTACAACAATTTTCTTGAGGGTAGAACCATAATCTTATTCTTATACTAGTGAATATTGCCTTCCAGACATGTAACAGTACTTCCCATGATATAGATTGTGGATAAATATTAATTTAATAAAGCATTGATGACATTTTGTAAATGCAACCTCTAACTTATTTTATTTAATTCTTCCAATAATGCATTATATTAGCTTCCTAGGTCTACTGTAACAAAGTACCACAAACTGAATGGCTTAAAACTACAGAGATTTATTCTCTCACAGTTCTGGAGGTCTGCAGTTTAAAATCAAGGCGTTGGTAGGGCTAAACTCCTTCCAAAGGTTGTGGGGGATAATCCTCCTTTGCCTCTTCCAGCTTCTGGTAGTTCCTGATATTCCTTGGTTTGTGGCAGCATAACTTCAATCTGCTTTTGCCTTCACAGGATCCTTTTTTCTACATATCTCTCTGGGTCATTTCCATGTCTTATAAGGATACCAGTCATTAGATTTAAAGCCCAACCTAAATCCAGGATGATTTCCTCTCAATATCCTTAACTTATTACATTTTCAGAGATCCTATTTCCCAACAAAGTCATATTATGAGGTTCCAAGTGAACGTGGATTTTTGGGGGGATACTACTCTTGAGTTGGAATTGACTTGAGTGCACACAACAACTACAAAATTCAACCCACTACATGTGTTTCACATTGATTTGAGTTTAGTCACTATTTTAAAATGCTACCTATTTTTAACAAGCACTAGAGACACAATGATTAAGTGCTTGGCTGCCAACCAAAAGGTCAGTGGTTTGACACCACCAGTGGCTCCACAGAAGAAATGATCTGGCGATCTTCTCCCATAAAGTTTACAGCTTAGGAAACCCTATAGGGCAGATTTACCCTCTCCTATAGGATCGCTATAAGTAAGAATTGACTTGATGGCACACAATGACAACAACCTATAATTTCAATTAAAGATGAAATATATTTATCATATTGTTTGTAGTACACCATAAAGAAGCTAAATATCTCAAAGAGGCCAAATCATGTTTAGGGAAGAAAACTTCTACATCCTTAAAATTAAAGTTTTATGGAATTTGACTTTTAGATCATGTAAGTGGAAAGAATAGAGATATATGTCTCCACCAACATTGCAACATCAGTGATGAATAAAATTCTTCCTAGAAATGATTCAATCCTTTTTGTTAAAATGATCTGTTATACTCTGTCACTGTTATGGATTGAATTGTATCCCTCAACAGGATAGGTTGAAGTCCTAAACATATCCAAAAAGAAATGTTGAAGTCTGGGAAAGCAGAATTTTTCTTCGTAGACATCATCTACTAAATTAACAAAGTCATACCAAAGTAGGGTGGGTCCTGATCCTAGTGTCTTCTGAGTGGCATCTTCTAAATAGGAAGGACAGACATGGAAACAGGGTCATGCCCATGAGGAAGACAGTCTGTAACAACCAGAAAGAGTGAAAGAGACAGGAAGAATCTTTTCCTATAGTCCACTGAGAGAAAGAGGTGGGGGGGGGGAGGAGGAGAAGGGGAAGGAGAAGGAGAAAGCATACCAAAACCAAAACCAAAACCAAACCCAGTGCCGTCGAGTTGATTCCGACTCATAGCGATCCTATAGGTCAGAGCAGAACTGCCCCATAGAGTTTCCAAGGAGCGCCTGGCTGATTCAAACTGCCAACCCTTTGGTTAGCAGCCATAGTACTTAACCACTATGCCATCAGGGATTCCATTTAAAAAAAAAAAAAAAAAGCATACAGCTCTACTGAAATCCTGAATTCAAAATTTCAACCTCCAGAACTGTGAGTAAATAAATTTCTGTCCTTAAAACTACCACTTAATGGTATCTTGTTATGGCAGCTCTAGGAAACAAAAATAATCATTTTGAAAACGTAAAGACTCATTGAAGAATAAAAATATAATATTTGAAGAAGTTACTATGAATGAGTTTTTCATATTTGAAAACAGAAGAGAGACTGTACATATATGAACACTGAAGATATAGATGAAAATAAGAAGCAGCCTGAATGGAAGTTGGGAGCAAAACAAAACAAAGCAAAACAAGAAAACAAAAGCAGCAACAAGAAAAACATTTTTTCCCAACTATAATTAGAATCTAAGTCTAATGATGGTGATAGAACATCCATATGCAATTTTTATTTTTTGCAGACACTGGATGCTGGAGGAGTCCTGGGCACTGTGGGTTAAGAGTGCAGCTGCTAACCAAAAGGCCTGCAGTTCTTATTCACCAGTCACTTCTAGAAAATCCTATGGGGCAGTTCCACTCTATCCTATAGGGTCTCTCTGAGTCAGAATCAACTAGATGGCAATGGGTTATAGCTCCTGGGCTGAGCTGCTCCTTGAAATAAGAAGGTACAGAGAACCAGTAAAAAATGTTATACTGAATGTTGTGAATTGAATTGTGTCCCCCCCAAAAATGTGTATCAACTTGGCTAGGCCATGATTTCCAGTACTTTGTGATTGTCCACCATTTTATCTTCTGATATGATTTCCTATAGGTTGTAAATCCTACCTCTATGATGTCAAAGAGGAAGGATTAGGCACAGTTATGCTAATGAGGCAGGGCTCAATAGTCAATCTCTTTTAAGATATGAAAGAGAGAAGAGAGCAGAGAGATGTGGGGAGGGGACTCCTCACACCACCAAGAAACAAGATCCAAGAGAATAGCACATCCTTTGGACCTGGGATCCCTGCACTGAGAAGCTCCTCCAACAGGGAAGATTGATGACAAGGACCTTCTCTCAGAGCTGAAAGAAAGAGAAAGCCTTTCCCTGGAGCTGGTGCCCTGAATTCGGACTTCTAGTTTCCTAGACTTCCAGAGAAAACATTTCTCTTTGTTAAAGCCATCCGCTTGTGGTATTTCTGTTATACCAGCACTAGATAACTAAAACACTGAACATATCTCTGCTGTCTACAAAAACTCAACCAAAATTACCCAAACTGAAAAACAAAAATGAGACAAAACTGTTAGGGATTTAGGAAAGAAGCAAACAACAACAGAATTTTGTAAACTGAAAAGCATATGATGTGTTAGTTTATTTAGCATAGAAATATTTAGAAGAAAAAATAATTTAAAAATAACTCCCCAAACTAAAGAATACAAGTGTCAAAAAAGATGTTCAGAGGACCATAAATCATCTCATGGATGAAAACTCCTTCGCACCAAGGCATATCGTTGTGAACTTGCTGGGGATATAGGCAAGTTCCTAAAAAGTCTACAGAAGGACTGCATAAAAAAGTAATACAAATGATACATATAAAACATAGGTCCTTAAAATAGTATTTGGAAGATATGCGTTGAAATCTATTCAATGGCACACAGCAACAATACGTATTAAAAAAAAAAAAAACCGTTGCCGTGGAGTCATTTCCGACTCATTGTGCTCCTACAGGACAGAGTAGAACTGTCCCATACAGTTTCCAAGGAGTGCCTCGTGGATTTGAACTGCTGACCTTTTGGTTAGCAGCTGTACCTCCTAACCAACACCACCAGGGTTTTCAACAAAATGTATATGAAATGGCATTTTTTTTTATATTAACTTCCAGGAAACTAGAACAATCATTTTAAGGATTTAAATACTCATATATATAATAATACTCATACATATATTAATTTCACACGTGAATTAATTTAAAAACATAAATCAATAGTAAATACATATATATGTGTATGCATATACACATCCTCCACGTGTCTGTCGGTTTGTCGTACTGTGGGGGCTTGTGTGTTGCTGTGATGCTGGAAGCTATGCCACCGGTATTCAGATACTAGCAGGGTCACCCAAGGAGGACAGGTTTCAGCTGAGCTTCCAGACTTAGACAGACTAGGAAGAAGGACCCGAGAGTCTACTTCTGAAAAGCATTAGCTGGTAAAAGCCTTATGAATAGCAGCAAAACATTGTCTGATATAGTGCTGGAAGATAAGCCCCCCAGGTTGGAAGACACTCAAAAGATGACTGGGGAAGAGCTGCCTCCTCAAAGTAGAGTCAAACTTAATGATGTGGATGGAGTAAGCTTTCGAGACCATCATTTGCTGATGCGCCATGACTCAAAATGAGAAGAAACAGCTGCAAACATCCATTCATAATCAGAACATGGAATGTACAAAGTATGAAACTAGGAAAATTGGAAATCGTCAAAAATGAAATGGAACGCATAAACATAGATATCCTAGGCATTAGTGAACTGAAATGGACTGGTATTGGCCATTTTGAACCAGACAATCATATAGTCTACTATGCGCGGAATGACAACTCGGAGAGGAATGGTGGTGCATTCATCGTCAAAAACAAAGTTTCAAGATCTATCCTGAAGTACAACGCTGCCCATGATAGGATAATATCCACATGCCTATAAGGAAGACCAGTTAATACGACTATTATTCAAATTTACGCACCAACCACTAAGGCAAAGATGAAGAAGTGGAAGATTTTTATCAGCTGCTGCAGCCTGAAATTGATCAAACATGCAATCGAGATGCATTGATAATTACTGGCGATTGGAATGAGAAAGTTGGAAACAAAGAAGAAGGATCAGTGGTTGGAAAATATGGCCTTGGTGATAGAAACAATGCCAGAGATCAAATGATAGAATTTTGCAAGACCAGTGACTTCTTCATTGCAAATTCTTTCACCAACATAAACGGCGACTATACACATGGACTTCGCCAGATCGAACACACAGAAATCAAATTGACTACATCTGTGGAAAGAGATGATGGAAAAGCTCAATATTATCAGTCAGAATAAGGCCAGGGGCCGACTGTGCAACAGACCATCAATTGCTCATATGCAAGTTCAAGCTAAAACTGAAGAGAATCAGAGCAAGTCCACGAGAGCCAAAATATGACCTTAAGTATATCCCACCTGAATTTAGAGACCATCTGTAGAATAGATTTGACGCATTGAACACTAGTGACCAAAGACCAGACAAGTTGTGAAATGACATCAAGGACATCATCCATGAAGAAAGCAAAAGGTCACTGCAAAGACAGGAAAGAAAGAAAAGACCAAGGTGGATGTCAGAGGAGACTGTGAAACTTGCTCTTGAGTGTTGAGCATCTAAAGCAAAAGGAAGAATTGATGAAGTAAAAGAACTGAACAGAAGATTTCAAAGGGCCTCTCGAGAAGACAATAAAGTATTTTCTCGAGAAGACAAAATAAAGTATTAGAAAGACATGTGCAAACAGCTGGAGATGGAAAACCAAAAGGGAAGAACACGGTCAGCGTTTCTCAAGCAGAAAGAACTGAAGAAAAAAATTCAAGCTTCGAGCTGCAATAGTGAAGGATTCCATGGGGAAAATATTAAATGATGCAGGAAGCATCAAAAGAAGTTGGGAGGAATACACAGAGTCACTATACCAAAAAGAATTAGTTGATATTCAACCATTTCAGGAGGTGGCTTGTGATCAGGAACCAATGGTACTGAAGGAGGAATTCCGAGGTGCTCTGAAGGCATTGGTGAAAAACAAGCCTCCAGGAATTAATGGAATATCAACTGAGATGTTTCAACAAACAGATGCAGCACTGGAGGTGCTCACTGGTCTATGCCAAGAAATATGGAAGACAGTTTCCTGGCCAACTGATTGGAAGAGATCCATATTTACGCCTATTCCCAAGAAAGGTGATCCAACCGAATATGGAAATTATAGAACAATATCATTAATATCACACACAAGCAAAATCCTGCTGAAGATCATTAAAAAAACGGCTGTAGCAGTATATCGACAGGGAACTGCTAGAAATTCAGGCCAGATTCAGAAGAGGACGTGGAACCAAGGATATCATTGCTGATGTCAGATGGATCCTGGCTGAAAGCAGAGAATACCAGAAGGATGTTTACCTGTGTTTTATTGACTATGCAAAGACATTCAACTGTGTGGATCATAACGAGCTATGGATAACACTGGGAAGAATGGGAATTCCAGAACACTTAATTATGCTCATGAGGAACCTTTACATAGATCAAGAGGCAGTTGTTCGGAAAGAACAAGGGGATAGTGATTGGTTTAAAGTCAGGAAAGGTGTGCGTCAGGGTTGTATTCTTTCACCATACCTATTCAATCTGTATACTGAGCAAATAATCTGAGAAGCTGGACTATATGAAGAAGAACGGGGCATCAGGATTGGAGGAAGACTCATTAACAACCTGCGTTATGCAGATGGCACAACCTTGCTTGCTGAAAGTGAAGAGGACTTGAAGCACTTACTAATGAAGATCAAAGACCACAGCCTTCAGTATGGATTACACCTCAACATAAAGAAAACAAAAATCCTCACAACTGGACCAATGAGCAACATCATGATAAAAGGAGAAAAGATTGAAGTTGTCAAGGATTTCATTTTACTTGGATCCACAATCAACAGCCATGGAAGCAGCAGTCAAGAAATCAAAAGATGCATTGCATTGGGCAAATCTGCTGCAAAGGACCTCCTCAAAGTGTTGAAGAGCAAAGATGCCACCTTGAAGACTAAGGTGTGCCTGACCCAAGCCATGGTATTTTCAATCGCATCATATGCATGTGAAAGGTGGACGATGAATAAGGAAGGCCAAAGAAGAGTTGACACCTTTGAATTGTGGTGTTGGCGAAGAATATTGAATATACCATGGACTGCCAGAAGAATGAACGAATCTGTCTTAGAAGAAGTGCAACCAGAATGCTCCTTAGAAGCAAGGATGGCAAGACTGCGTCTTACATACTTTGGACATGTTGTCAGGAGGGATCAGTCCCTGGAGAAGGACATCATGCTTGGCAGAGTACAGGGTCAGCAGAAAAGAGCAGGACCCTCAACGAGGTGGATTGACACAGTGGCTGCAACAATGAGCTCAAGCATAACAACGATTGTAAGGATGGTGCAGGACTGGGCAGTGTTTCATTCTGTTGTGCATAGGGTCGCTATGAGTCGGAACTGACTCAACGGCACCTAACAACAACAACAACATACACACATATATATAACAATGAATAAGGAAGACCTAAGAAGAATTGAGGCCTTTGCATTGTGGTGTTGGTGAAAAATATTGAATACACCATGAACTACCAAAAGAACAAACAAATTTGTCTTGGAAGAAGTACGACTAGGAGGTTCCTTAAAAGCAAGGATGGCGAGACCATGTCTTACATACCTTGGACATGTTATTAGGAGGTATCAGGCCCCGGAGAAGGACATCACACTTTGTAAAGTGGAGGGTCAGCACAAAAGAGGAAGCCCCTCAATGAGATGGGTCAACAGAGTGGCTGCAACTATGGGCTTAAGCATAACAATGATTGTGAGCCTGGTGAAGGACCAAGCAGTGTTTTGTTCTGTTGTACATAGAGTTGCTATGAGTTGGAACTGACTCAACAGCACCTAACAACAACAACTATATATATTAATGCTTGCATATATATAAAATGATATTTTATTATGACAGCTCTAAGAAACTGAGTCATTTTAAAGATTTAAATACTCATGTATATATATACACATATTAATCAGATATATATAATAGTAGCATAGCAGTTATGATAGTAATAGTTGTAAGTTGAAAGTATTAACACTGAAGTATTTCCAAATGGGCAGGTTTGAAGTTACATGTTTGGACAAAGTATCTGATATCATTTTGGATTGCTTAAATTGTGTTAAAATATATTTGCAATTGTCTTGACTATTAAGATTCTGAAGTGAAAATGTACACAGGACTTTGCAGAACAATATAAGAGTGTCCTTGTAAGTTTATCTCTAAATTGCATTTATAGCTCTTGTAGCTCTGTGTAGAGATGAAATTGTTTTCTGCTCAAACCACTTGAGGATGAAATTAAACATATTTTAACTGGGCTATGCTCGTGGGAGGTCTCTGAAGAGTCTGTTTGTATAAGAAATTTATGAATTGCTTTTCTTATCTCCTGAGGTGCTCCGTGATCATGACCTCTATCCAAGAAATATTAAGTGCTTTATAACTTCCTCAGAATAGAGATAGTAAAAGAAAAAAAGAAAAAGTAAAGCAAATAAAATAAAAACAAACGCACCCTCCAAAAAGTTTCAAATGAGAGAAGTTTCTCAAGTATCATAAATGGTTTTTCAGTTATTTAAATCATTAAATATTAATAAACGTGCTTTTTATAGAAAAGTTTTGTCCATTTTTTGATAAATTTAGTTGTTTACAAAAAGGAAATCTCCATCTATCATTATCCCGGGCATTTAAATTTGGAAATGTTATTTTTAATATAAACAATATTAAGCCTTTCTAATTAAGTGCTTATTAACAAAATTATTACCTTCTTCAAAGGGATAATACTAAATTTTGAAAAGTTAAAAAAAATCAAACCTGAAAATAACAAATAAATCAATGTTGCAATGAACATATTAGTTCGGGCTCTTATAATTTTATGTCATGTTATCCAAACCACAGAGAATAGTATTTCTCTTACATGATTACAAACATTATTTATCTGAGAAGACATAAATGATCATAAATATTATAATATATTTAACAAATCATTTGGTTGAAAAGAATACATTATGTTGGAATTATGCAAGAAATGGTGATATGTAGTAAAAATATTATTGCATTAATTTCTACTTTACAAGCGACAGCTTTTATTTTTAAGTTATATTAATACATCATGAGCAACTCAACAGAAAAAAATATGGATTTAAGTATGCTACTTGTTTTCTAGTAGCCTGTGAGTCCGAATCAACTCGATGGCAGTGGGTTTGGTTTTTGAGTGGGTTATGGTTTAAATATGGGATGTTGTTGTTGTTAGGTGCCATCAAGTCTGTTGCAATTCATAGCAACCCTATGTACAACAGAATGAAAAACTGCTCAGTCCTGCACCATCTTCATAATTGCTGTTATACTTGAGCCCATTGTCGTAGCCGCTATGTCAATCCATCTCGTTGAGGGTGTTTGACTTTTTTGCTGACCCTTTATTTTACCAAGCATGGTGTCCTTCTCCAGGGACTAGTCCCTCGGATAACGTGCCCTAAGTATGTGAGACTAGGCTTGCCTGTCATCCTTAATTCTAAGGAGCATTCTTGACATACCTCTTCTGAGACAGATTTGTTCCTTCTCTTGGCAGTCCATGGTATATTCAGTATTCTTTGCCAACACTGTAATTCAAAAGTGTCAATTCTTTGGTCTTCCTTATTTGTTGTCCAGCTGTTGCATGCATATAAGGTGATTGAAAACACCATGGCTTGGGTCAGGTACACATTAGTCCTCAAGGTGACATCTTTGCTTTTTAATGCTTTAAAGAGGTCTTATACAGAATATTTGCCCAATGCAATGTGTTATTTTGATTTTTGTTGACTGCTCTTTCCATGTGTGTTGATTGTGGATCCAAGAAAAACGAAATCCTTGACAACTGTGATCTTTTCTCTGTTTATCATGATGTTCTATATTGATCCAGATTATTACATGGAATGACAATCTTTAATTAAAATAAATGTAAAAATGTTAGCAAACATTTTATTTAGTAGTTAGTGGAGTACTTTTCCTTAAAAAAGACATGATTGTTAATGTTGTATGTCAGCTTGGCTAGGTCACAATTTTCAGTGATTTGGCAGACACGATACAAGCATCTTCCATTTTGTGATCTGATGTGAGCAGCCAGTTGGAAGGGGAGTTTCCTTGGGGGTGTGGGCATAATCCAATATATATGGATGTTCTGGCAAAGCTTGCACTGTCTCTTGATCCTGCATTTGTCTCATCATCTCCTCACCTCTGGTACTTGGAATGTGAGAAGTCTTCAGCCTGCTTCCTGACCTGCATATTTTGGGTTTGCCAGCTCCCGCAACACCGTGAACCAGCAGCCTACTGCCTGACTTTCAGATTGTGGATTTGTCAGCTGCTGAACCACAGGAAGCAGGAGAAGCCTCCAGTCTGATGCCTGACTCCTGGATTTGAGACTTGTCAGCCTCCATAATTCCATGAGCCATTTCCTTCAAATAAATCTCTCTATATACGTTTATATATGCACTTCACTGTTTCTGCTCCTCTAGGGAACCCAGCCTAAGACAGACATGGAGGTTCCAATTATTTCCATTTATCCTCAAATCAAATACGGCTACTATTCTTTTCTACTCAGTATGTTGTCCTTTAAAATCTATCATTACTGATAATATTACTAAAACTAAGTCTGTGTAAGTTTTACATTGCAACATCTTACACTATTGTAACTTTAAGAAATATTTTAGAAAATTGTGTTTTAAAATTTCTATGAATGAAATATGGCATATGAAATCCTTAAAAATAAACCATATGATGGTTTCAAGATGGCAAAATACATGTTTCCACATGCTCTATTAATATAAAAATTATATGAAGCTAAATACAAACTGAGGTGTCAATGAAACTAGGAAATACTTGTGTTGATGAACAAAATAAATGAAAGTGGAAAACCATAAAGGAATTGAAAGTACTAGAAAGAAGAAAGGCCAAATCTAATTGCTTGTGTGATGGCTAAGGGATGGAAAGGTGGGCAGGAATGGATTTCCAATGATAGAACAATTTTCTCTGAAGATTCCTAGAAAGTTTCAAGAAATGGAGATGACAGGTAACTCAGATTATGGAGTTCACCACTGGGAACAGAATATAGAAGACTATTTGGAATTGTGTCTAAGAAAGTGACTAGGCATAAATCTTGTATCAGTACATTACACTCCAGTGTCCAGTAATCACTCTTCCCTTATTGAAGTTTGACTCTAGGCTCTTGTTGCAAATTGGGCTTTAGGTTCATAAATAGCAGTCAGAAAAGAGGACAGTAGAGAGATGCTGTAAGAACATGAGGAAACACACACATTGAACGGCAAATGGTATCAATGGTTAAGGACATGAGTTCTATTGTTACTGTTGTGCCTTTTCCAAACATTATATATATTTTTTTCTGTCCTTTTCATATGTGTTAGGTCCTGTAAATTAATGTTGATAGAAAGGAAGATAACATGAACCACTACGCTATTTCTAAAATCAAGAGAAAGCTTAAGTTGTCACCATTAGTAGTATTTCTTATATGTTTTTGTAGATTTTTAAAATTTGTTTAAGAAAGTGCTTTTCCAATTACACAAAAATATTTTATTATGAATGAATACCGAATTGTATCACATACTTTTTCAAAATCAAATAAGATGACTAAAGTTTTTCTTCTTTATTCTGTTAATGCTTTGAAATGCGAAAATTTTAAGAAACTGAACATGCGTTCCTGGAAGAATTCCAAATAAGCCATAATTTATATTTTTTGCAGTGCTGGAAAAATTAACTAATATTGTGCTTAGGATTCTTCATCTATCTGTATAAGTTAGAATGCCTATAAAATTTCTTCCTTTTATTGCCTTAGTCAGAGTTTGTTATTAAGTTTGTGCTCCTCATTAAAATGACTTAGTGTTAGTCTTCTAGGGGGAAATTTCATCAGCTTTTTTATTTAACTAAAATTTCCTTATTTTATCTTTACTCTTGACATAAATATTATTAAAAATAAAAACAAAACAAAAAAAACTCGCCATCGAGTGGATTCTGACTCACATGGATCCTATAGGACAGAGTAGAACTACCCAAAGGGGTTTCCAAGAAGCAGCTGGTGAATTCAAACTGCCAACTTTTTGATTGGCAGCCATAGCTCTTAACTACTGCTCCATCAGGGCTTAAAAAACTAGGTTACCGGATTTTTTTTTTTTTTTTTTTTAATTTTAACACATTGTTACGTTGTCATCGGACTTTTTTTTTCTGATTTCCATAATACATATATATCAATTCGTCAGGTTTCAGAACAATTGCATTTAAGTTTTTTTTTTTTTTTTCCTCCTTAATGCTCTTATGATGATTCCTTTGTCTTTATTACTTTCAGTAAGTTTACTATGATATGATTAGAGGCAATTTTACTTTTATTAACTTTGTTTGGGATTTGTCAGGCTTATTGATTTGGCGGACTAATGGCTTTCAATATTATTGGAAATATTCTAGATATTACCTCTACAAAAAATGTTACTGTTGTTAAGTGCCAGTGAGTCGACCTATGTACAACAGAATGTAACACCGCCTGGTCCTAAACAATCCTCACAATTGTTGCTATGTTTAAACCCATTGTTGCAGCCACTGTGTCAATCCATCTCCTTGAGGGCCCTCCTCTTTTTTACTGACCATATACGGAAACCCAGGAGGCATAGTGGTTAAGTGTTACGGCTGCTAACCAAAAGGTCGGCAGTTCAAATCCGCCAGGCACTTCTTGGAAACTCTATGGGGCAGTTCTGCTCTGTCCCATAGGGTCGCTATGAGTCGGAATCGACAGAGAGCAGTGTGTTTGGTTTTTGGTTTTTATACTTAACCAAGCATAATGTCCTTCTCCAAATACTGGCTCCTTCTAATAATGCGTCCAAGTATATGAGAAGTTTCACCGTCATCGCTTCCAAGGAGCACTCTGGCTGTATTTTTTCCAGGATAAACTCGCTTGTTCTTCTGGCAGTCCGTGGTGTATTCAATATTCTCTGCTAACACCATAATTCTTTTTCTTCAGTCTTCCTTATTCATCATCCCGGTTTAGTATACATTTGAGGCGACTGAAATATCATGGCTTAGGTCAGGTACACCTCAGTCCTCAAAGTGATAACTTTTCAACACTTCAAAGAGGTCTTTTGCTTCAAATAATAGCTTCTATCTAATTATTTTTCTTCTCTCATTGAGGACTACAATTACGTATATATTATATTCACTTTATTATCATTGTCTCTTACCTTTGATTACATATTTTGTATTTTCCATAATTTGTCTTTTGTTGTTCATTCATTAGTTTGTTATTTATCTGTGCCAGATATTTTGTTAAAACAATCACATTTAATTCTTAATTTTATTTATTCATTTTTTCTTAGTCCAGTATTTTTAAAAAGCTAGTTTCTACTTCTTTGCCAAAATTCTGTTTTTTGGTTTTTTTTAACTTTGAATATCTGTTTTTTAAAGTAACTCAGTTTTTGGTCTGTTGCTATGACTACCCTAGGAAACTAACATAGACAGTCTAAGTGTCACTGGATGTCATTACTGGAAGAACTCACAGCTCATTTTTGTTTTCATTTTCCAGATCCATAATCAGTATTATACTACAACTGTTGGAATGTTCGGTACTATAGGAAGAATGCTTTGCTCTTACTCCAAATGGTCACTCTACTTAATCTCAGTCTTTCCAGTGGCTCCATGACAATATACTGATGATTTATAAATGTATGCCTTAGATGTAGATTGATTTTCTGAGCCTTACATCAACATTTTCTCTACATGGAAATGTTACTGGTATCTCAACATAATACATTCAAACTGAATCCTTGCTTTCCCAATCTCCACCTAATTTCTTCTGTACCATAGGAGGATAAGTCCTGTACATCACATTTCTTGAGCTTCCTCCTCAAATGTTGTCTGTCTCAGTTCAGCCAACAGAAAGCATTGGCAGATATTGTAGTGCAAGAGTAAGGGAAAAACCAGAGTATTTCTCCTCCTCTCTGTTCACATTGCATCTCCTGCAGTGGCTAAATCCCTATAGTTCTAGACCCCATTAGACAGGCCCTCCTTCCTTAGTCTCAGGGAAGCCTCTGAATGGACTCACTTCTGCTAACATCATAACTGCTGAGCTCTGATAAGATCTTTTTCCCTGATCTATACAGTTTTAGTAGCTGTAGTGACATCAAGCTACTGTCATCTAGCACTGGGTCATTTCTCTGCCCCCTTTTAGAGTTTTCAGCTATTCCAACATCTTTGTAATTAGTTGCCTATATTTAATATTCTCAGTTGAACTTCCTGACAAGCATTCTTTTTATTGACCCAGAATTTGACCTGTATGATATTGTTGAGGCAGATCACATTTACACTTAAAATCACCTGACTTCACTGTATTCATATACAGATACCGCAGGCAGATTCTGAGAACTCTGTGCAAAGAGCAAACCAAATGTGTAGTCCAGAATGGACCAAGACAGTCATTTTACAAAGTAGCACAGATAAGATGTTCAAAAAAAGAAATGAGGTTATGTTTCTCAATTTGTATAGAGATGTAACAAAAGAAAAGCTAGACCTAGTTTTTTTTGCTTATTGTTGTAACTCTACTGCCTTTAGTAGTACCTAACACAAAAGAGCTTCAACATTAAAGACAAAGACACAACAGAGCCTCAGGATGAAAATGAAGATTTGATAATCACTTTTTTTTTTTAACATATACAAAGGAATTAAATTCCTTCAAATAGAGGGTTTCAAGGTAATATGTCAGATGACTTTAAACTAGGCAAAATCTCCATTTAAAGGGTAAATGGCAGAGGGGTAAAAAAGCAAACAAACAACAAAACAAAGAAAAAAGTGAAGCACTTGGGATTGAGAAGTAACAGGGGAGTAAAAGAAGGGTTACAAAAGCAGGATCTGGGTCTACCATATTACCCAAATGGCATGAACCAGATCATAGGAACATGGACATTAAGAACCATGATTTGGTAGGCCACATGCTGTGCTACTGTTGTTGTTAGGTGCCGTTGAGTCAGTTCCGACTCATAGCGACCCTATGTACAACAGAACAAAACATTGCCAGGTCCTGTGCCATCCTCACAATCCTTGCTATGTTTGAGCTCATTGTTGCAGCCACTGTGTCAATCTGACTCATTGAGGGTCTTCCGCTTTTACACTGACCCTCTATTGTTGTCTAAAATAGAATGCCAAAGAAAAGCCTTATTCAAATAGCTTAGTAGGCATCAATAGAAAAAAAAAAAAAAAGTTTTTTTTATTAGCCTACATTTATTGCCATTATTAATATTTTACATTATTATTTCTGAAGATACATTATTAGATTAAAATGTTACATTATAATAGTGCATGTATTGATGAAATATAAATAGGATTTTTGAATATTGGAAGAAATTTGCCTAACCTATACAGCCTTGGCCAAAAACATACCTAATTGTTAAATGGTAATATTTAAAAATTAAGGGTGTTAGATCAAGCAACTTTTTAGTCAAAAGTTACTAATATATTTATAATATGATAGATATTGAAATAAAATAACAAAATATAATTTTCTAAGTTTTACTATAATTTTAATACACACAGTTTTATATTGCAGGTGTCATTTTACAGTGGTTTTCTTTTACATAACAAATGGAAAAGTGCTGGGTATAATATTTTTATACTAGATACTGTTATAGAGAAATCATGAAATGTACTGATTACTTGTGTAGCCAATACTTTATCCTCCCTTTTTGATCTGAATATCATATTACTTACATTATCATTTTAGTTATGTGAATTTTAGGAGCATATGTGACTTGATATTGACTGTTGTCTCCGAGCCATCTATAAGTTATTGTATTGGTTTATGCTTGCTTACTATGCCGTAGCTGCTTGCTTTGCTTTGTTTTGGTAAACTCCTATGGGTAGCTTGAGTGAGCTAGCTTGATTATTTTTGCCTTTGGAACTCTGATGTTCTGTCCCCAGATGGCTAGAGCTGTTATCAGGCATATCAGTCTAGGAGCCTATTCACTTTTCTTGTACGAATTCAGCTCAGGTTTTCACGTAGCTGATCATCAAGTATGTGGTACAGGCTCTGTCCTACAGTCTTAGAAGGGCAGGGGTGATTGGTGTATATACCAGTATCTGATTGCAGCAGGGGGTCACGATCTGAACAAGGCAGTGGGCTGAGAGCCAACCCCTGAGTTTCTCTGAGGAAAGTTCGTCCCTGTTCCCTAGAGAGTGCAGGTGGTTGAGTTCTGCAGATGGACCATGGGCAGCCAAAATTTTTGGTTGTAAGGACCGGGGGGTACCAGTTATCTTTGGACCCCTGTTGCCTGTGGCTGGGTGATCTGAGTGGAGCTATCGGTCCTTAAGTCTTTGATGTGGGTAAGTGAGGACCTTGTTTAATAGGCAAAGCAATGTCAAATACCCACCTCTCCACCACACAGCTGAAATGGTTGGAGTCTGCCAACAATGGCCTCTTCTCCCAAAATAAGCTCACACATGTCCATGCATAAGGGAAAGGTGCTCAAAGTCCATGGACAGTTTATGACTGGACAGTAAGTGCTTCTGTCCTGAGTGCCCCTGGTTAGTGGAGCTAGCAAATTATCTTTTCCCCCAATTGCAAATTTTTTCCTTCCCCAAGGCCTGGAGAATGGCTCCTAGATGCTCAACAGTTCCTATCTCAGTCCCAGGGAATTCAGCCACAGAATCTGGCTTGGGGGTTGAGGGGCGCGTTAAAATATGCACAAGTACTTAGCTTTTGCTGAGAGCACCGTTCTTCTCAGGTTCTGGAGGTGTGAGTAGGTTGTGTGGCTGGCTGCTTCTCCCTGAGGAAACTGCGGTGGAACACTAGGACTAGCCCGTTTGCACCGCCTCTCTGGGAATGGTGCCTGAGGGCTCCCCGTGATTCAGGTCTGGTAACTCCTCTCCGCTTCTGAATGGCCTCTTCCTTCCCCTGCCCCTCAGTTCATTCTCCAAGTTTGCCTTTGAAGCTCAGGGCTCCCAGTCTGCCACAAATATACTTGTTTCACTTGTTTTTTCGGGTCTTTGTTGTAAAGAGTGCTTGCCACAAGCATCTGTCTATTCCTCCATCTTGGCTCCTCCTCAAAATTTTTATTTTTCTTGATGCCACCCTCAAATTATGAGGTTATCTAGTCTTCCACTAGATAACATATTGCTCTGCTTTTTTGATCTTCTTTGTATTTCTTCTAATTCTCTCACCTTGGAATACGTGGAAATTGTAGGATGTTCACTGATTTTATTTGAGTAATATTCAGAGATTAAGTTTTATAATTTTAAAACATTTTGACTCTTAATTTGTCAAACACTTGCACATATTGTTTTTTTTAAATCTCCATTGCAGAATTTTTATAGCTGATTATATTATAATATGAATCTAAACATGATTTGAAAGTTTAGCCATTCAATATTAATAAGGCTGGACTCAAATGGGATTAAAAATTAATAAAAATTTTTAACAGACCATGATCACCTCAACAGGCTCTCAAAACAAAAATCCATGGATCTTCTAAACAAAAGTACATTCCTGGAATTATCAGAGCGAGAATACAAAAGTTTAATATACAGAACCCCTCAAGACATCAGGAAGGCAATGAGGCAATACGCAGAACAAGGCAAGGAAGACACAGAGAACGCAATTGAAGAAATTAGAAAGATTATTCAAGGACATAATGAAAAGTTTAATAAGCTGTAAAAATCCATAGACAGACAGCAATCTGAAATTTAGAAGATTAACAATAAAATTATAGAAGCAGACAACTCAATAGAAAGTCAGAGGAGCAGAACTGAGCAAGAAGCCAGAATTACTAAACTCGAAGATAAATCACTTGGCACTAAAGTATTTGAAGAAAAATCAGATAAAAGAATTTAAAAAAATGAAGAAACCTTAAGAATCACGTGGGACTCTATCAAGAGAAATAACCTATGAATGATTGGAGCACCAGAACAGGGAGGGATAACAGAAAATTCATACAGAATTGTAGAAGATTTGTTGGCAGAAAACTTCTCTGATATCATGAAAGATGAGAAGATATCTATATCCACGATGCTCATTGAACTTCACAAAAGGTAGATGTTAAAAGAAAGTCACTAACATATTATACTCAAACTTGCCAAAACCAAAGATAAAGAGAGAATTATAAGAGCAGAGAGGGATAAATGAAAACTCACCTACAAGGGGAAGCCAATAAGAATAAGCTCAGACTACTCAGCAGAAATCATGCAGGCAAGAAGGCAAAGGAATGACATATTTTAAAAAATTGAAGGAAAAAAAATTGCCTTCCAAGAATCATATATCCAGCAAAACTGCCTCTTAAATATGAAGGTGAAATTAAGACATTTCCAGATAAACACAAGTTTAGGGAATTTGTAAAAACCAAACCAAAATTACAAGAAATACTAAATGGAGTTCTTTGGTTAGAAAATCAATAATATCAGGTATCAACCCAAGACTAGAACTGTGGGCAGAGAAACCAGAAGTCAACCCAGACAGGGAAATCCAAAAAAAACAAAGTAAGATTATTAAAAAAAAAAAGCTCAAAACAGGGTAGCAGCAATGTTATTATATAAAAGAAGACAACATTAAAATAATAAAGAGGGACTAAGAAATGCAATCGTACACCTTCCGTATGGAGAGAAGATACGGCGATACAAAGAAATAAAAGTTAGGTTTAAATTTAGAAAAATAGGGGTAAATAATAAGGTAAACACAAAAGAGACAAACTAACCTACTCATCAAAATAAAACAAAAGAAAAAAACAGAGACTCAGCAGAAACAAAATCAACGACAACAAATATGAGGAAAGGGCAATATATAAAGTTAATCTACTCAGCACATAAAATTAAGTGGGAAAAAGAAACTGTCAACAACACACAAAAAAAGACATCAAAACGATAGCATACCTATCCATAATTACCCTGAATGTAAATGGACTAAATGCACCAATAAAGAGATAGAGAGTGGCAGAATGTATTAAAAAACAAGATCCGTCTATATGCTGTCTGCAAGAGACACACCTTAGGCACAAACTAAAACTCAAAGGATGGAAAAAAATATATCAAGCAAACAACAATCAAAAAAGAGCAGGGTTGGCAATATTAATTTCTGACAAAATAGACTTTAAAGTTAAATCCATCAGAAAGGATAAGGAAGGACACTATATAATGATTAAAGGGAATATACACCAAGAAGATATAACCATATTAAATAATTATGTACCCAATGACAAGGCAGCAAGATACATAAAACAAACTCTATCAGCATTGAAAAGAGAGACAGCTCTACAATAATAGTAGCAGGCTTCAACACACCACTTTCAGTGAAGGACAGGACATCCAGAAAGAAGCTCAATAAAGACATGGAAGATCTAAATGCCACAATCAACCAACTTGACATCATAGACATATACAGAACACTTCACCCATCAGCAACCAAGTACACTTTCTTTCCGAGTACACATGGAAGATTCTCTAGAATAGACCACATATTAGGTCAAAAAGCAAGCCTTAGCAGAATCTAAAACATTGAAATATTACAAAGCATCTTCTCTGACCATAAGGCCATAAAAGTGGAAATCAATAACAGGAAAAGCAGGGAAAAGAAATTAAACACTTGGAAACTGAACAATACCCTGCTCAGAGAAGACTGGATTATAGAAGACATTAAGAATGGAATAAAGAAATTCAGAGAATCCAATGAGAATGAAAACATTTCCTATCAGAACCTTTGGAAGACAGCAAAAGTGGTGCTCAGAGGTTCCATTTATATCAATAAATGCACACATTCAAAAAGAAGAAAGGGCTAAAATCAAAGAATTATCCCTAAAACTTGAACAAATAGAAAGACAGCAACAAAAGAAACCCTCAGGCACCAGAAGAAAACAACTAATAAAAATTAGAGCTGAACGAAAAGAGACTTAAGTAAGTGGAAAAACATACCTTGCTCATGGATAGAAGACTTAGCATTATAAAAATGTCTATTTTACCAAAAGCGATCTATACATTTAATGCAATTCTGATCCAAATTCCTACGACATTCTTTAATGAGATGGAGAAACAAATCACGAACTTCATATGGAAGGGAAAGAGGCCCCGGATAAGTAACGCATTACTGAAAAAGAAGAACAAAGTGGGAGGCCTTTATTCTACCTGATTTTTGAACCTATTATACTGCCACGGTAGTCAAAACAGCCCGGTACTGGTACAACAACAGATACATGGACCAATGGAACAGAATTGAGAATCCAGACATAAATCCATCCACATATGAGCAGTTGATATTTGACAAAGGCCCCAAAACAGTTAAATGGGGAAAAGACAGTCTTTTTAACAAATAGTGCTGGCATAACTGGATATCCATCTGCAAAAAAATGAAACAAGACCCATACCTCACTCCATGCACAAAAATGAGCTCAACATGGATCAAAGACCTAAATATAAAATCTAAAACGATAAAGATCATGGAAGAAAAAATAGGGACAACGTTAGGAGCCCTAATACATGGCATAAACAGTATATAAACATTATTAAGAATGCAGAAGAAAAACTAGATAACTAGGAGTTCCTAAAAATCAAACACCTATGCTCATCCAAAGACTTCACCAAAAGACTAAAAAGACTACTTACAGACTGGGAAAAAAATTTTAGCTATGACATTTCCAATCAGTACCTGATCTCTAAAATCTACATGATACTGCAAAAACTCAACTGCAAAAAGACAAATAACCCAATTAAAAATGGGCAAAAGATATGAATAGACAATTCACTAAAGAAGACATTCAGGTAGCTAACAGATACGTGAGGAAATGTTCATGATCATTAGCCATTAGAGAAATGCATATCAAAACTAAAATGAGATTTCATGTCACTCCAACAAGGCTGGCATTAATGCAAAAAAACACAAAGTAATAAATGCTGGAGAGGTTGTGGAGAGACTGGAAAACTTATACGCTGCTGGTGGGAATGTAAAATGGTACAAACACTTTGGAAATCAATTTGGTGCTTCCTTGGAATATATCCTAAAGAAATAAGAGCCTTTACACGAACAGATATATGCACACCCATGTTTATTGTAGCACTGTTTACAATAGCAAAAAGATGGAAGCAGCCAGGGCTCCCATCAACGGATGAATGGATAAATAAATTATGGTATATTCACACAATGGAACACTACGCATGAATAAAGAACAGTGGGGAATCGGTGAAATATTTCATAACATGGAGGAACCTGAAAGGCATTATCCTGAGTGAAATTAGTCAGTTGCCAAAGGACAAATGTTGTCTAAGACCACTATGATAAGAACATGAGAAGTAGTTTAAGCTGAGAAGAAAACATTCTTTTGTGGTTACGAGATGGGGGAGGGAGGGAGGGAGGGTGGGAGAGGGGCATTCACTAATTAGATAGTAGATAAGGACTACTTTAGCTAAAGGGAAGACAACACACTATACAGGGGATGTCAGCACAACTGGACTAAACCAAAAGCAAAGAAGTTTCCTGAACAAACTGAATGCTTTGAAGGCCAGCGTAGCAGGGGCAGGGGTTTGGGGATCATGGTTTCAGGGGACATCTAAGTTAATTGGCATAATAAAATCTATTAAGAAAACATTCTTCATCCCACTTTGAAGAGTGGCGTCTGGGGTCTTAAATGCTAGCAAGCAGCCATCTAAGATGCATCAATTGGTCTCAACCCACCTGGATCAAAGGAGAATGAAGAACACCAAGGTCACAAGGTGATTACGAGCCCAAGAGACAGAAACGGCCACATGAACCAGAGACTACATTATCCTGAGACCAGAAGAACTAGATGGTGCCTGGTATAACCGATGACTGCCCTGACAGGGAACACAACAGAGAACCCCTGAGGGAGCAGGAGAATAGTGGGATGCAGACTCCACATTCTCATAAAAAGGCCAGACTTAACGGTCTGACTGAGACTAGAAGGACCCCAGTGGTCATGGCCCCCAGACCTTCTGTTGGTCCAGGACAGGAACCATTCCCGAAGCCAACTCTTCAGACATGGATTGGACTGGACAATGTGTTGGAGAGGGATGATGGTGAGGACTGAGCTTCTTGGATCAAGTGGACACTTGAGACTATGTTGGCATCTCCTGCCTGGAGGCGAGATGAGAGGGTAGAGGGGGTTAGAAGCTGGTGAAATGGACACGAAAAGAGAGAGTGGAGGGAGAGAGCAGGCTGTCTTTTTAGGGGGAGAGTAATTGGGAGTATGCAGTAAGGTGTATATAAGTTTTTGTGTGAGAGACTGACTTGATTTGTAAACTTTTCACCCTATGGGGCATGGTTTACTCTGAAATACAGGGAGTTGCCATTAACTGGAATTGATTCAAAAGCAACTTTTTTTTTTTTTTGGACAATATAGTAGTGGCCTCAAGAACTGGGATTCATAGATCTCACAGGACTCATCGGTGAGACTAAAATTAGATACTGATGAGTAGTAGAGGCCACGGGTTGTCTGAGAGAAATGTGAAATATATTCCAGTTAGGTAAAATTATGTGAGGAAGCTAAACAGGCTGGAAAATATAAAACACATTCAAGACCAGAGATTAAAAGTGACAAAAGGTAGAGAGAAATAAGTTTTATATTTAAATCATTCTATGATCTCCCATATCTTAAATTCAGCAAATTCCTGTTGAAGACAAATTCGAAGTACTATCAGAAAAAGAAGCCTAGAAAAAGACCGACCTGTTTTTACACCTAACTGTGTGAAACTCACTTCTTGAAAGGTACTTATTTAAAATAAAATTATTAATTTTATTAAAAGAAAGTTCAAGGAGGCTTTTTCTACAAAACAAAAATAATTTCCAACTAAGATGGAAAGCGTTTTTAAGTTATGATAGCAGTTATTGCATATAGTTTGGTAAATATTTTTTTTCTGACCATAATTTTAATTAACTTAGACTATCAGGAGGTAAAAAAAAAATGGAAAAGCCTTAGAAGTGTGCATGCATCTATCATATTTAAAAAGAATGACGTCTGTTATACATTGCATTGAAAAATAAACTTAACGTTCTACTCGCAGAGAAATCCTCATTCACAGCATAGTGTTACTATAACACGCCCTTATATTGTTTTCTTTAATTCTGTATTGTAAAATCATGAGAGTATAAGTTTTAATATTTAAAATACATTTTTAAAGTCAGAATAGTTTTAAGTTCTATTTATAATACACAAAGTTACATTTTCATGTATAATTAGACTTGTACCAAAAAAAAGTGTATTTCTTTGAGTAACTAACTTGTCACAATGCAGTAATAAGTACGCTCTGTGCTACAGGGAGATTCAGAGAAGTATAAAGCTGTCAGACACACACACTGTCCCATAATACCCATGTCTATAGAAAAAAAATGGGTAGAGTTCTCTCTATTAGAGGTCAGCAACTTTTTTTTTTAAGTATCAGGTTATAAAATATGTGGCCCTTTGAGTCTTGCAGTCTCAGTCACAACTACTCAACTCTGCTGTTGTAGCACAAAAGCAGCTATAGAAAATATTTTTAAAAACAAGTGCAGTTGTGTTCCAATAAAACTTTATTTACAAAAACAGGTGTTGCGCCAGATTTGGTCTATGGGCCATAGTTTGGTAACATCCGCTCTACATAAATGGGTCCAAATGGGTTGAGCAGGCATTGAAAGTTTCCAGCATTTTATGAAGAAAACATCATTACCAATGGCGTGCCTGTAAAAATGGCATGGAGACAGTGTCTGACCTCCTTTAACTTCACCAAGGAGAAGGAGAATCAAGATCAACAGCCCAAGGCTGATTCCTCTGAGGAGGAGGCCAGACATGCTCTCTCTCTCTGCCATCTTTACCAGTTCTGACACCAATTGTCCCTCCCACGGCACTCTACTCTGCTGTTTGATAATTCATTGCAATGGCTGCACAGAACTCACAGACAGTGCTCACAATTATGGGGTTTATTAGGGAAGTAACAGGCTACAACTCAGGTTCAGGAATGCTCAGGATACAGTTTCTCCATAAGGTCAGCCTCTTCCCACTCATGCTCACAGGCACTCCTCTCTCTGGCCCTTGCCCTTTGCTCAAATTCACTCCTTGTGCTGAGAAGCCCACCACCATGTCTCCTCTTGCCGGGTCTCTGCCACCATCTCTTCACTGTTACAGCTCTCTCTCTCTCTGTGTCTCTGTCTCCTGGTTCTGGGAGCTTCTCAGCACAGGGATCCCAGGTCCAAAGAAAGCAGTCTCCACTCCTGGCTGTTCTTCCTTGGTGGTGATAAGATTCTTTCTCTCTGCTCTGGAATCAGCTCACTTTTAAGGCAAAACCGGCCAATCCCCTCGGTGGGTCACAATTATCTTATTTGCACAGTCCCACCCAATCGCTTGGGTGGGAGTTACAAGACCATGGTAAGAAAGGTCACACAAAAGGATCTTCACATGACAGTGCCAAAGGAAGTTTTCAATGACAAAGTGAGAATGAGCAAGGCTTTAAAGATTGGGAACTTTTTGCTAGGAAAGAAAGAGGCTTGAGGACTGTGTTTTTTTTACCCAATCGCTTGGGTGGGAGTTACAAGACCATGGTAAGAAAGGTCACACAAAAGGATCTTCACATGACAGTGCCAAAGGAAGTTTTCAATGACAAAGTGAGAATGAGCAAGGCTTTAAAGATTGGGAACTTTTTGCTAGGAAAGAAAGAGGCTTGAGGACTGTGTTACTATACAATTTGGCCTAGTTGCCAAATAAAACTTTTGATGAATTTTTTATTAGGTTAGTTTCCATCGAGTCGGTTCCAACTCATAGCAACCTGATGTACAACAGAAGGAAACACTTCCTGGCCCTGTGCCATCCTTGAAATCGTTGTTATACTTAGGCCCATTGTTGCAGCCACTGTGTCAATCCATCTCATTGAGGGTCTTCCTCTTTTTTGCTGACCCTCTACTCTACCAAGCATGACTTCCTTCTCCAGGGATTGATCCCTCCTGACGACACGTCCAAAGTTTGTGAGAGATAGTCTCGCCATACTTGCTTCTAGGGAGCTTTCTGGTTGTACTTCTTCCAAGACAGATTTGTTCGTTCTTTTGGCAGTCCATGGTATATTCTATATTCTTCACCAATACCACAATTCAAAGGTGTCAGTTCTTCTTTGGTTTTCATTATTCATCATCCAGCTTTTGCGTGCCTATAAGGAGATCGAAAACACAATGGCTTGAGTCAGGCACACCTTAGTCTTCAAGGTGACATCTTCGCTTTTGAGCACTTTAAAGAGGTCTTTGTGGCAGATTTTCCCTATGCAATGCGTCGTTTGATTTGATGGAGAATAATGGGCAATATGAGTTGGTCTTAATTTTTTTTTTCTATTCAAATTAAAAAAAAATGAGATGTCTGTCATAATGAACTTCTGGAGCTTTAACAATCACACTGCTATTCTATGAGTTCTTTGTCCCCTTTTTCTAGTAAATTTCCTACTGAAGCTGCAGCCCACTTGACAGTGGACATTTGTGGCAACAGTTAGTGGTTATGCAGGTGCTGGAGCAGCATCAGTGATTCATTTTCAGCTCAGGCCTTAATCTCGAAGTCACTCTTGATAGCAAAAAGAAAGAGGATAAAAGCCTTCACAGGGAACAGGATTGTTTTTGTTCACTTCAGGGAACAGGGAGGCAGCCAGTCAGAATAGAGGGCACTCAGATTAGATCAGCACAGAGCGGAGCTATTGCGGCACAGTCACCGTGAGAAAGAGGTCGCCCTTGGGGTAATAAATAACTGGCAACAGTGTGACTTTGGAGGCACCAGCCTTTTCTAGTACAACTGAGAAAATGCTTATCCTTATGGTAAAGTCTGAGCAACTGCAAAGAAGAGATAAAAAGGAGTTTCAGCAAACGGTAAGTTCTCTGAAACAAGATATTGGAATGACAAAGACTACTGACCTGTATTAGGAATCTCGTCAGGTACACAGAGAGGATGAGCAGAACAAATGGTTGAAAAAGGACAATCTGGAGCAGACTAAAAGGACAGTTTCCCTAATCACACAGGGCGTACTGTCTTTACAAGGTTCTTTGTGAGAAGGATTTGAAAAAAAAAATGCCAGAAGTCCTCTGTATATTATGTAATGATGATAATTAAAATGGAGACAAGATAATTTCTTGAGATAATAATTGGTGTCTAATTCAATTCTTGCTATTGTCAAATAAAAACCAAATACAGACTTAGGTAAGGAAAGACTATTAGAAAAGACTATTGCAATAGGGAAAAGCTCTGCCCCTTAAATCACTGTAAAAATGGCACAGGGCCAGCAGTGTCTGACCTTCTGTAACTTCTCAAAGTGGAAGGAGAACAAAAATCAACAGCCCAAGGCTATTGTGGTCAGACATGCCTCCTCTCTCCTGACATGTTCGCCAATTCTGACATCAAACATCTCTCCCGTGGCACTCTACCTGTCTTCTGGGTTCAGTAATTCATTGCAATGACCACACAGAACTCACAGACCATACTCATGATTATGGGATTTAGTAGGGCAGTAACAGATTACGATTCAGGTTCAGAAACACTCAGGATACAGTTCTTCCATCAGGACAGCCTCTGCCCAGTCATGCTTGCAGGTATGCCTCTCCCTGGCCCTCTGCCTCTGCCCAAAGGCACTCAGCTTTTTTGCTCCATGGTCTGGGAAGCCTACTGCACAGTTTCTCCTGCCACTGCTTCTCTGCCACCTTCAGTGCTACAGCTTGTTCCCTGCCTCCTGGGTCCAGGAGCTTCTCAGTACAGGGATCCTGGGTCCAAAAGACACACTGTCTTCTGTTCCTGGCTGTTCTTCCTTGGTGGCGGTAGGATCCTCTTCTTCCTGTCTCTGGGGTGGCTCATTTCAATCCCAGCAAGATGGCAAAAATGATCAATGCTTTAGTGGGCCAGAATTACCCTATCACACAGTCTCGTCCAATTACCCGGTGAGAGTTACAAGACCATTGCTAGAAAGGCCACACAAATGTGATCCATCACACCACAATCATATACCCAAATAAATCTTTCAAGAGTTAGGCAAAATGGTTTTTCTTTTATAGAGAACAGAGTAAACAAGTCTCGAAAGAACCAGGTGTGGGGAAGTGACCAGTTAGTAGATCAGAGAATGTTTTTCACTGATGAGAGCCTACTCTGTGGGAGTTTTTAAGGGGCGGGGATGGTTGTATGTTGGTTCAGGTTAAGGGTGGGCCAAAGTTCAGAAACTTGGGGAAAGGAGAGAAGCTAAACCAAGTTTGGTTAATAACCACTTTGTTCCATTTGATCGGTGGAGATAAGCAATTCAGCTTATCATTTTGAGGCAAAGAATGGAACTTTGGAGGGTCTCTGTCTGGCCTTCTTACAGGTAAGCAAAGAGGAATCCATGAATCTTACCTAAGTCATATTGGGAAGGGTAGTGGTTGGCAGTGAGCCTTTTTCCAAAATACAAGATGGGAGGATTACACTAACCATTGCTGTTTTCCACTATCACAGACCTCAACATTGTCACTATGTTCCTCCTGTTCCCCCGTGGAAACTGCTGGCTCCATTGTCCCATGAAGAGTTAATCCTGAATGTTCCGATGCAGAATTCACCGGAAAAAAAAAAAAAAAACACTTCCTAGCTTTTGTTTTCTTTAATCCTGAATTTCCTGGGGAGATTACACTAGGAACAAAGGGAGAAAAACATTTCCTTTCAGGGGAGAGACAGAGCAAAGAGAGAAAGAAGAAAAGATTAAAATTTCCCTCTTTGGAGAGGAAATGCAGGTCTGGGGCTCAGTAAGGAATAAATAGATCCGGTGTAGTTCGGTGACTCCAGGAATGTGATAGGATCATAGGACCTGGAAAATGGAAGAGCCACTTGAGAGAAAAAAAAAAGAAGGCTAGAACTTTTCTTCCAGGATGTCTAGCAATACCAAATCAGCCCATGACTCCAGCCTAGCCTATGACAGAAGCTGGGGAGATAACCTTCTTTTAGGTGCCATATGACCTTGAGCAATGTAATTTCAGGATAAAAATGCGCACAAAGGACTACATCTTACTATTTTCCTCTAACGTCCTTCTTTCTAGATTGTTTGCACAATTCTGGAGGAAGAAAAGGAGCTCCAATGACAGTGTATTTCTTACTTTCCTGGCAAAATAGTGGATCAGATCTGCATTTAATCTGACTTAAAGAAAACAAAGCAAAGTAACATTTCTGCACAGCTCAGTTTGTGGATTCAGGTTTATATCCCCTATGATAATGATAGTTTCAGCATATTTAAATTTCACTTTAGGATAACTTTCACATTTACTGTTATATTTAATCCTTACCACAAAGTTACAAAGTAAGTGATATTATATAAATCTTATAAATAATAAAAAATGAGGAGTAGAAAATTTATACAGGTTTGTGTACGGTTTTTAGTCTATGCATAAATCATTTTGCCCTATAGGCTTAAAAAAAAAAATTAGTCTTTCATAATTAGGATATTAATTATTTTTATTGAAAATACTCAAGCAAGACTACAACTAAGGACCTATTTATCTGCCCTGATTTTATTCACAGATAATTTGAAGCATTATATCAGATATCGTTATGAAAATTATTATAAATACTCCATGGTACATTATGCACTCTCTCTCTGCACCACCATATTTCTCTCTTTCTCTGTCTTTTAGACACACACACACACTGGATTTGGGCCCCTAGATATGAAGTATCTATGACACCAGTGGGAGAGGTTCACAGCAAAACACAGAGGGAAAAACAGCTGTCGAATTTCTAAATCGTATATCTCAACCACTCTGTTCTAGGTGTAAAGTTCAAGTAGAATGCAAGAGAGAGAGAGAAAAGAAGGAGGAGAAGGACAGGGAGTGGGGGGGGGAGAAGGAGGAGGAGGGAGAGAAAAAGAAGAAGGGGAGAGAAGGAGAAGAAGAAGAAGTACAAGAAGAAAAAGGATGATAATAATTAGGGAGGGAGGAGGGAGGAGAAAAAAAGAAATGAACGAAAGTAGAAAGAAAAATTCAGCCTTCCCACTCTCTGCTGGGCTAGAGGACAAAGTGATGGAGAAAGGCAACAAAATCAGGTTCTGGTGTGGCCCTGGACCACACTGTTAGTGTGTCTTGTGCTGCAACAGCATAGGAGTGTACGTGAGAGGGAATGAGGATGCTCCGTGGCATAGCAGGTCTGCACAAAGGAACACCCCGGTTCCTAAGAGTCCCAAATGGGCCCTGAACAACGACCAGAGGTTTGCCTGTATGGGTAAAGGTGAGATAAATTTACACTGCAGTCAGCTGAATTAGATGCCTCCGAAGAAATCACAGTAACTACATGGACTTGAGATCAGAACTCACTCTCAGTCACATGAAGCTCAGTCACCACGAATGAGTGCATTTATCCTCTAGCTTCTGCAAAATCCTTCAGATGACTGGTCTAAATCTAAACTAGCAAGGCCATTTTTTTCTGCTACTGGACAGTGCGACAAATTACAGAAATTAAAACTAGATTATTCAGAGCCTTGTTTCCCAAAGAATAGATTGAGAACAATCGTCCTGTGAGATTTGTGGTGATAAAAGGGTTTGGGATCCAAAAAGGTTTAGAAATGCAGAAAATAGACATCATCATTCTGAATTTTACTTAGCACCCGTAATATGGAGTAATATATTAGTATCCTGTGAAATACATTTCAAAAGATTTTATCCAGAAGAATGTAGATGCTACAAATTTCATTTTTTTATTTCTGTCTGTGGTGGGGTTCTTTCTTATAGTTGATCAAACATTACCAGAAAAATAATTTTTGGAAAACAGGTTAAAATCAGTCAATGAGAAAGTCAAATCTTTTAACCTATGGTTCATTCATTGCTTTCCAAAATGTATATTAGATACTCTTAAGAAGGAAGGAGTGCTTTTGCCAATAAATTAAAATTAAATGGAGAAAAATGGAAAGACTCTTCCCCAGCATTTTGCTGAAGTTCGTTAAGGTATTTCTGAGAGATACATTTACTGCAGATAATATATCTGATACATCCACTCATTTGAAGAAAGTCTTTTAGAGACCATTTCATTTGCAAATCTATTCAGGTATCAGCATATTAAAAAAAAAAAAAAAAAACAGGAAAATGTGGTCTAAAATAATATTAAAATAAATTATATCAGTGCTCAAGTTATTGTTTTGCAATAAAACAACCGACAAATGATCCATAGAATTAGCATAATTTCTAGGATATATTCTTACATTTTTATTTCTTTAAATTTTATTTTTCTGGTAATTTCTGTCAGGCAATATATAAATAATTGCATATGACATAAGTTTGGAGTTATGTGTGTGAGTGTGTACACACAGGTAAAATGGCAATGGTCAATATTCTGACTCCAAATAAAAGTGTTGAAAGACTGGTGAAAAGCTAACTTAAAGCTATCTTCATTTTATAACCAATGTAAATTGAACTGAGTTTTTAATATACCTATTGAAATATAATTTTGATATGAGTTACTATCCAAAATATGGGTTAATAAGCCCCACACACCTGTCAGTTTGTAGTACAGTAGCGGCCATGTATGTTTCTCTGATGCTGCAAGCTATGCCACCACTATTTCAAACATGAGCAGGTTCATCCATGGTGGACAGGTTTCAGCTGAGCTTCCATACTAAGACTAGGAAGAAGGACCTGGTGGTTTCCTCCTGAAAAAATTTATCAGTGAACACCTCATAAATAACAGAGGAATGTTGTCTGATATAGTGCCGGAAGATTAGCCCCTCAGGTTGGAAGGCAATCAAAATATGACTTAGGAAGAGCTACCTCCTCAAAGTAAAGTCTACCTTAATGACATGGATGGAGTCAATCTTTGGGGACCTTCATCTGCTGAGGTGGCTGGACTTAAAATGAAAAGAAATTGCTGTAAACATCCATTAATAATCAGAACATGGACTCTAGGAAGTACAAATCTAGGAAAATTGAAGGTCGTCAAAAATTAAATGGACCACATAAAGATTAATATCCTAGGCATACCCATAAGTGAGCTGAAATGAACTGGTATTGGCCATTTTGAATCAGGCAATAATATGCTCTACTATCCCAGGAATGATAAATTGAAGAGGAATGGCATCACATTCATTGTCAAAGATGACATTTCAAGATCTATCCTAAAGTACAATGGTGTCAGTGTTGGGATAAAATCCATACACCTACAAGGAAGACCAGTTATTACAACTATTATTCAAATTTACCCACCAACCCCAACTGCCAAAGATGAGGAAATTGAATGTTTTTACCAACTTTTGCAGTCTTAAATTGACCAAACATGCAATCAAGATGTATTGATAATTACTGGTGAGTGTAATGCAAAAGTTGGAAACAAAGAAGAAGCATCAGTATTTTAAAAATATGCCTTGATGACAAATATTGTATGAGACCACTACCATAAAAACTCATGAAAAGGTTTACACACAAAAAGAAACAATCTTTGATGGTTATGAGGGAGGAGAGGGGTGGGAATGAAAAAAACACTAAATAGACAAAAGATAAATGGTAACTTTGGTGAAGGGTAAAACAGTACACAATACCGAGGAAGTCAGCACAACTTATCCGGGGCAAGGTCATGGAAACGTCATAGACATATCCAAAATCCCTGAGGGACTGGATTACTGGGCTGAGGGCTGTGGGAACCATGGTCTTAGGGAAAAACTAGTTCAATAGGCGTAACACAGTTTATAAAGAAAGTGTCCTTCATTCTACTTTGCTGAGTAGCTTCTGGGGTCTTAAAAGCTTGTGAGCAGCCATCTATGATACTCTACTGGTCTTACCCTGTCTGGAACAAGTGAGAATGAAGAAAACTGAAGACACAAGGGAACAAGTAATCCAAAGGACTAATGGACCACAGTTACCACAGCCTCTACCAGGCTGAGTCCAGTACAACTAGTTGGTGCCTAGCTACCACCACTGACAGGGATCATGACAGAGTCCCAGACAGAGCTGAAGAAAAATGTGGAACAAAATTCTAACTCACAAAAAAAGACCAGACTTATTGGTCTGAAAGAGACTGAAGAAACCCCAAGAGTATGGCCCCCGGACACTCTTTTAGCTCAGTAATGAAGTCACTCCTCAGGTTCAGCCTTCAGCCAAAGATTAGACAGGCGCATAAAATAAAACAAGCCTAAAAAGGCACACCAGCCCAGGGGCAAAGACTAGAAGGCAGAAGGGGACAGGAAAGCTGGTAATAGGTAACCCAAGATGGAGAAGGGAGAATATTGACATGTCTTGGGGTTGATAACCAATGTCACAAAACAATATGTGTACTAATTCTTTAATAAAAGCTAGTTTGTCTGTAAACCTTCATCTAATGTATAATAGTAAGAATAAATAAATAAAAGAACTAGAAGACAGGGCCTGGCAAGTGTTACCTAGTTCCTCCTTTACACAGAAGGAAACTGAGGTCCAGGAAGGGCCTGGAACTTGATCCATATCGTCCACATTGGTAGTTCAGCAAAGGTAAGAGTGGGAAACTGAGCTCCCAGTCCCAGTATTCTTTCTGGAGAGCACTGGGCCTTATTGGAATGTGGACTCTGGCAGATATGGATTCAATACTGCTTCAGCCACTTTTTGACAGGGTTAAAGAAGTTACTGTCAAGTTGATTTCAACTCATGGTGACCCTGTGTGTGAAGAATAGAACTGCTCTATAGGGTTTTCATGGCCTTTTCATGACCTTTCAAAAGTAGATCACCAACCTGTGGGCAGCCATCTAAGATATATCTACTGGTCCCATCCTGGCTGGAGCAAAGGAGAATGAAGAAACCAAAGACACAAGGAAAAGATTAGTCCAAAGGTCTAATGGACCACAACTACCACAACCTCCACCAGACTGAGCCCAAAACGACTAGGTGGTACCCAGCTACAGGCTACCACCACTGACTGCTCTGACAGGTATTACAATAGAGAGTCCCAGAGAGAGTGGAAGAAAAATGTAGAACAAAATTCAAATTCACACACACATGAAAAAAGGCCAGGCTTGCTGATCTGACAGAGACTGGGAAAATCACACAAGTATGGCCCCTGAATATCCTTATAACTCAGTACTGAAGTCACTACCAAGGTTCATCCTTCAGCCAAAGATTAGACAGGTGTATAGGGCAAATAATAACACACCTGAGGAATGTGCTTTGTAGTTTAATCATGCATATGAGACCAAATGGGCACACCAGGATAAAAGCAAAGGTGAGAAGGCAGGAAGGAACAGGAAAACTGGACAAATAGAAACCAGGAAGCTGGGGTACAGAAGGGGTTGGAAACCAATGGCACAAAACAATTTGTGTATTAATTGTTTAATGAGAAACTAATTTACTCTGTACACTTCCACCTAAAGCACAATTTAAAAAAAAAAAAACAATTTTTTTTAATTAAAAAAAGAAGAAAAATTTGGCCTTAGTGACAGAAATGGCACTGGAGATTGCATGATAGAATTTTGCAGGACCAATGACTGCTTCATTGCAAATACCTTTTTCAACAACATAAAGGACAGCTTTACACATGGACATCACCAGTCAGAATGCACAGGAATCAAATTGAATACATCTGTGGAAAGAGATGACAGAGAAGCTCAATACTTTCAGTCAAAATGAGGCCAGTGGCCGACTGCAGAACAGATCGTTAGTTGCTCATATGCAAGTTCAAGATGAAGAAAATTACAGCAAGTCCAAGAAAGCTAAAATATGAACTTGAGCATATCCCACCTGGATTTAGAGACTATCTCAAGAATAGATTTGACATATTAAACACTAATGACTAAAGATAAGACGAGTTGTGGAATGACATCAAGGACATCATACATGAAGAAAGCAAGAGGTCATTAAAAAGAAAGGAAAGAAAGAAATGAGCAAAACAGATGACAGAAGATTGTGAAACTTGCTCTTGAACACAGAACAGCTACAGCTAATGCAAAAAAAATGATGAAGTAAAAGAGCTGAAAAGAAGATTTAGAAAGGCAGCCCCAGAAGACAAAGTATTATAATGAAATATGCAAAGACCTGGAGTAAGAAAACCAAAAAGAAAGAATATGCTTGGCATTTCCTAAGCTGAAAAAACTGAAGAAAAAAATTCAATCCTTGAGTTGCAATATTTAAGGATTCTACAGGGAAAATATCCAATGATGCAGGAAGCATCAAAAGAAGATAGAAGGAGTACACAGAGTCACTGTACCAAAAAGAATTGGTCAACGTTCAACCATTTCAGAAGGTAGCATCAAGTACTGATGGTACTGAAGGAAGAAGTCCAGTTGCACTGAAGGCATTGGTGAAAAACAAGCCTGCAGGAACTGACTCAATACTAATAGAGGTTTTTCAACAAGGGGATGCTTTCCTGTAGGTGCTCACTCATCTATGTCAAGAAATTTGGAAGACAGCTTCCTGGCCAACTGACTGGAAAAGATCCACATTTGTGCCCATTCCAAAGAAAGGTGATCCAAGAGAATGCAGAAATTATAGAATACTATCATTAATATCACACACAACTAAAATTTTCTGAAGATCATTCAAAGGCAGTCGCAGCAGTACATGGGCTGAGAACTGCCAGAAGTTCAAGCCAGATTCAGAAGAGCACTTGGAACAAGGGATATGATTGCTGATGTCAGAAGGGTCTTGGCCGAAAATAGAGAATAACAGAAAGATGTTTATCTATGCTTTACTGACTATGCAAAAGGCATTTGATTGTGTGGATCATAACAAATTACGTATAACATTGCAAAAAATGGGAATTCCAGAACACTTTATTGTGCTTACATGGAACCTGCACATAGACGAAAAGGCAGTTGTTTGAAAAGAACAAGGGAATACTGTGTGGTTTAAAATCAGGAAAGATGTATGTTAGGGTTGTGCCCTTTCACCATACCTATTCTATCTCTCTGCCGAGCAAAAAATCTGAGAATCTGGACTACGTGAAGAAGAACGAGGCATCGGGATTGGAGGTGAACACATTAACAACCTGAGATATGCAGAAGACAAAACCTTGTTTCCTGAAAGTGAAGAGGACTTGAAGTACTTACTGATGAAGATCAAAGATTCCAGTCTTCAGTATGGGTTGCACCTCAATATAATGAAAACCAAAATCCTCACAACTGGATGAGTAAGTAACATAAGGTTAAATGGGAAAGATATTAAAGTTGGCAAGGATTTCATTTTACTTGGATCCACACTCAAGGTCCGTGGAAGCAGCACTCAAGAAATTAGAAGACGTATTGCGTTGGGCAAATCTGCTTCAAAAGACCTCTTTGAAGCGTTGAAAAGTAAGGATGTCACTTTGAGGACTTGAGCTATGGTACTTTCAATCACCTCATATGCACGTGAAAGCTAGACAATGAATAAGGAAGATCTAAGAATAATTGATGCCTTTGAATTATGGTGTTTGTAATGAATGTTGAATAGACCATGGGCTGCCAAAAAAAACAAACAAATCTGTCTTGAAAGAAGTACAGTCAGAATGCTTCTTAGAAGAAAGGATGGTGATACCTCGTCTCACATACATTGGACATGTTATCAGGAGGGACTAGACCCTGGAGAAAGACATCATGCTTGTTAAAGTGGAGAGTCAGTGAAGAAGAAAGACTCTCAATGAGATGGATTGACATATGGCTGCAACGATGGGCTCAAGCAGAGCAGAGATTGTGGAAAGGAAGCAGAATGGGAAAGTGTTTCATTCTGTTGTATTTAGGCTCGCTATGAATCAGAGGAAACCCTGGTGGTGTAGTGGTTAAGTGCTACGGCTGCTAACCAAAGGGGTGGCAGTTCGAATCCACCAGGCACTCCTAGGAAACTCTATGGGGCAGTTCTACTCTGTCCTATCGGGTTGCTATGAGTTGGAATCTACTTGACAGCACTGGGTTTGGTTTTTGGATTTTTTTAATGAATTGGAACAGAGTTAAGGACACTTAACAACTACAAAGCCGGAAGAGCAGACAAACTCACAATTTAGATCAGATTAACTTTAGAAAATTACATTGCTATATAGCAGCCTTAGAAATCACACTTATATCCAAATATAACTTCCTAATTATAGAGTACGGTCACCACTTTTATGCATGGTTCAGAGTACAAACAAACAAAAAAAACCCACTGCCATCAAGTGAATTCCGACTCATAGCAAACACATAGGGTTTCCAATGCTGTAAGTCTTTATAGAAGCAGACAGTCACATCTTTCGTACACAGAACAGCTGGTGGGTTTGTACTGTCAACCTTTCATTAGCTGCCTAGCACTTTAACCACCGCACCACCAGAGTTCCTAATGTATATAGTATAAGCTTCTTCCATTAATAGTGGAGTCTTTTTGTTAACACACTATTAAACAAATTATAGTTAATATTAGGAAAACATATACTTATTAAATGTGCAATTCCAACAAATGAAAAGATGTTAGATGCAGAAAAAGCAGTGATAATGAATTTAAATCCAATCAATTCATAAGATGATTCAGAAAAAGAAAAAAAAAAAATTAAGAGGCTTAGAAATCAATTTTATCCCAAGTCATTTTATGAGGCCAGTCGTAGCTTGACACAAAAATCAGACAAAGACAGTAGAAAAAGAATAAAACTACAGAGCAATATGTCTCATGAATTTAGATGCAAAAACCCTCAACATAATTTTGCACATTGAATTTCAAATTATACCAAGAACAGTACACCATTACCAGGTGGGATTTTTTTTTTTCGTGTATGTAAGGTTGAATTTTTGAAAAGCACTGAATGCTACCCACCGTATCAAAATAGTCTTTTTTTTTTTTTTTTCCAATAGGCACAGAAAGTGCTGCTCTTTATTTTCTATGATGGATCTCATTTTCCTGGCAAGCTCCACCTTGCTCCATAGTTGCAGAGAAAAAACAAAAACAAAAACAAAAACAAACTTTAAACTTGTCAATTCAAGATAATACCCTCTTTCAGGTTAAACAGTCACTTTAAATAATACTTTTTTTGGGGGAGGGGGTCAGTGCAAAATCTTTCACATTTCCTCCCTCTTCCCCTTGTTCCTCTTTGAAGTAGTGTCTGGCTGTATAGAAGAATTTGTGACCTCATGGTGGCTAGGAGAGCATGTGCCACAAATCCATGTGGGGTCTCAGGATGCTCACCTGTCTCTATGGCAGAGTGGCATTTCTGTGGAGTGGTGGCCATGGAGGGCCCCAATGAGGTATGGCAACTCTTACCTAGTCTTTTGGTCAGTATGCTGGCATCATCACTGAAGTCTGTGGATTTTGCCATTTGCTCTGCACACTGCAGCCTTTTTGTTTCCACTAGAACCTTCTGTGCTTCTGTGTTCCTTCACCAGAATTTCCTGCAGGCTACATAGCTTGTGGGGACCCAGTAGCACTGCCTCAGGCTCATCAATCTTCCTACTTATGTCTGCCACTGATGAACAACCACAATACTGGATGTGGCACCAAGTCAAATGGAAGCAGGGCAAGAGCCGTTTTATTTTCTCCTCATGCTATTTAACACACCTTCCTTCTCCAAAAAGTTGCCCTGAAGAAACGTGCTCAAGACATAAGCATCTAACTGCTCTTTCTTCTTTCAGTGCCACCTGGAACAGAAAGGAAGGTTACTACCAGTCATACTGGATTAAGGCCCCCCCGCCAGTCAAGTATGAACTCATTACTTGATTGTGAGTTGTTTATGAGATATCTGCTGATGGTGTATTATAGTTTGTTTGTATGAAGTTTTTTTCAGCCTGATTCTTTTAAGATTTTCTCTTTCCGTTATGTTTCACTTTGCTTAGGTATATGATTTTTAATTTTTCCTGTCTTGGGCTCAGTGATTGTCTAATGAAATATTGCTTCTTTCCCATTCTCTCTATTTTATCACTCTGGTACTCATTTTAGACATATATTGGACCTGCTCATTCTACCTTCCATATCTTAAGTTCTCTTTCATATTTTCCATCTCTTCATAGTAATGTACTGTATTGTGGGTGATTTCCTCAGCTCTATCTTCTATCCATTATTTTCCTCATCAGTTGTTTAAACTGTCCATTGAGTTTTTTTTTTTATTTATTGTGTTTTAAGTGAAAATTTACAAATCAAGTCAGCCTGTCATACAAAAACTTATACACACCTTGCTATGTACCCCTAGCTGCTCTCCCCCAATGAGACAGCACACTCCTCCTCTCCACCCTGTATTCCCCCTGTCCATTCAGCTAGCTCCTATTTCCCTCTGCCTTCTCATCTCACCTCCAGACAGGAGTTGCCCACATGGCCTCCTGTGTCTACCTGAGCCAAGAAGCTCACCCCTCACCAGTATCATTTTCTGTCTTATAGTCTAGCCCAATCCCTGTCTGAAGAGTTAGCTTCAGGAATGGTTCCAGTCTTGGTTCAAAGTAAGTTTTTGATAAATGCTCTCAGGAAGCTAGCAAAAAAGGGTAGCTTACTCAACTTCATAAAGAGCATTTGCAAACAACCTACAACTAGGATTATACTTAACAGTGAAAGACTGAATGTCTTCCCTCTAAGAGAGGGAGCAAGGTAAGGATGTCCACTCTCACCACTCTAGTTCCACATAGCATTGGAATTTCTAGCCACTGAAAAAGCAAAGCAAAAAAAAAAAAGACATACCAATTGGCAAAAAAAGTCATGGGATAAAAAGATCACCATAAAAAAATCTATTTCATTTCTGTACACTAAAATTGAAGAAGTGAAATGAAATATTTAAAATGTAATACCATATATAAAATTTTTTATTATAGCTCCAATAAAATCAAATACTTAAGTATAAATCTAACAAGACATGTACACATATATATGATGAAAATTACAAAATATTGCTGAAACAAATTGTTGTTGTTGTAAAGTGCCTTCGAGTCAGTTCCAACTCATAGTGACAATATGTACAACAAAACAAAACACTGCCAGGCCCTGCTCCATCCTCACAATTCTTGCTGTTTGAGCTGAATATTGCAGCCACTGTATCAATTCATTTTATTGACGCTCTTCCTCTTTCTCACTAACCCTCTATCTTATCAAGCATGATGTCCTTCTCCAGGGAATAGTTCCCCTGATAACATTTCCAAAGTATGTGAGATGAAGTCTCGCCATTTTCACTTCCAAGGATCACTCTGGCTATACTTCTTCCAAGACAGATTTGTTTGTTTTTCTGGCAGTCCATGGTATGTTCAATATTGTTTATGAACACCATAATTCAAATGCATCAATTCTTCCTAGGTCTTCCTTATTCATTGTTCAGCTTTTGCATGCATGAGACAATTGAAAATATCGTGGCCAGGTGCACCTTAGTCCTCAAAGTGACATCTTTGCTTTTCAACACTTTCAAGGTGTCTTTTAGAGCAGATTTGCCCAATGCAATAAGTCATTTGATTTCTTGAGTGTTGCTTCCATTGATGTTGATTATGGATCCAAGTAGAAATAATGGAAGACCTAAATACCTGGAGAAACATACCATTTTTATAAATTAGAGGGCTTGACACTGTCAAGATTTAAATAATCCCCAATTTATACATAAGTTTAACACAATTCCTATCAATATCCTAGCAGGATTTTTTTTTTTTTTTTAGATATAGACAAAATTATTTGGAATAAATGTTATGGCAATGCAAAAAAAAAAAAAACCTTTAATAGCTAAAACAATTTTGAAAAAGAAGAATGAACTAGGAAGACTCATTCTTCCTGATGTAAAAAAAAAAAAAAAAACCCTTTGCTGTCAGGTCGATTTTGACTTAGGGTGATTGACCCTATAGGAAAAAGTAGAAAGTAGAACTACCCGCATCGAGTTTCCAAGTTGCAGCTGGTGGATTCAAACTGCTGAACTTTTTGGTTAGCACTTGAGCTCTTAACCACTGCACTACCAGGACTCCTCCTGATGTTAAAACTTATTATATAGCTATATTAATTATGATGGTATGGTACTGGCAGAGTGAGAGACCCAAATATCAGAAGAAGAGAAACAAGAACACAGAAATAGATTCACACAAATATGCATGAAAAATTTTTGACAAAGGAACCAAAGAAATCCAATGGAGGAAGAATAGCCTTTTCAACGAATTGTGCTGAAGCAATTGGGCCTTCACAGTCAGTAAAATGTACCTTTACCTAATCTTCACACATAATATGCAAATTAATAAAAAATGGGTCATGGATCTCAAATATAAAACATAAAACTCTAAGATTTTTAGACAAAAATAATAGAAGAGAGGAGGAGTCAGGATGGAGGAATAGACAGATGCTTCTGTCGAGTACTCTTTACAACAAAGACCCCCGAAAAAACAAGCGAAACGAGTGTATTTGTAACAAGCTGGGAGCCCTGAGCATCAAAGGCAAGCTTAGACAAACAACTGAGGGGCAAGGGGAGGAAGAGGCCATTCAGAAGTGTAGAGGAGTTACCGGACCTGAATCGCGGGGAGCCCTCAGGCACCATTCCCGGAGCAGCGGCGGTGGCGGTGGCGGGCTGGTCCTAGCATTTGGCGGCAGTTTCCTCAGGGAGAAGCAGCCAGCCACACGGCCTACTCACACCTACAGAACCTGAGGAGAACAGCGCTCTCGCTCTCAGCAAAAGCTAAGCACTTGCATATATTTTACCACACCACCCCCCTCCACCACCAAGTTGGCTTCAGCGGCTGAATCCCTGGGCCTGAGATAGTCCCTGTTGAGCACCTAGAGCCATCCTTCTGGCCCTGGGAAAGGAAAAAAATTGCAACTGCAGGAAAAGATAATTTGCTAGCTCCATTAAATGGGGGAGCTCAGGACAGAAGCAGCTCCTGTCCAGGCATGAACCATCTGTGGACCTTGAGCAGCTTTCCCTTCTGCATGGACCAGTGTGGGCCTATTTTGGGTGAATAAGCCCTTGTTGGCAAACTCCAACCATTTCAGCTGTGCAGTGGAGACGTGGGTGATGTTTGACATTGCTTTGTCTATTAAACAAGGTCCTCACCAACCCACATCAGGGACCTAAGGGCTGGTAGCTCCACTCAGGCCACCCATCCACCCATATCAGGTGTCCAAAGATAACTGGTACCCCCCAGTCCTTACAACAAAAACTTTGAGCGCCCACAGTCCCTCTGCAGAACCCACCCACCAGCATGCTCTAGGGAACAGAGACGAGTTTTCCTCAGAGACACTTGAGGGTTGGTTCTCAACCCCCTGCCTTGTTCAGAGCATGACCCCCTACTGCAATCAGATACTGGTATATACGCCAATCACCCCTGCCCCTCTAAGACTGTAGGATAGAGCCTGTACCACACACTTGATATCAGCTACCTGGACACCTGAGCTGAATTCATATAAGAAAACTGAATGGACTCCTAGACTGATATACCTGATAACAGCTCTAGCCAGCTGGGGACAGGACACCAGAGCTCCAAAGGCGAAAATAATCAAGCCAGTTCACTCAAGCAACCTATAGAGGTATACCAAAACAAAACAAAGCAAGTGGCTATGCCACAGTAAGCAAGCATAAACTAATACAATAACTTAGAGATGGCTCGGAGACAACAGTCAATATCAAGTCACATAAAGAAACAGACCATGATCACCTCAACAGGCTCTCAAAACAAAGAATCTAGGGATCTTCTAAATGAAAGTGCATTCCTCGAATTACCAGATGCAGAATACAAAAGTTTAAAATACAGAACCCTTCAAGACATCAGGAAGGAAATGAGGCAATACGCAGAACAAGCCAAGGAACACACAGATAAAGCAACTGAAGAAATTAGAAAGATTATTCAGGAACATAATGAAAAGTTTAATAAGCTGGAAAAATCCATAGACAGACAGCAATCACAAATTCAGAAGATTAACAATAAAATTACAGAATTAGATAACTCAATAGAAAGTCAGAGGAGCAGAATTGAGCAAGTAGAAGCTAGAATTTCTGAACTCAAAGATAAATCACTTGGCACTAATATATTTGAAGAAAAATCAGACAAAAGAATTAAAAAAAAATGAAGATATCTTAAGAATCATGTGGGACTCTATCAAGAGAAATAACCTACAAGTGATTGGAGTACCAGAACAAGGAGGGATAACAGAAAATACAGAGAAAATTGTTGAGGATTTGTTGGCAGAAAACTTCCCTGATATTGTGAAAGATGAGAAGATATCTATCCAAGATGCTCATCGAACTCCACAGAAGGTAGATCTTAAAAGAAAGTCACCAAGACATATTATAATCAAGCTTGCCAAAACTAAAGATAAAGAGAGAATTATAAGAGCAGCAAGAGATAAACAAAAAGTCACCTAGAAAGGAGAGCCAATGAGAATAAACTCAGACTACTCGGCAGAAACCAAGCAGGCAAGAAGGCAATGGGATGACATACTTAAAAAACTGAAGGAAAAAAAAAGGCCTTCCAAGAATTGTATAGTCATCAAAACTGTCTCTTAAATGAAGGTGAAATTAAGACATTTCCAGATAAACACAAGTTGAGGGAATTCGTAAAAACCAAACCAAAACTACAAGAAATAATAAAAGGGAGTTCTTTGGTTAGGAATTCAGTAATATCAGGTATCAATCCAAGACTAGAACACTGGGCAGAGCAACCAGAACTCAACCCAGACAGGGAAATCCAATAAAAAGAAGCAAGATTAAAAAAACAAAAAAGCCCAACACAGGGTAACCGCGATGTTATTATATAAAAGAAGATAACATTAAAATAATAAAGAAGGACTAAGAAATGTAATCATACACCTTCCATATGGAGAGGAAGATATGGCGATACAAAGAAATAAAAGTTAGGTTTAAATTTAGAAAAATAGGGGTAAATAATCAGGTAACCACAAAAGAGACAAACTATCCTATTCACCAAAATAAAATACAAGGGAAAAATACAGACTCAGCAGAAACAAAATCAACGACAAATTTGAGGAAAGGAAAATATATAAAGAAAATCTACTCAGCACATAAAATCAAGTGGGAAAAATAAACTGTCAACGCACAAAAAAAGACATCAAAATGATAGCACTAAATTCATACCTATCCATAATTACCCTGAATGTAAATTAATTAAATGCACCAATAAAGAGATAGAGAGTGGCAGAATGGATTAAAAAAGAAGATCTGTCTATATGCTACCTGTAAGAGACACACCTTAGACATAGAGACACAAACAAACTAAAACTCAAATGATAGAAAAAAATATATCAAGTAAACAACAATCAAAAAAGAGCAGGATTGGCAATATTAATTTCTGACAAAATAGACTTTAAAGTTAAATCCACCAGAAAGGATAAGGAAGGACACTATATGATGATTAAAGGGACAATACACCAAGAAGATATCACCATATTAAATATTTATGCACCCAATGACAGGGCTGCAAGATACATAAAACAAACTCTAGCAGCATTGAAAAGTGAGATAGAGAGCTCCACAATAATAGTAGGACACTTCAACACACCACTTTCAGTGAAGGACAGGACATCTAGAAAGAAGCTAAATAAAGACATGGAAGATTTAATGCCACAATCAACCAACTTGACCTCATAGACATATACAGAACACTCCACCCAACAGCAACCAAGTATACTTTCTTTTCTAGTGCACATGGAATATTATCTAGAATAGACCCCATATTAGGTCACAAAGCAAGCCTTAGCAGAATCCAAAACATTGAAATATTACAAAGCACCTTCTCTGACCATAAGGCCATAAATGTGGAAATCAATAACGGGAAAAGAAATCAAACACCTGGAAACTGAACAATACCCTGCTCAAAAAGGACTGGATTATAGAAGACATTAAGGATGGAATAAAGAAATTCAGAGAATCCAATGAGAATGAAAACACTTCCTATCAGAACCTTTGGGAGACAGCAAAAGCGGTGCTCAGAGGCCAATTTATATCAATAAATGCACACATCCCAAAAGAAGAAAGGGCCAAAATCAAACAATTATCCCTACAACTTGAATAAATAGAAAGAGAGCAACAAAAGAAACCCACAGACACCAGAAGAAAACAAATAATAAAAATTAGACCTGAACTAAATGAAATAGAAAACAGAAAAACAATTGAAAGAATTAACAAGACCAAAAGATGGTTTTTGAAAAACGCAACAAAATTGATAAACCATTGGGCAAACTGACAAACGAAAAACAGGAGAGGAAGCAAATAACCTGAATAAGAAATGAGAGGGGCGAAATTACAACAGACCCAGCTGAAATTAAAAGAATCATCTCAGATTACTATGAAAAACTATACTCAAACAAATTTGAAAACCTAGAAGAGTTGCATGAATTCCTAAAAACACACTACTTACCTAAACTAACACAAACAGAGGTAGAACAACTAAATAGACCCATAACAAAAGAAGAGATTGAAAAGGTAATGAAAAATCTGCCAACAAAAAAAAAAAAAAGCCCTGGTCCGGAAGGCTTCACTGCAGAGTTCCACCAAACTTTCAGAAAAAAGTTAACACCACTACTACTAAAGGTATTTCAGAGCCTAGAAAATGACGGAATACTGCCAAACTCGTTCTATGAAGCCACCATGTCCCTGATACCAAAACCAGGTAAAGACACCACAAGAAAAGAAAACTATAGACCTATATTCCTCATGAATGTATATGCAAAAATCCTCAACAAAATTCTAGCCAATAGAATTCAACAATATATCAAAAAAAATAATTCACCATGACCAAGTGGAATTCATACCAGGTACGCAGGGATGGTTCAATATTAGAAAAACAATTAATGTAATCCACCAGATAAATAAAACAAAAGACAAGAATCACATGATTTTATCAATTGATTCAGAAAAGGCATGTGACAAAGTTCAACACCCATTCATGATATTAACTCTCAGCAAAATAGGAATAGAAGGAAAATTCCTCAGCATCATAAAGCACATTTATACAAAGCCAACAGCCAACGTCACCCTAAATGGAGAGAGCCTGAAAGCACTCCCACTGAGATCAGGAACCAGACAAGAATGCCCTTTATCACCACTCTTATTCAACATCGTGATGGAAGTCCTAGCCGGAGCAACTAGGCTAGATGAAGAAATAAAGGGCATCCAGATTGGCAAGGAAGAAGTCAAAGTATCTCTATTTGCATATGACATGATCTTATACACAGAAAACACTAATGAATCCTCCAGAAAACTACTGAAACTGATAGAAGAGTTCAACCGAGTATGGGGATACGAGATAAACATACAAAAATCAGTTGGATTCCTCTACACCAACAAAAAGAACATCGAAGAGGAAATCACCAAATCAATGCCATTTACAGTAGCCCCCAAGAGGAAAAAATACTTAGGAATAAATCTTAGCAGAAATGTAAAACACTTATACAAAGAAAACTACAGTACACTTCTGAAAGAAACCAAAAGAGACTTACGTAAGTGGAAGAACATACCTTGCTCATGGAGAGGAAGCCTTAACAGTATAAAAATGTCTATTCTACCAAAAGCGATCTATACATTTAATGCAATTCTGATCCTAATCCCAATGACATTCTTTCACGAGATGGAGAAACAAATTACCAATTTCGTACGGAAGGGAAAGAGGTCCCGGATAAATAACACATTACTGAAAAGAAGAACAAAGTGGGAGGCCTTACTTTACCTGATTTTAGAACCTATTATACCGCCACAGTAGTCAAAACAGCCTGGAACTGGTACAACAGGTACATGGACCAATGGAACAAAATTGAGAATCCAGGCATAAATCCATCCACATACGAGCAGATGATATTTGACAAAGGCCCCAAAACAGTTAAATGGGGAAAAGACAGTCTTTTTAACAGATGGTACTGGCATAACTGGATATCCATCTGCAAAAAAATGAAACAAGACCCATACCTCACTCCATGCACAAAAACTAATTCAAAATGGATCAAAGACCTAAATATAAAACCTAAAAAGATAAAGATCATGGAAGAAAAAATAGGGACAATGTTAGGAGCCCTAATACATGACATAAACAGTGTACAAAACATTATAAATAATGTAGAAGAAAAACTAGATAACTGGGAGCTCCTAAAAATCAAACACCTATGCTCATCCAAAGATGTCACCAAAAGAGTAAAAAGACTACCTACAGACTGGGAAAAAGTTTCTAGCTATGACATTTCTGATCAGCGCCTGATCTCTAAAATCTACATGATACTGCAAAAACTCAACTACAAAAAGACAAATAAACCAATTAAAAAATGTGCAAAAGATATGAACAGATACTTCACTAAAGAAGACATTGACGTAGCTAAGAGATATATGAGGAAATGTTCACAATCACTGGCCATTAGAGAAATGCAGATCAAAACTACAATGAGATTTCATCTCACTCCAACAAGGCTGCCATTAACCTAAAAAATACAAAATAATAAATGTTGGAGAAGCTGTGGAGAGATTGGAACACTTATACACTGCTGGTGGGAATGTCAAATGGTACAACCACTTTGGAAATCGATTTAGTGCTTCCTTAAAAAGTTAGAAATAGAACTACCATAAGATCCAGCAATCCCACTCCTTGGAATATATCCTAGAGAAATAAGAGCCTTTACACGAACAGATATATGCACACCCATGTTTATTGCAGCACTGTTTACAATAGCAAAAAGATGGAAGCAACCAAGGTGCCCATCAATGGATGAATGGATAAATACATTTTGGTATATTCACACAATGGAATACTATGCATTGCTAAAGAACAGTGAGGAATCTGTGAAACATTTCATAACATGGAGGAACCTGGAAGGCATTATGCTGAGTGAAATTAGTCAGTTGCAATAGGAGAAATATTGTGTAACACCACTATTATAAGAACTTAAGAAATAGTTTAAGCTGAGAAGAAAACATTCTTTTCTGGTTACAAGAGGGGGGGAGGCGGGGGGGAGGGGGTATTCACTCATTAGATAGTAGATAAGAACTACCTTAGGTGAAGGGAAAGACAGCACACAATACAGGGGAGGTCAGCACAATTGGACTAAACCAAAAGCAAAGAAGTTTCCTGAATAAACTGAATGCTTCGAAGGCCAGCATAGCAGGGGCAGGGGTCTGGGGACCATGGTTTCAGGGGACATCTAAGTCAATTGGCATAATTAAATCTGTTAAGGAAACACTGTGCATCCCACTTCGAAGAGTGGTGTCTAGGGTCTTAAACGCTTTCAAGCAGCCATGTAAGATGCATCAATTGGTTTCAACCCACCTTGATCAAAGGAGAATGAAGAACACCAAGGATGCAAGGCGATTAGGAACCCAAGAGACAAAAAGGGCCACATGAACCAGAGACTACATTATCCTGAGACCAGAAGAAATAGATGGTGCCCAGCTACAACCGATGACTGCTCTGACAGTGAACACAACAGAGAACCCCTGAGGAAGCAGGAGAGCAGTGGGATGCAGACCCCAAATGCTCATAAGACCATACTTAATGGTGTGACTGAGACTATAAGGACCCCAGTGGTCATGGCCCCCAGACCTTCTGTTGGATCAGGACAGGAACATTTCCCAAAGCCAACTATTCTGACATGGATTAGACTGGACAATGGGTTGGAGAGGGTTGCTGGAGAGGAGTGAGCTTCTTTGATCAGGTGGACACGAGACTATGTTGGCGTCTCCTTCCTGGAGGGGAGATGAGAGGGTTAGAAGCTGGCGAAATGGACATGAAAAGAGAGAGTGGAGGGAGAGAGCAGGCTGTCTCTTTAGGGGAAGAGCAATTGGGAGTATGTGGCAAGGTGTATATAAATTTTTGTATGAGAGACTGACTTGATTTGTAAACTTTCACTTAAAGCACAATAAAAGGTATAAAAAAAATAATAGGAGAAATCCTGAAATTGGTGCCATGTAATGAATTTTTAGACTTGCCACCAAAAGTAAAATCCATAACAGGAAACTTTGATAAATTAGGCTTCATCAAAATAAAAAATGTTATTCTCTGAAAGAACCTGTTAAGAGGATGAAATCACAAATCACAGCGTGAAGAAAAATACTTACAAACCACAAAAATTGACTTATATTTAGAATATATCGAGAAACTCTCAAAATTTAATATTAAAAACACAATCCAGTTAGAATATAGGCAAAAGATTTGCAGAGATATTTCACTAAAGAGAAACAGATGGCAAATAAACATATTTAAAAAATCATTAGCAATTTGGGAAATGCAAATGAAGACCACAATGATATATCAAAACTCACACATCAGATTGGTTAAATTAAAAAAAAAAAAAAGGATAACAGCAAATGCTGGTGAAGATGTAGAGAAACTACTCATACATTGATGGTGGGCCTATAAAATTTTGCAGCCACTCTATAAATCAACCTGACAGTTCCTTAGAAATAAAAAGACTTACCATACAACCTAGCAATTCTACTTTTAGACAGACATATATCCTAGAGAAATGAAAATTTATTTTCATGCAGAGACTTATATATGATTATATATGAATATTCATAGTAGCTTTACACATAATAGCCCCAAACTGGAAACTACTCAAAAGTCCTTTTCCGGGTGAATGGTTAAACAAACTGTAGTAAATTCATACCATGAAATACTAATCAGAAATGAAAGGTAGTCTATCGACATAAGCAAAAACTTGGGTGAACTTTAAGGAACAAACATAAGCCAAGTAGAAAAAAAAGTCAGTCACAAAAGTATAAATCTACATAATCCCATATAATGTTCATTAAACAACATAATTGTAGAGATAAAAAAAAAAAAAATCAGGGGTTGCCAGGGGTCAGGATGTGGAGGGGAAGAGTGGGTGTGACTATAGAGTGTTGCAAGAGGGAGTTTCACATTAATGACACAGTTCTGTATCTTGATCATGGTAATAGTTATAGGAAGATACACATACGTTCAAGTTTCATAAAGCTACACGCACACACACACACACACACAAAAGAGCACAAGAGAGCATTTCAAATCTGAATGTTGTTGTTGGATGGTATCTAGTCGGTTTTGACTCATAGAGACCACCTGTTACAGAGCAGAACTGCCTCATAGGATTTTTTTGGTTATGAAAAACAAATTACCAAGTCTTTCTCCTGAAGAGCAGCTGAGTGGGCTGGAACTGCAAACTTTTGGGTAGCAGCCGAGCATTTAACTGTTATGCCATCAGGGCTTCTTCAAAATCTGAATTAGCTTTACAAGTTACACAGTGTCAGTTTCCTAGTTCTTATATTGCACGATAGTTTTGCAAGAGCCCTGACGGTGCAGGGGTTAAGAGCTCAGTTGCTAACCAAATGGCTGGTAGTTTGAATTCACCAGCCACAACTCGGAAACCCTATGGGGCAGCTCTACTCTGTTCTATACGGTCACTGAGTCAGAATCAACTCTATTCTAACAGGTTTGGGTTTTATACAGTTATGCAAGATGCTACCGCTAGGAGTGACTGAGAGAAGAGTCCCATTCTCTGCACCTTCTTATAAATTTATAATTATTTCTAATAAAACATTTAAAAATCAATTTTAGGTGGTATCAATATAACATATATTTTAAAATATTTACTTCTACATGCCTGCTTGAATCAAAGTGAAATATACATTAAAAGTCTGCTTTGGACTATGAAAGCTTGGCTGCTAACCTAAAGGTTGGAGGTTCTAACCCACCAGCCTCTCTGCAGGAGAATATAGGGCAGCCTGCTTCCAGAAAGATTTACAGCCTTGGAAACCCTATGGGGCAGTTCTGTTTTGTCCTACAGGGTCCTAATGAGTTGAACTTTACTGGATAACAGGGGGTTTGGTTTGGTTTTAGAGACATACAATATTTGCAAATATTGCTAAACTAATGACAGCCTGCAAAACATAAGAACCAACAGGAAGATTATTTTACCAGACAACAGGCTTAACTATCAATCTTGAGGTTGAGTTTTTCAGTAGGACTTTTCTTTTTCTCAGTTCTGAGGAATATTTCTCTGAAAGAAATAAAGAACTATAATTCAAGAGATAGTATGCTTTTTAGTGTATATGTGGAGGGAAATAACTGTTTGAATCCAAAGCTGTTTTAATTAAAAGCATAATGTCAGTACTGGCAATGTGTAAATGTTTTTCAGAAACCCTTTTCATGAAATCAAATGTGTGGAAAATGTGTGAATCTTATTTTTCTTTTGCTTTTTTTATCTTTTAAAAAGAAGGCTTGCCACTACCCAGTGACTAAAATATTTTATTATTTTAAAGAATGAATATCACACAAGTTATTGCAACATGTTTTCCTTTTTGTGTTGGCAATAAACATATTTTTTCTTCATTTAGTTTTGGCACTACCAAGAAAAATGTAACCCTATTTCAAAAAGTACTTCAATTAAACACATTCTGTTGCCAAATAATATGCAAAGAGTAAACTAGCTAATTTTAGGGTAAATACCCAGATAGAATATACATGTATAAATAAATGCATGTATACACATTTAGTAATGCTCTATTGACCTATAAGAGTGAAAAGGAAGTCTAAGATGCCCTAAGTGCAAAAGCCCTGTTGAAATTTGTAATTACATATTAGTCTTACAAAAACTGAATGCACATGTGGAGAAAATATCAGAAGTGTGCAGCAAAACGTAAGAGATGAAGAGAAAGACACTATTGTTTCCATAGTAACACCATGTTTAGCTCTTTGCTGTAACACCATGGTAACTGAAGAATAAAGAATATTGAGTACACGGAAAAGATAAATTTACACAATTAAAAGATACATATTAGGAAAGTTGACATCTGACTACAAAGAGCCATCATTCCCTAATTCTATGTGGGATCAGGATGTTTGTCTCATGGAGTCAGTTTATAAAGAACTAGAAAGGTCTATCATTCCAATTTTTTAGAGGGCTGCACTAGTTCTTTGTTGAAGTATTCTTGATTGGCTTCTCTAATAGTTGCTGTTTCAAGAAAATAAAGTAATATATAAGAAAGGGCTCTCTAAATGATAAAAAAATGATAAATGATAAAGAGCTATACAAATTCATCAGTATAATTCTTTCAAATCCTGACAGTAAGAGTCTGCTGCTTCCCTTGTTAGTAACACCACTAGTTCTCACACATAGGTCTTCTCATGAAAAGAAGTTACTTAGCTCATTCTTTGTAATCCCAGTAATTTTATTTGCATAATGACCATATTTTCTTAATTTTTTTTACCCCAATTTTTTTTTCTACTAGGAAAACTAAAATTTAATATGCGGTTTACATGAGAAATGTAATGAATCCAAGGTCAGAGTGAGGTGATAGCCCGTGACCAGTTTTCTTAGATTAGAAAAAAATCTGCTGCAAAAGACCTCTTTAAAGTGTTGAAAAGCAAAGATGTCACCTTGACGACTAAGGCGCGCCTGACCCAAGCCATAGTGTTTTCAATTGCCTCATATGTTTGCGAAAGCTGGACAATAAATAAGGAAGACCAAAGAAAAATCGATGCCTTTGAATTGGGACATTGGTGAAGAATATTGAATATACCATGGATTGCCAAAAGATTGAACAAATTTGTCTTCAAAGAAGTACAACCAGAATGCTCCTCAGAAGCAAGGATAGTGAGACTACATCTCAAGTACTTTGGACATGTTATCAGGAGGGATCAGTCCCTGGGGAAGGACACCTTGCTTGGTAAAGAAGAGGGTTGATCAACCCTCAATGAGATGGATTGACACAGTGGCTGCAACAATGGGCTCAAGCATAACAAGGGATGTGAGGGTGATACAGGACCGGGCAGTGTTTCATTCTGTTGTACATAGGGTAGCTATGAGTGGGAACTGACTTGATGGTACCTAACAACAACAACTAACAGAAAAAAAAATTAATTGAATCTGATGGCCCAGCATCGTATGGATAACTTCTTAGCTTTTTATTTGCAGAGGTAATCTAGTAGAACATGTTTGAAAATAGCTGTTTCTTCACATGATGACATTTATAACAGTTAAACAAGAAAATGATGTATTGGCCCTTTTTTTTTTTTTTTTAGATCTCCAGTTTTAAAAAAACTGTTGTAATACAGTTGAATCCTGAATGTTTATTTACACTTTTTCTACTGCTATATAAAATGCATAGAAGATTTTGTGTGAGCCTTAGTGACATGATTGTTACATTTACCTGTAGTCATATTGTTCTGTTTGTTGATGTCAAAAAACCTGGATTAACTTTCTTAGTAGAATAGAATTAGTCACAGTAAAGCCACTCTATTAGCTTTTATGACAGGGAAATAGAGTATTGGTAAAGCATCTGGTATTTGAAGTTGCACTGCCTGGCTTCCAATCCCAGCTCTGCTGTTTACTATTTGTGAAATGGAGTGAATTACTTATCCTCTCTGCCTCGTTTTAGCATCTATAAATTGGGTTGATAGTAAGTATATCACAAGTGATTTAAAGGTTAATGGAGCTAATGCAAAAGCAGTTAGAAAGGTATCTAGAATGTAAAAAGCACTGATAAATGATAACTATTATTATTAGGACAATGTTTATATTTATTTGCAAATATTTCAGTTTTGCTAGGCAAGAAAACAGACTAATACCTAAGAGATCTCCAATACCTAATATAATGATAAAAACAAAAATTATGTTTTCCCCAGCTGGATCAAAGGAGAATGAAGAACACCAAGGACACAAGGCAATTACCAGCCCAAGAGACAGAAAGAGCCACATGAACCAGCGACTACATCATCCTGAGACCAGAAGAAATAGATGGTGTCCAGCTACAACCGATGACTGCCCTGACAGGGAACACAACAGAAAACCCCTGAGGAAGCAGGAGAGCAGTAGGATGCAGACCCCAAATTCTCATAAGACCAGACTTAATGGTCTGTCTGAGACTAGAAGGACCCCGGCGGTCATGGCCCCCAGACCTTCTGTTGGCCCAGGACAGGAACCATTCCTGAAGCCAACTCTTCAGACATGGATTAGACTGGACAATGGGTTGGAAAGGGATGCTGGAGAGGACTGAGCTTCTTGGATCAGGTGGACACTTGATACTATGTTGGCATCTCCTTCCTGTAGGGGAGATGAGGGGGTGGAGGGGGTTAGAAGCTGGCGAAATGGACATGAAAAGAGAGAGTGGAGGGATGGAGCAGGCTGTCTCATTAGGGGAAGAGTAATTGGGAGTGTGTAGCAAGGTGTATATGGGTTTTTGTGTAAGATACTGACTTGATTTGTAAATTTTCACTTAAAGCACAATAAAAATTATTTAAAAAAAGAAAAGAAAAAATTATGTTTTCAATTCTATAAAGCTTAAAATGCATTTTTTTCTTAGCAATTTTGTTAAGTTTATTGCATTTTATTAATATTCATAAATTGAATTGGTCAACAGTCTCAAAAATAGAATAGTGAATAGCATGCCTACCTACTCTTGTAGTAGAAAGAAAGAGGTTTAGGCCCACCCCAAATCCTAAAGAGTGAGTTCTTCATAGGAAAGAGAGGTTCTATTACCAAAAAAGGCAAACATGATGCTGGTTCATAAAAAATGTATATCTCCTGCTTACAGAACATTTTAGATACAGTATTAGATCAATAAGGTGGTAACTCATAAAAAAATTAAAAAAAAAAAAACCTTTAAAAATATTTTTTTACCTGCCATATTTGTGTTTTCAAGTTGATGTTGGAAGATTAATCACCTTTTCTATGTGCCTTGAAAATGTGCAATTGAGCCTAAAGTTAAACAAAAATATGAACTAACTACCAATCTTCTAAACAGTGTACCAGGATTTACCACTCTGTCACTTTCAAACCTTAGTGTTCTGTTTCTCACTAGTCCATAAAATTATCATCAAGTTAACTACACTTATGTTTAAAAAAAAATAGTTGCCATCAAGACTATTCCAACTCATAGCAACCCCATGTGTGTCAGAGTAGAACTATCCTTCATTGGGTTTCAATGACTGAATTCTGATTTTTTGGAAGTAGATCAAGAGGCCTGTCTTCCAAGATACCTCTGAGTGAGCTCACACCTCCAACCTTTTGGTCATCAGCTGAGTAGATTTGGTTATCAGCTGAGTAACTGTTTTCACCAGGCAGGGACTATACCTGGCCCTTGTGAAAGCCTTTGTAGCCCTTAAAACATGCCTAAAGCAAATGGAAGAAATTATGTAGTAAAGGATCTGAACAGAAGATTTCAAAGTGTGTCTCAAGAAGACAGAGTAAATTATTATAATGAAATGTGCAAAGACCTGAAGTTAGGAAACCAAAGGTAAGAACACGCTCAGTATTTCTTAAGTTGAAGAAACTGAAGAAAAAATTCAAGCCTCAAGTTGCAATATTGAAAGGTTCTATGGGCAAAATATTGTACAACTCAGGAAGCATCATAAGAAGATGGAAAGAGTACACTGAGTCTCTGTACCAAAAAGAATTATTGGATGTTTAACAATTTCAGGAGGTGGCATATGACCAAGAACTAAGGACACTGAAAGAAAAAGTCCAAGCTTGCACTGAAGGTATTGGCATAAAACAAGGCTCCAGGAATTGATGGAATACCAATTGAGATGTTTCAACAGATAGATGCAATGCTGGCAGTGCTCATTCATCTATGCCAAGATATTTGAAAGACAGCTACCTGGCCAACTGACTGGAAGAGATCCATATTTGGACCCCCAATCAGTGCTCATGGAAGTAGCAGTAAAGAAATCAAATGATATATTGCATTGGGCACATCTGCTGTAAAAGACCTCTTTGAAGTGTGAAAAAGCAAACGTATCATTTTGAACACTAAGGTGAACCTGACCCAGGTTATGGTATTTTCAATCACCTCATATGGGTGCATAAGCTGGACAATGAATAAGGAAGACCAAAGAAGAATTGATGCATTTGAATTATGGCATTAGTGAAGAACATTGAATATACCATGAACTTCCAGAAGAACATAAAAATTTGTCTTGGAAGAAGTACAACCAGAACACTCCTTAGAGGTGAGGATGGTGAGACTTCATCTAAATACTTTGGACATGTTATCAGGAGTGACTAGACCCTGGAGAAGGACATAGGCTTGGTAAAGCAGAACATCAGCAAAAATGAGGAAGATCCTCAACAATATGAATTAACACAGTGCCTACAACAATGAACTCCAACATAGCAATGATTGTGACGATGGGGCAATATTGGGCAGTATTTTGTTCTGTTGTATTGTAGACAGCCTTGCTGAGTTGGAATTAACTCAATGGCACCTAACAACAACAACAATAAATGCCAGCCAATATTCTAAGAGGTATATCAATTTTACTCCTCTCAGCAACCAAATGACATAGGAACTATCGTTATCCCCAGGTGAGTAAAGAGAACCACACAGAGGGTAGGTAAAATTAACCAAAGGTTATGCAGCCCAGAAGCAGCGGAGGCAGAACTCCAAGCCACACAGTGTGACACACTAACTTGCAGATGTTGCAGTCTCTAACACTAGCCCTCATGTTATGCTGTTGGCTCCAGCTTCAGAGACTTGAGAGCTAGTGGTGAGAATAGTGATTGTTTGTTTCCAGAAACATTTTGGGGGGAGCAGACATTGATGTGTTCACGAAATATTTCCGTCTCAGTGTGCTGTATTTGGCAAGGCATTACAGCGAAGAGTTCAGAGAAGAATTGGCCACTTTAAGACAAGAAATAAAATAGAGAAGAAGTCTAAAATTTTTGGAACTTTAAATGTTGGAGGAGGCAACTTTCTCATTTTCAACTAGTTAAAGATAAAAACTGAAAAAGCCTTTGATCAATAAAAACAGATGAGAGCTCAACCTTGTGTTGAGAATCAAATTAAGAGTATGATCAATATACTTGATATCAAAAAGCTTTACAGAATCTCAGAGTAAAAGTCCGCCTAAGACTGTGGAATCAAGTAAATCCTTTCAATTGGACAAAATTGCTCAGTGAAGAGAACAAAGGAGTGGCTATCCCACAAATCCTGAGAAGATCAAAATATCTTCAATTAATTTGAGAGCAAGAAAGGAACACAGTGACTAGACAACTATTACAGCTAGTCCCGACTTACGATGGGGTTACATTCTGATGACTGTTGTGTCCTAAGTTGGTTCTGACATGTGTCAGACATACGTCAAATACCTCATTTTTTTTTTTTAGCTTTAATTATTATTGCTTTTTATTATCAGTATCTTTATACATCTTATTTTTGTTTGTCTTTGGGGGTTAGAAACATTACATCTGGAAACGATAACCTCAGCAAATTATGTGGTGCAACACTGTGTATAGTGTATATTACCAAAGATAAGATGTAAAAAAAAAAAAAAAGGACAGTGGTAAGTACAGTTCATCATGACTTGAATATGCCGTAAGTTGGGGACTACCTGTATATATAGCGGATTTTATACATGCATTTAGAAAAAAACACTGACGTGTGGTTAACAGCCAAGGGAACAGATTAAAATAAAATGAATGATAAGCTAATTACTTTTTAAAGACTGAAATACTGCCAAATAAACTATGAGAGTGAGCTAAAAGTGTCTGTAAAAAAACACTCGAGTCTCAAAGTTGTACGGGCAGGAAACAGTGAGAAAATCCCTAAGCTCAAAAAGAGGCATACTCTAAAATGCGTATTTTAAATGAACCCAAAAGGGGAATGGAAAAGAAATAACCTTCAGTGTACAGGTCTAAGGTCCATAGAGAACAAAGTGGGGAGTGCATCCTGGGAAAATACATGAAGCCTAAGCAATATATATACATATATAAATATATATATATTATGGGTTATATATATATATTTTTTTCCTCTGTTCATAGGACATGGGCCCTTCAATATCTTCCCAGATTTCGTAATTTCCATGGAAGAGTGACAACTCTTTCCCTTTCTGACTGGAGAAAGATGTTGAGTGTCACCCACGTCCCTGTTTACCTCATTCATTCCACAGGAAGCCTGGGGAAGAAGAAAGATTTTCTCACACCTCATTTCCACTACAAATTTCTTGAGTACCAAACCTAGCCAGCAATTTGGAAGGCAAATCATGAATGAGTTTTAAGATTAAAATATTAGATAGGTGAATTTCAATAATCATAAATGACCTGCAGTTATGCAATCTGCCAAGATGCCATTAAATATTTGCTTTTTGAAATGAAATGGAGATATGGCATAGCAGAATTGGGATTAGTGATTGAAAAATATATATATATTTCAAGTCTATAGGTTACTATGTGGAGATTATTCAATAATCTGATTTGAATTCCATTTTAAAGGAGGTAAATGAGGTTCATTTAAGTTCTTTAAGTTAAATGATTTCTTTAAGTTGACAGATCTAGGAAGGGGTGGAGCCAGCATTCAAAGATAAGGCAGCCTGACCAACATGTTTTCTTGTGAAATTTCTAAAGCAAAACTCATAACAAGCTTGTGCATGCTAAGAGAATAAAAGGAGAATCGTACCTAATGTCTCAACAATAAGATGAGCTGATGAAAAAAATTAAAATAGGGACTTCAAAACTCAGAGTGAAAGAGTTGCGGAATCTAGAACTTGATACTTCATCAAAATATCCGTCAAGTATGAGGATAAAATAAATAAATGAAAAGAAAAAAATTGAGATATACAAAGACTCAGAAAGTTTACTTGTCTTGCAATGTTACTTTAGAAACTATTCAAATGAAAGTGAATTCTGGCAGAGCTAAAAAGAAAAAGAAGAACGGGATCCAAGAAATGGATTTCATCCAGAGGAAAGAAGAGTAAAAACACCAGAATGAAAGCTGTGCAACTCTTTTGTAAAGTAACTGTTCAAATTTTAACAAGACATCAGAGGGCTCTGAAAAGAATGATTCTACAAGACAGTCGATTTTCTGTAGCAAAATTAGGAATCTGGATAGTATGAGCAATAAGGCATGAGCAAATACTTCTGCTGTCAACAAGAATAAAGAAACAATTAATAAATCCCAGGGGCCCAGAAATCTATACAAGACACAGTTAAGAGACCAAGGAAGCTTCAGTATGGCATAACTATGAGTTACATAGTTTAGAAAATGCTGTCAATATGATCTTGATGGTTTTAACATTCAATTACTAGCAACTGATTTTTGGTGATAAATAATTATACTTCTTTTTGTACGGGTCTAATTCACTACTTATATTCATATAATCATGATTTTATAAATGGTTTTCAACTATTTTAAATTAATCTTTAGGCTAAACAAATGTTACTGTTATATTTAAATAACACAATTTTGTGGACTTGTTCTAATTTCCTTCAGTTTCAACTTGAACTTGCATATGAGCAATTGATGATCTGTTCTGCAGTCCGCCCCTGGCCTTGTTCTGACTGATGATATTGAGCTTTTCCATGTTCTCTTTCCACAGATGTAGTCAGTTTGAATCTTGTGTATTCCATTTGGCAAGGTCCGCATTTATAGTCACATTTTTCTTGGTGAAATAAGGTATTTGCAATGAAAAAGTCATCGGTCTTGCAAAATTCTATCACGCTATCTCCGGTATCATTTCTATCTCCAAGGCCATATTTTCCAACTACCGATCCTTCTTCTTTGTTTCCAATCACCAGTAATTATCAATGCATCCTGATTGCATGTTTGGTCAATTTCAGACTGTAGAAGTTTGTAAAAATCTTCCATTTCTTCATCTCTGGCTTTAGTGGTAGATATGTAAATCTGAAAAATAGTCATATTAACTTGTCCTTTTGTAGGCGTACAGATATTATCCTATCACTGACAGCGTCGTACTTCAGAATAGATCTTAAAATGTTCTTTTTGACCATGTATGCAATGCCACTCCTCTTCAAGTTTTCATTCCGGACATAGTAGACCATATGATTGTTGGTTTCAAAATGGCCAATGCCAAGATAAAGAAATAAAGGGCATCCAGATTGGCAAGGAAGAAGTAAAAGCATCTCTCTTTGCAGATGACACGATCTTATACACAGAAAACCCTAAAGAATCCTCAAAAAAACTACCGAAACTAATACAAGGGTTTGGCAGAGTATTGGGATACAAGATAAACATAAAAAAATCAGTTGGATTCCTCTACACCAACAAAAAGAACATCGACGAGAAAATCACCAAATCAATATCTTTTACAGCAGCCCCCAAGAAGATAAAATACTTAGGAATAAATCTTACCAGAGATGTAAAAGACTTATACAAAGAAAACTACAAAACACTTTTGCAAGAAACCAAAAGAGACCTACATAGGTGAAAAAACATACCTTGGATAGGAAGACTTAACATTACAAAAATGTCTATTCTACCAAAAGCAATCTATAGATTTAATGCAATTCTGATGACGTTTTTTAATGAGATGGAGAAACAAATCACCAACTTCATATAGAAGGGAAAGAAGCCCCGGATAAGTAAAGCATTACGGAAAAAGAACAAAGTGGGAGGCCTCACTCTATCTGATTTTAGAACCTATTATACCACTATAGTAGTCAAAACAGCCTAGTACTGGTACAACAACAGATACATAGACCAGTGGAACAGAATTGAGAATCTAGACATAAATCCATCCACATACGAGCAATTGATATTTGACTAAGGCCCCAAAACAGTTAAATGAGGAAAAGACAGTCTTTTTAACAAACGGTGCTGGTATAACTGGATATCCAACTGCAAAAAAAAATGAACCAAGACCCATACCTCACTTCATGCACAAAAACGACCTAAAATGGATCAAAGACTTAAACATAAAATCTAAAACAATAAAGATCATGGAAGAAAAAACAGGCACAATGTTAGCAGCCCTAATACATGGAATAAACAGTGTATAAAACATTACTAACAATGCAGAAGAAAAACTAGATAACTGGGAGCTCCTAAAAATCAAACACCTATGCTCATCCAAAGACGTCACCAAAAGAATAAAGAGATTACCTATAGACTGGAAAAATGTTTTTAGCTATGACATTTCCGATCAGTACCTGATCTACAAAATCTACATGACACTGCAAAAATTCAACTACAAAAAGACAAATAAACCGATTAAAAAATGGGCAAAAGATATGGAGACACTTCACTAAAGAAGACACTCAGGTAGCTAACAGATACATGAGGAAATGTTCACCATCATTAGCCATCAGAGTAATGCAAATCAAAACTACAATGAGATTTCATCTCACTCCAACAAGGCTGGCGTTAATCCAAAAAACACAAAACAATAAATGTTGGAGAGGCTGTGGAGAGATTGGAACAATTATACATTGCTGATGGGAATGTAAAATGGTACCACCACTTTGGAAATCGATTTGGCGCTTCCTTAAAAAGCTAGAAAGAGAACTGCCATATGATCCAGCAATCCCACTCCTTGGAATATATCCTAGAGAAATAAGAGCCTTTACACAAACAGACACACGTGCACCCATGTTCCTTGCCGTATTGTTTACAATAGCAAAAAGATGGAAGCAACCAAGTTGCCCATCAACAGATGAATGGATAAATAAATTATGGTATATTCACACAAAGGAATACTATGCTTAGATAAAGAACAGCGATGAATCTGTGAAACATTTCATAACATGGAGGAATCTGGAAGGCATTATGCTGAGTGAAATTAGTCAGTTGCAAAAGGAGAAATATTGTGTAAGAGCACTATTATAAGAACTCGACAAATAGTTTAAACAGAGAAGAAAATATTCTTTGATGGTTACAAGGGGCGGGGAGGGAGGATGGAAAAGGGGTATTCACTAATTAGTAGATAAGAACTACTTTAGGTGAAGGGAAAGACAACACACAATACAGGCTAAGTCAGCACAACTGGACTAAACCAAAAGCAAAGAAGTTTCCTGAATAAACTGAATGCTTCGAAGGCCAGCGTAGCAGGGGTGGGGTTTTGGGGACCATGGTTTCATGGGACATCTAAGTCAATTGGCATTAATAAAATCTATTAAGAAAACATTCTGCATCCCACTTTGAAGTGTGGAGTCTTGGGTCTTAAACGCTTGGAAGCAGCCATCTAAGATGCATCAATTGGTCTCAACCCACCTGGATCAAAGGGGAATGAAGAACTCCAAGGACACAAGGTAATTACAACCCCCAGAGACAGAAAGGTCCACATATACCAGAGACTACATCAGCCTGAGACCAGAAGAACTAGACGGTACCTGGCTACAACTGAAGATTGCCCTGACAGGGAACACAACAGAGAACCCCTGAAGGAGCAGGAGAGCAGTGGGATACAGACCCCAAATTCTCATAAAAAGATCAGGCTTAATGGTCTGACCGAGACTAGAAGTACCCTGGTGGTCCTGGCCCCCAGACCTTCTGTTGGCCCAGGACAGGAACCATTCCCAAAGCCAGCTCTTCATACATGGATTGGGCTGGACAACGGGTTGGAGAGGGATGCTGGAGAGGGGTGAGCTTCTTTGATCAGGTGGACACTTGAGACTATGTTGGCATCTCCTTCCTGTAGGGGAGATGGGAGGGTGGAGGGGGTTAGAAGCTGGCAAAATGGACACGAAAAGAGAGAGTGGAGGGATGGAGCGGGCTGTCTCATTGGGGGAGACCAACTGGAAGTATGTAGCAAGGTGTGTATAAGTTTTCGTGTGAGTGACTAACTTGATTTGTAAACTTTCACTTAAAGTACAATAAAAATTAAAAAAATAAATAAAGAAATTTAAAAAAAGGCCATTGCTAGTCCATTTCAGCTCATTAATGGCTAGGATATCCAATGTTTATGCATTCCATTTCATTTTTGACAATTTTCAATTTTCCTAGACTCATACTTTGTACATTCCAGGTTCCAGTTATTAATGGATGTTTGCAGCTGTTTCGTCTCATTTTCAGTTGTGCCACATCAGCAAATGAAGATCCTGAAAGCTTTACTTCATCCATGTCATTAAGCTTGACTCTACTTTGAGGAGGCAGCTCTTCCCCATAGTCTTTTGAGTGTCTTCCAACCTGGGGGGCTCATGTTCCAGCACTATATCAGACAATGTTCTGCCGCTATTCATAAGGTTTTCACTGGCTAATTCTTTTCAGAAGTAGACTTCCAGATCCTTCTTCTTAGTCTTTTTAGTCTGGAAGCTCAGCTGAATCTTGCCCACCTTGGGGAGCCCTGCTGTCATTTGAATACAGAAGCATAGTTTCTAGCAACACACAAGTCCCACAGTATGACAAACTGACAGATGCGTGGGGGAGCCAGATAGATAGTGTATACCCATTTCTTGCAGTGAGTGAGTTGCTGAATACCAGTGTTTAAATCTGTCCCCAGCCTATCTTCCAATGCTGAAAGCTATTACCACTCCAAAATATAACCTCTGGAATAACCATCAGAATTTTCATTATAAGATGAATTGTAGAAGAGGGATGTATATAATGTTTCAGGGTGCCATCATATGCGCTGTTGACAGAATATTTCTAACCGCAAATCCATTCATTCGAGAAATATTCAACCTTGTGAGTGTATTTCCAAATAATTTAACCGTCATGACAGATTGTTTTATTTATAGAATCAAGACAAAGGTCTTGATATTATTGGTTTAATTCATAATGAAAAAATAATGACCATATTCAAATAAAAATATCAAGTTTAGAGAAAGATTATTTCATCTATCTTTTTCTACCTGTATTTTCACCATCCTATTTCATAGTTCTAAGTGTGATTCATGCCAATAAATCAACTCAGGATAGTATTTGTCCAAAAATAGTATGCATGCTCAGGAATCTGTGTGTGTGTGTGTGTGTGTGTGTGTGTGCCCTTCTAGTATACCTAGTGCTCAATATCCAGATCAAATATCATCCTTTATGTGAAGCTTTCTCTGACTCCACAGAGTTCATTGAATTTCTTTCTTCTTTGGAATTTTATCATACAAAACTGAAAAAGCTAGCACTAATAAATGAATCTATCATTAATTAAACCACAACCATGTTCCATTCACCAACCTAGATATTTCCACATCTCTTTTAATCCATGCAATAAACATATGGAGTAAGTAGAAAAATCCCCCACTTCACAGGTGATAAAAGAAAATTATAGCAATTATAGAATTTTTCAAGGTCATTGTGCCATAAGAAAGTATTGAAGGGTGCTTTCATTCAAGCTAGTTTCGGTGAAAATTCTTAGCTCTTTTTACTATCCTAAACTCCTTCTCTCTGTTTTTTCTCTCAGCTTTCTGGCCTTATCTATGCATAATCAATTGCTTTCTAGTCACATACCTATGTATCTCCCTCAATAACTAACGTAATCAGTGTGCTGTTTGATGGCAGAAACTGTAATTTATGGTATCTGTAGACTGAGTACTCAACAGATTTTCTGACACACAGTAGGTTACAAGTGAATAGGCTGGTAACCAAAAGGTCAGCAGTTCAAAACTACCAGCTTCTCCTTAGAAATCCTATGGGGCAGTTCTACTCAGACCTACAGGATCATTATGAGTCAGAATTGGCTCGATGGCAATGAGTTGGTTTGGTTTTTGTAGACTACGTACCCCGCAAATTTCCTGGCTCACAATAGGTACCAAGTGAATATTTATTAATTTGATCTGGAAAAAGACTTTGTCAAGAAGCAATGCCTTATTTAGTCTCTGGGCGAGTATCTTCTTCCTTTTTTGAAGACTTTCCAAGAAAGGAATTACTTTTGAATGCATGGGTTATTCCATTCTGGCATGCCTGTAAGGATTACGTGAAGCCCTGTAACCAATATAATCATGGTAGGATGACTTAAAGTATTCACTGACTGGTAGGATGCAAGAAAGCATTTGGCAAACTTAACCTAGCTCACTGATAGGAACTAATAGGTTTAATGGTTCTGTCAGAATGCCTAGAGATTTCTCTGAGAGATGCTACAGGAATTCTTGCAGGACAACGGGAATAGTTATAATTAATTATCATTTCTATCATGTCTTAAGAAGTGTAACTAATCTACAGGGATCCTTATCTATTACTGCTTTCCAAGTCTGGTCCCATGTAACTGAAAAATACAAAAAGAGCATCTTTGAGTATGCTTGAACTCCAGAGTTAGATGCATATCAAGTCATTTACACTTTTTGGCAGCTTCCTGGTGTATAGCAATGTTGTTTCCTGCCATTAACAGATGGAGTCTCAATGTGAGAATTGCTACTGTAAAACCTGCAATATGTCAGGTTAAAGATTAGGTGAAATCAATGTTACAGGGTGCTATCATACAATATATTGCAATTGTATGGACTGTGCCAAGTATAAGCTTCATGAATTTACTTATTAAAGATCAAGAATGATGACAGAAACTTCAATATAAAAAAAGGTGCTTCATGGAAACAAACATGTCTCTTATGTGACAGACAGATGCTATAGAAGCTGCGGCACTTCATGCCTCTCTGTTTTCCAAATTAAAGATGTACAAAACAACGTTTTTATGGCCTGCTGTTAAGGTTGATGGATCAAGAAGTTGACAGCTTTTAAAATATTTTAAGTGCATATATTTCTGTGCCTCAACATCAGGGATTTCTTTTCTCCCTGTTGCTGAATCTCGAACAGCATTAAATTGAAACTCATAAATTTTGTTGGGCGAACTGCTTAAAACATATGGATTTAAGAAGTTTAGTTTATATTTGTGGTTAAAACCAAAAATCTTTGTAATACTGTAAAGGGGTGAATTGTCATATCAGACCCAACAAATCAGAGTTCTGGCTCATTATCAAGCTTTCTAGTAATGTCCATGATCCAGTCAGTAAAGAGACACAAGTGAAGGAGAGTGGTCTAATACATTGCTTCTTTCACATATCAGGCAGATAGTTTCTGTTCAAGAATAATGGATTGAGTTTCTAACAAGGTGTGTGGATTATCACATCACATAGCAGGGAGCATTTAGGTTGTGAAACACCTCTATTTGATGTCCCAGATAGCTGACATGTTATTTTCCAGAAACCTGTACCTCATAAATCCATAGGTTTGTCTGTTGTAAGTAATACTTAACCTAGGACGCCCTTCCAAAAGTATTTTATAACAAGTCCTCTTCAACAAGAAAATAGCATTTCTCATTTGCAGGCACCCCTAAGCCGACAGGGGTGCTATCCGGGCCCATGGGTTCAGCAGAGCATGTCCATGACAGCCCATTCCCAGAGGTAACCTGGAGGGTTGAGGATGAGGAACTCCGGAGGAAACTGTCTTTCCAGCACTGGCTGACGCTCCTCAACTACTACAACATCACACTGGCCAAGAGATACATCAGCCAGCTGCCTGTCATCCCTGTCACCCTCCGCCTGAACCCAAGGGAGGCCCTGGAGGGACGGCACTCCCGGAAGGGGTCAGACTTCGCGCGCGGTAGGCTCTGGGAGACCAAACCTGAGGGACCAGGTGGAGCGCAAGCCCATGGAGACGTCACCCTGTACAAGATGGCGCCGCTCGGCCTGGCAGCGGGCCCTGTCTTCCTGCTGCTGCTGCTCTGCCTCTACCGCGTGCTCTGCCCACGAAACTACCCGCATCCTGCCGGACCCGGCCGGCAGAAACGCGGGGAGCTGCCCTGTGACATCTGTGGCTATGCGCCGCCAGAGACAGAGACTTTGCTCCTGGTGCTGCGTGGGGACCTCATGGACATCAAGTGTCCGGCCAGCGACGGCATGCTGCTGGTGAGCTCTTGCCTTCTTATTTCCTAAAAGCACCCCTATAAAGTCATCAAGAAAGAAACGGGTGAGAGGCATTGTCAATTAACTGTTTCTTCCCCAGCTGTCCGTAGTTCAGGATCCACTTTTAGAGAATTCTATGATTATGGAGAAAAGAACATTACAATTTCTGATAGCTGATCACATGTGCTGTATCTACTCAGTGAATAGAAACAAGGAAAAGTTGTATGAAATCACATTAAGATCCTGTTTATTTTAATTAAGTATACATGTAATAAGATTATTACAGAGCATATAAAATATTTGATAAACATATCAATATATGTAATGGAAACTTACTTATATAGGGTAATATCACATATTATAAAATCCTAATAATTTTAAGAAAACAGATATTGCACTGGATAGGGAAGTTCTCCTGAGTCAGTTATCTTGAGAAGGTGACTCTGTTTCTTTAGGGAAAAAAAGGCCTAGTTTAAGCCAGACATTTAATTTGCAGAAGCAATTAAAAATTAAATTAGGCCTCATCTCCTCACTCATATTTCACAGACCCTGAAAGTATCAAATTTGTATTTCTTGTTAAATAACAGTAGAGAGTTTCCTCTTCCTTTGCCTCAAAACGGAATAGGATTCATGCACAGGACTAGTAAAAGGTGGCTGGGAGTTGGGTTGGCCCACACTTTCATTTCTAAACTGTCTGAAGTCTCAGAGATCCTATTCATACTTTTGCTGATTGCTATAATTTTTTCATTAGCTTTTGCCGCTGGACATGGAAGTAGTAAGAGGTTTCCATGATATAGCTTGTCCCATACCAACTGTATAGAAATTTTCCCACAATAATTAGAATCAATCATCCCAGCCAACACAGTAAAAAAAAAAAAAAAAAAAAAATTGCTGTCAAGTCGATTTCAACTCATAGTGACCCTATAGTACAGGGTAGCACTTCCGCAAAGAATTACCAAGGTGGTAATCCTTACTTTACAGAAGCAGACTGCCATACCTTTCTCCCAAGGAGTGGCGGGTGGGATCGAACCACTGACAATTTGGTTCGTAGCCAAGTACTTAACCACTGCACCACAAAGGCTCCTAACTGGGAAATGCCTTTAAGGGGCCTAAAATCAATAGATAGCCCTCTTAAATTCAAGTTCAATGGCATACAGTTATCTTCTCTGGTGGAAGCACTCTTCCCTATGAAATATATTTTCATTAAATTCATATTTCTAATTTGGGAGATATTTTCTTTCCACTCTTGCATTTCTGGTCGCTTCTGGCTTCCATTGTTTTTTTTTGGAGAATTACCTCTTAATCTTTATCCTTTAAGGTAATATGTCTATATAACCTACACCTATGAGTTTCTGTTTATTGTTTTGATTTTAAATTTTAGTGAGTTTTGCTATGATATGCCCAAGTGAGGTTTCCTTTTTATTTATCATGCCTCTTATGCTTTGGAGCCCTGATGGCACAATGGTTAAGAGTTTCGCTGCTGACTAAAAGGTCAGCAGTTTGAATCCACCAGCCGCTCCTTGGAAACCCTATTGGACAGTTCTACTCTGTCCTATAGGGTCACTATGAGTCAGACTTAACTCCACTGCTATAGGTTTTGTTGTTTGGTTTGTCGGTTGGTTGGTTTTTGGTGTTATATGTAGACATTCTTGTATCCATGGGTTAATATCCTTCATCAGTTTGAGAAAATTCTCAGCCATTGTTTCTACAAGTCTTGTGTTTTCTCAATTTTCTCTAACCTTTCTTTCCAGAATTGAAATTACACATCTGTAGAATCTTTTCAATGTTTCACATGTCTTTTATGTTCCTGCCATTTTTCTCTCTGATTACATATTTTCTATTGATATTATTTCCAGTTCACAAATCTTCTACTGTGATTAATCTTCTGTTAAATCTATCTGCTGAGTCATTAATTGAATTATTGTATTTTACAACTTGTGAGTTTAAATTTAATATTTTAATTGATTCCAATTCTTGATGAAATTATTTTTGTATATTTTCTAAATATATTAATCATGCTTATTTTAGTATCATATTTGATAACTTCACTATCTGAATTACATAGGATTGTTTTTCTATTATTAGCTTTATATCTAAATTTTGAAAAATTTGGTCATGTGCCCAGGCATATTCAGTACTTTTGATTTAATAGTAGACATTATTACAAAAAAAAAAAAAAAACAGCTGCAAACATCCATTAATAATGGGAATATGCAACCTACAAAGAATGAATTTGGAAAATTGATGCTATCAAAAATGAAATGTACAAAGATTGGTATCCTAGATTTTAGTGAGCTGAAATAGACTGGTATTGGCCTTTTTCAATCAAACAATCAAATGGCCTACTATAAAGGCTATGAAAAATTGAAGAGATATGGTGTCACATTCATTGTCAAAAAGAACATTTCAAAATCTATCCTGATGTACAAAGCTGTCGTTGATAGGATAATGTCCATGCACCTACAAGGAAGGTAAGTTAATATGATTATTATTCAAATTTACACAACAACCACTAATGCCAAAGATGAAGAAATTGAAGGTATTTACCAACTTCTGCAATCCAAAATTCATCAAACATGCACTCAAAATGTACTGATAACTACTGGTGATTAGAATGCAAAAGTTGGAAACAAAGAAAAAGGATCAATAGTTGGAAAATATGGCCTTGCTGACAGAAATAATGCTGGAGATCACATGAGAAAATTTTGCAAGACCAATGACTTATCCATTATAAATACCATTTTCAAAAACATAGAGGGTAGCTTTACACACGGACCTCACCATATGAAATACACAGGAATCAAATAGACTGCCTCTGTGGAAAGAGATGATGAAGAAACTCCATATCATCCATAAGAATGGGCCAATTTGTCAGAAGTAGACTGCCAGGCCCTTCTTCCTCGCCTGTCTTAGTCTGGAAAATCTACTGAAACTTGTCCATCAAGGGTGGCCCCTGCTGGTATTTGAAATACCAGTGGCAAAGCTTCCAGTATCACAGCAACATTCAAGCCACCATGGTACAACAAATTGACAGACTTATGGTGGTGGGCATGTCTGGAAGAGGGCAGTCATTCTAAAATCTTATGATTAAATGTCAGTCTCTCAGTGGGTTTATGATAATTCTCAAGTGTTTCTCCATATATATATATATATATATAATCATGGAATTTAAACAAGTTAATGTAGATAAAATTTTTAGACTAGAACATGACAAAATACATAGTGAAAATATGTTGCAGTGATTGATGTTAATTAAAATGCTTAACAAAAGAAGAGACTAAATTGATACTGTCATAGCAATATCAAATAAGTTACAAATACAAATAATTTGTTATTTCTGTGTACTTATCAAAAGGTTTGCAGTTGATACATTTCCCATTTCTCCTTACCAGTCTGAGATACTCACAAGGAGAATCTTAAACAGTTCTCTGTACACAGTGTTCAGAGTTCATATTCTAATAAATTACCACTAATGCAGGTTATAAATTCCATCTCTAAAAATATCTTGAACCATATTTGAAACCTTATGTTTATAAACCACCAAATAAATTCACGCCTGAACCCACACTAGAAGATACATTAAACACATTCCTTTCATATCTATTAAGTTGTCCTCATTATTTCCAGTACTAAGACATTATTTCCAAAAGTGAAATAGAGACAGTTTTTTTTATTTTAAATATTATTAGTAAAACCACAAACATTGCACTTGGCATGTTACCTTCCATTGGTTATGGGTAAAAGAAAAATTCACATTATTCATATTATTTGCTTTGTTCTTATAATATGAAAAAAATTCTAATTTTAGACATCTGAAATAAAGAGGAGAGTAAGATTAAAATTATAAAATATTTATAAGTTAGGTCAATTTATTCAAACTACTTTATTGCTTCATTTTTTATCACGTAGACCAAAATGCAATTTTTCACAAACTAATGTTTTTTTTGTTTTGTTTTTTTTAATGTTGGACGAGGGCATAACATGCTATAATTAAATTTTCTGATGGAAAATGTAAGTGAGTTAGTATTAAGATCACACACCCTGAAGTCAGACTTGTCAGTATTTAAATCCAGGATCTGCCATGTAGTAGCGATACGATGCTGGGCAATGCACTTAAACTCTTAGAGCCTAAGTATCCCCATCTGTAAAACGAAGATGATAGAAATATCTATTCCAGAAGGTTGTTGAGAGTACTGGATGAGTTAATAGAAGTAAAATGATCAAGAGAGTGCATATAGTAAGCACTATATAATTTAGGAATTCATTATTGTTTTTTCTCATAACTGTACTAAATGAATGAAGAACTATAATCAAGATTTTTGCATGTGGTTATAATAGGGTTTGTAGATATTTGCAGCCAAGATCTATACATCTTGCAGTTAGTGTTTATATTATAAATATAATAGTATTTATTTAGACTAAATGCAAAAGGCAGAATAAGCATAGTAGGAATTTTAAAATTTTACTAAATACCTGAAACCACTCAATAACTACAATGAATATGATTTTATAAAATAACTAAGTATTATTTTATATTATAATGAATAAAAATGCCTCCAAAGTTCAGGAATTTATTGATGTGTGTGTAAAATTTTTTATTAGATGTACTGATAGTTCCATGGGTCAAATTATATTCTTGAAGGATAGTATACAGGGCACTAGGGATTAAATTGTGAATGGAACAAAGCCCTTTCCGAATTGAAGTTCATGGTCTAGTGATTGAAATAGACAATTGGACAGTCAGTTATAATAAACCATAAGTATGACAAAGAAAATAAAAACTTTAAGGAACTATATTACAAGACGTAACCCTGGTGGCGTAGTGGTTAAGTGCTAGGGCTGCTAACCAAAGGGTCAGCAGTTCGATTCCGCCAGGCGCTCCTTGGAAACTATGAGGCAGTTCTACTCTGTCCTATAGGGTCGCTATGAGTCGGAATCGACTCGACGGCACTGGGTTTGGTTTTTGGTTTATATTAAAAGAACAATAAAGATAAATTTGAGGTGTAAGATATGTTGTATTCAGAGTGAGACCTAAAGGAGAAAAAAAAAAAACCTTGAGAATAATGTAAAAGTGTACGCATGTGTAGTGGAAATAGAGAGAGAATGAAGTACCAGTTAGCGCAGAATGTGCTTATGAAAATTCCCACCTGGGGAATATCCTGAGGCTGCCAACAAGGCCAAACTTCAGGACTGATAAACACAGATGAAATCATAAAGGATTTTTTTATATCATGATAAATTTGAACGTGATGATGGATTTGATCAATGTCTTAAAATATTAACACAATTACAAAAATCTCTGCAAAATGTTTTTCATTTGATAGGAAATAATGCATAATATCAAACAGTACCTGAATCATAGCATTAATAGGAGTCCCCATTAAAAAGCTTCCTCAATTTTCTTGTCAGCAAGGAAACTTCACCATCCCTAAGAAACCCAAGCCAGGAGGGCATAAAGAAAGTAACATGCCTCAAAGTTTTATCAGCTAGATGGGTTTTATTAACTAGCAGATGTGTGAACTATCTTATACATTATGGCAGGTTGCTATGAGCATTTATCTAACAATAGTTCACGTCTCAGCACGTGTATCACACTACTAAATTATTATTATTATTTTCAGTGCACAGGTAAATAAAACCTGCACTTTAGCAGAACACTTATATGACCAATGGGAACCAAGCTTCTCTAATACCACCACTAGTAGGCCATGCTAGGCTTCATAACTACACTTTATCCCACGGTTCTGATTTGATACCTCAATTTCACTCCTTTCTTACATGATGTTTAGCAGGCATTGCCCAATTGGACAAGTACAACATGTCTACATAGGTACCAAAAGAGATATGATTATAACAAACATTAATAGCAACTAAATATACCAATCTAATTATTTTTTCCAAACAAGATTGTGGAAGGTTTTATCTGATTTTGCAAATAATCCAATGCTGCAATTTCTTGTCCAATAAGATTAAAATTGTTAATTTTAAAAAGTTTGTTTTTATGAAACTTAAAACGTGACACAGTTATAAAAAGCAAAGAAAACTAGGACTCATTTCTAGATAACAGATAATCCATGGTTATTCTTTTCACAATGATATTATCTCCAGCACCTTTCAGTTCTTGACTTATCAGTGTAACATGAAAGAAATATGATTTTAAAATGTATGAAAATTATGTTGCAAAAAATCTAACATCCTGCTTATGTATAGAACAGTTAGACCAATAAGATTGTGTCATACACTCCTATGTTCATTGCAGCACTATTCACAATATTAAGAAGATGGAAACAACCTAAGTGCCCATCAGTGGATGAATGGGCAAGTGACATGTGGTACATACATACAATGGGATACCTCCGAGAGATAAAGAAAAATCACTTCTCAAAACATCTTGAAACATGGATCAACCTGGAAGATATTATGTTGAGTGAAATAAGTCAATCACAAAAAGACAAATATATGTTCTCATTTTTATGAGATGACATGGACAGGCAAATGTATAGAAACTAATGTTCATTAGTGGTTATCAGGGATGGAGGAAGAGGTAAAAGAGGTGAATTTGCTCTCTAGATAGTAGATATTTGTTATTTCTGGTGATGGGAAAGGTAACAGCAAACGAGGGTGTAGTGTTTACAACTTGATGAAGGTAAATGACGTCACTAAAAAGTACACAAGAAAAAAGGATCTGTTGGTAATTGCTATGGCATATATAATTTTGAAACAACAGCAAAAACAACAAAAAATATATGTGCAGGTTATGTATATATGTATGTAGCCATACATATGTATAGGTATGTATATGTGTTTATAAATAGGATACACAAATGTATATACATCTGTGTCACTGTATGCATATATATTCATATATATAATAAAGCAGATAACAGGCACAGTTACAGATACTTCTTAGACATAACCAGACATCTCCTGGGATTGGATTTCTGGGTTTGAAGGATTAGGATCATAGTCTCTTTGGACATCATGGGCAATTGTTATAGTTCATAAAGGTAAGTAGTGTCTGGAGTCTGAAAGCTTGTGAGTACCACCTAAGATATAACTATTGGTCTCTACTTGTCCAGGGCAAAAGAGAAGGAAGGAAACCAAAGACTCAAAGAAGATACTAGTCTACAGGACAAATAGTCTACAGGTGTAGGGCCTCATCTACCGTGAGGCCAGAAGAACTAGATGTTGCCCGGCAACCACTACTGACCATTCTAATCAGGGCCACAATAGCTGGACCCTGATAGAATGGGAGAAAAATGTGGAACAGAATCTCAAATTCCTAAAATAAATAAATAACAGACCTACTGGACTGATTGAGACTGGAGGACTGCCTGAGACTACTGTCCTGACATACCTTTCAAATCTTGAACCAAGGTCACCTGGTAGCTAAAGAACAAATTGACTCAAAAAATAATGCACCCATAAGGACTGTGCTCCTTTTAAAAAATCATCTATATGATGCCAAGCAGCCAACAATTACTTTAAAACAAAGACGAGAATGTAAGGAGGCAGTGAAATAAAATTAATGGAAATGAAACAGCCAGAATGGGAATAATGAGAATGTTCATGCATTATGAAGAATATAACCAATGCCTCTGAACAACTTGTGTAGAAGTTGTTGTTTGGGAACCTAAACTGCTGTGTAAACCCTCACCGAAAGCACAGTAAAGCAGTATTAATTTAAAAAAGAAAAAGATCACATCATAGATTATATATGAGAGGATACTGCGATTACATATTTCTCATTTTACATGATAGGATATTATTTTGGAAGAAGGGACTCTGATCTCCCAAAGTCAATTTAGAAAGATATTATCTCCGCTTGACATTCTTAACCACTTTTATTTGATACAGTGCTGAACGTATCAAACAAATTACAGTATTACTTTCATGTCACTTAGAAAGTTTTTCTTTTATATGTGCTATCAGGAAATCAGAGGCTTTTTTGAATCTGAACGTTCAGAAATAAACCATTGCAAAAGAACAAGGTTTTCTTTCTGGGTTAGGATTTCTAAGCAGTCAGTCTTTTTTTCTTTGCAGTCTTTTAAATAGCCCCTCTTTAGTTGTTACTCTCAGGATTTTGGGAGGAGTACATTTTATAAGTGGTCACTAGAATGTGGTGGAGATCATTGATTAGACTGCAATATAGGGTTAAAATAACATGAAGCCTGCAGCAAGACGGTAGTGTGAGCACCTGAATGTTTCCATCCTTTAACACACACACACACACAGCAGAAACTGGCAAAACCAACTTTATCAGAACTCTGGAAACCAGTCAAAGGGTTATAGCAAATAAGCGAACCTTGAATCAAGGAAAAGGTGACATATGAACAATAGGAAAACCTTACTTTTCCTTTCCTGTTCTCCACCCCTCCCCAGCTCCCCAAGGCCATCTTAAAGTGGGAATAGTCTGCCCTTCCAGAGAGGGAGCCTGGTTTCTGGCACAAGAGGAAGCAGAACAAACTTTATTCACAAATTATTGTGTCTGTTCTAACCTTACTGGGATCTGCCTGGAGGACTGAAGCAAGGAGCTCAACTTGATTTGGCCAGTCTCAAGCTCATGTAGGAATGAGAGGCAGTCGGAAATGACATGAGGCTGTAACCACCTGTTTCTTGGAACTAAATAGTGCCATTAAGGCATTCAATAGGCACCTACAATCTGTCTGTAAGGAGAGGTTGGAAAGAGGGTTTATTTTGGAAATTAGGGTTCTCAAAATCACCATGCATATGCATACCTAGGTCAAGATGCACACATGGACAAAATAGACTTTAAGTCAAAATCTGTTACAAGAGACAAAGGAAGATATTGTATAAAGATAAAAAAAGAGTAACTTTATTAAAAAATATATATCAATTCTCCAAGAAAAAAAAAATAATAATGCAGGGTCACTTATGGATGTTTATTGGCATGGAGGTATACAGGTAGTAGTTACAGGTATACACATATGTGTGCACAAAAGGAAGTATCTTTGCATGTGTAAGTACATTATGTGTATGCAGGTACATGTATTCATAGAAGACACAACTACAGATACTTTCAGACATAATAAAACACCTTTTGAGATTGTTTTTCTGGTTTGAAGACATAGGACCTTAGTCTCGTGGGACAACTCAGGCAATTGACGTAACATAGTTCACAAAGTTCTGTGTCCTGGTGAAACGAGTAGAACCCTGAGTCCTAGCAGCTTGCGAGCAGCCGTTTAAGATACAATTACTGGTCTCTACTGGTCAGGAGCAAAAGAGTAAGAAGGAAATCAAAGTCTCAGAAGAAACAAGTCTACAAAGCTAACAGCTTACACAATCCATGACCGTATCTGCGCTGAGACCAGAAGAACTAGGTAGTGCCTGGCTAACGCTACTGAGTGTTCTCACTGGGATCACAATAGATGATCTTGGATAGAATGGGAGAAAAATCTAGAAAAAACTCAAATTCTTAAGAAAGATTAGACTAACTGAACCAGTTGAGACCATAGTATTCCATGAGACTATCACCCTGAGATACTCTTTAAATCTCGAATTGAAACTATCCCCTGAGATCACCTTTTAGTGATACATCAAAGTGGAGCACAAAATAAAGGATATTACCTATAAGTACAGTGCTCTACTAAAAAACCATCTATATGAGACTAAAAGGTCAAGTTCACTATAAATGAATTAATCAAAGTTCTAGAGTCCAGGGAGATGTAAACAGTTAAGCTTTTAGTTAGTAGCCAAAAAGTTGGAGATTCAAATCCACTCAGAGTCACCTTGGAAGAAAGTCTTGGCAATCTACTTCAAAATGATCACAGCCATTGAAAACAAAAGAAGTGGTTGCCAGGAACTGGGGGAGGGAGGAATGGACACTTATTGCTTAATGTGTACTGAGTTTCTGTTTCTGATGATGAAAGCCTTTTAGAAATAAATGTAGTGGTAATGGCTGTACAACATTTTGAATGTACTTCATCTCACTGAACTTTGCCCTTTAAAATAGTTGAAATGACAGATATTATAGTATATATATTTTACCACAAAATAACATTTAAAAAAAAGACATCGTCCAAGAATTTCTTGTCAGCCACCAGCCCTTCTGGCCAATGCGTGAGCAGTCAGATTAAAAAAATGAGAACGACTCAAAGATCACACACTGAGATAGCACACTCTGGAAATGATAAGTCTTTGAAATTCCAGTGATTTCTTCCTTACTTGGTAAAGGTGAAATTAGTGAAGTGAGCCCCAGGCAGTGCCCATCTTAATGGCTGTCATACTGTTTCCTACACATTTTCAAGGCCAGCCAGGTACAAAACAAAGATTGCTCTAAGTCTTAAAAAAAAAAAAAAAGTGGTTAAAATGGCGTATTTTATTATATATATTTTACCACACACACTCACAGACAGAAAAAGAATAAAACAACATATTTTCAGTGGGTTTTGAAGCTATTTTGTCAGCAACTGAAGTCACTCTTCAATCACTAGGTTCAGAAGGCTGTGTCAGATTTCCCTTCGCTGTTGCTGGATTGTGAAAATTGTTTGCAGCCACTTTGAACATCAGGTTTTGTGTAGCCTTGCATGGCCTTGCCGACCAGATCACAGTAGCTCACTGTTTTTAACTTTCCTTCAGCACTTCTCTGAGTGCAAAGGTTAAGTAAGGTCGAAGCAAAATGCAATCCTCCATTCTTTTTTAAAAAGACCCGTTGCATAGAGTCAATTCTGACTCATAGCGATCTTACAGGGCAGAGTAAAACTGCCCCATACAGTTTCCAAGGCTGTAATCTTTATGGAGGAACCCTGATGTAATCTTTATGGGGGAGCCCTCGTGGCCCAGTGGTTGAGAGCTATGGCCCAGAGATCAGCTGTTCAAATCCATCAGTTGCTTCTTGGAAACTCTATGGGGCAGTTCTACTCTGTCCTATTGGGCTGCTATGAGTCGGAATCAACTCAACAACATGAAGTACAATCTTTACAGAAGCTCACTGGAAGTTGACTGCCATACCTTTCTCCGGTGGAGCAGCTGGTGGGTTCCAACCACCCACCTTTTGGTTAGCAGCCATGTGCTTAACCACTGTGCAACCAGGGCTCCTTCCATTGTCTTTTACCCAGCCACAAACCTGGGGTCTGTGGGCTCCTGTGTTTGCCTCTGTCCCTCAGGCAGACCTCAGTGCCTGGTTTGGCCTGTTGTCACAGTGACCTCCACGGAAAGCATTTGGCCAAATCATAATCACACCAGTGATGGTGTCACTCTCATCTACCCAGCTGCAGCTAGATTTCTGGTCAATCCATTACAAAGACAGTGAGTAGGACAGGTAGTTTATCTCTTGGCAGAAACTTAGCCTCCCTAAGACTTCCATTTTCCCCAAACAGGGAAGAGACTTATCCCCTACATCATCCCATGGAGTTTTGCCATCAGACTATAGGTGGCTTGGCCCCCTCAACCAGGCATCAATATATCCTCATTTTTTCCTTTCCAGTACAGTTGCAATTTACTAATTAAGGGTCAAAAGTTAATGCAAGGACAAATTTGTCCTTAGGGAAAGGAAAAGGTTTCATTGATGCTTTATATTTACAATCTAGCCTATAAACCTTGGTTACTCTATTTAATTTTTAAGGGACTAATTGATGCATCTGTGACCACCAGGACTTGTATTATTTAATGACTCTTTAATCCTCTAACCTATTGGGTTGTTCTTTTAGCTAAATTTTTTTTTATATAGGACCCATAATGTTTTCTTACTCTGGGAATTCTAGGCATATTTCATCAAATCCCATTGAAAGAAAGTAAAATCAAGGCATGTAGAGCTAGCCTGTGTATCCCCAATTATCTCCTATTCATGGTCTATTCATTTAGAATACTGGACCAGGAATATGGTTAAGATATTTCTGTCCCAAGGTAGAAATTTTCTTACAGCAGCAATAAAATTTTCCACCCAGAGGAGCCATTAAGTTAATTGATTTGGCTGAAGGATGCATACTTGTCCACTCTGACCATCCTGGAATATTCTTTATCAAAACTTTTTCATATGGTGTGAGACCAGTTTGTAACTTGCTTGATGAACTAAATGTTGTAGGACATTAGAACAGTTCCAAGGATCTTTATAAAATAGGTTTATTTGACAAACAGACAAATCAATAAATTGAAGAGAACTAAAATCACGACATAGCTAAGGGTTACCATTAAAGAGCAACTTTCCAGAGCTTCCCAGTAGAGATACTTTAGCTTCCAGTATTGCAAGCAGAGTTAATGTAGTGGAGAGAATACCTTTGAATACCTTAGCTAGGTTCCTTCTACTTGCTAGAATCTGTGCACTGTGAAAAATTATGTCACAGTGCTATGCATATTTATCTAATAACAGGCAAGCTGGGTTCTTATTCCATAACCTTTTTACCATTGCACAACCATGCACCTTTGCTGCAGCTCTATGTCCTCAGAAGACTAATCAAAACATCGTTTCTTGACAACTCTCAGGTGGCCTGTGTCTTGCTACTACAATGAGATCTCTCATAAGGTATAAGTGAGGGCTAAGTGAAGGGTACTGGCTGGGCATCTGGTGTGTACAGTGGCATGAACTGTGTTGTCGTTCCCTGAGATCAGAAGCCCAAGAGTAGTATACTTAGTGAAGAAAATGATATGGCATGCTGTATATATGTAGACTTTGTGGTGAAATGTACGGAGATAAATATCTAGTAGAAAAGAAAATCCATTGTTTTGAAATTATTCTTAATATTTTCTTATTAGCTGTAGAATCTATAATGATGTTTCTCTTTTCTTCTTTTTGCAGTCGTATTTTCCTATTAGATAGGATCTGTAATAATAATTCCCTTTTCTTCTTTTTCTATCAATTTGGCCATATAATATTGACCAATGATGACTATAAGATGTGTGAATTTGACAGACTTCATTTACCAGTTTTGGAAGATATAAGAAAAGGACAGGACAGGTCAGCCAACTGTCATGTCATACACAGTATGCTATGAAAATCAGAAGACTACTCCACATTTAAGGAAGGCTAAAACTCTTGTGGACTCAGGGCTGACTGTGCTGGAAATCAGGCCCAGAATCAAATATAAAGGAAAGAAAGCTGAATAAGAGCTTGCATACTGAGCCATGATATATGTCCTATGTCCAAAACAGAGCTGTGATAGGTAAAAAGGATACCCTTAATCTACATGTGAAAATTGGGATAGGAGAGTCAGGATTTTGAATATACAGATTTTCTTACAACATCTGTGTGGCAAATGTGGTACCTTCCTTTTTTTGAAAAATAGTAGGTTCCTCTACCTGAAAACATTTCAAAGATGTCATCTGAAGCAGGTGCTTTAAAAAATGATACTTGCTTTTGGGGAACATCTAGGTCAACTGGCATAACAAAGTTTATGAAGAAAATGCTCTGCATTCATCCCACTTTGGTGAGTGACTTCTGGGGTCTTAAAATCTTGTGAGTGGCCATCTAAGATGCATCAGTTTGTTCCATCCCATCTGAAGCAAAGGAGAATGAAGAAAATCAAAGACACAAGGAAAATATTAGTCCAAGAGACTAAAGGGCCACATAAACCAGAGACTCCACCAGCCCAAGATCAGATGAACTAGATGGTACCAGGCTACCACTGATGACTGCCCTGACAGAGAACACAACAGAGAGTCCTGGGTGGGACAGGAGAAAAGTGTGGAGCAGAACTCAAATTCACATTTAAAAAAGACCAGAATTAATGTCTGACAGAGATTGGAGGAACCCCAAAAACCATGGCCCCCGTATGCTCCGTTAACCCAGAACTGAAACAATTCCTGAAGCCTAGGACTATAGAACAAAAAAATAATACATGTGAGGAGTGTGCTTCTGGATTCAATCAGATACATGAGACCAAATGGGTGGCTCCTATCCAGAGGCAGGATGAGAAGGAGGAAGGGACAGGAACTGGTCAGGTGGACACAGGGAACCTGGGATAGAAAGAGGGAGTGTGCTGTCACATTGTGGGGATTGCAGCTAATGTCACAAAACAATATGTGTATGAATTTTTATATGAGAAAATAACTTGAGATGTAAAATTTCACCTAAAGCACAATTAAAAAAAGAAAAAAAAAGACACTTGCTCTCATTATTCATTCTTGCCTTCCCTAATTGATTCCAGAAGGTAATTCATGTTGTGTTCAGTACAGCTTGAGTAGAGAGAGGGAGCGCCTATCGAGTAAGAAATAGCTTAAACTACAAAGGTATTCCAGGACTTTGCTAATCTGTATTGCAATGAATCAGTGGGAACAGTATGGGAGAGTTTCTTGATGATATGGGTTCTAGGCAGGTAGGGTAACATTGGATAGGGAAGAGTGAAGTAGAGAAAATACATTTTCTTTAGTGTTGCAGTATCAAAATAAGAATATGTTTCTTGTTTAACTGTATAAACTGTGATTAAATCTTTAGTCTTTGAAAATGTCGATTACTTGCTCTGGAATCTGTCTCACTATTGTTCCTTTGTAGAAAAACAAGGTAATCAAGGTTTTTGTTGTTGATTAAACCAGAGGACAAGGCAATGGGCAATACCATCAGGACCTGAGATAACTGAGCAAAGCCTGGATCCATCTTGTGACTAAAACCAGGATGGCGATAAGAGACCTGCTAGATGTCAACAATAGATCACTTCGTCATTATGTCCACCTCAAAGAAGGATCAGCATTCCTGGAAATCTCTAAGCCCTGACCCTCTCCCTATATAACACTCTAGTCAGCCCTTTTGGGGCAGACAGAATTTGAGGAAACCCCTGTCTCTTGAGGAAACCCTGGTGGCATAGTGGTTAAGTGCTGCTGCTGCTAACCAAAAGGTTGGCAGTTCGAATCCACCAGGCACTGCTTGGAAGCTCCAGGGGGCAGTTCTACTCTGTCCTATAGGGTCACTATGAGTTGGAATAGACTCGATGGCAGTGGGTTTGGGGGTTTTTCTGTCTCTTGAACATGGTGTTCAATAAAACCCTCTTGCTGCTTACCTCCTCCTGTCTTAATATTGGCTTTGTGGCAGGCAGCTCGAATCCACGATTTGAGGTAACAAGAGTTTACTGGCATAAGTGCATTCTCCCATTGCACAGATTTAATTTCCTGGCAAGAGATGTCTGGAGCAGACTTAATATGTTGCTAGAATGATTCCTTGAAACTTGAATATAATGATGGCCTAGAATAAACGAGATGTGGTTGACAAAAATGCCATTAGCATAGTATTAGAAAGGGTTGAAAAAGCTAAGAGAGTTGGAAATATTAGAACCAAATTTATATGAGACCAGAAAATCCACCACTTGACTATGTTCCTTGAGAAGGCCCAGAGGGCACTGCCTTCTAAAAGATAGATTCTCCTCCAAACCAGCTGCCATGGCTAGTTCATTCACGAGCCTTTGTGTCAGCACTCGAGTGACTTAATGGAATAAATCAGCCACCCTATTCAGTCTTGTTGTGTTCTTCCTTTTCGGTGGATGCTCTCTGGTGAGCATCCTAGGGCCCAGAAACCTGGATTTATATATATCTCATTCTTCTCCAAATTTTCTTGTTTCTCTTTCTCTTATTACTATTATTATTCTTCTCTCTCCAGGCTCTTGATTAGTCTAGCAACACATTTGCTGCTTTCTAGGACTCTGTCTTTACCTGCATCTTGGGCCACTTCCTGAATCCAAACCGAACATTTGCCTTCCCTGCTCTCAGCACTGCCTACACCCTTTGATCACTATTTTTTAGATCTGTCCCTGAATAGATTTACAACTTGTGTCAACGTGTTATACCAACCCATTGGTGGACCAGGCCCAATTTCTACCCTCTGTGACAGTTGGTCCTAGGAAAGCCATCGTGGGTCCAGAGGTCTGAGTTAAGGAGGATACATCAGTTCAGCAGTAGGAGATATTAGGGGTCTAGCCTGGGCCACCTGTCTATATAATTTTTTTGACTTCTGGATTTGTTTGAATCTGATTCTAAATATACCTTTCCACCATACAACAAGTTGTGGCTGTTCCTACTCAACTTAACGAATAGTACCCCGTGGCAACCCAGCTCATGATGTATAGCTCCAATTGCATAGGCACTTGATTCATGATCTCTACTAGAGACCAGTGGCTATTTTGCTGAGTGATTGATTCTAAGCCATAGAAAGGATAGCTTTGCTAAAGAACCCTAGGGATTTTTCCCAGGAAAGAAACTCTACTCAGTATTCCCATCAATACTTCTTGTTTCCTTGGAACTTTAGTAATATGCCTCAAGTAGCAGAGAAGATTTTACAGCAGCCTGGACCTTCTCAAATGCCCTGTCTCCTTTGAACCCTACTGATACACGTTCAAATCTAAATATACTTGCTAATTATAATGTACTGGGAAAATTATCAAGTTTCACCAAGCTTCTAAGTCATGAATTGCAAATATGATCAAGAAGATTACCCTACTTATACAGTTATTGGAAAGACAACTATATGAATAGTTATTTAAATGATACTTTACTGCTAATATGACATACAACAAGAGCTTAGACTGTGAAAAAATACTCAACTTTCCTAACTGGTGTCTTTCTGATTATAAACCTAATCGATATTTTTCAGTATTTCCACTATTTATTTTAGTTGCCCTCACAATTATTTATTTTTCTTACCCTTGACCTTCCTTCATTTTCAAGGCTCTCTTTTCTTGTATGACCCAAGGCATCTGGTTTCCCTCTTTCTCAGAAAGGTTATTTATAGAATAGTGATAAAGTTTCGAGTTTTGTTCTTGATCTTTTTTCCTGGCTCTTCTTTTCAACACACATAGAATGATGGTATTTCTCAGGTTTCCGTCTGCGGTCTTTTTCAAGTCTCAATCTGCACTCATTTGCCTTGGGTGATCTGATTTATACCTGATGCTTTACTTCCCAACTATATGTTGATGACTTCCAAATTTATATCTCTGGTCTAAACATATTTTTTCAAGCAGAAAATCCATAAATGCAACTCAACATCTTTGCAAAGACATCCTCCTCCCACCGTCCTCTTGTAGTTTTACCTCAGCCCGCTATTATCAAAATTAATCATTTTTTCCACTTTTTTTTTTTTAGATCAAAGTGTGGAAATGTTTATTACATTTGCTTTTCTAAATCAAATAACCTCTAGTCTACATGGTACCAAATGTTAAATCATAATTCTTTTGAAGACTCTCTTCCTCTGCCAGGCACCAATACTAAGTAAATTTTGGAGGAAATAGATTTTCCAGAACACTCAGGCTCAGTCCTCCGCAGACATGTTTACTGTCTTAGACCTCAGGTGTCTACGCAAGTGGATTCTTCTTCTCCTGTTTCCGTGCTATAACTAAGTACAAGAGAGCCTTTGCAGAATTAGGCAGTACACCATCTAGGCAGCCTTCTGGGCCAGGCCAACATTCCCCTCCATGACCATGACTTTTTCACATGATCTTTGCAAAGAAATGGGTTTAAGGACCTTGGCACCCGCAAAACTCTAAATCATAGTCTCCATTCAGTTTTGGCTCTTGAGGAATCTCCTTTACCCTAGATAGAAGTTTTCTGCCTCATGCCACAAATCCCTTTCACAGTTTCCAACTCTGTGAAGTTCTGCTTATTCTCCACTCTACAATCCTAAGAACAGTTGTTAGTTATCCTTTTATTTTCTTTACATCACCTTGTTTCATCAGTATTTGACATGTAATTGATTCAGTCATCAAATTTTAAGGCCTAAGAATCATTTAAAGTTCCCTCTCAGTTGTATCTACATTATCATTGATTCTTAATGTTTATATCTTCAGATATCTCTCAAATCTATTTCCAGCACACTGTTTTTACTGCCACTGTCTTAAGAAGGGGAGCCCTGGTGACACAGTGGTTAAGAACTACGGCTGCTAATGAAAATGTAAGCAGTTGGAATCCACCAGCCACTCCTTGGAAACCCTACAGGGAAGTTCTACTCTGTCCTATAGGGTTGCCATGAGTTGAATCAACTCAACGGCAACAGGCTTGGGTTTATCTTAAGACAGAGCCCTCGGGGCACAATGGTTAAGCGCTCTGCTGCTAAACCAAAACGTTGGCAGTTCCAACCTACCAGTTGTTCCACTGGAGAAGGATGTGGCAGTCTGCTTCCTTAAAGATTTGCAGCCTTGGAAACCCCGTGGGGCAGTTCCACTCTGTCCTATAGGGTTGCTGCAAGTCAGAATCGACTCGAAGGCAATGGGTTTGGCTTTGATACCTTAGCATAAACCTCCATTATTTTTATGTCAATGATCTCACTGCCTCCAGCCTCAATTTCCTTTAATCATTTCTCCAAGCTCCTGACATAATAATATTTACAAAATGAAAATCATATTTTGCTACCACCTACTCCATGCCCACCCACTTTTCACCCGTTAATGAATTGTGTAAGCAAAGTTTTCTTCTTTATCTGGCATTCCACTTCCTCTGGGCGAAGCACTAATACAGTCTTTCTATTCCTTATCTCTTTTGATCTACAATACCTTTGTGACATATATTACCCCATTTTAAAATGAGAAAGTTGAGGATGAGATAGCTTGATTAGTTGAAACAAGTCACCTGCTTTATTTTTGACAGAGTCAAGAATCCTACCAAGCTCTCTTTTATTCATTTATCATTCATACCTGGATCTTCTCTATTTATCCATATCCTTGCCAATGCCCATTACACCACCTTTATTCTAAACAAGCCAAATTACCTGTAGTTTTATTTTCCCCCAAAGCCTACTATTACTTCATCCCTTTGAAATATGCCCTTCACTCTTGTTGCAACAATCATGATGGATTATGTTCTTGACCCAGTCCAATGTGTACTTAGGACAACAAAAATGTCACCATCTTTTACTGACCTTTACTGACAGTCATTGTCTGCATTAGGTGCCTCTTTTATGCACCTAGAGAATCCTATGCACACCACCCTCATAAAAATCTCTTCTCTCTTTCATCATTGTTTTTCTTCTTGAATATTTTCTGTAGTAGAAAGTGAGCTTTGTGAAAATGAGGACTGAACCTTTCATTTTTATACAACACTAGAATAACAAGTGGTACCAGGCATATAGACACAAAGGAAGACATTTTTATTAAATGAATGAATAAATTATTTTAATATTGTTCTTTTTTTTTTCTGTATTAATATTGTTCTGGAAACCCTGGTGGTATAGTGGTTAAGTGCTACAGCTGCAAACCAAAGGGTCAGCGGTTCGAATCCACCAGGTGCTCCTTGGAAACTCTGTGGGGCAGTTCTACTGTGTCCTATAGAGTCGCTATGAGTCAGAATCAACTCGATGGCACTGGGTTTGGTTTTTGGTTTTGGAATATTGTCCTGGTCCATGCTGAGCTCTTATTCCTGGATTGCTACATGGAGTAGTGATGAGATCTATCATAGAACCAGTGACATGTATTTGGCACACGAGGTTCTTTTTCTGTTAAGGTTTTTTGTATTGTATAGATTGTAAAATCACAGAGCTGAAGTTTATTTATCTTCTTTTCCTCTTTGGAGTCTGAATTCTCCACTCCGCATGTTCTTCTCATTTATTTAAACCTTCCTTATACACTAAAATCATTAATACCCTATTCTTTTAGAAATTTCTTCATTCTATCCAAGAATTATTCATCTTCTTTGATAAACTGGATGAAAGCAGTGTTTTTTGTTTTTGTTTTTTTCTTTCCACATTCCCATAATCAAGCCAATTACATTACTTTTCTTGACAGCATAGGTGTTTGTAGAAGGCAGAAGTCAAAGATGGCCCACAAGATTCCTGCCATCTGAATTACACCCCTGTATAATCTCTTCTGCATGAATGTGGGCAGGATTTTGAATATGATGCTATAGTCACTCCGATGATTACATTGTGTTGTATAAGGCTATACCATAGCAGACTGGAAGGAGATTCTTCTGCTGGCTTTGAAGAAGTAAGTGTCCATGTTGTGAGAGGTGCATGTGGCTGGAACCTGAGAACAACCTTTAGGAGTGAGACCATCCCCTGGCCAAAGCCATCAAGAAAATAGGAACCACATTTCTACAACTTCATGAAACTGAATTTTGTCAATAACCATGTAGGACCAAATATGACCAGTGTCTCAGACAACGCTTTGATTTTACCCTGATGAGACCCTGAACAGAGGTTCCAGCTAACCTGTGTTCAGACTCCTGAAGCAGAGAAATTGTCATACAATAAATGTGTGTTGTTTTAAACTTCAATATTTGTGATTATCTGTTATGTCACAACAGGAAACAAATCTACTGCTCTTCTTTTCTGTCAGTAACCCTCTGGACGTTGTTGCGATAATACTTTACTTCATCACTTCCGCATTCCTTTGTTAACAGTGGGACATATTTTTGAGCCATCACATGAATCTCCTCTTCCTTTTTCTTATGGATACCCAATACCCATACTAACCTCAAAACTGCCTTATGCTCCTTTCTGCTGGTCTCCATCAGGTCTGGGAGTTTTTGCTTAACAATGCTTTATTCTGCTCCACTGAGTAGATACAATGCTGTCTGCTTTTAACAAATTGTCACCATTTATCAGCAATTAACACCAGCCTAAAATAGAAGAGAAAGAACTCTCCAAGGATTAGAGAGGAAACCATCACATTTTGACCTTCCAATCTGTGCTTAAAAGGCAAGCTTTGAATGTGTGTGTTCCTGGAATGTTATTAAATGGGGTCTTTAATTTGAATAACATAAGTGGATATATGCATAGTAATTTGAAGATTAATCTTCACAATACAATTTTGAGAAGTCATGGGACATACCATTATCCCCATTTTATCACTTATTGATTTCACCAACGTTATTTAAAGCACAGTAGTAGAGCTGGTCCTGGACCCAACATCCTTTGATGTTGCATGCTCTTCATCTGCCCTAGTTCCTAAGAAACTACGCTGACCATGTTTTTTATTCAAAATTTTATGTTCTTCGTAAGACGCTCAACGAGCCTCTGTTTGTTTTGTTTTAATGCCTGTCTTTTTTTCCAAATATGTTGTGGAAATATTCAAACATATAGCAAAGTTGAAAGAACTTTAGTGTTAATCCATGTTTTCACCAAGATTCTACCATTAACATGTTTTTGTCTTTTATTTGCTATAAATCTCTCATCTATTCATCTTTCTATCCTTCCATCAATTCTTCTTATTTTTGATACACTATAGATTAAATTTCAGAAGTCAGTACAATTGTACCTAAATACTTCAGCATGAATATCTTGAATTACCCAGTACCAACTTCAGCATGAATATCTTGAATTAGAGCTTACTAAATTTTTAGTGGAGTCCCTGGGTGGTGAAAATGATTAACATGCTTGCTGCTAACCAGAAGTTTGAAGGTTCAAGTCCACCTGGAAACACCTAAGGAGAAAGGCTTGATGATCTACTTCTAAAAATCAAAAAATCACTGAATATCCCATGGAGCACGATTCTACCCTGACACACATGGGGTGCCATGAGTCACAATCACGTCCATGGCAACTGTTTGTTCATTTATTTATTTTAGAATGTTTTTTATTTTAGTGTAAGTTTTATATGCAATTAAATGCGTTGACCTTACATATATACATTGCCTGAATTATGACAGATGCACATACTTGTTTAAGACACCTAGAACACAAGACAAATTGATTCACATTATAAAGACTGAGATTTTTTGTGTAACTGCTACATCAATATGCCCCCAGCCTAAAAAGCTTGTTAAAACCCAAACTTGCTTAAACTGTCAGTTTTCCTTGCTAAACTTGAACTTGCAGAATTTATTTCCCAGCCTTACTTACCCTTAGGCCATTTACTTTTGAGAACTGCCTTGCCTGGCACGTCACATTCTTGTTCCCTTGTTTCTTTTACTCCTGAACAACCCATGAACCTGAAACAGAAAACTCTGTTTATGGCCAGAAGGCAGGGGACCCTCACTTTCACAGTGACCCACCTGTTAGCAGTGAATAAGAACTTTGTGCCTTCTCTTTGTGTGTCATCATTTCAGGACATGTTGACAAATAGACATAAAGCTCCTTGCTTTGGACAACAATATAGTACCAACTTGTTAAAAATTTAGTAATAATTCCGATTCCAATTTAGTGAAACATAGATGATAGAGATGGATAGGTAAACAGAGAGAGAGAGTCTTATTTTGGTAAGTAAGGTTTGATTTTGTTTTGCTGGTGCTGTAACTCACATTTAATATTTCGTTTCTTAGAATAACACAACCAGGCTAGAAGACAGGAAGAGCACAGAACCATCCCTAAAACAAGAGGGACTTGGTGCAAATCACACTTGATGTTTATATATACTCCCCACCAGAAATTAAAATAACTCTCCAATCGGGTGAAAAGAAACTGCAAATGGGAGGTAATAATATGTGGCTGTATGCATGTGAATCCTAGTTCTTCTCCAGCACCTGGATCAGTCAAGGTTCACTTCAAAAAGCCTAAAGACTCTAGATATTTTGACCAGTAATGGGTTTATGATAAGGAACTTTGTGCATAGGAATTTTTAAGGACTAGATGCTAGGCTGAGCCTTAAAGAATAATTTTCAGAACATATAGGACTGGCTCTGGGCTGCCCTTGGAGGCATGTTGGAAGCAAGAAATCACCACTGACTCTAATGCTGACAAAACAATTGACTTTTGACATCCAGGAATCTTTAGAATGGAAAAGACAGTGCCAGTGTAGTTTTTCTTTTTTTTACAGTTGCCATTGAGTCCACTCCGAGTCCAGGTACTCCAAAGTTGGAATTAAAAGGCTATAATACAAAAGTTGACCATTCAAATACATCTGCCATTGGCAATGCCACTATGGCACTGGCCTCTGCTCACTCAGGAAGCACAGGAAATTCTCACATTTCTCCAAACTCACTTCTGAAACAACTGAGTGGAGGATAGCCAACTTTTGTGGAAGGGAATCTAACTGATGAAAACACATTTCATTTAGAACTAAAAAAGAAAGTGCAAAGTAATATAGAAAATATAGTTTCTTAGAGAAAAACAAAAACAGGTTAAATGAGTTAATCTATAAAAAAAAAATCTATAGGTCTTACTATATTCAAGCTTTTTACCTTTTTCAGTCTTTACACCAAGTTGTGACCATAGACCTTGCATATTGAAGTGAAAATATTTATTTAATATTCCAAATGCTAAATATCGCTTTTAGAGAAAGAATCAATCATGTCTATACCTGCTTCCTGATGACCTAACATTTGTAATTCAAACATCTAGTCAACCTTTCTGAGCAGCTAAAATATGTCAAGCACTATATAAAAATTTTGTATATGGTGTAAGCAAAGTATATATAGCCCCCACGGTTATGCCCCTTCTTATGGAGAAAAATTCTTGACAACTAAAATATAATTTTTAGAAATTGTCATCAGTTCCAGAATTGTTTGTGAAGGTCATATAATCAGGTTTACTGTATGCTATTTGCGGAGCCCTGGTGGTGCAGCAGTTAAGAGCTTGCTTGCTAACCAAAAAAGAGTTTGGTGTTTTGACCAACCAGCTGCTCCTTGAAAACTCTATGGGGCAGTTCTACTCTGTCCAATAGCGTTGCTATGAGTTGGAATCTACTCTACGGCAATGGGTTTGGCTTTTTTTATATGCTATTAGACATTTAATAAATCATGCCAAAAGTTGTATAATAAGAAAAACACTTATTTGAAAACAGGCAATATTTGACCAAACCACTAAAATTGTTAAAAAAAAAAAAAAACTACTTTACGCAACACGAGCGTTCATTACAAGCATACAATTAAAAAACAATTCTACACATACTAAATATACTTGATTTTTAAAACAGGCCTGTATATTAATCGCTGTAATGTTATTTAAGAGCTAGAGAAATTACTTTGCAGAGAGGTAAACTTACCAACGATTGTCTAGATTTTCTGATATAAGGCAATTTCTACCTAATTACATTGAATTTTCTCAACACTGTTTATATAAAGTTTATTGTATGTTCAGGCTGTATACAGAAATATTCTATTTCTAACTAAGAAAAAATAAAATATCCTTCACAAATTGATTTTCTCACTCTGAACAGGTCATGTTCATATCATGTTAAATAAATTTGAAATTAAATTGAAGAAGTGCATAGCAAAGCAATTGATTTGATATGAAAATAACTCCTTAAGAACTGAAAATGCATATTAATTAAAATATAATTCCAATGAATTGGTATAGCAGAAGCTTAACTAGTGCATAAACTAGTGCATAGAGGCAAAACAGAGTTTTCCCTAATTAATTAGAAAAAAGCAGTTGGATAAAATGACTGAACAAAACTGACCACAAATTCCCCCAGGAGTTTCAGTACATTCTTTGAAATCACCTCAGAAGGGGTGCTCTGAGCTTATATACTTTACAGAGCTAGTTGATACCATTTGACAGAAACTAAGAATAAAGGGGTTAACTCAATTTCAAGTTTGTCTTTAAAAAAAATAAGGCACTCCCAAATCTCCTCTTGTGAGAAATGGAAGTGAATTGCTCTAAGTGGTTGAAGGGCTGAAATAGATCAGAACAGTTAATCTCTGCCCTTGATAAGAGGATGGCTTAGCTTATTTCTTCTTTAGAACAATGTGCATTCGATGATTGTTTGCATTTCTTTGAAACAAAAAGACCTACAGAACTTTTAAGCAAATGTATTATTCAGCAAGTATAGTCATTTCCAGGGAAAACAACTAATCACTACGGCAAAGGGCTGCATGTTTACTGGAACAGTTCTTGTAATTTTGAATTCTTTGTTTCATATGCTTCTTTAGTTAATATTAACAGAGGGCAGAAAGGAAAAAATTGGCTTCTAACTTATTTATGCCAAGTCATAATTGGGGAAGTTTCAAGCATGTTTCACAGTAGGAACAACATATGTTTTGTTTTCTTGCTTTTCTAATTTTGTTTAATCTTTGATAATGAGAAATATTGTATTTCTCATAAACATGTATCCTTACTAAGTAGGAATTAATGTGTACCAACATCCATTTGGTCCCCAAGGACCATCTACCACAACCTCTTTCAAACATGATCTTTTCTTAGATAAGATTTGAAGAACATAAGCAGGTCAGTATCTCCAACAATCTATGCAATTGCTAGAGAAGGACATCATGTTTGGTGAAGTGGAGGATCAGGGAAAATGAGGAAAACCATCAATGAGATGGATTGACATAATAGCAGCGACAATGGGCTCAAACATATCAAAGATCTCGATGGCACTGGGTTTGGGTGGTGATAGTGCAGGACTGGGTGATGTTTTGTTCTGTTACACATAAGGTCACTGTGAGTTGGAGCTGACTGGATGGCACTAACAACAACATTCCAACAGAGCATATTTTGATGTAGCCCATAATAATGCAGGATTATGGAGCTCTTCTCTCCTGTAGCTCATTACGATATTGCCTAATTTTCATATTAGCGAACATAACAAATAGCTTCAAAGATATGCAACAATGGGGCAACGATGGTACCATCAATATATATTCATTCAAAAAAATTCAATTGAATATTTTTAAGAGCAGAAACAGCGGTGTAGTTTTTGCATCTCCCCATATCTCTGCAGAAAATAAAGCAGTACCAAAAAGTTAGACATAATCATCTACAGTTAAACTAGGGGCAAGATATCCCCACGAGCTCTAAAACATGAGCAGTTGGTGACAAACTATCAGCAGCTATAATACCAACATAGTAGAAGCATCTGTTTGGAGGAAGCGGAACTAGGGAAATCAGGCTTCTGTTGGCTTAGAAATGGAATTTTAATTTCCATGCATTAAAACACTTCAAATATGTTTACATCAAATAGTTTATATTTATACTTTTAAAACAGTAAACTTTGGAGAATGCTGGATAAATAACTTATCATTTTGGAACCTAGTAAATAAATGTAAAAAATCTAGCATCTATCCTGACTTTCCTATATGAATTGTACTTCATGAAACTACATAGTTGATATGAAATAGTTTTTTTTCTATGTAAGTTGTTCAGCTAATAGAATTACACTATCATTATTGTGCATCCACAAATGAAGAAATGGATCTGTAAAATAATTATTAGTATTTAAAAGCATCGCAGAAAGAGAAAAAAACAGGACATTATTACGTGCTTCCTGAAAGAAATGTACAATATCATCTATGACATAATTATCATCCCTGCCCCGCCCCCAAAAATGATCAAATCTCCATTTGATCAAGACTCTAAAACTATTTACAGGAAATAAAAGGAACAGAGGAAATGCTGTATGACACTATAAAGATATAACCAGAGATACCAAGATTATGAAGCTCTATAAGATAAACGGCCTAGAAGCAATGGCTAAAATCTAAAATTTGGTGAATACAGGAAGTTCAGTCTACCCCCAACAGAATAAATGCAAAGAAAATATAAGCTATGCATACCATAATCGAATTGTCATTTTCTATGAGAAAATTTAAAAAGAAGCCAGGGGTAAAAACACATTACACACAGAGGAAAACAATGATAGGAATGATGGCTGGCTTCTCATAACCCCAGATGCCAGAAGGCAAAGAAGTAACACCTTTAAAATTCATTAGGGAAAATAAAATGTTAAATCAGAATGCCATAATCAGGGAAAGATTTTCAAAAACAAGGCTGAAATCAAAACATTTCCAGATAACAAAAGCTAAGCAAATTCATTGCCAACAGACCTGCATTTCTAGAAATGTTAGAGAAAGTTCTTCCATCTTAAGGGAAACAATACCAGATGGAAACTCAACCAACAGGAAACAGTAAAGAATGCCAAGTGATAAATATGTGAGCAAATATAGATTACCTTTTGTTTTCTTCAGTCCTTTAAATTCAAATTATCTGTTTAAAAATTATATTATGTATATATTAAATATTTAGAAGTAAAGGATATGACAACAAAAAGATCACAGATGGTAAGGGTTGAAACAGAATTAAACTTGAAACAGAACGTTAAACTTCTTATATTTCACCTGAAGTGGTAAAGCGCAGTAATATACTCTCAGTAGATTGTGATAAATTTAGAAATATGTTGTAACCACTCCCATAAAAATACAAAAAGAAACCCTGGCTGTCAAGTCGATTCTGACTTATAGTGACCCTATAGGACAGAGTAGATCTGCCTCACAGGGTTTCTAAGACTGTAATCTTCACAGAAGCAGACTGCTACATCTTTCTCCTGTGGAGCTGCCGCTGGGTTTGAACTGCCAAACTTTTGGTTAGCAGCCAAGATCTTAACAACTGAGCTACCAGGGTTCCTCTTAATCACCACAGTAGCCGCCAAATAAACTATTTAAAAAGTCATTCTAAAAGGCAAATTGAAAAAAAAAAAAAAAAAAAGGAATAGTTTAATAAAGAAAAGAAAAAGACGTAAAAATACAATAAAAGAAAAGCAAAACAAACAAAAAGATGGTAAAAAGAAAAAACAAAATCCGTTGGCATGGAGTCGATTCTGAGTCATAGCAGCGACCCTATAGGACAGAGCTGAACTGCCCCTTAGGGTTTCCAAAGAGCAGCTGGTGGATTTGAAAAGCGGCTCATGGATTCGAACTACTGGCCTTTTGGTTAGCAGACGAGCCCTTAACCTACACCACCAGAGCCCCCAAAATAGAAAAAATCTTCAGTTTCTTCATCTTTGGCTTTAGTTGTTGGTGCATAAATTTTAATAATAGTCATATTAACTGGCCTTCCTTGTAGGCATAGGGATATTATCCTATCCCTGACAGCTTTATACTTCAGGATAGATCTTTAAATGATCTTTTTGACAATGAATGCAATTCCACTCCTGTTCAAGCTGTCATTCTTGGCAGAGTAGACCATACGATTGTCTGATTCAAAATGGCCAGTACCAATCCATTTCAGCTCACTAATGCCTAGCATATTGAAGTTTATGCATTCCATTTCATTTTTGACGATTTCCAATTTTCCTAGATTCATGTGATTGATCAGATAATAAATGCCCTCTTTATACATTCAGCTTATCATGTCTATACATTTTTTAAATGATTATTCTATTTGGTCAATATGTTTAATGATGTAAGGCTTATAGCCTGATTACTAACCACTGTGGACATTAGAGCCTAAAGGTTCGCATTGATTGTGATTGCGTTTTGGGACACCAGCACGGTCAGGAATGAGAGAAGCAGGTGTTTATAGGGTGAGGCAAGTCTTTCTCAACCTTTGCATGAGGTGTTGTGTCTGTATGTGTGTACATGGGGTAATTTTCAATTATTTCATTTTACATAATATTGCTAATAATGAATTCCAGGACATAAATTTTAGACCAGATGACTGGACTTGTTAAAATAGCAACGTTGCTGAAGTCAGAGTCAAATCAGAAGTCTTCAGAAGAATAAACTTGTGCATAAATCCATCTTTTTTTGTTAAAACTTATATGTTAAAATCATTTAAGTGCTAAAGTGTCATAGAAATAAAATTGAAAAATCCTATGAAGTCATGTAGTTTGGACCCCAAACATTTTATAAATTCTTCTATGTATTCAATGCGTTCATAACCAGGAATAACTTAAAAGACATAGAAAATATATATATTTAGCTCTCAAATACATATCTATGTTGTGTTGTAATGGCTCAAGGAATCTTCTAAACATTATTTTGCATCTCCTAACCCAAAGGTTGGTCATTTGACTCTACAGGTGCCTCAGAAGGTAGGTCTGATGACCTGCTTCTGAAAGGTCACAGCCTAGAACCCTCTATGGAGTAGTTCTACTCTGCACACTTGGGATCACCATGACCTGAAATGTACTCAATAGCAACTAACAAAAAAAAGAACAATTTTTTTCCTCTAGGAAGGGAGTGGGGTGGTACCATGTGTCTTAACACATAATCATCAGTAAGTTTCACAGAAAGGTTGTTGTCAAGGCATTGAAAGAATGGGACCAAGGACAGACAGTCTTCCTTCTTCCTTTGGCAAAGTGCCAGGCTGTAGAAAACTGCAGAGGAGGCTGCGTGAAGTGAGCCTAAAAGGGAGTGACAAGGTTAAATTTCATCAACAAAATCTTGTCTAGGTGAGGCGTTCAATATATAACTATTTGAGTAAAAGTCTTATCTAACACTCTTGATTTTAATATTTGGGTGACAGAAAACATATCTTGTATTTCTGTATCTTTATCAACATTTGTAATAAATATCCTGCAACTCTGTGAGATCCCACTCAGCGTACTAACATCTTTTTGGCGTGGGTCTCCGAAAGTCTTGACTAACAACGGACACGTTAGGAAATACAGTCATCCCTCCCTGTCTGTGGGGGATTGGTTTCAGGACCCCAGTGGATACCAAAACACGTGGATGCTCAAGTTCCTTATATAAAATGGCATAGTTTTTGCATATTCTCCTGCATACTTTAAATCATCTCTGGATTACCTATAATACCTAATATTATGTAAATAAAATAGTTGTTATACAATATTAAGTAATAGTGACAATTAAAAAGTCTGTTTTTTTTGTTTTTTTTCCTTTATCTCTCCAAATATTTTCCATCCGTGGTTGTTTGAATCCACGGATGGGGAACCGCGCAGATACGGAGGGTCAACAGGTGACAATTAGTCCTGTAAAGGTTAAACTTCTGCTACATCATAGAATGCACTAGAAGGTGAAATAAACCTGCTATAAAGAGTTCTCTTGTCACCTCCTTTCCATCCATCTCGTGCCATGCACATTTATATATGTACACAATGTGCATTTGTATAGGTGAAACTAATTTTTTTTTTTTTAATTTATGATGAGTAACATACTGAGTAAAATGCATAAAGCTACAGAAGTTTTTACTAGGCTTACACATGCATTAATGACCACACAAATCAAGCACTCCAAAGATGCCCTTGTTCTTTCAACTATTCCATTATCTCTTTCCTAGAAGTAACTAATATTCTGATGATTAAGATCGCCTGTTGTTGAACTTTATGTATACAGAATCAGGTATCATAGACTGTTTTTGTATCTAGATTTTTTCCTCCACCATAGTATCCGTGAGGTTCCCTCATGTTGTTTTGTGTATGGGTAGTTCATTCTTTTTTCCTGATTTTGTACATGGGCTCCCTCTGCCATTACGCTTCATGACCTGATGCAGTCTATGGCATATGCCAGGCTTAGCACTACAGCAAGGGTTTTCTTCCCAATGGTCGTCGACTCACTGCTACTTTTCCAAAGTTTGAGGTAATGTAAAGTTTGACTGCTTTTCAGTCAATTCTATTTAAATGCCTTGAAATTACTCATTTAGGCGTTAAAAATTTGCACATTCCTTTTCAATAGAGAATAAGATCAGAACATGTGGATTAATTTATTTTCAAGCAGAAATTCACATTGTTTTATGCCATTTATTTTTTCAGATCAGTCCTGTTGGGGCAGGGGTTAAGAGCTCAGCTGTTAACCAAAAAGTCAGCAGTGTGAACCCACCAGCCACTCCATGGAAGTAAGATGCTGCGGTCTGCTTCCATAAAGATTATAGCCTTGAAAACCTCATAGGGTAGCGCTACCTGTCCTATATGGTCGCTGTGAGTCAGAATCGCATCCACGGCGATGGATTTATTCTTTGAAAATTATACACCAATTTCAACAATACACTGAGTTCTAATAAGGGAAAGGAGCTCTGCTCAATATAGGTCATAAAATTATAAAGAAGTCCAGAAGTACTGTAAACACACACACACACACAAAGCAGAAAGCATTAGGACAGAAGTATATATTTTATGCTACAGAGGTACTGATGACAAAAGATGAAATGTATTAAATCCTGGAAAGGAAAGACAGGGATAGTGGATGCTACCGCTGGACATTTATAATGGGAGTGAAAAAGCAGGTTTGGTTTTTAATAGATCAAAATTGTCCTGAATATGGAAATTAATAAAATAAAATCCATGCAATACATATTCATGCATTCACAAAGAAGAAACATGTAAAATACACAGAGTAGGGGACATTGGGGGTTAGTAATAGCAACTTTTTTCTACCAGTCACAATATTACAGAATTCATTTAGTTCATTACTTCTGGGTGGCATTCAAGTTGGCTTAAGTTTCAGATTAAGTTGAACATCTTTAACTGGTATTTATATTTTTCTTTCTGTAATCATGGCATTATGATTATCAATATTACTGTAAAAGCTCTTGAAACAGCTGGGTTTAAACTGTACCACGTTAAGGTACTCACAGTGAAATATCATTTCCTATACTTCTTTTTTATTGCTATTGATTTCTGATGATGTGCCAGACCCTTGTTTTGGCATCTGAGATTTTAGAGGGTTGTTAGGTTAAAAGAGCTTAAGTATAAAAGTATATTGAAAAATGTTTTGACTAACTTGAAAATTTTTCTGGTAGACCTTTTTTCTTACAGAATATGTTATTTCAACCATTTCCTTTAGTCAAAAGGCATATCTTATAATAATTGAGATTTTAGATGCAAGGTATTTTTAAATAATAATAACAGAGAGACTTCCTCTTTTAGGTATATGTCACATTTGTTCATAAATAGCTCACAGCCCCCTGTTACTATTCATATTAATCACTCTAATAAAATACCAACAGGGAACAAATTGTCAAGATATTTTCTGTTAACTAACTTGCAACTTTGTTTGAAATGATTTAGGATTAACCTTACTTAGTTTTCTATTCAAAAGCTCTCAGAGTATAAAAATAGATTTTTATGGGCTGGACCACAACAGGTTTTTTTATATGTTTCTAAATTTTGATAAGTGCTTACTGTAAATTCTCTATTAAGACAAGGGAAGACAGAAACTTTGTTTAAGCCAGAGGAAATGTTAAAAATGATGGCTAGGGAACTTTTGTTTTTGAAGGCTTTTATAAAATATTTACCCACAAGTCAATACAATGAAGAGATCACACAGTTGCAACACTCAGATGCTTCAGTTGTCAATCTCCATCACAGTTGCCCCAGGCCTCTTAAGAGAAAGCTACACTTCAGAGGAAAGGTGATGAAGTTTTCATCCAACAGTTAAAAACCCCTGCAACTCTCCTTGACTTTTCTTTCTCAAGATGGTTTAGAAGTGATTGAAGTAGGTAACATTCTGTCAAAATAGTGCTATGTGAAAGGAATTTCTTAACAATATCTAGCTGCTACACAAAATGCCCCCACACAGTTCTGTCGGCCTTTGTATGTATCGCTATTTATTCAAGTAGATTTATTGAATTATGAATATGCTTAATGGGCCAGATTCCCTGTGTCCCATAATTAAGAAACTATAGTAGCTCTCATAAAAGACGCTGAAGCAAAACAAGCCCTGCGTTAAATTGCGAATTCTTAAAACATGTAATTTTCCATAATTGTCAGGATTTTCTGGTGCACTATTTGCCTTATTTGCCAAATGTTTAGTATTAAGGAAAGAAAAAATGTTTCATGACTTCAAGTTTGTTTTTTATATTTTTCAGAAGTTTGAAAAATGATGTATATTACATGGTTGACTGGTTATTTTATTCAAACACTCAAGAAAAATGCATTCCAGTTGTTCATCTCTCACGTCTCCTCCTTTAGTTCAGGTAAGTTTGTATATTCTTTCCTTTTCTGTGGGGAGAGGTGCCAGCAGACTTTTGATTATGGCAGAAACATTTTTGTGTGGGAATTAAGGCATGAATGTTCTATCAAAAAAATCATTTTTTCCCTTCAAATCTAGCTAAGCAAACATTTCTAAAATAGGAATATTCTTGTTCTTGATATTGGACTGGATGAAGCTCTGATATCTAGGATTCTCTTTCAGTATTATGAGAGATGTAGAGCTTGTGTTGATTTACATAAACTTCTGCTTTTTCAATCTCTGAAACAAGTTATGGCACTCTCTATGTGGGTGAAGTAAGAGGAGCCAAAGAGCTTACCAGCCGCACTCTTGCAATGCCTTTTCTCAAATACATTAGCTCTTCATTAGCATCCTCTTTCTAAATAACTCTATTAATATAGTGTTTTTTCTTTCTATAGAAAGAGAAACTCCATATGCTCATTCTATTCAGAACAGAGTTTAGAATTATATCGAGACTTATCTGGTGTTGAATAACGTACCGATACACTTGTTGCAGGCTTGAGTGATGTCCCAGAAAGGAATGCCTTTTTGAGAAGTAGGGTTTCATGGTAGGCAAGCCCACATTTTTTTTTACTTCAGAGAACTGTGAAATCTGAAAATGCTATTTTCATTCATGCTATCATTCAGGAACAGAGAAATAAATCTGAAAATACGTATTTACCTTTTGATATCAGTAGGCGTTTGTTGTTGTTGTTAGGTGCTGCTGAGTCAGTTCTGACTCCTAGCGACCCTACGCACAACAGAACGAAACACTGCCTGATCCTGCACCATCCTTACAATCGTTGTTTTGCTTGAGCTCATTGTTGCAGCCACTGTGTCAATCCACCTCGTTGAGGGTCTTCCTCTTTTCCGCTGACCCTGTACTCGGCCAAGCATGATGTCCTCCTCCAGGGACTGATCCCTCCTGACAACATGTCCAAAGTATGTAAGACGCAGTCTCACCATCCTTGCCTCTAAGGATCATTCTGGCCGCATTTCTTCCAAGACAGATTTGTTCGTTCTTTTGGCAGTTCACGGTATAGTCAATATTCTTTGCCAACACCACAATTCATCAACTCTTCTTTGGTCTTCCTTATTCATTGTCCACTTTCACATCCATACGATGTGATTGAAAATACCATGACTTGAGTCAGGCACACCTTAGTCTTCAGGGTGACATCTTTGCTCTTCAACACTTTGAAGAGGTCCATTGCAGCACATTTATCCAATGCAATGCATCTTTTGATTTCTTGACTGCTGCTTCCATGGCTCTTGATTCTGGATCCAAGTAAAATGAAATCCTTGACAACTTCAATCTTTTCTCTGTTTATCATGGTGTTGCTCATTGGTCCAGTTGTGAGGATTTTTGTTTTCTTTATGTTGAGGTGCAGTCCATATTGAAGGCTGTGGTCTTTGATCTTCATTAGTAAGAGCTTCAGGTCCTCTTCACTTTCAACAAGCAAGGTTGTGTCATCTGCATAATGCAGGTTGTTAATGAGTCTTCCTCCAATCCTGATGCCCAGTTCTTCTTCATATAGTCCAGCTTCTCGTATTATTTGCTCAGCATACAGATTGAATAGGTATGGTGAAAGAATAAAACCCTGACGCACACCTTTCCTGACTTTAAACCAATCAGTATCCCCTTGTTCTGTCTGAACAACTGCCTCTTGATCTATGTAAAAGTTCCTCATGAGCACAAGTAAGTGTTCTGGAATTCCCATTCTTCGCAGTGTTATCCATAGTTTGTTATGATCCACACAGTTGAATGCCTTTGCATAGTCAATAAAACACAGGTAAACATCTTTCTGTTATTCTCTGCTTTCAGCCAGGATCCATCTGACATCAGTAATGGTTCCACGTCCTCTTCTGAAACCAGCCTGAATTTCTGGCAGTTCCTTGTCGATATACTGCTGCAGCCTTTTTGAATGATCTTCAGCAAAATTTTGCTTGCTTGTGATATTAATGATATTGTTCTATAATTTCCACATTTGGCTGGATCACCTTTCTTGGGAATAGGCATAAATATGGCTCTCTTCCAGTCAGTTGGCCAGGAAGCTGTCTTCCATATTTCTAGGCATAGACGAGTGAGCACCTCCAGCGCTGCATCTGTTTGTTGAAACATCTCAATTGATATTTCATCAATTCCTGGAGCCTTGTTTTTCACCAATGCCTTCAGAGCAGCTTGGACTTCTTCCTTCAGTACCATTGGTTCCTGATCAAATGCCACCTCTTGAAATGGTTGAATATCAACTAATTCTTTTTGGTATAATGACTCTGTGTATTCCTTCCATCTTCTTTTGAGGCTTCCTGCATCGTTTAATATTTTCCCCATGGAATCCTTCACTATTGCAACTCGAGGCTTGTATTTTTTCTTCCGTTCTTTCAGCTTGAGAAATGCCAAGCGTGTTCTTCCCTTTTGGTTTTCCATCTCCAGTTCTTTGCACATGTCATTATGATACTTTATTTTGTCTTCTCTAGAGGCCCTTTGAGAAATTCTGTTCAGTTCTTTTACTTCATCAATTCTCCTTTTTGCTTTAGCTGCTCGATGCTCAAGAGCTAGTTTCAGAGTCTTCTCTGACATCCATCTTGGTCTTTTCTTTTTTTCCTGTCTTTTCTGTGACCTCTTGCTTTCTTCATGGATGAACTTGCATATGAGCAATTGATGGTCTGTTCCACACTTGACCCCTGGCCTTTTCTGACTGATGATATTGAGCTTTTCCATCAGCTCTTTCCACAGATGTAGTAAACTTGATTTCTGTGTGTTCCATCTGGAGAGGACCATGTGTATAGTTGCCGTTTATGTTGGTGAAAGAAGGTATTTGCAATGAAGAAGTCATTGGTCTTGCAAAAATCTTTTATTCGATCTCTGGCATTGTTTCTATCACGAAGGCCATATTCTCCAACTACTGATCCTTCTTCTTTGTTTCCAACTTTTGCATTCCAATCACCAGTAATTATCAATGCATCTTGATTGCATGTTCGATCAATTTCAGACTGTAGCAGCTGATAAAAATCTTCTATTTCTTCATCTTTGGCCCTAGTGGTTGGTGTGTAAATTTGAATAATAGTTGTATTAACTGGTCTTCCTTGTAGGCATATGGATATTATCCTATCACTGACAGCATTGTACTTCAGGATAGATCTTCAAACGTTCTTTTTGACAATGAATGCAACACCATTCCTCTTCGAGTTGTTCAATCCCAGCATAGTAGACTATACGATTGTCCAATTCAAAATGGCCAATACCAGTCCATTTCAGCTCACTAATGCCTAGGATATCGATGTTTATGCGTTCTGTTTCATTTTTGACGATTTCCAATTTTCCTAGATTCATACTTTGTACATTCCAGGTTCCGATTATTAATGGATGTTTGCAGCTGTTTCTTCTCATTTTGAGTTGTGCCACATCAGCAAATGAAGGTCCCAAAAGCTTTACTCTATCCACATCATAAAGGTTGACTCTACTTTGAGGAGGCAGCTCTTCCCCAGTCCTCTTTTGAGTGCCTTCCAACCTGGGGGGCTCATCTTCCAGCACTATATCAGACAATGTTCTGCTGCTATTCATAAGGTTTTCACTGGCTAATGCTTTTCAGAATTAGACTGCCGGGTCCTTCCTAGTCTGTCTTAGTCTGGAAGCTCAGCTGAAACCTGTCCTCCATGGGTAACCCTGCTGGTATCTGAATACTGGTGGTATAGCTTCCAGCATCACAGCAACACACAAGCCCCCACAGTACGACAAACTGACAGACACGTGGGGGAGTAGGCATTTAAGGGTTAAAAATAATTGTGCAACGCCTTTAATAATATTAAGATAATATATCAATAAAGAGTGGGCTCGGTTCTCTTAGCCAGCCTCCAGAGGCAGCGACAAGATTCCTATCTAGGAAGCCAAGGAAAGAGAAGTGTACTTCCATTCACTCAAGAGCTTTACCTGGCTGCTGTTAAGACTTTGTGCTAGGCTCTGTTGTCAGCTAATAAAAACAATTCTTTCTGTACATTGAAATTCAATGTATTACTTGGGCCTTGTGTTGTTAGTCAATGGTTATTAAGAAGCTTGCAGGCATCTTATATATTGAGGGCAAAGGAAGCTGAATGCTAGGTAAAGACAAAGGCGGCCCTTCAACAAAATTATAACGAACTTTATTTAATCCATGCCAACGACGTTCCCTTTCAGTGCTATTTACATTCCGTTTGATTTTCTGCCCCCTGTTTTTTTTTTTCTGACCCCGGGTGCGGGAGAGCCTGGCTCAATTACAAGATAAAGGCTCAAGATATTTTACAAAAGTGGCATTACTGGGTATTATGTAATCCTTTTCCTTTTCTGTCTCTTTTGGTTGCATGACCTCTCTTTTCTGATCTATCTTCTTTAACATAGCTCACTGTATAACAGATTTTTTATAACAATCTTAGTTCCTGTTCATTCATAATAATGTTTTCAGATAATTTTGAGTTTTTATAAATTCCACCATGGCTTCATTTGTAAACCACTTAAATTTATTGAACGCTAAGGTAATTACCTTTGTCACCTGTACTACCTCAAACTCCAGCGTAGCTCTTTCTCGAAAGTTAACAGTCAACCAGTGTCTTCATGACTTTTGTAGAATATGGCACCTGCAATACTTGCTCAGCTTTATCTATGATATAGGTGTTAACTCCATAATGCCTCACTTCTCTTTTTACTGAAGTTTTCACCAGATGTCCAATTTTCCACTTCATTTTTGTATCAACCAATTCAAATCCCCATAATTTTTTGCAAACCCCAGTTCTGAAATTTATGTTCTATTTTGTATCCTAAGCAACTTCCTTTAAGCCTCAGCCTGCTCTCTGAATGTTCACATTCTTTTCCTGATTAAATCTGGGTTTCTGTGGAAGATTCCATCTCCTCTGCAGCTCTCTCAAGTAGACACTCATTTTTTTTTCCCCTAACTTATGAAACTCAGGGCTTAGTGGTGAGGTATGGGATTCATACTGTTCTCCATTAAACTAAAAAAAAACTAAACCCATTGCCATCGAGTTGATTCGGACTCACACTGACCCTATAGAACGGAGTATAAAGGCCCCATAGGGTTTCCAAAGCAGTGCATTTTTATGGAAGCTGAATCCCAGATCTTTCTCACAGGGAGCAGCTGGTGGGTCCGAACTGCTGTACTTTTGGTTAGCGGGCTTAACCATGGTGCCACCAGGACTCCTTGTTCTCCATTCCCGCTTTTGGATCATTTTCTTACCTTCCTCCTTCAAAACTCAGAGTTCGTTTGACACTCATGTCAACTGATTATTTCATTCAGCACTTCCCTGTGTAGTTGTCATCTCCGACCTGGTTGCTCTCCCTTTTTTTTTTTTTTTTTTTAATCTTTTCCTCCTTCTGTCATTAATCTGGGTGACGTTAGTATCATCCACAAGGTAACTTGCTTCATAGTTCCATAACCTCTTAGCATCCAACAATATTCAGCTGTTAATACCCATAAGAACTCGTTGCCCTCGAGTCAATTCTGACTGGTAGCGTCGACCCTATAGAACAAATTAGAACTGCCCCGTAGGGTTTCCAAAGAGTGGCTGGTGGATTTGAAATGCCATGCTTTGGGCTGGCAGCTGTAGCTCACCGTAGCTCTTAACCACTGCACCGCCAGGGATTCATTAACACCCATAGTCACCGCTCTTGTCTGTAATAAGTGCACCAAATCTAATACCTCAAGACCGTGCAGACTCTGACTCTAGCACTACCTGCGAGTAATTCTAAAACCTCTTTCAAACGATCAAAACATTAATACTATCTATTTTTAAATAGTTTATTGACTTTTTAAATATTTCCTTGAGAAATTATACACTTAACAAACTTAAAAATTAAAAGCTTACCATGAAATAAAATAGCTACTACTAAGTCCTTTTCTAGAGGGAGCAATTTTTGATCCCTTTAGCTGTTTTTTCCATTTTTTTTTTTTTTCTCTTATACGATTAGCAATGCTATTATTATGTTTTAATTTTTAGGTATAACATATAATAACTGTAAGGGAAGATGGGGCTTTAGCACGCTAATGATATCTCAACACATAGTGCCAATCTCCCACAAATCATGGGTCACAGCTTTTGGTAAATCATTATTCACTGTTAACATTTTAAGAGAATGTAAATATTATTCACAGCTCAGCAATGGAGTGTATAATTTCCATAATAATATGAAGTACGTTCCTTTCTTCTATAATTTTTCTTTCTTCAGCATTAAGAATTTTCTTGTTACATGAATGGATTGCTCTTGTCTCCCTTGAAGCAAGAAATTTAGCCATATCTGGCTAGTGAAATGCAGTTAAGAGGGGCCAGAAACTTTTAGTGAATGTAATGCAGTGGAGAAGTGTATGGATGCCCTGCGCACTCATGTCCTTCCTCCTTTCTGCTGTCTGGAGTATGAAGACAATGGTAGGAGTTTGAGCACCTAATTTTTGTGTTTTGATGTTTGCTTTATTTTCACACTATTTCTTAGATAAATTACTTCCATCATTTTAGTCTGTTTATATTTATTATGCTTTTCTCCTCTTTCTTTTTGTTCTACTGATGGGAGAACTTTCCAATATGCCTGATGCTCTAATTTTAGTTCCTTTTCTTAATATTTTATATACATATAAATTGGTAGTTATTGTTTTTTCTCTTTCCTAGAAATTTTTCTCCACCTGATTTTCCAATGCTCTTATTAAATTGAATGAGCACTTCTCGAAATAGTGATTTAGCGCTTCCCGAAACACCAGGTTAAAAACTGAAAAGTATTCTTTTTTCTCTCAGAAATTAGAATTGTACCTGAGATAGCCTATGTAATACAGCATGTGGATCATTGTCAGCCACAGGATGGATGTGACCTTGCACAGATATATTAAAAGACTTAGTGAATGGTCTCCTCTCTGCATGTGCACTCCTGCCATTCCAGCAAATTCAGAGGTTATCCTCTCCCATATTTCTTCTGACATGAACAGGTACTGTAAGGCAGGTAATTGTATTCACCATTGCATATTTTCTATGACAGTAATTCTGAACTTGAAAGCTATCTAATGAGAGCCCATCTTAATATTTAGAATTTTATATTAGAATTAATATACATATAAGCCAAATATACATATATATTTAGTTTTGACATATATGGATGCATTTGTTGCAAATAGATGGTTTAACACTTTATATTATGGTTTGTATGATTCTATGATTTGTAAAATTCCTTTTTTAAATTTAAATTTTAGTACAGTAATATTATAACTTTTCATATATTTTAAATTTCTTTTATGCATAATTTCTCTAAACTATCTCAGAGAAATGCCACATTACACTCTATTTAATTAAAGGAAAAGTGATAAGATGAATACTACTTTTCCTGTCTTAAAAAATGCAATGTATGGCAATGAATGTTCATCACAATTTATTTTATTTTATGCTATTTACCGAGATGGAGTATATTATCTCTCATACATTTTAATGAAAGTAAAAATTGAGCTTAAAATCATGAAACACATTTTCATCTAAAGTACAATAAAAAAATTAAAAATACAACCTAAAAAAAATGAAACATACTATCACTAAAAGAACATTTTATACTACATTTTATTTATTGGCATTCAATTAGATGTAGTTTTTTTAGTAGCATGAGATGGATTTACTATTAACTGTGCAAATTTTATGAGAAGATGACATGTTATATCTTCTCACTCCCTAGAGGCCACAGTAATTTACTTATCTTGTGCAAGAAAAGAACTTAGCATTTACTTCACAATACTATGCTTCAAGAGTTTGCAGGGAGGTAGAATGTGGAACTAATGCCTTTCATTACTGCACTCTGATCCTATAAATGAAATTCTTAAATCTTGAAATCATTCCAGAGTAGAAAGAAAGTACTGACCGAGAAATACTGATTCATTAGTAATAGGGAGGAACACTTTAGCAAGAAGTTCTAGTCTTCTACCAGAAAGCTCCCTTTTAGGGTAGTGTCTTAGTCATTTAGTGCTGCTATAACCGAAATACCACAAATGAATGGCTTTAACAAAGAGAAGTTTATTTCCTCACAGTAAAGTAGGCTAAAAGTCCAAATTCAGGGCATCAACTCCAAGAGAAGACTTTCTCTCTCCACCAGCCTTCCCATCAATGTTCCCCCTGACCAGGAGCTTCTCTGCACAGGGACCTCAGGTCCAAAGGATGAGCTCTGCTCCTGGTACTGCTTTCTTGGTGGTATGTGGTCCTCAACTCTCTTCTTGCTTCCTTTTCCTTATATCTCTCATGAGATAAAAAGTGGTGCAGACCACACCCCAGGGAAACTCCCTTTACATTGGATCGCGGATGTGACCTTAATAAAGATGTTACAATCCTACCCTAATCTTCCTTAACATAAAATCACAATCACAAAATGGAGGACAACCACACAATACTGGGAATCATGGACCAGTCAAATTGATAAACACATTTTTGGGGGAACATAATTCAATCCATGACAGGTAGTTAGGAAGTTAATAATAAGGAAGTTAAAAGTTCCCGGTAGAGATATGTTTTCATTGAGTTTCCTCACTTGCATACTATGAGCAGTACTCTGTTGGGCACTTGAGGAAGACACTCTATAGCATAAGCTCTCTGTGTATCTCTTCTCCTCATAACTCTGCCCTGCAAAATTCTAGCTGGCCAATTTCACCTCCCCAAATCAGGTAATCTGCCAGGCTATGACGTGGTCTCCTCCTCATGCTGTTACCTGGAAACTCCCTCAAGGGTGCAGGTTGGGGCAATTGTAAGACTCACTTTGTTTTCTCTCTCTCAAGGCTCACTGTCTTTTGTTACCTGATGTCATACGGATTATGAACCTTGGCCAGAGTGGAGGACTGTTTCCACGATTTTTTAGGTACATTTTTTCTGTCTCTGATAGTAATAAATAATCTTGAAGAAAATATGGAAGTGGACCAAAAAGAAAAAAAATAGTAAGTCTCGTAACATCTTCGTGAAAACACCATGCCGTTATTGTTCCTTTCTCTTGACCATGGCATTATCTAGGAGAGAGCTGTGCCATTTCTTACTTCCTCCGCTTTACCTCATCCTCCTCATTTTTCTTGGTTTTCATTCATTTATTCATTTATCCAACAGGTGACTTTTGAATATTTATTATGTTCTCCAAAATGTAAAAGGTGCCTTTCCTCAGGGAATTTCTATGAAAATTCTTCTTTTATATAATCTGTCCCTGAATGAGTTCGATGACACCATCTATGTGTTTACAACTACCTTTTGGATGAAAGGCGGGTTCACTGAAGCATTAAAACCAGGGATTTAATTGTCGGGTTTACATTTTAGAAAGATGAGTACGTCTGGAAAGTGAAGAATGGATTAATGGTCAGGGATGCTTGGAAAGAAGCTAATTAGAAGGTTGATTTTGGAGCCCTGGTGACACAGTGGTTAAGAGCTTGGCTGCTAACTAAGAGGTGGGCAGTTCAAATCCACTAGCCACTCCCTGGAGTGTAGAGGCAGCTCTACACTATTCTGTAGGGTTGCTATGTGTCAGAATTGACTCGATGGAAACGAGTTTGGTTTTTTTAAGGTAACCCAAGCAAAAGATGTTGCAGGTCTGGACTTGGGTGGTGGTCATAAAGATAGATACGAAGATAAAAATAAAAAATATGTATACATATTTGGAAGGTAAAATTCAAATTAACTGATGGTTCATTGGATGTAACATATGAAAGAGAGGGAGGTTTCAAGAAAGGCTCCCAGAATTCTGTCTTACTTGACCTAAGAGTGGTAGTGGCATTGACTGAGTTCTAGAAATATAGAATGATGAGCACTTTAAGGTTGGGGTCATGAATGGAGTGTTTATACAGCTCTCTCCAGAAGACTGGTTTCCCTGATACAAGTATGTGACTACTTGCCAGATGTAGTCCTTGAGAAACGACTAATTACAAATGGATACTATAAGAAAAAGAAAGATAAATCTGAGTTTTTACCCTAATAGAATATCAAATATTTAGTCACATAAGAAACATTTTTTAATGTCTCACACTTTTCAGTTACCTTGTGTATAAGTGTCAATAATTATTATAACCATTATGTGAAGTTTTGACAGGATTAGAGTTTTCATGGCTGTGACATTTCAGAAGCATATCTCCAGGTCTTTCTTCCTAGGTGCCTCTGGGTAGGTAAGAACTGCCAACGTTCTGGTTAGTAGCGAGCACTTAACTGGAGAATCCTAAGTGGAATAATACAGAAAAAAAAATTTAGTACAGAGCCTAGCACATAACAACTAATATAGCTCCTATATTAAATATTATTTATTATTTTTCTTATTAACCAGGCAGCATTATGATTATAATTTATGGATATGCCTTTAAGGAAAGCATGAAACATATTAATGATGTGAATATTCAGGCCCATCAAGTAAGGTATATTGATCATAGTGTGTAACTTACATAATTTTTTTTTTTTTCAGATTCATTAATTGAAATCAGTCTCTTTGAGCTTAACTATTTCTACATACTCTGCTCATCTGTAGCATCTCCCTGCAAGTTTGTTTCTTTAAAATACATAGTAACTTTCCCAGAAGACAGATCTATTTGACTCTCTCAAGTTCCAACTAAAATGAAAATGAAGTCTTCTAAGGAAGCGTATGAAATATAGAACCAAGACTCGTCTGCATGAATTCAGAATTGAAAGAACTCTGTCCTCACAGATAAAAGTATATTTCAATAATCATATACACAGTTCTGAATGGCCGAGTGAGGGCTTTGGTGAACTCACTCTCACTCTAAAACAATGAAAGTATGAGCCAAACAACTAAAATCAACCATTTCAAAACTCTGGTAGCTAGAATAAGCTAAAAACAATCTAAGAGAAGCTAGTAAACCTCATTATATAACAACAGTGTGGTCTGTGGTATTTCACCTGAGAGCTCAGTGTTCTGGAGGCAAAACCCTGCAGTGTTATGCAATAGGAAGAGATTCGGGCTCTTCAGAGGTTTTGTTAAAAGCACCACCCCCAGGACACAGTCAATATCTCGGCTGAACTTGCAGCTCCCGGGAAAACATTCTCAGAGTCTAGTGGCTATTTGCTTTGACTCAAGTTGAGCTCAGCTGGGGACAGGGGATAGACCATTCAACAATAATACTTGGAGTCTTTAATATACCACTTTCTATAATTGATAGAATAACTAGGCAGAAGATCAACAAGGCGATAGAAGATAAGCAACAATATCAACCAACTAGACTCAACAGACATCAATTAAACATCCCATCCAACAAGAGCAGAAAACAAATTCTTAAATTCACATGGTACATTCTCAAGGATAGACCATACACTAGGCCCTAAAACAAGCCACAATCAAAACAAAGTGGTACTAGCATATGGACAGATACATAAATCAATAAATAGAATTAAGATCCAATAAATAAACACTTACATTTATACCCATTGCCATCAAGTGGATTCCAACTCATAGCAACCCTGTAGGACAGAGTACAACTGCCCCACTGAGTTTCCAAAGAGTGCCTGGTGGATTTCAGCTGCCAACCTTTTGGTTAGTAGCTGTAGCACTTAGCCACTACGCCACCAAGGTTTCCCCTTACATTTATAGTCAAGTAATTTAATGGAGGAAACAATAGTCTGTTCATACATGCTGATGGGACAACTGGATGCCCACATGCACAAGAATGAATTTGAATCCCTTATTCATAAAAAAAAAAAAATAGCATACACAAAAAAATTAACTCAAAAATGGGTCATAGACCTAAAGCTTTGAGTAAAAAGTATAAAGTCTGTAGAAGAAAACATAGGAGTAAATCTTCTGTGGCTTAGGCAATGATTTCTTAAATACTATACCAAAAGAGGAAACTGGTGGCATAGTGGTTAAGTGCTATGGCTGCTAACCAAAGGGTCAGCAGTTCGAATCCACCAGGTGCTCCTTGGAAACTCTATGGGGCAGTTCTACTCTGTCCTACAGGGTCGCTATGAGTCGGAATCAACTGGACGACACTGAGTTTGTTTTTTTTTTTAAATACCAAAAGCACAAGCAACAAAAGAAACAAAATACATACATTAGATTTAATCAAAATTAAAAAAAAATGTAGGCATCAAAGGACACAGTCAAGGAAGTGGAAAAAAAAACCTCCTAAATTAAGAGAAAACATTTAGAAATTATGTATCTGACAAGGGCATTGTATTCAGATTTTATAAAGAAAGTTTACAATTCAACAATGAAAAGGCAAATAGCCAAGTTGAAAATGGTCAAAGAATTAAAATAGATCTTTCTCTAAAATAGATACACAAATGGCCAATAAAAATGGGGAAAAATGTTCAACGTGAATTGTCATTAGGGAAACAAACCTGTTGCCATCCAGACAATGCCACTTCATAGCGACCCTGCAGGACAGAGTAGAACTGCCCCATAGGATTTCCAAGGAGTGGCTGGTGGATTCGAACCACTGACCTTTTGGTTAGCTGCCAAGCTCTTCACTACTGTGTCACCAGGGTTTCTTACACCTACTAGGTGTAAAAAAAAAAAAAAGATACCTAAAATAAAAGACAGACAATAACAAGTGTTGGTGAGCCTGTGGAAAAACTGGAGCCCTCGTATATTGCAGGTGTGATGTAAAATGGTACAGCCAGCTTGGAGAACCATTGGCAGTTCCTTAAATGATTGAAGATAGCATTACCATATGACTCAGCAATTTCTCTCCTAAGTATACACCAAAGAGAAAAGAGAACATAAGTCCACACAAAGACCTTTATAACCAAAATGTGGAAATAGTTTAAAGTCCAGCATCTAATTAATGTATAAAGTGGTATATCCATACAATGGAGGATAATGTAAGGTGTAAATCGTATACCCCTTGCCTTAAATGATCCCCTTATTCTATCATTTGTTGTTTTTATGAATTCCTATTCTTTAGTAAGCTTCAAAGGGTAGAAAATCCAGGTTATAACTGCAGTGCTTTCTCTTCTCACAGCCCATGTGATTCTATGTGAGGCTGCTGATCTACTGTCCCTTTGAACGGAGCGACTTTAATCAATAAACTTAATTTTATGGATGATTCTAAATTCCCCTGTAGCTAAAAGGCAATTCTGTCTCTCTCCCGTTGGGGTAAGTGTGTGAGCTGTGGGACAGTTGATGCCCTTCCAGGCCACTTTCCCTTATTTCTGCCCATGCGCCTACGTGCTAAATAACCAAGTCCAAAAGAAATCTTGCCTTTGGTTGAGTGTAGGGCCTCGCTTTTTTTCCTTCAAGTTCGAGAAAAGAAATATTCTTCCCATAAGGCATTTAAAATACTCAGACCACTGTAAATGATTTCTGAAGTAGAAAATTATGGCAAGGTAGAAGTGTTTTTTCCTATTAATATCTAAATACGTGTGAGAATTTATAAATGTCTTTGAGAACTTCAGAGGGATGGAATGTAGAAATGCAAAATAATACATAGAAACTGTGGGTTCACATGAACTAGATACAGAATAATAATCTAATTCTCTAATAGAAAAAAAAAAAACCTATGGATGAGACTTACAGCATAAACTATATTTTGAAACCCTAAAAGGTGTTCAGTTACTGCTAATAAGTCATTCACTAACTTAATACTAATTTGAATAGCTTACTGGGTATTACACTTAATACATTAAAAGATTTGTTTTAAATATCTGATGATTGTTTTCTGAAATGAGACTGCTCATTTTTCTTCGAATGGTTTTTAGGTGATTTACTGTACCTTTCAATCAATCTAAAACAAATAACTGGAATAATATGACTCAAGAAAACACAACAAGGAATCTTCAGAGTCACAAGAGTTCTCAAATTTGTGCAACCAAGGTATTTTCTTTCTTAGGTGTAAAGTTTGTTTTATTTTCTGAATTAAAATAGTTTGTCTTGAACACAATGAGTATTCCAAGGAACATCTCCTCACCACTTTACAATCAGTTATAATTTTTCCTGTGATTAAAATATTTTTTGGTCAAGGAGAAATGCTTGCACTTCTAAAAATGAGGGACAAGTAAGGATTCCTAAAAAAAATCTGAGGTGCTGTTTTTCTTTTTTTTAATGGGGTGTTTAAAAACCAAATTGTTTTTCTTTGGTCTAATTTATTTTCAGCTGTCTGTTTAGAAGGAGAGATAACTGTAGCAGTTGTTGGAATTAGGGAGACAATCATGCAGACATTTTATTGGTAAATGGAGTAAACATGTTGAACATGGGCTCTACTCCCTGGGTGGAAATTATTGCTTTTATTTATTGGTGAAGTACAGTTCTGCTCTGTGCACTGGTCGCCATGAGTCGGAATCTACTTGATGGCAACTAACAACAACAACAACAGAGATTGAGGCCAAGACTTAGAAACAAATAACTTTAGTCTCCCAAATTCTCTAAGGATTTCACAGTAATAATATTAAAGACATTTTCTTCCTGTGTATCTGTTCATATAATACTAGTTTCATAAAACTCTAAGTATTCATTCTTTTACTTATGTAGCTACAACCAATCAAACTTAATTCTGAACTCTTATTTAGATGGTCATATATGACTGTTTTAAAATTTTTTGTTTTCCACCGGGACCTACCTGCCTTTTTGTCCTTACTTATAAATTTAGGCCATTGTCCTCTCTGATATTTAGAGTTTATTCATGTTCTTATTTTTCTTATCACGTACCAAGCCCTCACGCTATGTCAGTCAATTTTCTTTTTCTTTCATTTTTTTTTCAGTGTTATCAGTGAAAATGAAGAACAACTGTCACAATCCTTTCACTAAAAATATATTTATAGCCCAAGAAGGGCCTTGGGAAATATTGATCCTCCTCATTTACTGATGAGGTGTTGGGTAACATCGAAGGTCACCAAGCAAATCCATGGGAGGCTGAGACTAGAGAAGAATTCTTCTGACAACTCTCTTTTCTTTCCAGTCTTCAAAGCGTAATAACATTATGGGTTTATCCCAAAGCTGTTTTCTTCCCAGCCTAAGGGGGAAAAAAATCATTTTATTATTTCTCTTAAAGCTAATTTATACAACCATTGGAGAAACAAGCAGAAAACAATTCAATTTAGCCAAAATTCCAACTTGTGAAAGAAAAATTTCAACTCTTTACAAGTTGTTTATTTCCATCATTTAAGCCTAATAACCCACCCCCATGGAGTCGATTTTGACTCACAGTGACCCTGTAGGGAAGAGTAGAACTGCCCCATGGGGTTCCCAAGGAGCAGCTGGTGGATTCAAACTGCTGACCTTTTGGTTAGTAGGCAAGCTCTTAACCACTGCAGCACCAGGGCTCCATTTAAGCCTAATAGGGGAACATCACTGAATATAGTCTAAGAATCTCTTCCAGAATAAAGAGTTTCTGTTGATTTTTGAGTTCAAGTATTTAAAGTTTATTGGGAAAAAACAGCATTATAAAATAAATTAGAGTGGTTTGGGGTGATGAAAAAGTTTTGGAGCTAGATTATGGTCCAGATAGCACAGCACTGTTAATGTAATTAATGTCTCTGGATTATACACTCAAAAATGGTTTAAAGGGAAATTTTCAGGTTATATATAGTTGTTTTTTTTTTTTTTTATATAGTTTACCCGAATAATTTATTGACTCATTTTTGTCCTGGGTGTAGGTCAAGTTTGGTATTGGGGGCAACATAATATTCTTTTTAAGCATTTTCTTCTTTTTCATGTAAAGAAAATGAAACAATTCACTTAAGTCTTCTCACTAATGAAATTTATTGAGTTTTAAGTAGCAGTTTTATTTCTGGAATTAAACAGAGAAAAACATAGTATTATAATTTCCCTCCTTAAAGTAAAACATCTATACTAAATCTGATTACTTAACACATTTATTTTAATGCTAATGTAGAGTGCAACACTTTTTTAGATACATTTCAATTCAGGAGCCACCCTTTTTTTTTTTTTTTCTTCATTACCACTGTGATCATTTATCATATTATGTACAGTTGAGTTGATTTTTCTGCAGGTATTATAATTGCAGCATTTAGAGACACCCAAGCTTTCCAGAAGTTAGTAAGTACAAACCAGGAGACTATATCCCACATCTAGATCTTATTAAAACAGCAAAACAAAAATGATGCCACAGTCTACTGCATTTTTTTAGTTAAAACCATACTAGGTTAGATATGAAAACATGAAAAGTCTGCTGATAGATGTAGATTAATGAAATCAATAGGTAAGATGGATAAAGAATGATACTTTTCTACAAATGAAGAACAGTTCTAACTTCATATCTTTCATACTCTCAGAGTCTCTGCCTCTCTCTATATATATGCATATATATACAAACACATTATATACATTAATAATAATATTCTTAAATGTCTTCTTTGTAAGGTTTTCTTCTGTGTCCTAACAGTTATATCCTAGAAGAAATCAATCTGAGCTGTGAAAATCCTCATTTCCACTGGGAATTTTATTTTTAGATTTTCACTCTCATCCATCTGCCTTAGAGCAATTTTCTGTGCTTCAAGCATGAACAAGCAATATTAATCCAATTTCTAGTTTCTGTGAAGCACATTATGTTAGATCATATGCACTTCAGAGCTGCTTCTTAGAAACTTTGTGTTTAGTTAACTGTTTCACTGTCAACCTTTGCCTAGGAGAGTAGCAACAAAATACACCAAACTAGTTAAAAATGTGACTAATTTCATTTTCTATCTAAAAAAAAAAAAAAGCCCCAAAATAATGGAATCATATGATGAAATAATATTTGACACACAGCAAAATTATACATCCATATTTGAACAAATATTGATCAACTACAAAAGTAGCTATTATTCTACTGCTCAGATACTTTAATTATGTTTGAGGAATCATATGAAAGCTTTTTCAATTTTTGTAAGAATGACACCATTTTATATGAACTAATTATTATTTTTTAAGAATTTTTACCTCCCCTTCAAAATTATCTTGAAGTATTAAAATATAGAATATGACCACTCACTGTGTAAAATGATCCTAGATATTAGATAATATGAATTTAAAAGCTGTATTAACTCTTAAAGACCAATTGAAAACAGTGTACAGTTTATCCTTTATTTCCCAAATATATTCACTGACAAAAACAAACAAAAAAAAAAACAGTGGAAATATTGACTGCATGATGCAAATCTTTGAATGAATTTAAAAAATTTAATTAAGCATTACATTGCATTAATGATAAATCTGAATTGAATGAGCATTTTCACCATTCTCCAAATTTCTTTATAAGTCCAGAGACCTTAGCACAGTTAATTGTTTTATGCAAAGGAAGTACAATTTAAACGTACGAGGTCAACCTGACTGTAGATTTTGTGGTGCCACAGATAACCATTTGATCCTGAACATTTCCCTAGGAAGAATTTAGAACATGTCTTCTTCAACCTAAAACATGATGTAGAAAATTTAATTTGATTTCATACACATTTACATAATGACTAAGTAATAGGCACTGTAGTATTAGCTGTGTAGTGACACGCCCCCCCCCCAAAAAAAAACAAATCAGTGAATGGGAACAAAGATAAATAAAAAGAAAATAAAGCCTAGTACAGAAGACTAAAAATAAATCCAAATTCTTTTTAGTGGTTAGAAATTTCTTGTGTTATCGCGACAACAACCTCTTTCCTTTGAAATAAGGTAATTAATCATTTTTTAGGTCTTGGGATCAGTCAGTGCCTATCCTTGCTACAAAGAGAGTAGGTTTTCAATACATCTTTGCAACATAGAATAATTAGTGTCAGAGCCAAGCTTGGACGCAGATCTTCTCTGAAACTGCAGCACATTCCGCACGTGGCCACTGCTCAACAGAAATGTATGTGCTACCTGGGGGAGTGCACTGCCATCTGTTATCAACTTTTTTCACCTATTTTAATCCTGTGGTGGATTAATATAACAGATAAGCTTGAAATAAGTTCCAGAGAAAGTAACTTTTAAGTAGAGGAAGGAGAAAAGAGGGGATGAGAAGGAGAAAAGGAATAGAGTGTCCTTGCAACCAAAGATGAAGACTGGGCTAGAGATGCTAACCTAGGTCATAAAACAAACATACAAGCTTGAAAAAAAAAAAAAAAAAAAAAAAAACCTCACTGCACCAAAAACAAGAAAAACACTTGTATTGGTCACACACCCAGCAGGAAACAGAATTTAGCCCATATGTTTAATAATGAAGGGATTGCTTAAGAGTTGTTGCCAAGATTAAAAGAATAAATAAGGGATAGCCAGTCACGCAGATTATAGAAACATAGAAAGCCATTACTAACTGTAAGCATAAAAAGAAAAGAACAGGATGAATTTTTATAATTCCCCAATGAGAACTTGATCAAGTGGGAGAGTGATTTACCAGTCTCCCATAGTGGAGGAAAGCAGCTGAAGGCAAAGAAAGGAGAATGGAGACTCTCTTTTCATTCCTGCATTCTACTCCTGCCCTCTTATCTCCTGTTGCTACTTTTCACTTGTTAATCCTAACCAGAAGCCAACTTGCATGGGAATCCTGGTGATGCTTTACAAAGGAGTAGACCTGGGCCATAGGAGGGTGAGAAAACCAAAGAATAGATGGGGATGGGCAAGTGGAAAATATTATGATTCATCTACTCTCCACATTTTCAAGGTTCATCCTAAAGAAAATGGCTGATTGCTCTTTTGTGGTTACATTATTGTGGACACATTTAATGTAACTACAAGTGGTCTAGAATGCTCATTTGCAGCAAATAATCAGCTCTCCGAGTAAAGCAACGTCCAAGTTATGGAAGGAAGAATCACAGAGCCAACGGCTCTGTTGGTTTTTTTAAAAAAAGACACTATAATTTTGGCAATTTATGTTGCCTCACTTTTTTCATCTTCATGGGCATAATATTTAATCTTCCAATTCTTATATTAGTTAGCATGCTTCTTTCTGGATCCTACTTAACATGATAGTGAATAAATTTTATATTATAGAATTTTTGCTTAGAGTTGGAAATTTTAAAGAAACTAAATATCTTTTAACTTTTGTGGCAGTTCAAATACAATTTGAATTTTGAAAAATATGACCCAGTACCTAAAAGGAGAAGACTACACTGATTTTTTTGTTTTTATATTATTTTCTTTGTTATGTAGTAGTGCTATGTCAAGGAGCCCTGGTGATACAATGATTAAGCTCTCAGCTGCTAACCTAAAGGTTAGTGGTTGGAATCCATCAGCAGCGTGGGGGAGAAAAGACCTGGCAATCTTCTCCTGTAGCCCAGGAAACCCTATGAGACAGTTCTACTGTGCACTATAGCATAACTATGGGTAGGAGTTGACTTGACGGCACAGAACAAAGACAGTACCATGTAAAAAAAAATTATATTTTATCATCAAGCTGAGAAAGACCACTAGATATAAAGATGAGAAAATCTGTCTTTTGGGGACAAGCCAAGAATGAAGAAAGCAGGCATATAAGACTTTAATGATATGGATGTAATTCACTTCTCTTATCTCATGTGTATTTACTCACTGTTTTAAAAATGTTTACTCTAAAAAAAAAATCAAACCAAACCCATTGCCATTAAGTCAATTCTGACTCATACAACCCTATCGGACAGAGTAGAAATGCCTCATAGGGTTTCCAAGGAGTACCTGGTGGATTCAAACTCCCAACCTTTTGCTTAGCAGTGTAGTTCTTGACCACTAAACCACCATGGTTTCCATGCAAACTCTAGCAACACTAAAATACCAAAATGCAATCTGATTCTTTTTTCCAAGTCCAGTTTCCATAGTATCCATTGTCTGAAATGCTTTACCCTACTACCAAACTCTTTAAGATAGAGCAAGGGTGTTCTCTCTTATAACATGCTTCCCATGAGTCCTTGCTTTATATAGATGACCCTTCTCAGGAGTTTTATGTTCTCTAAAGTGTGGGTTTTTTAATAGAAGGTAAAGGGAAGAGCCAGATACATTCAGGGCATTTCTTACAACAGAAGAAAATATTTGTATTCCCAGGCTGATGACTAGTATGTGTGTATATTTGGGGGAGGGGGGCATGTATGACTTACACTCTGTATGCTTGTATAGGCACCAAAAGCTTTTAATCCCAAATAGGATTTAAGATAGTGTGGGATAAATCCAAAAATATATGAAATAAAAGACTGATAGTCTAGAAGAGCTCTACAGTGATGTAGGAACTTTGACATCATTGGGAATAAAGAAATATTTGTGGTTCAATGGAAAAATATGCATTATATGCATACAGTACAGCATTCTCGTTATCTGAGTCTATCCTTTCATTGCTTTGAACTATTCAACAGCTATGTAAGTTGTAGGCAACTGAGAGCAGGAAAAATAATACTTTTCCATAAACAAGCAATTTCTGTCTGGTCTGGTCCAATAGAGGTTCAGCTGAAATTTTTACCAATTTCTACAGTCTGAAATTGATCGAACATGCAATCAGGATGCATTGATAATTACTGGTGATTGGAACTCAAAAGTTGAATACAAAGAAGGATAGGAGTTGGAAAGTATAGCCTTGGTGATAGAAACGATGCCGAAGATCTCATGATAGAATTTTGCAACATCAGTGACTTCTTCATTGCAAATATATTTTTAAGCTGCGATTATACACATGGACCTCTTCAGATGGAATAAATGGGAATTGTGTTGACTATATCTGTACAAAGGAATGATGGAAAACTCAATATCATCAGTCAGAACAAGGCCAGGGGTTGACAGTGGAACAGACCATCAATTGCTAGTATGCAAGTTCAAGTTAGAGCTGAAGAAAATTAGAAAAAGTCCACAAGAGCCAAAGTGTGAGCTTGAGTATATCCCACCTGAATTTAGAGAACATCTCAATAACAGATTTGACACACTGAACAATAATCTTTGAAGATCAGACAAGTTATGGAATGACATTAAGAACATCACAGATGAAGAAAACAAGAGATCATTAAAGAGACAGGAAAGAAGAAAAGACCCAAATGGATGTCAGAAGAGAATCTGAAACTTACTCTTGAACATAGAGTAGCTAAAGCCAACCAAAGAAATGATGAAGTAAAAGAGGAAAACAGAAGATTTCAAATGGTGACTTAAGAAGACAAAGTAAAACATCATAATGATATGTTCAAAGACCTAGAGTTAGAAAACCAAAAGGAAAGAACATGGTGGACATTCCTCAAGCTGAAAGAACCGAAGAAAAAATTCAAGCCTTGAATTGCAATAGTGAATGATTTTATGGGCAAAATACTCAGCAACACAGGAACCATCAAAAGAAGACAGAAGGAATACAGAAAGTCACTGTACTAAAAAAAATTGGTTGACGTTCAATCATTTCAGGAGGTAGCATACGATCAAGAACTGATGGTACTGAAGGAAGAATTCCAAGCTGCACTGAAGACATTGGTGAAAAACAAGGCTCCATGAATTGAAAGAATTCCAATTGAGATGTTTCAACAAATGGCTGCAGCCTGCAAGTGTTCACTCATCTATGTCAAGAAACCTAGAAGACAGTACCTGGCCGACTGACTGGAAGAGATCCATATTTCTGCCTATTCCAAAGAAAGGTGATTCAATAGATTGTGGAAATTAAGAAACAATGTCATTAATATCACAAGCAAGTAAAATTTTGCTGAAGATCAATCAAAAGCGGTTGCAGCAGTACATTGACAAGGAACTACAAGAAATTCAAGCTGGATTCAGAAGACGACAGGGAATGAGGGATATTATTGCTGATGTCAGATGGACCTTGGCTGAAAGCAGAGAATACCAGAAAGATGTTTACCTGTGTTTTATTGACTATGCAAAGATATTCAACTGTGTGGATCATAACAAATTATAGATAAAATTGTGAAGAATTGAAATTCCAGAACACTTAATTGTGCTCATTTGGAACCTGTCCATAGACCAACAGGAAGTCATTTGAACAGAACACCTAGATACTGAATGGTTTGAAATCAGGACAGGTGTGCGTCAGGGTGGTATCCTTTCATCGTACTTATTTAATCTGTATGCTGAGCCAACTGGAGAAGCTGGACTATGTGAAGAAAAACTGGGCATCAGGATTGGAGGAAGAATCATTAACAACCTGTGTTATACAGATGACACAACCTTGCTTCCTGAAAGTGAAGAGGACTTGAAGCACTTACTAATGAAGATCAAAGACCACAGCCTTCAGTATGGATTACACATCAACACAAAGGGAAAAAAAAATCCTCACAACTGGACCAATAAGCAGCATCATGATAAACAGAAAAGGATTGAAGTTGTCAAGGATTTCATTTTACTTGGATCCACAATCACAACACCCATGGAAACAAGCAGTCAAGAAATCAAAGGATGCATTGCATTGGGCAAATCTGTTGCAAAAGATCTCCTTAAAGTGTTAAAAAGCAAAGATGTCACATTAAGGACTAAGGTGCCCCTGACCTAATCCATGGTGTTTTCAGTCACCTCATTATGCATGGGAAATCTGGTCAATGATAAAGGAAGACCTAAAAAGTATCTATGCCTTTGGATTATGGTGTTGGCGAAGAATATTGAATATAACATGGACTGCCAAAAGAACAAACAAATCTGTCTTGGAAGAAGTACATCTAGAATGCTTCTTAGAAGCAAGGATGGCAAGACGTTGTCTCACATACTTTAGACATGTTATCAGGAGCGAGAAGGGCATCATGGTTGGTAAAGTAGAGAGTCAGTGAAAAAGACAAAGACCCTCAAGGAGATGGATTGGCACAGTGGCCGTAACAATGGGCTCAAGCATAGCAAAGATCATGAGGATGGCATAGGACCAGACAGTGTTTCCTTCTGCTGTATATAGGGGTCACTTTGAGTCAGGGTTGACAGCACCTGAAAACAAAAACAGCTTAATTAGTTATGCTTTGTGAGCCATGCTGATTTTGAGTTTTTGGTACAGTATACATACAAATGCCAACAAAAATGGAGTGTATAAGTGGAGAATTCAATAACAAACACAGGGCTAGAGACATATAGAGGAGTGTTTTATATAAAGAATTTAATACAAACCCAAAACCAAAACCCACTGCCATCAAAACAGGGTATAAATAAAATTATGAAGAAAAAATGATAACGTAAAAGTAGGCATTTGGGAAAAAGCTACAGATAGAATCATAAGTAATAAACTGAAAATACAATGTCATGTCAAAAAAAAAAAGGAAGACACTATAATCCAACTCTCAGTTATCATCTTAATTAACAGAGCCCCTGGTAACATATTTTTAGTATACATTTGCGAAGGTGAGAGTTTATCCTTTATCTTTTCTGATCTGTTCACCTGAAATCACCATTAACTTTATTATTTGAGACTATCTGGAATTCCAAGAATAGGCTGCATAAGAGGGTGCTACTTTCCCTAGAAGAAGTCAGATTAAAACAAATAAAAACTCAAACCCACTGCAGCCGAGTTGATTTCAACTCATAGCAACCCTATAGAACAGAGTAGAACTGCCCCATAGGATTCCCAAGGAGCAGCTGATGAATTTGAACTTCTGACCTTTTGGTTAACAGCCAAAGGCTTAGCCCCTGTGCCACCAGGGCCCCAGATGAGTTGGGTACAAGCCACTTTTCTGTTGCTGAAGGATATTTTGTAAAGGAGGTTATATACAACCATGGCTTTCATAAAATTATAAAATGAACACGTGTTCAATATTTTTTAAGTCATCCAGAAGGTGACAACTGATTCAAAGGAGAATCCAAAAAGCAGACACATACGTAGGCAGTCATTCCTGATATGTTTGTTTAATAGATGCAAAATAGGTTAATATCCGTAGGGCAATGATCAATTGCATCTCCACCAGACATAATTTAAAGTTTTATGGACAAAAAATCTTCAAAAAATTATAAAATCTTCAAAATGTACAGAAATACAAAATAGTTCTAAGACACAGAAAACCCACAAAATCATACTCAGACAGTAAAGAAGCAGCAATATTCCTGATGTGTCTCAAGATTTTTGAGTTATTTTTTCCATTTCATTTCCAACACATAATAAGATTGTTTTTAATGAATTGTCATCATAACTAATGGGATATTAGATCATTCAATGAGAAAAGGTATTTAACAAATAAATGGTATACATGTGTCTTTTTCCATAGATCAGTAGAAAAGCATGCAAGAATTTAAATTCCTAGAAGACCCTTTGTTGATGTTCCCATTGTTTTTTCCACTGGTTTAAGCAAAATGTCCTCCTTCCATAGCCAACCTACAGAGTCATATTCAGGCTAGAATAACAACACGTTGGCCTTAATAGAACACTGTACTTGCCTCTGTTTCAAAAAGTCCCTTCATGTACTTCAGAAGTGACCCTGGACACTTTAAATTTGGACTTTCTAGTGGTTTTGCAGAGATCAGATAGGGTCACAAGTATTCTTTTCCCCCAGTTACTGTCTGTTGAATTATATACACACACACAAATAAACACATACATTCGCTCTCACATGCACCTATACACACACAGAATAATTCCAACTCAAACAACAGAAAAGCAAACCCTTTCCCAATGGCCTCATGACTCACAAGTTGACATCACTCTAAGGGAGACAGCCTGGACCCATTATGTAGTACCATGATGCTGTCTCTCCTTCATCCTATCCTCTCTTTTAAATGCACTATTTAAGGTTTACTTGGGATAATAAATGGGCTAATAGTGAGCCATATACCTCTTAAAGGCTGCTATCTCAGCTACACTAAGACCAGGTGGAAGCTTTGAAATTTCTTCTTATAAGTACTTGATTAAATTCTTAGCCAAGGACCATTCTTCTCCCCAGTCTCTCTATGGGGAAGAAACAGTCATTTTCTTCTTCTAGTTATAAGAGCTTTTCAAGATGGAACAAGTGGTCTGTGGTTTTGATTGCTATAGAGAGGTCTAGTGGAGCAAGGACTTAGAAGAGACCATTGAATTTGTTAATTAGTAGGTCGTTGGTGAATTGAGCTCTCAAAGACGGTAGTTTCAGCAAATTGGTAAGAGGTAAATAATAAAGAGTTTAAGTTGAGACTGGAAAAAAGGGCAGGGGAGGTGGTAGTACTATTTTCAGAATTTTGGCAGTGAAAAAACTGATAGAGAAAGAATGGAGATTGGGGAAATGATGGTTTCAAAAGATGGTATTTTAGGATATCTAATCTTAGAATGCTTACAATGCATGACTAATGAGCTATTAGAGTAAAACAAAAGAAACTGAACAAGTGAGAAAAAGATTATAAATAGAAACAAATTGTATAGAAGCCAACTTCTTTTTCGGGATGGTTAAATAATTGGAACACCTTTTGGAGAATGTGTAGAAAGTATTAGTAAACTGGTCTGATTTTTTGGTAAGAGTTGTTCATATATCAACACCATGATGATACTTCTGGGGTTGGTTGGGGTTTCTGCCATACCTTTTTATGTCCCCATTCATTTTTAGGCTTGGAGGGAGTACTCCGTAATGCTTTGAGTGCATTGGGGCAGCCATAGCTGTTGAAAGAAGGGTAGGAGCATAACTTCCTCCACTGTGGCAATGTCCCCATGGCCTGACACAGGAGTTTGTTAAAAGGCTACCCCAGACTTCCTAGAATGGGGATTACATGCTCACTGCATCTCTATACTAGCTCCTCTCCACACAGCAAGGATTTCCCAAGGGCAGAGAATGGAGGCACACTGGCAATTTAGGACTGCTTCTTTTCCTCATATCAAGGCTTGGTGTCAAGAAATTGGGCAGCAGACTTCCTCTCCGATATTTTGCATGATTTTCCATTAGCCTTTTACCCTGACAAAGAATCACTCACTAATGAGGTCCACTAACCCAATTATTCCTTCCTCTAAGTGCTGCATAAATTAGGGCTGGTGTGAGGCCATACAGCCACTGTTTACCACAGAATGCTGGCTCCAGGGTCAGCGAGCCTCAGTTCAGTTCCTGCCCTGCTGCTTGCTGAGAGGCCACAGTTAAGGCACCCTAACCTCCAGAAGTTTAAGTCTTCTCATCTGCAACTTGGAGATAATGGTACCATCTACCCACCAGATTTCTTGTGAAAAGTAAATGAGGTCATATAAATGATGCACTTAACATAGCCAGTGGCAGAAAGTAGCACTCAGTACGTGAAAAGTTATTGATATTGTCTGTTCTCTTATTTTCTGTTTTCTTCTATTTATGTTAAGGAAAAATAAAAAAAACTCCTATACATTTCCCTAATATTCATCAAGGCATAGCTGATCACTGAACACTTGTGAGTCAATTGCTCAGATCACATGGAAAACAAGCCTGAAAACTCTGGGAAAATCTACAAAAATACATGCCTGCTCAATATTAATAACCAGGTAAATAATAAAAAAAAATATATTTGTATGTGCCTGTGTGTGTAAGGAAACCCTGGTAGCATAGTGGTTAAGAGCTACGGAATCGACTCGACGGCAACGGGTGTGTGTGTAAAGCGTTGAATAAGATATTCACTCTTTTGTTAGTTATATTTCTAAAACTTAAAATTACAGAAGGAATAATAAGAAGACATCAGGAATGTTATATGCTAAAGATGAGATTTGTTTTGTTTTCAAACCAAGATTATACAAGTTGTGTATAATTTCATATTATATTTTATTAAATACAGTTGCCTGGAATTGCTTCTTAAGAAAAGGTTTACATCATCAAATATGATTGGAAAAAGGCTTGTGTTCTTTGCTCCCTTGCGAATTTAGAAAACATGTTATCTTATTAAATAATCTGGTTAAAATGCTCAGCTGTGCTGCTAACCAAAAGGTCAGCAGTTCAAATCCACTAGCCACTCTGAGAGAGAAAGATGTGGCAGTCCGCCTCCGTAAAAGATTTACAGCTTTGGAAACCTTATGGGCCAGTTCTGCTCTGTCCTGTGTAGAGTTGCTATGAGTCAGAATCAACTCGAAGGCAATGGGTTTTGGTTTGGGGGGGAAAAATAAAAGCCTTTTAAAAGGGACCCTAATTAATTTTATCTAAATTTTTCCTCAAAGTATTGCACTCCCACGGTAAAACCACATAAAATGTTGGAACAAGTTGAAATAGTATTTTTTATTCCCTCGCTTCCCAAGCACTCTATATTCCTAAAAGTAAAAAGCCTATGCTCATGCTGAAAATTGGGTGGGTGGAGTAGGCCACAAACTGAATGCAGTAGGAAAGACAATGGAGAAAAAGGCACAAATAATAAGATCTATAAAGCTGTGCTTTGTGCACATCAGGGGTCAGAGCCATAGGGAAAAGTCAACTTGTTGGAATACTCCAGTTTCTTTTTTATGAAATACAAATATGTTCTACCATTCTCCTTCAGAAAATGTTTCCTTTTCTGTAAAATTTGTTTATGCTGTGGAATCTTTTTGTGCTCTCACTCTATGAGAAGGGGGTTAAGATTAGCTGAGGTCATCTGCTAGCTCTTATAACTGACTCCATAATCCTCAGTGAGACTTACCATCGCTGATCTCTCCATGTTGCGCTATTACACTGCTATTTGACACTGCTTTGTTGAAAGAGGAAACCCTGTGGCGTAGTGGTTAAGTGCTACCACTGCTAACCAAGAGGTCGGCATTTCGAATCCTCCAGGTGCTCCTCGGAAACGCTATCGAGCAGTTCTACTCTGTCCTATAGGGTCGCTATGAGTCAGAATTGACTCAACGTCAGTGGGTTTGTGTTCTTGAAAGAGAAAAAAAAAATTACATGACTGTTCTGCTTAGAAAGCAGCATTTCCAGATACGAACTCCTTTGATGTCTTAGATTCCATAGTGATTGAAATATTTCCAACATCCATTTTAAGCAAAAAGTTGTTGGTCATGGTTTAGCACCAATTATAATCTTGAACTCTATATATGTATTTTTTTCAGCATCATGAATTTTGAGATTGAAAATGCTTAGAAATCTGAAGAAATTTCATTGAACTTTTCTTTTCCCAGTAATATATCATTTTAAAGAAGACTGTTTTATTCTCCAAAATGGAAGAATATGGGCCATTCTTTTCTTAAATATAAGAGGAATTTGTTGATTTGATCCATTATGTAATTCATTCTTTCATTGATTTATTCAGTGCTTGCCAACTGAATTTCAAAGATAAAAAGTCTATGTTTTCTATCTTCTAAAAACTTACAGTTTACCCTACAATAGTAGAGGCATGTACCAGGTGTCGCATGTGGTGGTAGGGCAAAGGTTTAAATTAATTGTTCTTCTTAGTCTGAGAGGGGGTGTGGGGAGGAGTAGACAGGCTATGGTTGACCTAGAACAAATTTCTCAGAGAAAATTATCGAAATGGGGCTTAAAGAATGAATAGGATTTCTGAGTAGTTATATGCTGATACAGATATTCAAATTTCCAGAATTTGGGGAATCAGGAACTCACTTAAAACACAGAATCATTAGCTTATCTGGAATGCAGAAGAATTTCTAGGAAATGTTTTTTGAATATAGCAGACTTGTTCAGTGTCTCCTTGGAGTTGGCAGTCTACTGGGTATGAAAATATGTGTGCCTCCAAGTGAATCATAGATCACCCCTATACAAATTATTTGATTCTGACTTTTACTTCTTTTGAGCTGTTAGACAACTCTGTAAACTGTGTATAACTGGGAGCAATGTAAATAACTATTGTTTATAGGTATAAAAATTCTGTCTATTGGTGGTTCATTGATTTCCATTTACCACCATGGAAGAAACCAGCATTGCCTCCATTTCCTAATCTGTAACGTGATGTTCTTTGGATTAGCAATTAAATTGACTAACATTTTACTTGCTTGCTTATTAACAATGAGTCAAATAACATATTTAACATGTTTTCATTTTATATCTGTATGAGAATTATGATTTTATCTTCTTTTGAAAAGTATCCTTTAACGTGGAGAATATAGACATTCAATACACACTTACAAATATGCATTGTCTTAAAGAAGCCACAATTTTAATTTGGTAGTGTACCATAGAGACACGGTACTTTGTCCTTTTCATTGGGTAGTATAAAGACTATGACCAGAAGGCTTGGTAGAAATTAGCCAGATGAAGAAAAAGAAGAGAAGAAAGAAGAATTCAAAGCTTAGAAGCATAAATAAATAAATAAAGGGGAGGGAGGAGTTCTAAATATAAGACTGGACAGCCGTCAAAACCAAACACTGAAGCTCTTTCAAAGATTTTCTTCTTCTCATAAGCAATAAAATGACATTCAACAATTTTAAGCCAGGAATGTGAAGATGCTTTTTTATCTCTCTCTCTCTCTCTCGTTTTTAAATTCTAGATGCTGATGGGGAAGAAAAAAATGATGGTAAAGTGAATACATGGAAACCTTTTAGGAAATAAATAGAGAAGAAAAATTTCACAGTATTTGTAAGAAAAGCATCTTGAACATAGTAAGAGTTCAATAAGCCATAAACCCATTGCTGTGGAGACGATTCTGACTCCTATATGACAGGGTAGAACTACCCGATAAGGTTTCCAAGGTTGTAATCTTTATGAAAACAGACTACCACATCTTTCTCATGCACACAGACATGTGGGTTCAAACTGCCAACCTTTTGATTAGCAGCTGAGTGCTTTAACCACTGCACTACCAGGACTCTGAAGAACTAAATAGATATTTATTAAAGAAATGAATGTGGAGACAGGAATCCAAAATATCTCCTAGAACTCTGTATTATGTAATTGGTTGATGGGCAGTGTTATTTACACAAACATGGTTTGACCTATAACAGTCTTAAACATGTTTAAGTGTTCATAATAGCCAATAAAGAGAGAAGTTGAAGACAGAAAAGAGGAATAATCAATAGCCAATAAAAAGAGAAATAGTCAATACAGACAGAAGTCGATATAGAGAATACAGAAAGAATAATTATAGTCATCCAGAGAAAGTAGAAGTGAACTGGAGGCAGAGTCCAGGGTGAAGAGACTGTAACTTTCTTCCCCTGGGAAAGAGCAAGATTATAGGGTGGAATATATATATATATATTTATATATATTTATATATATATGTTGGACTTGAAGAAGTTTGTAAATAATTGCTAATACTTAATCTGAGAAGGAAGGAATAAGAACCTGACAGTGTACTTCTGGAAAGAATTACCCAGTGAAAACCTTATGAATAGCAGCAGAACATTGTCTGATATAGTGCTGGAAGATGAGCCCCCCAGGTTGGAAGGCACTCAAAAGAGGACTGGGGAAGAGCTGCCTCCTCAAAATAGAGTCAACCTTAATGATGTGGATGGAGTAAAGCTTTCAGGACCTTCATTTGTTGATGTGGCACTACTCTAAATGAGAAGAAACAGCTGCAAACATCCATCATTAATAAGCACCTGGAATGTATGAAGTATGAATCTAGGAAAACTGGAAATAATCAAAAATGAAATGGAACACATAAACATCGATATCCTAGGCATTAGTGAGCTGAAAAGGATAATCATATAGTCTACTATGCTGGGAATGACAACTTGAAGAGGAATGTTGTTGCATTCATCATCAAAGAGAACATTTCAAGATCTATCCTGGAGTACAACACTGTCAGTGAGAGGATAATATTCATGTGCCTACAAGGAAGACCAATTAATACAAATATTATTCAAATTTATGCACCAACTACGAAGGTCAAAAATGATGAAATAGAAGAATTTTATCAGCTGCTGCAGTCTGAAATTGATCGAAAATGCAATCAGTATGCATTGATAATTACTGTTGGAAACAGACGAAGGATTGGTAGTTGAAAAACATGGCCTTGGTGATAGAGACAATGTCGAAAATTGAATGACAGAATTTTGCAAAACCGATGACTTCTTCATTGCATATACTTTCTTTCACCAACATAAACGGCGACTATACACATGGACCTCGCCAGATGGAACACACAGGAATAAAACTGACTACATCAGTGGAAAGAGATGATGGAAAAGCTCAATATCATCAGCCAGGGATCAATTGTGGAACAGACCATCAATTGCTCATATGCAAGTTCAAGCTGGAACTGAAGAAAATCAGAGCAAGTCCATGAGAGCCAAAATATGACCTTGAGTATATCCCCCCTGAATTTAGAGACCATCTCAAGAACAGATTTGATGTATTGAACACTAGTGACGGAAGACCAGACGAATTGTGGAATGCCATCAAGGACATCATACATGAAGAAAACAAGAGGTCATTGAAAAGACAGGAAAGAAAGAAAAGACCAAGATGGATATCAGCAGACACTCTGAAACTAGCTTATGAACGTCAAGCAGCTACAGCAAAAGGAAGAAATGATGAAGTAAAAGAACCGAACAGAAGATTTGAAAGGGCAGCTCGAGAAGACAAAGTAAAGTATTATAATGACACGTGCAAAGAGCTGGAAATAGAAAACCAAAAGGGATGAACATGCTTGATGTTTCTCAAGCTGAAAGAACTGAAGAAAAAAATCAATCCTTAAGTTGCAAAAGTGAAGGACTCTGTGGGGAAAATATTAAACAACACAGGAAGCATCAAAAGAAGATGGAAGGACTACACAAAGTTATTATACCAAAAAGAATTAGTTATTCAACCATTTCAAGAGGTAGTTTATGAACAGGAACCAAAGGTACTGAAGGAAGAAGTCCAAGCTGCTCTGAAGGCACTGGTGAAAAACAAGGCTCCAGGAATTGATGGAATATCAATTGAGGTGTTTCAACAAACAGATGCAGCCCTGGAAGTGCTCACTTGTCTATGCCAAGAAATATGGAAGACAGCTTCCTGGCCAACTGATTGGAAGAGATCCATATTTATGCCTATTCCCAAGAAAGGTGATCCAACCAAATGTGGAAATTATAGAACAATATCATTAATATCACAAACAAGCAAAATTTTGCAGAAGATCATTCAAAAACGGCTGCAGCATTATATCAACAGGGACTTGCCAGGAATTCAGGCTGATTTTAGAAGACAATATAGAACCAGGGATATCATTGCTGGTGTCAGATGGATCCTGGCTGAAAGCAGAGAATACCAGAAGAATGTTTACCTGTGTTTTATTGACTATAAAAAGGCATTCAACTGTGTGGATCATAACAAATTTTGGATAACATTGTGAGGGATGGGAATTCCAGAACACTTAATTGTGCTCCTAAGGAACCTTTACATAGATCAAGAGGCAGTTGTTGGGACAGAACGAGGGGATACTGATTGGTTTAAAGTTAGGAAAGTTGTGCCTCAGGGTTGCATCCTTTCACCATACCTATTCAATCTGTATGCTGAGCAAATAATATGAGAAGCTAGACTATATGGAGAAGAACAGGGCAACAGGATTGGAGGAAGACTCATTAACAACCATTGTTATGCAGATGGCACAACCTTGCTTGCTGAAAGTGAAAAGGACTTGAACCACTTGCTAATGAAGATCAAAGACCACAGCCTTCAGTATGGATTGCACCTCAACATAAAGAAAACAAAAATCCTCACAACTGGATCAATGAGCAACATCATGATAAATGGACAAAAGATTGAAGTTGTCAAAGACTGCATTTTACTTGGATCTACAATCAACAGCCATGGAAGCAGCAGTCAAGAAATCAAACCATGCATTGCATTGGGCAAATCTGCGTCAAAGGACCTCTTTAAAGTATTGAGATCCAGTTAAGGTTGGTGATGATTATGTATCCTATACTACAGGTATGTTAATTACCCCCAGCAGTGCTAAGGTGCCTGGGTGCTATCACAATGTCAGTTAATATCCATATTCTTCTCATTTGGGAGTTTTCCCAAGAAAATGGACCACAAGTAAATTCAAGAAAATGTGTTCGGAATATTATAAAGAAAATAGTTGAAATGATTCGCCACGAATCTAAGCTTCACAAAGAAAGTTGTTCAATAGCAAAAAAAATAGAGAGGTCAGTAGATTAATGGGGCCTATGAGGTCAATAAACAAATTATGTGGGAGAGACTGAGTAGTCAGGCTGGTCACAGAAATGATTTATGAATTAGTGATTTAAGGAGACAGGAATTTCCAATAAAAAGGGTGGGAATTTGATCATTTCTGTCACCACTTCCATTCTGCAAGTCACTGACTGGCTGCATGGAAATTGGAAGGCTGCTTAGCTTTTCTGAGCTTTGTTCCTTACCAATACAATAGCATGAACCAATGCTTCTCAAAATTTAGTGTTATAGGAATCACCCAATGAGCTTGCTAAGATTTCAGAGCTCAGCCCCACCCCCAGAGATCTGGTTTTTTAGATCTGGGATGGGGCCTTAGAATTTGAATTTTCATCCAGCTCCTACATAATATAGGTTAACAATTTGAGTAGTACTGTTACGTGCAGCACAGCGTCACAGTCACAGTTCTCACAACCTAGGGAGATAATTTATGCAAATGTTAGTTGGTATACAGTAGCAAATCAAGTATCAGTTACTTTTCTACTCTGAAAGAATGTGTACTTGCTGCTATAATGTGAGCAAGTGAAAACTAAAAGTGTAAAGAACCGTAAAGACAAGGATCAGTAGAAGGAACTCCAATTACTTAAGTTGACTCAATGTCATTTTCATGTTCTTCCTCTCACCACTTTCCCTCTCTCTTAGTCACATGATGGGAACTTAGATTAACGCAAAAGGAAGACTCCACAAGTATTTATCAGGAGTTTTGATGTACACACTGATTTTGTGTGGTTGAGATGCTCTAGCTTTGGAGTTATTCTGTTTTACTCCCTAATCATCTGTCTTGAGATTCCTTTGTCAAATATCTATTCACCCGCATAATTCCTGTATTCCCATTTTTTAACAATAGGTACATAATTCTTGTCTTCCAACCATGGCCCTCATAGACCCCATTCAAAAGTCTTTCTACTTCAGTAATAAATTAGTTCAAAAAATATGATCTAGGCTTTAGAGATGCAACAAAAAGATGACTGGGCCTTGTTTTCATTGATGTCTGTTTGTTACTTATATGTTTCCTCCTTCCAAAAGAACTTGGGTTAGATTAAAATATGTCTAAGTAATAAAAATGTTAAATAGAATGTTTATAAATAACACTATGGAAATACTGGGGAACAGAGGCCTTTATAGTTTCTGTAATTGACCTATGTAAAATAGAACAAACCACTACTGAGTCCTGTACCACCATCAAAATCATTGCTATGTTTGAGCTCATTGTGGCAGCCACTGTGTCAATGATATCCTTTATCATTCAGTACATTTCGTCTTTGACATTATGTTGATGCTGGATAGGAATTGGGGGTATAAAATATTAAGGCATTTTTGTTTCCAAGACCTAAACCTTGCTCACTGGCTGACATCTTTTTCCTATTAAAGAAAGTTTAGAAATTGAGTAAGGCACTTAAGTCCCACTACTGAAAGTTCTGCCTTTAAAAAAAAAAGTTTAATTTTACATATTTATTTTGTGAGTCTTGAGGCTTTAAGCATTCCCAAGGCCTGATGCTTCTGTCTGTATATGCTCACTGTTCTTAAGCAGAGAGAATAGCATGTAATTTTTATAGAGGGGAAGGGATAATCAGGGAAAATTGAAGAAAGAAATAAAGAAAAAGAATGAAAGGATAGGTTCAAAGATTTGATCTCTCCAGGCCCTCAGGCTAGACTTGCTAGGTTTTCAGAATCTTCCATCTATGAGCTAAATGCTATGTAGTGGCTCTTTCCACATAACTGAGTTCATCATGACCCTCCTATTTGCATACCCTGGTGTACTGCCTGCACTGACTGCCCTTTTCTGGTGATAATGGATTACGAAATAAGAAATTCTGCTATTCACATTTATAAATGTGAGTGTTGGCAGTTCCTGTCCTCAGGTATAAATTTCAATTCCCTTCTTTACATTATTGCCCCACATATGCTTTAAATACTTTTCTTCCCATCAGGAAATATCAAAGATTTTCTTCTCTCTGTATTCTTTCCAATCTGATTCAAAAGTAAGCTATTTTAGGGAAAGCAAAGAGTATCGATTTACATGCAGAATGCTTTAGTCTTTTGGCCTTAGTTGTTCTTCCTCCCAGGTGCCTTAATCAGGGTGTTCTCAGAGTAAGTAGTCCTAAACAGTTCCCATGCTATCTCCCCAGGAGCCTTCAATCTGAGTCCTAAGTATGTGACAACCATAGCATCCACAAAACTTACCATAGCATCCAGATAAACTAAGCAGACACAATTACACTATTGTATAATTCTGAGGATTCCACATGTTTGTTGATATAGAAATTAATTTGTGACTATTACAGATTGAATTGTGTCCACCCAAAAATATGTGTTCAATTCTAACCCCTCTATCTGTCCAAGGAATCCTGTTTTGAAATAAGATTTTCTTTGTTATGTTAATAGAGTCATCAGTATAGGGTATGTGCTAAATCTCATCACTTCCAAGTTATAAAAAGAGCAAATAAGACCCAGGGCACACACCAGGGAAAACAGATGCCAACAGAAGACCACCAAGTAACCAAGGAATGCTTCAAGCTACCAATGGGGAGGATTTCACACAGCCCAGACTCTCATTCGGACTTTTAGCCTTCAGAACTGAGAGGAAATAAATTTTGGGATTTGCGATATTTGTGTTATAGCAGCATAACTAAGGCAGTGACCAACACAAAAACCTTGGGTTGCTGTGCTAAGCATACAAAGTTCCTATTGTTGAATGATAGTATGAATGATTATGCAGAGAGACACAGGTGTAGAAAGGACATAAAACGTCAGTAAAACTTTCCACATCCAGGTGTTTACAATGATGCGTGTAAATCTACTGATAAAAATTATCTCTTCATATAAACATTGCAGAAAAATGATTGAAGAAGCTTGAAAATATTTCTACCTGCAGGTATTTTTTTTTTAACTACTTTACCATAAACAGATGTTTAATATTTCCTTGTTAATTTGATAATTAGGTAGAAAGCATTTTTAGGTAAAATACATCAGCATCTAACAAATATTTAGCTAAGTTTAAGTTTCTTATCATCTCAAATATTTGAAACATTGAACATTTGACAGGTATACACATCTTTTTTTAAAATATCTGTTTTTCATTAAAGGGAACTTAGATCCTCATGCCTAGAACTTTTTGGTCAATTTTTCAATAGTCAAACTCACTAGGAATTATTATATAGGCTGTGAAGGATTTCAGAGAAGGAAGAATATGTAATTAATAAGTGCCCTGTGGATAAAAGGAAAAGACTATTGTAAATAGAAATCTATCACAGGGGAAGCCCATCTACTGATGGGCTCTTCGGTAATTTTAAATCTTTAAGCCCCAAATCTAAGACTAAAAAATAACACACACAAACACACAAAACCCTATTAAAACAAAGCAACAATGCCTAAAGAGATGAATAGCATCCCTTCTTTTACTAAGGCAAATTGAAATTAGAATTATTATCTTTAGATACACTTTGATTTAGATGTCATGGGAATAATGATTCAGCTAATTTGTTACTACTCATAAACATGAATAAGTATTTTCAAAAGGCATGAAAAGAAATCATCAGCAGTTTATTGAGTCTACAAGGACTTCTTAAAATCCTAAATGCATTGACCTGCAATCCCATTTTTTCCACAGAAATAAAAGAAGCAGGTACAAAACATTCGACAGCATTGTTTGTAGTAGTAAAAACAGGAAACATTCCTAGTACCTAGCACTAGGGAGATGGCCAGATAAATAATACCATATGCATGCTATAAAATATTTTGAAGAATTTCAAAAGCATGTTCAAAAATCGAAAGGGGGACATGATAAATTAAGTGAAAAAAAAAAACAAGTAGTAAGAATACTAATGTTCAACACTTGTTAGAAAATTAATGTATGTGTGTCTGCATGCACAGTGGACACAAATTTCTACCTCAAACACATGTTCAAGAAAAGTAACTTTTAAAATCTCTGTAATTTAATTTAATCTGTAAATATTCAGTTAATGAAAATTTAACCTCTGTTTAATGTAGAAGTTAGTCAATCAATTTTTTGTTGTTGTTAGATACCACCAAGTCAGTTCTGACTCACAGCGACCCTTTATACCACAGAACGAAACACTGCCCGGTCCTGCGCCATCTTTAAAATCATTGTTATGCTTGAACCCATTGTTGCAGCCACTGGGTCAACCCAACTGCTTGAGAGTCTACCTCTTTTCTGCTGACCCTGTACTTTACCAAGCATGATGTTCTTCTCCAGGGACTGATCCCTCCTGACATCATGTCCAAAGTATGTAAGACACAGTCTTGCCATCCTTGCTTCTAAGAAGCATTCGTGTTGTACTTCCTCCGCCACAGATTTGTTCATTCTTTTGGGAAGTCATGGTATATTCAATATTCTTCCTCAACACTACAATTCAAAGGCATCAATTCTTCTTCGGTCTTCCTTATTCATTGTCCACTTTCACAGGTGTATGATGTTGTTGAAAACACCATGGCTTGGGTCAGGCACACCTTAGTCTTCAAGGTGACACCATTGCTTGTCAACACTTTAAAGAGGCCCTTTGCAGCAGATTTGCCCAATGCAATGCATCTTTTGATTTCCTGACTACTGCTTCCATGGGTGTTGATTGTGGATCCAAGTAAAATGAAATCTTTGACAACTTCAGTATTTTGTTCCTTTAAGGATGTGGCTTATTGGTCCAGTTGTGAGGATTTTTGTTTTCTTTATATTGAGATGTAATCCATACTGAAGGCTGTGGTCTTCGATCTTCATTAGTAAGTGCTTCAAGTTCTCTTCACTTTCAACAACCAAGGTTGTGTCATCTGCATAACACAGGCTGTTAATGAGTTTTCCTCCAATCTTAATGCCCCGTTCTTCTTCACATAGTCCAGGTTCTCAGATTATTTGCTCAGCATACAGATTGAATAGGTATGGTGAAAGAATACAACCCTGACGCACACCTCTCCTGACTTTAAACCAATCAGTATCCCTTTGTTCTGTCCAAACAACTGCCTCTTGATCCATTTACAGATTCCTCATGAGCACAATTAAGTGTTCTGGAATTCCCATTCTTTGCAATGTTATCCATAATCTGTTATGATCCACACAGTTGAATGCCTTTTCATAGTCAATAAAACATAGGTAAACATCCTTCTGGTATTCTCTGCTTTCAGCCAGGATCCATCTGACATCAGCAATGATATCCCTGATTCCACATCCTCTGCTGAATTCGGCTTGAATTTCTGGCAGCCACTTTTGATTGGTCTTCAACAAAGTTTTGCTTGCATGTGATATTAATGATATTGTCCTATAATTTCCACATTTGGCTGGATCACCTTTCTTTGGAATAGGCATAAATACGGATCTCTTCTAGCTAGTTGGCCAGGTAGCTACCTTCCAAGTTTCTTGGCATAGACGAGTGAGCACTTCCAGCACTACATCCTTTTGTTGAAACATCTCAATTGATATTCCATCAATTCCTAGAGCCTTGTTTTTCACCAGAGCCTTCAGTGAAGCTTGGACTTCTTCCTTCAGTACCATTGGTTTCTGATCACATGCTACCTCCTGAAATGGTTGAATGTTGACTAATTCTTTTTGGTATAATGACTCTGTGTATTCCTTCCGTCTTCTTTTGATGCTTCCTGTGTTGTTTAATATTTTCCCCACAGAATTCTTCACTTTGCAACTCGAGGCTTGAATTTTTTCTTTAGTTCTTTCAGCTTGAGAAACGCTGAGCACGTTCTTCCCTTTTGGTTTTCTATCTCCAGCTCTTTGTACATGTCATTATAATACTTTATTTTGTCTTCTCGAGCTGCCCTTTCAAATCTTCTGTTCAGTTCTTTTACTTCATCATTTCTTTCTTTTCCTTTAGCTGCTTGACATTCTTGAGCAAGTTTCAGAGTCTCCTCTGATATCCATCTTTGTCTTTTCTGTCTTTTCAGTGTGACCTCTTGTTTTCTTCATGTATAATGTCCTTGATATCATTCCACAACTTGTCTGATCTTCAGTCATTTGTGTTCGATGAGTTAAATCTATTCTTTAGATGGTCTCTAAATTCAGGTAGGGTATACTCAAGATCATACGTTAGCTCTCGTGGACTTGCTCTGATTTTCTTCAGTTTCAACTTGAACTTGCATATGAGCCATTGATGGTCTTTTCCACAGTCAAACCCTGACCTTGTTCTGACTGATGATATTGAGCTTTTCCATTTTCTCTTTCTCCAGATGTAGTTGATTTGATTCCTATGTATTCCATCCGCAATGTCCATGTGTATAGTCACCATTTATGTTGGTGGAAAAAGGTATTTGCAATGAAAAAGTCATTGATCTTGCAAAATTCTATTATTCGATCTCCGGCATTGTTTCTATCACCAAGGCCATATTTTCCAACTACTGATCCTTCTTCTTTATTTCCAACTTTTGCATTCCAATCACCAGTAATTATCAATGCATCTTGAGTGCATGTTCCATCAATTTCAGAATGCAGAAGCTGATAAAAACCTTCAAATGCTTCATCTTTGACCTCAGTGGTTGGTGGATAAATTTGAATAATAGTCGTATTAACTGATCTTCCTTGCAGGTGTATGGATATTATCCTGTCACTGACAGCATTGTACTTCAGGATAGATCCTGAAATGTTCTTTTTGATGATGAATGCAACACCATTCCTCTTCAAGTTGTCATTCTCGGCATAGTAGACCAGATGATTGTCTGATTCAAAATGGCCAATACCAGTCCATTTCAGCTCACTAACGCCTAGGATTTCAATGTTTAATGCTTTCCATTTCCTTTCTGGTGTTTTCAAGTTTTCCTAGATTCACATGTTGTACATTCCAGGTTCTGATTATTAATGGATGTTTACAGCTGTTTCTTCCCATTTTGAGTCATAGCACATCAGCAAATGAAGATCCCGAAAGCTTGACTCCATCTATGTCATTAAGATTGACTCTACTTTGAAGAGGCAGCTCTTCTCCAGTCATCTTTTAAGTGCCCTCCAACCTGGGGGGCTCATCTTCCAGCACTCTATCAGTGTTCCGCTGCTATCCATAAGGTTTTCATTGGCTAATTCTTTTCAGAAGTAGACTGCTGGTCCTACTTCCTAGTCTGTCTTAGTCTGGAAGCTCAGTGGAAACTTGCCCTCCACTGGTGATCCTGCTGGTATTTGAATACTGGTGCCATAGCTTCCAGCATCACAGCAGCACACAAGCCCCCACAGTATGACAAACTGACACTAGTGGGGGTCAGTCAATTTAGCCCATCCTTTTTATCTGAGAGGTTATGTCTAGTTTATGGAATCTTCTATAGATAAAGGCATTGATGGAGAAGGATATCTAACCCTTGTTCTTTGGCATCTATCTATGCTGAAATCTGCTAGTATGTATTCATCATTTCTTTGGTCTCCTGATGTCATTGTATGTAGCTGGAATTTGTGGTCCCCTCGACAATGAGAACAAAGCTCTTGCATACAAAACATTTTTGAGTGAGAAGGTTGAAGTGATGCTTATGCAACAAAAGTTATCCATGTGGAAACTCTACAGGTAGTCACGCTCCCTATCAGGACTGAGGAACAAAACCAGAATAGGGGAAAGATAAAAAGTTTCTCCTCTCTCCCACAGCTCAACCACAGCTCAGATCAAGTAAGCCAAAAGCGGTTCAGGATACAAACATAGGAAGAGAGTACGTACAGTTAAAGTTGCTATTGGACTACTCTTTCTGATGAATACACCCTTTAACATAAAGCATCATTATTACGTTTTTATTTACTCTTTCAAATATATTATCTTTTTATTGTCATTCCAAATTTAAAGTGACAAAAGGAAGATGGTTACTAGTCTATGATGGAGAATTTCTTACAGAATATTGATGTGACACTTTTACCTTTGCAAAAGAGGGATTAGAATTATACTGAGTATTTAGGTATTAATATTGGGTATGTTTGGGTTTACAACACCTTATTTGAAATATTTTTTTTGTTGATAGAAAAACAGCACAACAATAAAAAATAACTTAGTCCTTAAAGTATCACTCACAGTCCACAGCTTAGTTAATATAAAGTGTTTGAGGCAGAAATACTTGAACCCCAGTATCTCTAAACCATTTTAGAAACTGTGAGATTGGAAATAAGTGCTTATACCTCCTTTCTCCAGAAGAGACAGGCTATTGAGAAGTAGTCCTTGTTTTGATCATCTGCTATGCTTAGGGGTGAGAGTCAGATGGGGGGATGATTATAAAGTGTGGGCACTATATCTTCTACTTGTAGCAAACACTTGTTCAAAAGCAACTGTGAGGCCTACCATACGTATGAAAAATCAGACACTGAAAACCCTACAGAGCACAGTTTTACTCTGACACTCATGGAGTCACCATGAGTCAGAATTAACTCAAAGTCAACTGGTAGTGATGGCGAGTAAATATGTATAACAGCACATTCACCATTTCAACATTTTTTGTACATGTTTTAACTTCTGTGAGTTCTGTGTGGTCATTGCAATAAGTTATCAAATGCAGCAGAGTAGGGAGTGCCATGGGAGGGATGGCTGGTGTCAGAATTGGCAGAAAGGTTGGAGAGAGGAGGTACGTCCACCCAAAAACATGCATGTGGATGTTAATAGAAGCTTCATTTTGTAATAGTCAAAAACTGGAAAAAATCCAAATGTGGTTAAAAAAGCTGTGGTACATCTTTACGGTGGAAAACTACTTAGGGATAAAAAGCTACAAACTGTTGATACACACAACAACTTGGACTGATCTCCAGGGACTTTAGTGGAATGAAAAACAACAATCTCCAGATGTTACATACTGTTTGATTCTACTTATCTTTCTTGAATGATTAAGATTCTAAAAATGGAGAAAAATTGGTGGTCTCTAGGGGTCGGGGTGGGGTGGGGGTGAGGGAAGCATGTAACTATAAAGGGGTTGAACTAGGGATTTTTGTAGTAATGGAACAGTTCTTTATCATTATTGTGGTGGTTACATGTGATAAAATTGCATGACACTGCAAACACACACACACGACTGTAGATAAAACTGGTGATACCTGAATAAAGTCTGGATCTTATCACTGTCTACTTCCTGATTTTGATATTGACTTTGGATATGTTATCAGGAGGGACCAGTCCCTGGAGAAGGACATCATGCCTGGTAAAGTAGACAGTAAGTGAAAAAAAGGAAAACCCTCAATGGAATGGATTGATGCAGTGGCTGCAACAATGGGCTCAAACATAGCAACAATTGTGAGGATGGCGCAGGACCGGGCAGTGTTTCCTTTTGTTGTACATATTGTCACTATGAGTTGGAACTGACTCAACAGCACCTAATAACAACAACAACAACAATTATGTTTTAGTATAAATCAGTAAGCCGGCATTGAGTTTCCTTCAGTGGCCACCTTGGTTATAATATAGAAAGTAAATTCTCTAGATTAGGCTCCTACTTTAAAGGAATCAGTATTCAAACAAGAAAATAAAATATCATATCCTAGACCAATAGTGATGATCTGAGATCCTGTGAAGACACTCAGGAAACCATCTCAGCTCCTCTCATTTACTATGTCATAGTTTTGAGTAATGAATGCATCTAGCATATTTTATCTTTTAAAAAATGAATGTATATTATTTCTATTAACAACTTTTTTTTTACACTTGATGAGCTTATTGTAAGAAGTAAACATATAAGAACTGAAAGAATGCTGCCTAAAAATGAACACTCTCAGTATCAGTGTATTTATATTTGTAGACAGTAAGTATATTTTTAAAAAAGTGATTCTTCTAAAAAATGCAAACTCTTTTTTGACTCCTTTTAAATTCCAGCAAATGAAATGCATTAAGCAAGAGATAAATGCTGATCATTGATTTTATGATAAAAAATTTTGAAACTTAAGAAACATTTTTAAATTTTCTGTGTAAGTCTCATGATAACATATTAGAAGAACTAACATTCTGACATCATGAGCAATTAAAATTTTTTAAAAATCATTTTGTAGCATCATCTCCCATACTAAATACTCACTAACAGAATTATTGAAAGAAAATACTTTAAAATTGGTAACCAGTTTACTTATCTAAGGACAATTAGTAAATATGCATCTCCTTCTGAATACCAGGGAATTATCATGATGATTTATTACTTCCAAAATCAAATTCTGAATAAAAATCAAACTTGTTTGCAATCTCAACTAATACGTATTGGTATATCAGTGATTGTACCAATGTATTGAAAATGATGATATTAGTACATGGAAGTTATATGTAATGACATTGTCCTCTACAGTGCTTCTTAACCAAAGGTGATTTCCCCCCAGGGGACATTTGGAAAACCCTGGTGGCACAATAGTTAGGAGCTATGGCTGCCAACCAAAGCATTGGCAGTTCGAATTCATCAGGCTGTCTTTGGAAACCCTATGGGGCAGTTCTACTCTGTCCCATAGAGTCGCTATGAGTCAGAATCAACAGGATGACAATGGGGTCTCTTTTTTAAGAGGTATTTTTGGTTGTCACAGCTGGAGAAGGTCTCATACCATCTAGTAGGTAAAGGTCAGAGATACTGCTAAATATCCCAACAATAAGTATGACAGCCCCCACAACAAAGAATTACTTGGCTCAAAATGTCAATGGCAGGGCGGGGCCAAGATGGCGGACTAGGTGACGCTACCGCGGATCCCTCTTGCAACAAAGGCTCGGAAAAACAAGTGAATTGATCACATACATAACAATCGACGAACTCTGAACAACAAACACAGATTTAGAGACGGAGAACGAACAAATACGGGGAGGCAGTGATTGTTTTCAGAGCCAGGAGCCAGCGTACCAGTCAGCGGATTTTCTGGAAAAACTAGTTTCCCAGTGATGGCTCGGACACAGCAGTCCATATCAAACCACATAAAGAAGCAGACCATGACAGCTTCTCCAACCCCCCAAACAAAAGAATTAAAATCTTTCCCAAATGAAGATACAATCCTGGAATTATCAGATACAGAATATAAAAAACTAATTTACAGAATGCTTCAAGACATCACAAATGAAATAAGGCAAAATGCAGAAAAAGCCAAGGAACACACGATAAAACAGTTGAACAACTCAAAAAGATTATTCAAGAACATAGTGGAAAAATTAATAAGTTGCAAGAATCCATAGAGAGACAGCATGTAGAAATCCAAAAGATTAACAATAAAATTACAGAATTAGACAACGCAATAGGAAGTCAGAGGAGCAGACTCGAGCAATTAGAATGTAAACTGGGACATCTGGAGGACCAGGGAATCAACACCAACATAGCTGAAAAAAAATCAGATAAAAGAATTAAAAAAAATGAAGAAACCCTAAGAATCATGTGGGACTCTATCAAGAAGGATAACTTGCGAGTGATTGGAGTCCCAGAACAGGGAGGGGGGACAGAAAACACAGAGAAAATAGTTGAAGAACTCCTGACACAAAACTTCCCTGACGTCATGAAAGATGAAAGGATATCTATCCAAGATGCTCATCGAACCCCATTTAAGATTGATCCAAAAAGAAAAACACCAAGACATATCATCATCAAACTTGCCAAAACCAAAGATAAAGAGAAAATTTTAAAAGCAGCCAGGGAGAAAAGAAAGGTTTCCTTCAAGGGAGAATCAATAAGAATAAGTTCAGACTACTCAGCAGAAACCATGCAGGCAAGAAGGGAATGGGACGACATATACAGAACACTGAAGGAGAAAAACTGCCAACCAAGGATCATATATCCAGCAAAACTCTCTCTGAAATATGAAGGCAAAATTAAGATATTTACAGATAAACACAAGTTTAGAGAATTTGCAAAAACCAAACCAAGGCTACAAGAAATGCTAAAGGAGATTGTTTGGTCAGATGACCAATAATATCAGGTACCAGCACAATACAAGGTCACAAAACAGAACGTCCTGATATCAACTCAAATAGGGAAAGCACAAAAACAAACAAATTAAGATTAATTCTCATAAATAAATAAATAATACACATAACAGGGAATCATGGAAGTCAATAGGTAAAAGATCACAATAATCAAAAAGAGGGACTAAATACAGGAGGCACTGAACTGCCAGATGGAGAGTGATACCAGGCGATATAGAACGATACAAGTTAGGTTTTTACTTAGAAAAATAGGGGTAAATAATAAGGTAACCACAAAAAGGAATATCAACTCCATAACTCTAGATAAAAGCCAAGAAAAACGTTAACGACTCAACTAACATAAAGTCAAACATTATGAAAATGAGGATCTCACAATTTACTAAGAAAAACGCCTCAGCACAAAAAAGTATGTCGAAAAATGAAATGGCCAACAACACACAGGAAGAGGCATCAAAATGACAGCACTAAAAACTCATTTATCTATAATTACGCTGAATGTAAATGGACTAAATGCACCAATAAAGAGACAGAGAGTCACGGACTGGATAAAGAAACACGATCCATCTATATGTTGCCTACAAGAGACACACCTTAGACTTAGAGACACAAACAAACTAAAACTCAAAGGATGGAAAAAAATATATCAAGCAAACAATAAGCAAAAAAGAAGAGGAGTAGCAATATTAATTTCTGACAAAATAGACTTTAGACTTAAATCCACCACAAAGGATAAAGAAGGACACTATATAATGATAAAAGGGACAATTGATCAGGAAGACATAACCATATTAAATATTTATGCACCCAATGACAGGGCTGCAAGATACATAAATCAAATTTTAACAGAATTGAAAAGTGAGATAGACACCTCCACAATTATAGTAGGAGACTTCAACACACCACTTTCGGAGAAGGACAGGACATCCAGTAAGAAGCTCAATAGAGACACGGAAGACCTACTTACAACAATCAACCAACTTGACCTCATCGACTAATACAGAACTCTCCACCCAACTGCTGCAAAATATACGTTTTTTTCTAGTGCACATGGAACATTCTCTAGAATAGACCACATATTAGGTCATAAAACAAACCTTTGCAGAGTCCAAAACATCGAAATATTACAAAGCATCTTCTCAGACCACAAGGCAACGAAACTAGAAATCAATAACAGAAAAACTAGGGAAAAGAAATCAAATACTTGGAAACTGAACAATACCCTCCTGAAAAAAGACTGGGTTATAGAAGACATCAAGGAGGGAATAAGGAAATTCATAGAATGCAACGAGAATGAAAATACTTCCTATCAAAACCTCTGGGACATGGCAAAAGCAGTGCTCAGAGGCCAATTTATATCGATAAATGCACACATACAAAAAGAAGAAAGAGCCAAAATCAGAGAACTGTCCCTACAACTTGAACAAATAGAAAGTGAGCAACAAAAGAATCCATCAGGCACCTGAAGAAAACAAATAATAAAAATTAGAGCTGAACTAAATGAATTAGAGAACAGAAAAACAATTGAAAGAATTAACAAAGCCAAAAGCTGGTTCTTTGAAAAAATTAACAAAATTGATAAACCATTGGCTAGACCGACTAAAGAAATAGAGGAAAGGAAACAAATAACCCGAACAAGAAACGAGAAGGACCACATCACAACAGAACCAACAGAAATTAAAAGAATCATTTCAGATTACTACGAAAAATTGTACTCTAACAAATTTGAAAACCTAGAAGAAATGGAGGAATTCTTGGAAAAACACTACCTACCTAAAGTAACACATTCAGAAGTAGAACAACTAAATAGACCCATAACAAAAAAAGAGATTGAAACGGTAATCAAAAAACTTCCAACAAAAAAAAGTCCTGGCCCAGACGGCTTCACTGCAGAGTTCTACCAAACCTTCAGAGAAGACTTAACACCACTACTACTGAAGGTATTTCAAGGCATAGAAAAAGACGGAATACTATCCAACTCATTCTATGAAGCTACCATCTCCCTGATACCAAAACCAGGTAAAGACATTACAAAAAAAGAAAATTTTAGACCTATATCCCTCATGAACATAGATGCAAAAATTCTCAACAAAATTCTAGCCAATAGAATCCAACAACACATCAAAAAAATAATTCACCCTGATCAAGTGGGATTTATACCAGGTATGCAAGGCTGGTTTAATATTAGAAAAACCATTAATGTAATCCATCACATAAATAAAACAAAAGATAAAAACCACATGATCTTATCAATAGATGCAGAAAAGGCATTTGACAAAGTTCAACACCCATTTATGATAAAAACTCTTACCAAAATAGGAATTGAAGGAAAATTCCTCAACATAATAAAGGGCATCTATGCAAAGCCAACAGCCAATATCACTCTAAATGGAGAGAACCTGAAAGCATTTCCCTTGAAAACGGGAACCAGACAAGGATGCCCTTTATCACCGCTCTTATTCAACATCGTACTTGAAGTCCTAGCCAGGGCAATTAGGCTAGACAAAGAAATAAAGGGTATCCGGATTGGCAAGGAGGAAGTAAAGCTATCACTATTTGCAGATGACATGATCGTATACACAGAAAACCCTAAGGAATCCTCCAGAAAACTACTGAAACTAATAGAAGAGTTTGGCAGAGTCTCAGGTTATAAAATAAACATACAAAAATCACTTGGATTCCTCTACATCAACAAAAAGAACACCGAAGAGGAAATCACCAAATCAATACCATTCACAGTAGCCCCCAAGAAGATAAAATACTTAGGAATAAATCTTACCAAGGATGTAAAAGACCTATACAAAGAAAACTACAAAGCTCTACTACAAGAAATTCAAAAGGACATACTTAAGTGGAAAAACATACCCTGCTCATGGATAGGAAGACTTAACATAGTAAAAATGTCTATTCTACCAAAAGCCATCTATACATATAACGCACTTCCGATCCAAATTCCAATGTCATATTTTAAGGGGATAGAGAAACAAATCACCAATTTCATATGGAAGGGAAAGAACCCCCGGATGAGCAAAGCATTACTGAAAAAGAAGAAGAAAGTGGGAGGCCTCACTCTACCTGATTTCAGAACCTATTATACAGCCACAGTAGTCAAAACAGCCTGGTACTGGTACAACAACAGGCACATAGACCAATGGAACAGAATTGAGAATCCAGATATAAATCCATCCATGTATGAGCAGCTGATATTTGACAAAGGACCAGTGTCAGTTAATTGGGGAAAAGATAGTCTTTTTAACAAATGGTGCTGGCATAACTGGATATCCATTTGCAAAAAAATGAAACAGGACCCATACCTCACGTCATGCACAAAAACTAACTCCAAGTGGATCAAAGACCTAAACATAAAGACTAAAACGATAAAGATCATGGAAGAAAAAATAGGGACAACCTTAGAAGCCCTAATACAAGGCATAAACAGAATACAAAACATTACCAAAAATGATGAAGAGAAACCAGATAACTGGGAGCTCCTAAAAATCAAACACCTATGCTCATCGAAAGACTTCACCAAAGGAGTAAAAAGACCACCTACTGACTGGGAAAGAATTTTCAGCTATGACATCTCAGACCAGCGCCTGATCTCTAAAATCTACATGATTCTGTCAAAACTCAACCACAAAAAGACAAACAACCCAAACAAGAAGTGGGCAAAGGATATGAACACACATTTCACTAAAGAAGATATTCAGGCAGCCAACAGATACATGAGAAAATGCTCCCGATCATTAGCCATTAGAGAAATGCAAATTAAAGCTACGATGAGATTCCATCTCACACCAACTAGACTGGCATTAATCCAAAAAACACAAAATAATAAATGTTGGAGAGGCTGCGGAGAGATTGGAACTCTCATACACTGCTGGTGGGAATGTAAAATGGTACAACCACTTGGGAAATCCATCTGGCGTTATCTTAAACAGTTAGAAATAGAACTACCATACAACCCAGAAATCCCACTCCTCGGAATATACCCTAGAGAAATAAGAGCCTTCACACAAACAGATATATGCACACCCATGTTTATTGCAGCTCTGTTTACAATAGCAAAAAGCTGGAAGCAAACAAGGTGTCCGTCAACAGATGAATGGGTAAATAAATTGTGGTATATTCACACAATGTAATACTACGCATCGATAAAGAACAGTGACGGATCTCTGAAACATTTCATAACATGGAGGAATCTGGAAGGCATTATGCTGAGCGAAATGAGTCAGAGGCAAAAGGACAAACATTGTATAAGACCACTATTATAAGATCTTGAGAAATAGTAAAAACTGAGAAGAACACATACTTTTGTGGTTACGAAGGGGGGAGGGAGGGAGGGAGAGGGTTTTTTATTGATCAATCAGTAGATAAGAACTGCTTTGGGTGAAGGGAAAGACAACACTCAATACATGGAAGGTCAGCCCAATTGGACTGGACTAAAAGCAAAGAGCTTTCCGGGATAAAATGAATGCTTCAACGGTCAGCGGAGCAGGGGCGGGGGTCTGGGGAACATGGTTTGAGGGGACTTCTAAGTCAATTGGCAAAATAATTCTCTTATGAAAACATTCTGCATCCCACTTTGAAATGTGGCGTCTGGGGTCTTAAATGCTAACAAGCAGCCATCTAAGATGCATCAATTGGTCTCAACCCACCTGGAGCAAAGGAAAATGAAAAACACCATGGTCACACGACAACTAAGAACCCAAGAGAGAGAAAGGGCCACATGAACCAGAGACCTACATCATCCTGAGACCAGAAGAACTAGTTGGTGCCCGGCCACAATCGATGACTGCCCTGTCAGGGAGCACAACAGAGAACTCCTGAGGGAGCAGATCAGTGGGATACAGACCCCAAATTCTCATAAAAAGACCATACTTAATGGTCTGACTGCGACTAGAGGAGTCCCGGCGGCAATGCTCCCCAGACCTTCTGTTGGCACAGGACAGGAACCATCCCCGAAGACAACTCATCAGACATGAAACGGACTGGTCAGCGGGGGGGAGAGAGATGCTGATGAAGAGTGAGCTAATTAAATCATATGGACACTTGAGAGTGTGTTGGCAACTCTTGACTGGAGGGGGGATGGGAAGATAGAGAGAGAGGGAAGCTGGCAAAATTGTCAGGAAACGAGAGACTGAAAGGGCTGACTCAATAGGGGGAGAGCAAGTGGGAGAAGGGAGTAAGATGTATGTAAACTTACATGTGACAGACTGGATTTGTAAATGTTCACCTGAAGCTTAATAAAAGTTAATTAAAAAAAAAAAAAATGTCAATGGCACCCAGTGTGGATTTAATGGACTTTCACCGAGATAATCACATATTTAAAGGCAACCTAGATAGAGTGGAAATGAAATGGAATGTTAGTTGTCACAATTAATTTGATCTAAACTCTTCTCTTTATATACTTGAAGTTTTGGCTCAGTGTGGTAAAAATAACTTGCCGAAGGTCATTACGCCTGTTCTGTAATTAGTAGACTAATCTTTTATGTAGAACTCAGATCTGTTGATTCTAAGATTGCAACATACAGAATTCTTTTTTAATGAGGCATTTCAGAATTCAGGTCCCTGTGCTTTTTGGGTACCTAGAGTTTATATTCTTATGCAGGAAGGTAAAATGTATTCTGTAATCCTTGATTTCAATGATGATATCCACTCCTGTAACAGTTATTTTCATCATACTCTGAAATAGACTTAAATTTTGAAGAAAAGTTGAACATATCATTGTAAGATGAAACATTATCAAAAGGAGTTATTTTAAAAGTAGTTTGGAGAAAGAAATGAGAGCATTTTCCATGGTGCTTTCAAATTTGATACATACAATACATATTATTATCATAGTGCTAATTCTAACTTACTTAAAAACAATTTTACGTTAATTATACATACCCATATACAGTTAGTATGATTTTTACCCTATTTTTTCCCAAGCTAACATAGATTCCAGTGATTCTTACTGTTAGGCTGGCAATTTTGTCCTTTGTTAAAATTTGCATCCTAAAGCTTATGATGGTTTTGAATAATGAAAAAAAAAAGTGTCTGTTAGAGACCATATTGCATAAAATATTTTATAGATGATTTATATTTAGCCTTTTTTCAGGTACATGTTACTCTTTAGCAAACTATGATTGTCATTGTGAAAATTAAGGCATTTCTTGAGTTTTAAATAATTCTTTCTCTGACTTAATAACTAAGCATTTATGGTGAATTGCTTTCGGGAGACAGTACATGTTCTGCCTGTTCCTGAAGTGGGGCTGGCAGACAGGGTAAGCCAACCAAGGAGAGAGGGAGAGAGAAAAAAGAAGAAAAAGCTCTATTATCTGAGAGTTCAGTCTCAGCAGGAATTGTACTGAAGTCAGACTTGACCTCAAGCCATTCAAATAAGAGGCCCAAATATAATAGAAACTGTAGACTGCCACGGAGAAACCCTGAATAAAGCTTACAAGTCATATGATCTTCTCGATTGCATTTTTTTTTTCCTTTTGTGAGTTACAAGCATGCCATACTGTGCCATATCATCTCACAGGGACAGAGCCACCTGCACAGCACAAGATCTATACAGTGCATTGGCTCAACTCCATCCAGCTCACTGTCAAAATAAGGCAGGATATATAAATCTGGCCATTGTGCCAACAACATCATATAAACTATCTGGAGTCCATCCAGTGCTGCAGAAAGGGCACCTTTTCGCAGCAAGCCCAGGATATACTTATGACGTCATGTTATTGAGGGATGCCATCAAGGATAGAAATTTGTAGAACTTTTCATATAGCAAATCTTTCCAATTGCTTATTTTCCATGTGCTACAAAAAGAACTTTTTTTTGTTCCTATAGTTTATTTATATAAGTGTATGCATTTTTAAATATAATTTCATAATGCGTAGATATATGTATTATGGAAAATGCCATGGAGATTAAATGGCGCTTGATGTAGGTGGAGAACAGTCAAGCTGGATTATCACAATGAGAACTGTAAAAGAGAAAAGAATGAGCTAAGTGGGGGAAAGACTGACAGGCTCGAGAGCTTTTTGGTTTTGCAGTACACCAAGAACGTAGGCGTAGTGGTTAAGAGCTACGACTGCTAACCAAAAGGTTGGCAGTTCGAATCCACCAGGCATTCCTTGGAAACCCTATGGGGCAGTTCTACTCTGTCCTTTAGGGTCACTATGAGTCGGAATCAACTCAACGGCAATGGTTTTGTTTTTGTTTTTTAAAGAATGTAGCTACAGTCTTGGGGTTCTGGAAACTGTAATTTGAGAAATTACTACTCCTTACTTGAAGATATTTCAGTGAAAAAATAAAGCTGGGACCTCTGGGAAGATGAGCCCTCTATCAAGGATTGAATCTGGTAGCAACTGAGATTGGACAGAAATCTAAATATTGTAGAAAGCCTGATGGAGATGTGGGTGATGTAGTTGTATGGCTTGAGATTTTTCACACGGTAATAAAATCTGATAGTACTTCTGGATATACCAGATGGCTACCTGCATAGGCAGTGATCTTCTTGGGAGGAAGGGAAGATTGGCAGAATACTAAATAAGAAGGAAAGGTGAATCCAAGGCTTACAGTCATAAAGATGGGAAATGCTTTAATAATGAGGTTGGCACTGTTGGTAAGAAAAATGTTTGAAAATGTTGTCCTCATTGTTTTTCCGCATAATGACTTTTAAAACTGAGGCTGAGGCAAGTTCAAATTAGTAGTGTCTCTGATACTTTAAAACCTTTTCCAAAAGTGAGCTCTATTCCAGAGTTATTTTGATCTTAGCCATAAAGTCTAGAAGTGTTTTCTTTTCTGAAATTTTAAGAAGGGAACTTCAAAGAAGGATGGCTTTCATATATTTATAGCATGAAAGAGATATGCTACATATATAACAGTACGTGTTTTTACTATGAGTTGAAATCGACTCAACGGCAACAGGTTTGGTTTGTTTTGTTTTTGGTGTCAGAGTGGAACTGTGTTCCACTGGGTTTTTAATGGCTGATTTTCTGGAAGTAAATAGCCAGGCCTTTCTTGTGAGTGCTGCTTGGGGGGGGGGAATGGAACTGCCAAAGTTTCTGTTAGCAGTCGAGCTCTTAACCCATTTGTGCCACCTGGGGATGCCCATGTTATATAATATACAGTAAAATGTCAAGCTCCAATGGTTTTCAAATGTGTGTAACTGCATAGCAACAAATAGAGAAAACAGAGCAACGGTATCGTTTCAATCACTGCAATCAGAATATAAGGAGAATTTTCAGATTCCTTTTTATCGAAGATTATAAAATGCACTCTACATTTCAGTGTGACTAAGGGAAACTTCAGTCACTGTTTTGTTCCATTTATCATACAAGATAAAGGGTCTTCATTAGATTTAACTTACTAAGCTTCCTGCATAGATTGTTTTTAAAAATTTGAAATTGGGAGAGGGGGCCAAGATGGCTGACTAGGTAGACGCTACCTCGGATCCCTCTTGCAACAAAGACTCGGAAAAACAAGTGAATCGATCACATACATGACAATCTATGAACCCTGACCAACAAACACAGATTTAAAGAGTGGACCTAGGTGACAGAGACCGTGAACGAACAACTACAGGGAAGCAGCGACTGTTTTCGGAGCCTGGAGCCAGCGTCCCATTCAGGTAACCTCAGCGCTGGGCTTAGGACTGGGCGCAGGGGAGCTGCACACAACATCCTGTGACGGCGCAAACACGGGGCACAGCCCTACCCCCCTGAACTGACCTCGGGAGGGGGTCCAGCCGGTCAGCGTGGGCGGCACGGCGACAGGGCTGGTGGGAGGAGAAGTCGCTGGGAGCCAGTGACTTGTTTTGGAGCCGGGAGTGCAGCATCCCAGCCGGGGAACCTTGGCGCGGGGCTTTGGACTGGGCGCCCGGGAGCTGAGCAGGATATCCTGTGAAGGTGCAAACACGGGGCGCAGCCCTACCTCCCAAACCGACCCCGGGAGGGGGCCCAGTTGGTCCGCGCCAGCGGCGCGGCCATGCGGCTGGTGGGAGGAGAAGTCGCCAGGAGGCAGCGACTGGTTTTGGAGCCGGGAGTGCAGCGTCCCAGCCGGGGAACCTTGACACTGGGCTTTGGAATGGAGGAACTGACCGTGGCATCTGAGATAGCTCAAGCACAGGACGTGCACCTGACCCACGGGGGCAATCTCTACCCAGCCAGCGCACACAGCCAACGCACCCCTCGGGAATCTCAGATAAAACAGTCATCCCAAGCAAGATACATAACTTTGTCTATATTCCGGGGTGCTACTCTCTCCTGTTTTTCTGAACCCCACCTTCCCAGGCGGCTTCATTAACATTGAAATTTCATGAGCCAGAGGGAGAACTGCTCCGTGCTTTTTCTTTTCGTTTCTTTTTTTTTCTTGGTCTTTTCCTAACCCATTCTTCTGGCCTGAGAGAAGCAACCACAAAAAACCCAGGGACCAAAAATCCTTCCCTAATTGGACTAAAAACACAGAACCAGCTCCAGCCAAGCATATGTGATCCACAGTCTTGGGCTTTCATCCCTACAGGGAACAAGGTGGCTATTATAATGCAAAGGCATTTCTGATAGGGATCTGACTGCATTTTTGTTTAGCGGATTTACTGGAAAGACAAGCTTCCCAGGTCTTATATCTCTGTGTATTCAACAGAGCCCTCACTGACCCACAACAGGGAACTGAGGGCTGAAGCTCCCCCCAGACCACCTAGCCTCCTGCCTTAGGGGTCTAAGGAGGGTGACACCTACGAATCTGTAGAGGTACTTGCATTGGGAGCCTAAGGTACAGCTGCAGAGCCCACCCAGCAAGATGCTTTAGGAATAGAGACACACCTACTTCACTGACATTTGGGGGAAGCCTGTCAGCATCCTGTCCCCCTGAAGTGTGAACCCCAGCTGCTACTAGAAACTGGTGCACACAACTATCACCACTACTTCTCAAGGTGGATAGGTCACAGGGTGCATCACACACTTGATGACCCAAAATCAGATTCTACTCAAGAACAGTGAATGGACTCAGGCATACATATCTGGTAACAGCCCAAACCAGCTGGTAATAGGTCATAAGTAAGTCAAGGGCTACAACAATCAAGACAGCACAATCTAGTAGCCCATCCACGTATATTGAAAGAAAACAAAACAAGATAAGACTCAGTGAGCAAATATAGAATAAATTACTACAATATCTTAGTGATGGCTTGGAGACAGCAGTCGATATCAAACCACATAAAGAAGCAGACCATGACTGCTTCTACAACCCCCCAAACAAAAGAATCAAAATCTTTCCCAAATGAAGATACAATCCTGGAATTATCAGATACAGAATATAAAAAAACTAATTTACAGAATGCTTCAAGACATCTGGGATGACCTCAGAAATGAAATAAGGCAATCTGCAGAAAAAGCCAAGGAACACACTGATAAAACAGTTGAAGAACTCAAAAAGATTATTCAAGAACATAGTAGAAAAATTAATAAGTTGCAAGAATCCATAGAGAGACAGCATGCAGAAATCCAAAAGCTTAACAATAAAATTACAGAATTAGACAACGCAATAGGAAGTCAGAGGAGCAGACTCGAGCAATTAGAATGTAAACTGGGACATCTGGAGGACCAGGGAATTAATACCAACATAGCTGAAAAAAAATCAGATAAAAGAATTAAAAAAAATGAAGAAACCCTAAGAATCATGTGGGACTCTATCAAGAAGGATAACTTGCGTGTGATTGGAGTCCCAGAACAGGGAGGGATAACAGAAAACACAGAAGAGTTGAAGATCTGCTGACAGAAAACTTCCCTGACATCATGAAAGATGAAAGGATATCTATCCAAGATGCTCATCGAACCCCATTTAAGACTGATCCAAAAAGAAAAACACCAAGACACATTATCATCAAACTTGCCAAAACCAAAGATAAAGAGAAAATTTTAAAAGCAGCCAGGGAGAAAAGAAAGGTTTCCTTCAAGGGAGAATCAATAAGAATAAGTTCAGACTACTCAGCAGAAACCATGCAGGCAAAAAGGCAATGGGATGACATATACAGAGCACTGAAGGAGAAAAACTGCCAGCCAAGGATCATATATCCAGCAAAAGTCTCTCTGAAATATGAAGGCGAAATTAAGATATTTACAGATAAACACAAGTTTAGAGAATTTGCAAAAACCAAACCAAAGCTACAAGAAATACTAAAGGATATTGTTTGGTCAGAAAACCAATAATATCAGATATCAGCACAACACAAGGTCACAGAACAGAACATCCTGATATCAACTCAAATAGGAAAATCACAAAAACAAATTTAGATTAATTTTTTAAAAAATGTTGAAAACAGGGAATCATTGAAGTCAATATGTAAAAGATCACAGTAATCAAAAAGAGGGACTAAATACAGGTGGCATAGAACTGCCATATGGAGAGTGATACAAGGCGATATAGAACAATATGAGTTAGGTTTTTATTCAGAAAAACAGGGGTAAATATTAAGGTAAAAACAAAGAGGTATAACAACTCCATAACTCAAAATAAAAACCAAGAAAAACATAATGACTCAGCAAACATAAAGTCAAATACTATGAAAACGAGGATCTCACAATTTACAAAGAAAAACATCTCAGCACAAAAAAGTAAGTGGAAAAATGAAATTGTCAACAACACACATAAAAAGGCATCAAAATGACAACACTAAACACATACTTATCTATAATTACGCTGAATATAAACGGACTAAATGCACCAATAAAGAGACAGAGAGTCTCAGACTGGATAAAGAAATACGATCCGTCTATATGCTGCCTACAAGAGACATACCTTAGACTTAGACACAGAAACAAACTAAAACTCAAAGGATGGAAAAAAATATATCAAGCAAACAATAAGCAAAAAAGAAGAGGAGTAGCAATATTAATTTCTGACAAAATAGACTTTAAACTTAAATCCACCACAAAGGATAAACAAGGACACTACATAATGATAAAAGGGACAATTGACTAGGAAGATATAACCATATTAAATATCTATGCACCCAATGACAGGGCTGCAAGGTACATAAATCAAATTTTAACAGAACTGAAAAGTGAGATAGACACCTCCACAATTATAGTAGGAGACTTCAACACACCACTTTTGGAGAAGGACAGGACATCCAGTAAAAAGCTCAATAGAGACATGGAAGACCTAATTACAACAATCAACCAACTTGACCTCATTGACTTATACAGAACTCTCCACCCAACTGCTGCAAAGTAGACTTTTTTTTTCTAGTGCACTTGGAACATTCTCTAGAATAGACCACATATTAGGTCATAAAACAAACCTTTGCAGAGTCCAAAACATCGAAATATTACAAAGCATCTTCTCAGACCACAAGGCCATAAAAGTGGAAATCAATAACAGAAAAATTAGGGAAAAGAAATCAAATACTTGGAAACTGAACAATACCCTCCTGAAAAAAGACTGGGTTATAGAAGACATCAAGGAGGGAGTAAGGAAATTCATAGAATGCAACGAGAATGAAAATACTTCCTATCAAAACCTCTGGGACACAGCAAAAGCAGTGCTCAGAGGCCAGTTTATATCGATAAATGCACACATACAAAAAGAAGAAAGAGCCAAAATCAGAGAACTGTCCCGACAACTTGAACAAATAGAAAGTGAGCAACAAAAGAATCCATCAGGCACCAGAAGAAAACAAATAATAAAAATTAGAGCTGAACTAAATGAATTAGAGAACAGAAAACAGTTGAAAGAATTAACAAAGCCAAAAGCTGGTTCTTCGAAAAAATTAACAAAATTGATAAACCATTGGCCAGACTGACTAAAGAAATACAGGAAAGGAAACAACCCGAATAAGAAACGAGATAGGCCACATCACCAGAGACCCAACTGAAATTAAAAGAATCATATCAGATTATTATGAAAAATTGTACTCTAACAAATTTGCAAACCTAGAAGAAATGGATGAATTCCTGGAAAAACACTACCTACCTAAACTAACACAATCAGAAGTAGAACAAATAAATATACCCATAAGAAAAAAAGAGATTGAAATGGTAATCAAAAAACTCCCAACAAAAAAAAGCCCTGGCCTGGATGGCTTTACTGCAGAGTTCTACCAAACTTTCAGAGAAGAGTTAACACCACTACTACTAAAGGTAATTCAAAGCATACAAAATGACGGAACACTACCTAACTCATTCTATGAAGCCACCATTTCCCTGATACCAAAACCAGGTAAAGACATCACAAAAAAAGAAAATTACAGACATATATCCCTCATGAACATAGATGCACAAATCCTCAACAAAATTCTAGCCAATAGAATCCAACAACATATCAAAAAATTAATCCACCATGACCAAGTGGGATTTATACCAGGTATGCAAGGCTGGTTTAATATTAGAAAAACCATTAATGTAATCCACCATATAAATAAAACAAAAGACAAAAACTACACGATATTATCAATTGATGCAGAAAAGGCATTTGACAAAGTCCAACACCCATTTATGATAAAAACTCTCACCAAAATAGGAATTGAAGGAAAATTCCTCAACATAATAAAGGGCATCTATGCAAGCCAACAGCCAATATCACTCCAAATGGAGAGAACCTGAAAGCATTTCCCTTGAGAACGGGAACCAGACAAGGATGCCCTTTATCACCGCTCTTATTCAACATTGTGCTAGAGGTCCTAGCCAAAGCAATTAGGCTAGACAAAGAAATAAAGGGAATCTGGATTGGCAAGGAGGAAGTAAAATTATCTCTATTTGCAGATGACATGATCTTATACACAGAAAACCCTAAGGAATCCTCCAGAAAACTACTGAAACTAATAGAAGAGTTTGGCAGAGTCTCAGGTTATAAAATAAACATACAAAAATCACTTGGGTTCCTCTACATCAGCAAAAAGAACATCGAAGAGGAAATAACCAAATCAATACCATTCACAGTAGCCACCAAGAAGATAAAATACTTAGGAATAAATCTTACCAAAGATGTAAAAGACCTATACAAAGAAAACTACAAAGTACTACTACAAGAAACTAAAAAGGACCTACTTAAGTGGAAAAACATTCCTTGCTCATGGATAGGAAGACTTAACATAGTAAAAATGTCTATTTTACCAAAAGCTATCTATACATACAAGGCACTTCCGATCCAAATTCCAACCTCATTTTTTAATGTGATGGAGAAACAAATCACCAACTTCACATGGAAGGGAAAGAAGCCTCGAATAAGTAAAGCATTACTGAAAAAGAAAAGAAAGTGGGAGGCCTCACTCCACCTGATTTCAGAACCTATTACACAGCCACAGTAGTCAAAACAGCCTGGTACTGGTACAACAACAGGCACATAGACCAATGGAACAGAATTGAGAACCCAGATATAAATCCATCTACATATGAGCAGCTGATATTTGACAAAGGCGCAGTGTCAGTTATTTGGGGAAAAGATAGTCTTTTTAACAAATGGTGCTGACATAACTGGATATCCATTTGCAAAAAAATGAAACAGGACCCATACCTCACGTCATGCACAAAAACTAACTCCAAGTGGATCAAAGACCTAAACATAAAGACTAAAACGATAAAGATCATGGAAGAAAAAATAGGGACAACCTTAGAAGCCCTAATACAAGGCATAAACAGAATACAAAACATTACCAAAAATGATGAAGAGAAACCAGATAACTGGGAGCTCCTAAAAATCAAACAGCTATGCTCATCTAAAGACTTCACCAAAAGAGTAAAAAGACCACCTACAGACTGGGAAAGAATTTTCAGCTATGACAGCTCCGACGAGCGCCTGATCTCTAAAATCTACATGATTCTGTCAAAACTCAACCACAAAAAGACAAACAACCCAATCAAGAAGTGGGCAAAGGATATGAACACGCACTTCACTAAAGAAGATATTCAGGCAGCCAACAGATACATGAGAAAATGCTCTCGATCATTAGCCATTAGAGAAATGCAAATTAAAGCTACGATGAGATTCCATCTCACTCCAACAAGGCTGGCATTAATCCAAAAAACACAAAATAATAAATGTTGGAGAGGCTACGGAGAGATTGGAACTCTTATACACTGCTGGTGGGAATGTAAAATGGTACAACCACTTGGGAAATCTATCTGGTGTTATCTTAAACAGTTAGAAATAGAACTACCATACAACCCAGAAATCCCACTCCTCGGAATATACCCTAGAGAAATAAGAGCCTTCACACAAACAGATATATGCACACCCATGTTTATTGCAGCTCTGTTTACAATAGCAAAAAGCTGGAAGCAAACAAGGTGTCCATCAACGGATGAATGGTTAAATAAATTGTGGTATATTCACACAATGGAATACTACGCATCGATAAAGAACAGTGACGGATCTCTGAAACATTTCATAACATGGAGGAATCTGGAAGGCATTATGCTGAGTGAAATGAGTCAGAGGCAAAAAGACAAATATTGTATAAGACCACTATTATAAGATCTTGAGAAATAGTATAAACTGAAAAGAACACATACTTTTGTGGTTACGAGGGGGGGAAGGAGGGAGGGTGGGAGAGGGTTTTTTACTGATTAGTTAGTAGATAAGAATTGCTTTAGGTGAAGGGAAGGACAATACTCAATACATGGAAGGTGAGCTCAACTGGACTGGACCAAAAGCAAAGAAGTTTCCGGGATAAACTAATGCTTCAAAGGTCAGCGGAGGAAGGGCAGCAGTTTGGGGACCATGGTTTAAGGGGACTTCTAAGTCAATTGGCAAAATAATTTTATTATGAAATCATTCTGCATCCCACTTTGAAATGTGGCGTCTGGGGTCTTAAATGCTAACAAGCGGCCATCTAAGATGCATCAATTGTTCTCAACCCACCTGGATCAAAGGAGAATGAAGAACACCAGGTCACACGACAACTAAGAGCCCAAGAGACAGAAAGGGCCACATGAACCAGAGACTTACATCATCCTGAGACCAGAAGAACTAGTTGGTGCCCGGCCACAACCGATGACTGCCCTGACAGGGAGCACAACAGAGAACCCCTGAGGGAGCAGGAGAACAGTGGGATGCAGACCCCAAATTCTCACAAAAAGACCATACTTAATGGTCTGACTGAGACTAGAGGAATCCCAGCGGTCATGGTCCCCAAACCTTCTGTTGGCCCAGGATAGGAACCATCCCCGAAGACAACTCATCAGACATGGAAGGGACTGGACAATGAGTAGGAGAGAGAAGCTGATGAAGAGTGAGCTACTTGTATCAGGTGGACACTTGAGACTGTGTTGGCATCTCCTGTCTGGAGGGGGCATGGGAGGATAGAGAGAGTTGGAAGCTGGCAAAATTGTCATGAAAGGAGAGACTGGAAGGGCTGACTCATTAGGGGGTGAGCAAGTGGGAGTACGGAGTAAGGTGTGTATAAACTTATATGTGACAGTTTGACTTGATTTGTAAACGTTCACTTGAAGCTCAATAAAAGTTAATTAAAAAAAATTTGAAATTAGTTTTACAACACTGTGATTCATGTCAGATTGGGATGCTTATTCAATGTTCCTATCAACAAAAAATATAGAGAGACATTTTACCATTGAAAAATGTGTATTTATTTATTTACTGATTGGGTGCGCACTGCGAGGATTTTATAGCTGATGGAATTTGATGCCAAGCTTTTAGCTTGATGCCCCTGGAGGGATTTGTGCAGTGCACAATTTTATTCACTAGAAGTAGTGATTTATTTTGAAAACCACCTTTCAAAACGGTCTTTATTAAGGAAAATTATCCTTGTCCCTTTGTATCAGCTACTAACATGTCTCTTTACTGCTGACAATACTTTTTATCCAATGCGTCTTATCATAACAGAGCCACTCCAGCTTTCCTAGGCATAGTTTCTGCATTATAAGTCTTTTTCCATTAATTAAATTATAAACTATCAGTGTTTTTCTGATTACTTAGGGTTTTATTTTTATTTGGAAACAATTTAAAAATTATGTAAAATTTGCAATTGCATTACAAGAGAATTGCTTTCCTGAACCAAGTTTTCAGCCCTGAATGATTTCCTGTGTGTTTCCTGCAATCGAGGGCATTTTTGTAATGAACTGAGTTCAGCCACCTGGGCAACCCTTTGTCGCAGAGCGGAATCCCCGCCAGCCGTTTACTGTGTATAGTCCCTCCACGGGGACTGCAAACAACAAGTTTTACACCATGCTTAGAATCTGTAATTGTTATCTGAGAGAAGGCTTTCCCAGTAAAAATTAATCTGCCATTTCCAGAACAGCGAAGTTTAAAAGTAACAATACTAAAAGCAAATAATAATAATAATCTTCCTAACATAAAGTAGAAATTAACTTCTACCAATTTTCAGCACTTTATGAGAGTTAAGGAGCCCTGGTGGAGCAGTGGTTAAGTGCTCAACTGCTAACCAAAAGGTCAGCCGTTCAAATCCACTGGCCGCTTTGGGGGAGAAAGATGAGGTGGTCTGCTCCCACAAAGATTACAGCCTTGGAAACCCTATGGGACACTTTAACTCTGTCCCATAGGGTGGCTACAATCTGAATCGACTCGATGGCAATGGGTTTTGGTTATGAGAGACTTGGAACTGCATAGCTTAGCTATTCTGTGTGGAAAGAATTTAAATCAATGAGTATTATCACGAGGACAAGCAAAAAAATAGACTTAAACCACTGATTTTTTTTTTACAATTACAGATTCAATGAGCAGGAGAGAAGAAGGAAGGGGACACAGGAAGAGGTATTTTACAAGATATATCATTTCCTTTTTTTTTTGTGGTAACAGGGGATGAAAGGGAATAAATCTTTTTAAGATATGTACTCTTTGCCAGTGCTTTGCATACATTATTTTAAGTAATCCTTAAGACAGATAATGTACCTTTTAAAAAATTACTATAATTTTATCAAATTTATAGAAAGATTAATTTGAGTTTTGGAGAGATGAAATGACTGATTTGAGGACCCAAGTTTATTTAACTAGGGGGTAGTGTTTGAACCCTGATTTTGCTAAGTTCGAGAACCTTCATACATTAATCCCTATCTTGTTAGTATTACCTACCTTATAAAGTTCTGTTCTCCTTTTAGAGTCTGATTCAAGGGAGAGGAGGGAGCTTGTGATTTTCAGTGCAAATCTCTACCCCTGGATATGTAGTTTCCAAAAGGTATGAAACTATTTTTTTTTTTAATTCAATTTAGTTACATTCATTTGTGTCCTTAAGACTTCCTTCCTGTGGCAATACTTAGTGGAAGACATAGTTTGAAATGAGACATGATTTCTCTCGTGTGAAACCAACTAACACTCGGCATCCCCTGAGGGAAAGTTGGTAGCTCAAAAAAATAAATAAACTATGTTCATATTCTCAGCTTATCACAGTCACTATAGAAATGTTAGAAAACACAGTAGACAAAAGGAATAAAATGAGAACATCCATGATCACACCACCCTGAGGAAACAACTGATCATAATTTTTCTACAGACTTCTAATAACTAATCTCTTTATAATTTTTTAGCCCGCTCAGGAAAAACAGTTTTGTTTTTCACATTATGCTTTCAGGTCAACAATAACTAACAAATAAACAAACAAACAAAACCCACCATTGCTATTGAGTCAATTCCAACTCACAGTGACCCTACTGACCATAGCAGAATGCCCCATAAGGTTTCCAAGGCTGTAGGAAGCTACCTGCTGAATGAATTTTCCTCCAGAGGAGTGGCTGGGGGGTTCCAACCACCAACCTTTCAGTTAGCAGCCAGGTATTTAACCACCGTGTAACCAGGGCTCATGCAATCATGACTAAAACTCATTATTTCTTAATGTTGTTTACAGTGTCATTGTCAGTCGTTTATGGCTTATGATTCTCACCAACGGACCTTTGGTTTCTCTGGTATTTTCTGCTTTTGAAAACAGCTTTTTGATGCCTCTTGGGGGAAGGAAAAACTAGACTAGTACATAAAAGAGGAACAATAATTTTACTATTTTTTTATCTATCTAATCTACCGTATTTTTGCACAAATAACGTGCACCTTCTGGCTTGTTTGCCAGTCACGCCCGCCCCTTGAGGAGGCACCCACATAAGTACTGCCAAGTCTATCTTCTTCAAACTGCTGAGGGAAAAAAAAAAAAAAAATTAGCGTAGGGAGTTTTGGAAAATACTCGGGAGGGGGGATTGGGGTGTGGCCAGCAAACAAACACAGAAGGTGCGTAAAATTTTTGTAAAATACAATATCTATCTAAAAAAGGAGCCCTGTGGCACAGTGGTTAAAGCATGCAACTGCAGACCAAAAAGTCGAAGTTCAAACCCACCAGCTGCTCCATAGGAGAAAGATGCAGCAGTCTGCTTCTGTAAAAGATTTACAGCCTTGGTAATCCTATGGGGCACTTCTACTCTGTCCTTTAAGGTCACTGTGTATCAGAATCGACAGGATAGCAGTGGGTTTGGTCCTTTTTTTTAATCTATCTACAATCCTATTTTACCACGTCTTGGTGGTTTTTTTTTTTTTTTTTGGTGTTTAGTTCGTTAGTTATTGACCCAAGACAATGATGAGGTACTGCGATGTCAAAGACTGAGTAAATATTTTTTTTTTTCTTTTTGTGGAATCCAATACTGATGATTTTGCTACAGACATAAGCTTTGTGATTGGAGATAATCATGTGTCCATTATCAATACAGGTAAGGAAATATTCACTATTTCATCATTATTACTTTTTCTAATACTGAATTTTTCACTCATTTCAAATTCATTACACTAGCTGACATTTTTAAGAGATTTAGATGAATTGAAAAATTAAAATACTTTTAAAATTGTTCAAATGTTGGCTTATTAGAAAATTTTGATAGAACATCTTCAAAATTTTGAAGAACAAAATTAGAGTTATGAAAATTATAATAAATAATAATAGTCCTATTTCATAATGATTTTGCAACACTTTTTTTTTCTATTAAAAAGTGATTATTGGCTTTAATAGAGGATCCTTCATGCATATGGAGCCCTGGTGGCAGCGTGGTTTGACTGCTAACCAAAAGGTCTGTGGTTCTTATCCACTAGCTGCCCCTTGGAAATCCTATGTGGCAGCAGTTCTGTTTTATACTATAGGGTTACTACGAGTTGGAATCGACTGGATGGTAATGGTTTGGTTTGGTTTGCATGTATATTAATAATAAAGTCTCTAGAATATTAATTGTATATTTGATTTATCAAAATTATTTTTACATGACTTGATGAAAGTACAACTATTACATGAAGTACATAAAATACCACAGAAATACTACCTTCACATAGCTATTTATTTTAGAACTATAGAAGTGTATGTTTCAGTAATAAACAAAGAATGCTTTAATAAGCATATGATTTTAGACTCGTAGTCTCTCAGTTGTCTATGGAAATATAATTTCATCATTTTACAGATAAAAAATTAAAAATATATTTTTCATAAGAAAAAGTAGCTTGCTTAAAAAACAACTTAGTGAGCTAAAAGTATATAGCCAGCTAGCTAGATAGATAAATAGATAGGTGGATGGATAGATCAACCAATCTTGTACAATTTAGTTCTTTTTTTTTCACATCTATAATATTGAATATTGCTTAAATTTAATTCTAAATGACAATAAATCAATGTAATACATCCAATTATATCCTTTAGAAAATATCCTTCTAATTTAATAATTATAAAAAAATAAATACAATTATTTAAACTGATGGTTTATTTTACCGTATGTCCCTAATAATTCTTTAGAAGATGATATAGAGAACAAATTAGTTACTATGTATGTTGCCTACCTATTTATTTGTTACTCTATTTTTTACACCTTTATGAATCATGGTATATTAGAGAACTTAAGCAGCATAAATATGCAGTGTGTACTTTTTGTAAAATTCTGATTTTGAAATGTGATTAGGTAAAAAAAGTCTTTTTATACTGGTTTCAGCTCTAAAATTCCTGTATTTTACTAATGTTAAAGGTGAAGAAATAAAATACATACTGTTGACACTGCCATTAAATTACCAAGTACCTGTCAGTATAGCCTTAAGAACTTAGAAATATTAATTGCTTTTGAAACCGGGCCAATGGGTCCTGCCCGATGTGCAAGAAGCCAAACTCTCAGATGCTGGTTTTAAGAAGAAGAGTTTATTTCACAGGCTAGCAACCGGGAACTCAGAAGTATCGACCTCACATTAAGTTCCCAGATCTGTGCGAGCAATGTACAATTTCTACTTATTGATTAAGGGGTGGAGGGAAACGGTAGGCAAGATCAGAGGTTTTACCTATTCATACCGTCTACTGATTATTACGAGGCGGGGCTAAGACTCAGCACTGAAGTGGCCGACGGACCAAACGCTTTTGTAATTGGCTTGTTGTCGATGACGCATTTCCGGTGACTTTGGTTTCTTGGCCTAAGTCTTTTGGCTCCTTGACGGAAGTTCTCGTGTGTTATTGAGCATGCGTGGCAGCCCGGGTTCGTTTGTCTGTCATTGTGGTCTGCTCTGTGCAGGTCAGGCTACTCAGCCGGTTAGATCTGGACTCTTCCAGGGCTTTCCGGAGGGTGTGAAAAACAACTTAGAGGAGGTGAGTGACCTGGTGGGGAGGTGACCGGGAGTGGCCTGATACCTGGTGGAGTACTAATTAATTAGGTGTCTTCGGTCTCCAGAGTCCCCTAATACTTTAACCCTTTTTGTCATTAAAACTTCAACCCTTTTTGTCATTAAAACTTCCTGGTTTAAAGGTCTTGTTTTCTCAGAAACGAAATTGTAATCTGCCTTACAAACTGAAAACTCTTTTTCACCGAATTCCAATGAGGCTTCTTCCACAATCTAGAATTTTAGTTCTTTGAAACATTTGGTCGTGTTACTTGAAAAATATCCTTGACTTAAGAAGAACTACTGAACTGTTCAGTTCATAAACAAGCAAGTGTATATTTAGTTTAAATATTTAAAAACTAACTTATGTATTAATCATAAAATGAGCACCGAGGTGCAATTTCATTACACGCTTGGAAAAATCCTGATTATTTAGCTCAAAAAAATTTACGTTTAAATGGTATTTTTATCCATGCAATTCAAATAAATGGTTTTCTTAAATTTAACAAAGGTACGCATATATGTTCTTAAACTCTACATTAAGCAAACAAGAAATCCTTCCTATTTTGATTCCACAGCTACTGAACTGTAGGGTACAAAAAACAAACTCATTATCACACTTCGGTTTGTTTTGGAGAACTATTATAACTTAGTGGAGTGAATAGTATCAGCAGGGGAATAACGCGCAACTGCCAAATGTAGCATAGAGTATTTAGGTTGTAAATTGAAGAACATAAATGATAGAATACCACTGTTCTATTCTATTCATTCCTATCTTAAGAAAACTTTGATATGTAATTTCAAACTCTGTGAATTTCCACAATTTATTACTGACGGATCCAACCCAGAAAACCTACTACATTCTTTTAAATCATTAGGAATTTCCTTCACAGAAGTATTAAGTTGACAATATTCTTTTTTCAGTTAGATGAACTAAATATTTATTGTTATGTTTACTTTGCCTGATGCTAAAAATTGTGACTAGATGAAACAATTATCTTCCTAGTCTAAAATTTTATTGGTCTGATTAAAATTGTTTTTTTTTTTCATTATAATACCATAAGGTAATCAGAGAGAATACTCATTTACTAAGCACCAACTGTTTTCCAGACTCTGTGCTAGGCAGCTTTATAAATGTCTTCTGAATTTGCACTAATAAAAATTACCATTTATTATTATGAGAGCATCATATGTGCATACCTACCTATTCATCATTCTTAATGTAATATAGCTAATAGGAAGCATAGCGGCTTGACATATTTACTTCAGAACTCAGATTCTGTACAATATAACTATGTTTATATAAATATATATAAACAAACCAAATACCAAATTTGTTGCTGTCAAGGTGATTCCAACTGATAGCAACCCTATAGGACAGAGTAGAACTGCCCCATAGAGTTTCAAAGGAGTGCCTGGTGAATTTAGACTGCTGACCTTTTGGCAAGCAGACTTAGCTCTTAACCACTATACCACCGGGCTTTCCTAAGGGATGTATATAAAAATCTTAGCAATGTGGGAAACTACTCCTCATATACCAAGCTAATACAAAGTATGACATGCACTCAGATCACTTTAAGAACATTTTTTTTAATAATTTTTATTGTGCTTTAAGTCAAAGTTTACAAATCAAGTCAGTCTCTCACACAAAAACCCATATACACCTTGCTACACACTCCCAATTACCCTCCCCCTAATGAGACAGCCTGCTGTCTCCCTCCACTCTCTGTTTTCGTGTCCTTTTTCCGCAAGCTTCTAACCCCCTCCACCCTCTCATCTCCCTTCCAGACAGGAGATGCCAACATAGTCTCAAGTGTCCACCTGATCCAAGAAGCTCACTCCTCACCAGCATCCCTCTCCAACACATTGTCCAGTCCAATCTGTGTCTGAAGATTTGACTTCGGGAATGGTTCATGTCCTGGGGCAACAGAAGGTCTGGGGGCCATGACCACCGGGGTCCTTCCAGTCTCAGTCAGACCATTAAGTCTGGTCTTATGAGAATTTGGGGTCTGCATCCCACTGCTCTCCTGCTCCGTCAGGGGTTCTCTGTTGTGTTCCCTGTCAGGGCAGTCATCAGTTGTAGCTGGGCACCGTCTAGTTCTTCTGGTCTCAGAATGATGTAGTTGCTGGTTCATGTGGCCCTTTCTGTCTCTTGTGCTCGTAATCACCTTGTGTCCTTGCTGTTCTTCATTTTCCTTTGATCCAGGTGGGTTGAGGCCAATTGATGCATCTTAGATGGCTGCTTACTAGCGTTTAAGACCCCAGAAGCCATTCTTCAAAGTGGGATGCAGAATGTTTTCTTAATCGATTTTATTATGCCAATTGACTTAGATGTCCCCTGAAACCATGGTCCCCAGACCCCTGCCCCTGCTATGCTGGCCTTCGAAGCATTCAGTTTATTCAGGAAACTTCTTCGCTTTTGGTTTAGTCCAATTGTGCTGACCTCCCCTGTATTGTGTGCTGTCTTTCCCTTCACCTAAAGTAGTTCTTATCTACTATCTAGTTAGTGAATAAGCTTCTCCCACCCTCCCTCCCTCCCCCCTCTCGTAACCACAAAAGAATGTTTTCTTCTCGGTTTAAACTATTTCTCAAGTTCTTATAATAGTGGTCTTATACAACATTTGTCCTTTTGCAACTGACTAATTTCACTCAGCATAATGCCTTCCAGGTTCCTCCATGCTATGAAATGTTTCACAGATTCCTTACTATTCTTTATCCATGCATAGGTTTCCATTGTGTGAATATACCATAATTTATTTATCCATTCATCCATTGATGGGCACCTGGGTTGCTTCCATCTTTTTGCTATTGTAAACAGTGCTGCAATAAATGTGGGTGTGCATATATCTGTTTGTGTAAAGGTTCTTATTTCTCTAGGATATATTACAAGGAGTAGGATTGCTGGATCTTATGCTAGTTCTATTTCTAACTTTTTAAGGAAGTGCCAAATCGATTTCCAAAGTGGTTGTACCATTTGACATTCCCACCAGCAGTGTAGAATTGTTCCAGTCTCTCCGCAGCCTCTCCAACATTTATTATTTTGTGTGTTTTGGATTAATGCCAGCTTTGTTGGAGTGAGATAAAATCTCATTGTAGTTTTGATCTGCATTTCTCCAATAGCTAATGATCAGGAACATTTCCTCATATATCTGTTAGCTACCTGAATGTCTTCTTTCACATAAACAAAAGTCTTCTTTAGTGAAGTATTTATTCATCTTTTGCACATTTTTTAATTGGTTTATTTGTCTTTTTGCAGTTGAGTTTTTGCAGTATCATGTAGATTTTAGAGATCAGGCACTGATCAGAAATGTCATAGCTAGAAACTTTTTCCTAGCCTGTAGGTGGTCTTTTTACTCTTTTGGTGAAGTCTTTGGATGAGCGTGTTTGATTTTTAGGAGCTCCCAGTTATCTAGTTTTTCTTCTACATTCTGTATAATATTTTGTATACTGTTTATGCCATGTATTAGGGCTCCTAACATTGTCCCTATTTTTTCTTCCATGATCTTTATCATTTTAGATTTTATATTTAGGTCTTTGATCCATTTTGAGTTAGTTTTTGTGCATGGAGTGAGGTATGGGTCTTGTTTCATTTTTTTGCAGACGGATATCCAGTTATGCCAGCACCATTTGTTAAAAAGACTGTCTTTTCCCCATTTAACTGTTTTGGGGCATTTGTCAAATATCAGCTGCTCACGTGTGGATGGATTTATGCCTGGATTCTCAATTCTGTTCCACTGGTCCATGTATCTGTTGTTGTACCAGTACCAGGCTGTTCTGACTACTGTGCGGTAGAATAGGTTCTAAAATCAGGTAAAGTAAGGCCTCCTACGTTGTTCTTCTTTTTCAGTAATGCCTTATTTATCCTGGCCTCTTTCCCTTTCATATGAAGTTGGTGATTTGTTTCTCCATCTCATTAAAGAATGTCCTTGGGATTTGGATTGGAATTGCATTAAACATATAGATCGCTTTTGGTAGAATAGACATTTTTATAACGTTAAGTCTTCCTATCCATGAGCAAGGTATGTTCTTCCACTTATGTAAGTCTCTTTTGGTTTCTTGCAGAAGTATACTGTAGTTTTCTTTGTATAAGTCTTTTATATCTCTGGTAAGATTTATTCCTAAGTATTTTATCTTCTTGGGGGCTACTGTAAATGGCATTGATTTGGTGATTTCCTCTTCGATGTTCTTTTTGTTGGTGTAGAGGAATCCAACTGATTTTTGTATGTTTATCTTGTATCCTGATACTCTGCTGAACTCTTCTATTAGTTTCAGTAGTCTTCTGGAGGATTCCTTAGGGTTTTCTGTGTATAAGATCATGTCATCTGCAAATAGAGATACTTTGACTTCTTCCTTGCCAATCTGGATACCCTTTATTTCTTTATCTAGCCTAATTGCTCTGGGTAGGACTTCCAGCACCATGTTGAATAAGAGTGGTGATAAAGGGCATCCTTGTCTGGTTCCCTATCTCAATGGGAATGTTTTCAGGCTCTCTCCATTTAGGGTGATGTTGGCTGTTGGCTTTGTATAAATGTGCTTTATGATGTTGAGAAATTTTCCTTCTATTCCTATTTTGCGGAGAGTTTTTGTCATGAATGAGTGTTGAACTTTGTCAAATGCCTTTTCTGCATCAATTGATAAAATCATGTGATTCTTGTCTTTTGTTTTATTTATCCGGTGGATTACATTAATTCTTTATCTAATGTTGAACCATCCTTGCATACCTGGTATGAACCCCACTTGGTCATGGTGAATTATTTTTTTGATATGTTGTTGAATTCTATGGGGTAGAATTTTGTTGAGGATTTTTGCATCTACATTCATGAGGGATATAAGTCTATAATTTTCTTCTCTTCTGGTGTCTTTACCTGGTTTTGGTGTCAGGGACATGGTGGCTTCATAGAATGAGTTTGGTAGTATTCCATCCTTTTCTATGCTCTGAAACACCTTTAGTAGTAGTGGTGTTAACTCATCTCTGAAACTTTGGGCAACTTTGCAGTGAAGCCATCCGGACCAGGGCTTTTTTTGGGGGGAGGTTTTTGATTACCTTTTCAATCTCTTCTTTTGTTATGGGTCTATTTAGTTGTTGTACCTCTGTTTGTGTTAGTTTAGGTAGGTAGTGTGTTTCTAGGAATTCATCCATTTCTTCTAGGTTTCCAAATTTGAGTATAGTTTTTCATAGTTATCTGATATGACTCTTAATTTCAGTTGGGTCTGTTGTAATATCGCCCATCTCATTTCTGATTCAGGTTATTTGCTTCCTCTCCTGTTTTTCTTTCATCAGTTTGGCTAATGGTTTATCAATTTTGTTGAGTTTTTCCAAAAACCAGCTTTTGGTCTTGTTAATTCCTTCAGTTGTTTTTTTGTTTTCTATTTCATTTAGTTCAACTCTAATTTTTATTATTTGTTTTCTTTTGGTGCCTGTGGGTTTCTTTTGTTGCTCTCTTTCTATTTGTTCAAGTTGTAGGGATAATTGTTTGATTTTGGCCCTTTCTTCTTCTTGGTTGTGTGCATTTATTGATATAAATTGGCCTCTGAGCACTGCTTTTGCTGCCTCCCAAAGGTTCTGATAGAAAGTGTTTTTGTTTTCATTGTATTCTATGAATTTCTTTATACCATCCTTAATGTCTTCTATAATCCAGTCCTTTTTGAGCAGGATATTGTTCAGTTTCCAAGTGTTTGATTTCTTTCCCAGTTATTGATTTCCACTTTTATGACCTTATGGTCAGAGAAGGCGCTTTGTAATATTTCAATGTTTCGGGTTCTGCTAAAAAAAGGCTTGCTTTATGACCTAATATGGGGTCTATTCTAGATAATATTCCATGTGCACTAGAAAAGAAATTATACTTGGTTGCTGTTGGGTGGAGTGTTCTGTACATGTCTAGGAGGTCAGGTTGGTTGATTGTGGCATTTAGATCTTCTGTGTCTTTATTGAGCTTCTTTCTGGATGTCCTGTCCTTCACCGGAAGTGCTGTGTTGAAGTCTCCTACTATTATTGTGGAGCTGTCTATCTCACTTCTCAATGCTGCTAGAGTTTGTTTTATGTATCTTGCAGCCCTGTCATTGGGTGCATAAATATTTAATATGGTTATATCTTCTTGGTGTATTGTCTCTTTTATCATTATATAGTGTCCTTTCTTATCCTTTCTGATGGATTTAACTTTAAAGTCTATTTTGTGAGAAATTAATATTGCCAATCCTGCTCTTTTTTGATTGTTGTTTGCTTGATATATTTTTCTCCACCCTTTGAGATTTAGTTTGTTTGTGTCTCTAAGTCTAAGTCTAAGGTGGGTCTCTTGTAGGCAGCTTTATAGACCGATCTTGTTTTTTAATCCATTCTGCCGCTCTATGTCTCTTTATTGGAGCATTTAGTCCATTTTTACATTCAGGGTAATTATGGATAGGTATGAATTTAGTGCTATCATTTTGATGTCTTTTTGTGTGTTGACAGCTTCTTTTTCCCATTTGATTTTATGTGCTGAGTAGATTTTCTTTATATATTGTCCTTCCCTCATATTTGTTGTCATTAATTTTTTTTTTTGCTGAGTCTCTATTTCTTCATTGCATTTTATTTTGATGTATAGGATAGTTTGTGTCCTTTGTGGTTACCTCATTATTTACCCCTATTTTTCTAAATCTAAAACCTTTATTTCTTTGTATCGCCGTATCTTCCTCTCCATACGGAAGGTGTATGATTACATTTCTTAGTCCCTCTTTGTTATTTTAATGTCGTCTTTTTATACAATAACACCGCTGTTACCCTGTGTTGGGCTTTTTTTTTTTTTTTAATCTTGCTTTGTTTTTTTTTTTTTTTTTTTGGATTTCCCTGCCTGGGTTGACTTCTGGTTGCCCTGGCCAGTGTTCTAGTCTTGGGTCGATACCTGATGTTATTGATTTTCTAACCAAAGAACTCCCTTTAGTGTTTCTTATAGTTTTGGTTTGGTTTTTACAAATTCCCTCAACTTGTATTTATCTGGAAATGTCTTAATTTCTCCTTCATATTTAGGAGACAGTTTTGATGGATATATGATTCTTTCCTTCAATTTTTTAAATATGTCATCCCATTGCCTTCTTGCCTGCGTGGTTTCGCCGAGTAGTCCAGACTTATTCTTATTGGCTCTCCCTTGTAGGTGATTTTTCTTTTATCCCTTACTGCTCTTATAATTGTCTCTTTATCTTTGGTTTTGGCAAGCTTGATTATAATATGTCTTGGTGACTTTCTTTTAACATCTACCTTATATGGAGTTCGATGAGCATCTTGGATAGGTATCTTCTCATCTTTCACAATATCAGGGAAGTTTTCTGCCAACAAATTTCAACAATTTTCTCTGTATTTTCTGTTATCCCTCCCTGTTCTGGTACTCCAATCACTCGTAGCTTATTTCTCTTGATAGAGTCACACATGATTCTTAAGTTTTCTTGTTTTTAATTTTTTTATCTGATTTTTCTTCAAATATATGAGTGCCAAGTGATTTATCTTCGAGTTCAGAAATTTTAGCTTCTACTTGCTCAATTCTGCTCCTCTGACTTTCTATTGAGTTATCTAATTCTGTAATTTTATTGTTAATCTTCTGAATTTCTGATTGCTGTCTGTCTATGGATTTTTCCAGCTTATTAAACTTTTCATTATGTTCCTGAATAATCTTTCTAATTTCTTCAGTTGCTTTATCTGTGTGTTCCTTGGCTTGTTCTGCATATTACCTCATTTCCTTCCTGATGTCTTGAAGGGTTCTGTATATTAAACTTTTGTATTCTGCATCTGGTAATTCGAGGAATGCACTTTCATTTAGAAGATCCCTAGATTCTTTGTTTTGAGAGCCTGTTAAGGTGATCATGGTCTGTTTCTTTATGTGACTGTTGTCTCCGAGCCATCTATAAGTTATTGTATTAGTTTATGCTTGCTTACTGTGTCATAGATGCTTGCTTTGTTTTGTTTTGGTATACCCCTATGGGTTGCTTGAGTGAGCTAGCTTGATTATTTATGCCTTTGGAGCTCTGGTGTCCTCTCCCCAGCTGGCTAGAGCTGTTATCAGGTATATCAGTCTAGAAGTCCATTCAGTTTTCTTGTATGAATTCAGCTCAGTTTTCCAGGTAGCTGATATCAAGTGTGTGGTACAGGCTCTGTCCTACAGTCTTAGAGAGGCAGGGGTGATTAGCGTATATACCCATACCTGATTGCAGCAGGGGGGTCGCATTCTGAAAAAGGCAGGGGCCTGAGAACCGACCTCCACATGTCTCTGAGGAAAACGCGTCTCTGTTCCCTAGAGTATGCTGGCGGGTGGGCTCTGCAGAGGGACCATGGGCACCCAGTGTTTTTTGTTGTAAGGAGTGGGAGGTACCAGTTATCCCTGGACCCCTGTCACGGGTGGCTGGGTGACCCAAGTGGAGCCACCAGTCCTTATGTCCCTGTTGTGGGTAGGTGAGGACTTTGTTTAATAAGCATAGCAATGTCAAATGTCAAACACCCACCTCTCCACCGCACTGCTGAAATGGTTGGAGTTTGCCAGCAAGGGCCTATCCTCCTGAAATAGGTCCATGCAGAAGGGAAAGTTGCTCAAGGTCCATGGATGGTTTATGCCTGAACAGGAGCCGCTTCTGTTCTGAGCTCCCCCGGTTAATGGAGCTAGCAAATTATCTTTTCCCCCCAGCTGCAAATTTTTTCCTTCCCCAAGGCCAGAAAGACAGCTCCGGGTGCTCACTAGGGTTTATCTCAGGCCAAGGGATTCAACCGTTGAAGCTGGCTTGGGGGTGGGGAGGGCATGGTAAAATATACGCAAAAACTTAGCTTTTGCTGAGAGCACCCTTCTCCTCAGGTTCCGGAGGTGTGAGTGGGCTGTGTGGCTGGCTGCTTCTCCCTGAGGGAACTGCGGCCCAATGCTAGGACCAGCCCGCTGCTGCTGCTGCTGCCGCAGCTGCTCCAGGAACGGTGCCTGAGGGCTCCTCGCGATTCAGGTCCAGTAACTCCTCTCGGCTTCTGAGCAGTCTCTTCCTTCCCCCGCCCCTCAGTTCATTGTCTAAGCTTGCCTTTAATGCTCAGGTCTTCCTGCTTGTCACAAATATACTGTTTCACTTGTTTTTTTGGGTATTTGTTGTAAAGAGGGCTCGACGAAGAGTCTGTCTATTCCACCATCTTGGCTCTGCCCCCAAGAACATTTTTAATGCATCAGAATTAAAGGATCTGAAATGCATTGGGTAATGTATAAAGTCCCCAAACCAAGAAACATCTTGTCATAAACTTCAAACTTCATTTTGCATGCAAGAAATCATTTTAAACACCTGGCATATCCTTTGCAATTCTTTTTGAATAATAGATTCTGGTCTTAGGTATGCCTACTACCTTCAATATAAAGTAGAAATATAAAAACATGACTCTTTTTATAGAAAATACTTTGCTACTTTATCTATTGGCACATTATCATTAGAGGAATGGCAGTGATTGGCCTTGCAATGTCTTCATGATAATGTGTCTCATCTATAGATATTTAACTCATACCAGAGAAGAAAAACCCCATAAAACTTGAAAATATACCTGTATTTTTAATTAAATCGAAATCATTTCTTAAAATGAGGATATTTATTTCCTGTTCGACATATTGTAGTTAGCATCTTCACAAGTTTCTCTCAAATTCTCATGATCTGTGACAACACTTTGAAAAGCTGTATCTCATAAAACACAACAAAGAGACTAACAATAAAACTATTGCCAGAATCTGAGGATTTTCTGAACTCTAATCAGAAATTACTGGAGCTATTCTCAAAATTTTAATTTTTAGCTCACAAATTTTGGCATTTGAAACATTGTGTTTTACTGTACTGAAAGTTAGTTATAGGACATCGCTTAGGGCCTGGAGATTCTATGGCAATCAGGATGCTGGACTGGCATCCTCTCCTAAAAAGACACTGCCTGTTACAGCAACCTGGTCCACGTCATCCTCGGTAACTCTCCTTGGGTAACTGGGCAGAGGGTGCAGTGACTAGAATTATAGGGAAAATTCTAGAAAAACTTTGAAGAAGTAGTTGAATCCCAGTAATGAGCATATGGATAATGTTTTAGAAAACTTAAGATGTTGCTATTGTTTTTGCTATCAACACCTTAAAGACATTCTTAGAAGTTCACATGTCCGAGCATTCTTAAAACCCAAGATACTTTATCAAACTGTTTCCCTGAACAGTCATACAAGTTTACAGTAAAAAGAATTCACATCTCATAATCACCTTGCCAGCACTAAATTTTATACTTTTTTTAAACATTTCCAAGCTCATTAGGAGACAAATAAACAATTAAAAGAACCCATGTTTTGATTTGTAGATAAGTTTACTTATTTTTAAATTTGATATCTAGTACAATGATTTTGATATCTAACCAATGTAACAATCACCTGGGTAGAAAATGACATCAATAACCATAACGAGGTCACACAATGGAGTGGGATGCATCTACAGACGGGAAGCAGGCTGCCTGCATTTATTGCTATTAAGTGATATCAGAACATATAAGTAAGTGGAAACAGCAAAGTAAAGAAAGAGTGTATGGGAAGAGTACAGCCCAAACATGCGAATGAACACGTGCGAACATATGCACACACACACAATTCTTTGTTGCTTATATTTCAAAAAAATAGTTGAAGAAAGAATCAAATCCTAAAATAAATAAATCACCCATGGGGGAGAGAGAAAAGAAGGTGCAAGGGAAATGTATACGTTGTTTATAGATTTGAATTTGGGACTATTTCAATATTTTATAAATTTATAAAACAAAATTAACTTTAAAAATCAGTCCTTAAATTTGAAAGCAAAAAGAAATTGTTAGTGACCTGACCACAGAGATGTAACTCTAAAACTTAGAAATCTGGTGATTATACATTACCATCAAATATTCTGTAAGTTGGAAAAAAAAAGGAAAAAATTAGGCTACAAATTGTTTTCAATACCCATAGTATACAAAGTTATGAGGCAAAGCAAATTGGGAGTTATGTTGATTTCATTGAGAATCAGAATTTTTAGCTTTGAAGAAAAGAAGCCTAGATGTAGGATTTCTGTGGGCTTTTAGTAAATTCTAATTAAGAAGCCCTGGTGGCACAGTGGTTAAGCGCTCGGCTGCAAACCGGAAGGTTGGCAGTTCGGCCCACTGGAGACAGATAATGGCAGTCTGCTTCTGTAAAGATTACAGCCTTGGAAACCCTATGGGGCATTTTTATTCTGCCCTGCAGGGTCACTATGAGTTGGAATTGACTTGATGGCAACAGGTTTGGCATTTGGCATAATTTGAATTGAATATGTTTTATATAAAAACAGAATATTCATTTTCTTGCTCTGTTTACTATTATAGGCCCAGAAACAAAAACCAACAGGAGACGTCATTCCCAGGGCTACGTTTGTGAACATTCAGAACTATGGTGGACTGCAGTCCACAGAAGCAATCACAGGGGAGTGAAACAGCAACACCCAGGTAGCTGTGATCAGCAGGGATGTTTGATTCTGGGACAGAGCAATAATGTGTAGAATAAATGTTTTCTGCACCTTGGGAAATACTTTCCAGGTATGACTCAGCTTAAATGTTGTTTTCTTTCCAGCAAAAAGTAGGTCAATCTTTATAACTCTATAACTCTCCTCCTGGTATTGAAGTACAGAGATAAAATTGTTCCTTTGTGGTCACAGACAGGCGTGACAAGCATGGTTTTATGAAAATTGGGGGAGAATTACTGCATTTGAAGTTTCTGTATGGGATAAGATTGTACAGTGGATAATAGGAAAAAAATATAACCAAAGCTGTAGACTTTCAGATAGTGAAGAATCCAAACTTAACATCTGAATTTCTTATAATTAAAGCCAAATTAATTGAGAAATCTTGATTAAAAATTAGCCTTACAAAATAAGTAATTTTTAATAAAGATGCTCATTTGACACAGATGATAAGTGTTTTACAGCTTAGAACCCAGGAAAGGAAAGAAAAACAGAAACATCAGATGTAAATAGAAATACGAAGTTTCCCTTGGCTACATACTTGAGAAAAGAAACATCAGTTCCAAAGTGAAGCAAAGATGCTTACTATCAGGATCACGTTGTAGTTAGATCTGCATTTTAACTGTATGCATGAATGGACAGACATGAACACGTGTGTGTGTATCTATGTATGTATTCTGGGTACTTAGCTATATGCTGTTCGTTGCTTAGTGTCGTTGCAGACATGCTCAAGTAATGCTTCTCAGTGCTTCGGTATCTGAAAATGCGTACCAAGTTAGTGAAATACTTACTGACACAGATAAAGAAAATTGTAAAATATTTCAAACTGATACTTAAAATCAGATTCTACATAAAATGTTAAGCAACATCTCTTTCCAAATGGTGACTGTGAAATCCAAAATAATACCCCACCCCAAAGATGTCTGCACTAAATCCCAGGACCTGCAGGTACGTCAGCTCACCTGGAAACAGGTACCTTGCAGATGGAAGTAAGGATACAGATCTTAAAATAGGCAGATTATCCTGGATTATGCAGATGGCCCCTTTGGAATCACATGGACCTTTGCAAGTGGAAAAAGAAAGGAGAACTGAGGGTCAAAGAGATGTAGTGAAGAGACAGGAGAGCTTCAAAGCCTGAGAGGGCCTCCACCTGTCATTGTTGGCTATAATGAAGGGAATGGAAACCTCAAGAAACTGAATTCTGCCAACAATTGAAATGAGTGAGGAAACCAGTCCTCCACTAGAGTTTCCAGAAAGGTGTTCAGTCCTGCCAGCACCTTGACTTTAGCTCAGTGAGACCCGAATCAGACTTACAGTGTGCACAACTACAGGATAATGAATTTGTGTTGTTTTAGGCTGCTAAACATATGATAATTTCTTACAGCATCAAGAGAAAACTAATACAAAGTCCAAAGTGTAAGTGTACTATAATTATGTGCACGATTGTATGCTTACTTCAGGTTTATTATATAATCAGTGTCAGCAAAAGACTTTCTGTGAGTTTAATCTTCACAAAATCTGTATTTTAGGTATTATTATTTCCATTTATACAAATTAGAAAATTAAAGTCTTAGAAAAGTAATTTTCTAAAAGCAGCACTGCTTCAAAACTCTGTGATGAAACTCCTGTATTTATATGTTTATGCACACATGCATACCCACACATACCTACTGCATCTGCATAAATGCATTTTAAAACTCTCTAAGTAAGTAACATGATGCTTTCTGGAATGTAAATCAACTACTTTATTACAGTGATGCTCCATTTGAATATGTTTATCTTGCAATAAATATTAAAATAAATGTAAATCACTGTGTTTAATTCATTTGAATACATTTTCCTTAAAAAGTTAATAAATGTTTTTACTGAGTTTGCAGTGAAACTTTTGCTATATAAAGCTGAACTCTCTTAGATTAAATATAATTTTAGCACTTAAATATATGTGACATAAAAAAAAAAACAAAATTTAATGAAGTTTGACAACCAGTAGTAAGCTGTAAGTAAAATTAATACAGGATGACGAATGCGTGGAAATAAAGAATTAAACAACTTTTAAGCTTAGTTTGAATTTTAAAGGAAATGTTGTTAACGTTTATTATCTGATATCAACTGAAGCTTATAGTAGTATTACCATTGCACTACGTCCATCATTGCCCCCTCTCCTTCATGCTAGAAGGAGTTGGAGTGTGGCTGAGGTCTTGAGGGCCACAGTGGACCCAAAAGTAAAGAAAGCCATTTTTTTTTCCCCCAGCTCCTGGTGACCCCATGTGTGTCAGAGTAGAACATGCTCCATATGGTTTTATATATGTGTATATCCATATATATACCCTGGTGGCGTAGTGATTAAGTGCTATGGCTGCTAACCAAAGGGTCGGCAGTTGGAATCCGCCAGGTGCTCCTTGGAAACTCTATGGGGCAGTTCTACTCTGTCCTATAGGGTCGCTATGAGTCGGAAGTGATTCAGTGGCACTGGGTTTGGTTTTTTATATATATATACACATATATAATTTATTTTTTGTAGCTGTGGTTGTTGTTAAGAAAGTACACATCAGAACATACACCACTTGAGCAATTTTTGTATGTACAATTCAGTGATATTGATTACATTCAAGGCGTGTAACCATTCTCACCCTCCTTTTCCAAATTGTTCATTCTTCTTTAACATAAACTCCCTGTCCTCTCAGATTCCTATCTAATCTTTCAAGTTGCTGTTGTCAGTTTAATCCCATATAGATAGATCTTAAAAGAGCACAATGCTCAAGGCAGACATTCTCGACTGTCTAGGCTATTGTTAGGTTTTAAGAAGATATCATGGGATATTTTGGTTTAAGGTTTAAAGATTACCACAGGGCAGCAGTTCTCGCAGTTCATTCAGCTTCCATGGCTCCAAAAAGTCTGGAGTCCATGAAGATTTGAAATTTAGGTCTGCATTTTCTACCCTTTGATGAGGGAGAGAGGAGTCACCCAAGATGAGGATGAAGCTTGTGGCGTTTAGTCAGAAATTATTAAAAACAGAGAGAGCGAGGAGGTAAAATAAATGCTAGTCAGCTGAATGAGAAAGAGAGTGAGAGACTGAAATTTAGGTAGATCAGTCAAGGAATGCATTGAAGAAGCTTGAAAGATGAGGAAATAGTCACGGCTGACCTAAGTGTGTGCTGAGTTTTATATATGTAAAGAAAAAGCAAATATAACATTCTGAAGCAAAAATGGAACATGTGGCTGGAAATGTGCTCATGAGGTAGATGGGGAAGGTAATAAGGAATAATGTTGATATGATGTAGGCAGGGATCAAACCATAGGGGACTTGTTGACCCTGATGATGAGTAATTTGGATTTTATTCTAAGACCAAGAAGTAGTCATTGGAATGTTTTTGAATTTTTATTTATTTATTTTTATTTACATGATCTGATTATATTTTAAGATACATCTAACATATTTTAAAAGGATTGCTCTGGCTAAAATATAGAGACTGATTGTAAGAGGCCCAGAGTAGAAGTGGTAGATCTTACCTGCAGGTTTCAGGAGAAATGATGCTGAATAGGAAATGAAGACAAGGCATGCTAACAAATTACATTGTGGGTGTGAGAAAAGAGAGGGATTAAGAATGTCTTTTTAAGGTGAAGGGTGCCACTTGTTTATTTGAAAATAACTGGGGTAGCATATAGCACTTAATAGATATCGAAAATACTCACTGTAAAACAAGCTTTATACTTAAAGAAACAGTAATGCCCTTGGAAGTGAGGGTGGTGCATATTTGTTCCTGATGCTCTACCAAGTCTGCCTGTGGTAGGAAGAATGCTAAAATGACTTCCAAGATTCCCAGTCTAGTGTACAGTCCCTGTGTGATTTCCTACCCCTCAGTGTGGACGAGACCAGTGGGTATAATGGGATTATCACTTACATGATTAAGTTGTTGAGAAGTCAAGTTCAAGTTTGGCCTAGAGCTCATCAGGAAGGCCTTTTAAAAGAAGATGAATCATCACTATGATGCTTTCCTATGATCTGGAAAGAAAGCAGGCACTGATGTTGTAAACTGCCTATTGACAAGGTCATGTAGCTAAAATCTGAGGGAAGCCTCTAGGAGCTTTTAAGAGTAAACTCTAGCTATCAGCCAACAAGAAAGCAGGGACATCATCCCTAAAACCCCAAGGAACTGAATTATGTAAATAATCTGAATGGGATTGGATGAAAACCCTGAGCTCCGGATGAGAATGGTATAACATCTGGCTCTTTAATTTCAGCTTTGTGAGATCCTGAGCTGTCAACCCAATTATGTTGTGTCTGGAACCTGTGATCAACAGAAACTATGAGATAATAATTCTGTGTTGTCTTAGACTGCTAAATCTGTGATAATTTCTTATGACATCAATAGAAAACTAGTATGGGTTTTGGTACCTGGAAGTGGGTGCTTCTCTTACAAGCACCTAAAACTTGGGAGCAGCTTTAGAATCAAGCAATGAATGGAGGCTGGAAGAATTTTGAGGATAAAGAAAGAGAAATCCTAAATTGCCTTGAAAATACTGCTGGTAGAAATTGGGACTGTACGGATGCTTCCTCTGAAAGCTCAAAATGGAGTCAACAACATGATACTGGATTCTGGAGGAAGGAGGATCCTTGTTATACAGAGGCAGAAAGTTTAGCAAAACTGTGTTCTGTACTTATGTTGAAAGCAAATTTATGAGTGATGAACTTTAAAAAGGAAATCTCCAAGCAAGTTGCTAAAGCTGTCACCTGGTTCCTTCTTGCCATTTATAGTAAAATATAAAAGGAAAATGATAAATTGAGGGAATAGATGCTAAACAAAGAGGAACCAGGAATGAGTGACTTTGAAAACTCTCAGCCCTCTAGATGGCAAAAGATTTTATGATTCAAAAGTGATGAAGAAAGTCTGGCATAGAGAAAAAGCTTAGTATACATGGTGGCTTGTGTGTTGCTATGATGCTGGAAACTATGCCAACAGTATTGCAGATGCCAGCAGGGTCACCCATGGTGGACAGGTTTCAGTGGAGCTTCCAGACTAAGAAAAAAAAAAAAAAAAAAAGACCAGGGAAAAATGTTGGGGGCCGGTAACTTGTCTCTTTAGTTTCACATGTTCGCAAATAGAGAGGTATTGAGTCAAGCAGCTATACTTAATGGCTTGCACCCAGAAAACTCAACCACTCCTGATTTAGATAGTGAGGATTTAGACTTTCAGCCAATGGGATGATGGGATGAGACTTATAATGGGATGAGACTTTTTAGTAACCATGGGAGAGGGTGAATATATTTTGCTTGTGGGAGGGGCATGGATCATTGTGGACCATAGAGAAGACTGTGGTAGGCAGAATTCTAAGATAACCCCAAGGTTCCCATCCCCTGGTATACATGTCCTGTACTCTCTCCCCTTCATTATAAGCATGACCTGTAAAAATGATAGAATATCACTGGAGTGCTTCCTTTATAGAATATTAGCAAAAGGGATATTTTAGATGTAGTCAAGGTCCCTAATCAGCTGACTTTTAGTTACTCAAAAAGCAGATTATCTTGGGCAGTCCTGATGTAGTCAGGCAACTCTTTAAAAGAAAGTGAACCACATCCAAAAACAAGAAAGGGCCAAAATCAAAGAATTATCCCTACAACTTGAACAAATAGAAAGAGAGCAACAAAAGAAACCCACAAGCACCAGAAGAAAACAAATAATAAAAATTAGAGCTGAACTAAATGAAATAGAAAACAGAAAAACAATTGAAAGAATTAAAAAGACCAAAAGCTGTTTTTCTGAAAAAATCAACAAAATTGATAAACCACTGGCCAAAATGACCAAAGAAAAACAGGAAAAGAAACAAATAACCCGAATAAGAAATGAGAGGGGTGGTATTGCAAGAGACCTAACTGAAATTAAAAGAATCATATTGCTATGAAAAACTATACTCAAACAAATTTGAAAACCTAGAAGAAATGGATGAATTCCTAGAAACACACTACCTACCTAAACTAACACAGAGATAGAACAACTAAATAGACCAATACAAAAGAAGAGATTGAAAAGGTAATCAAAAAACTCCCAACAACAAAAAAAAAAAAAGCCCTGGTCCGGATGGCTTCACTTCAAAGTTCTACCAAACTTTCAGAGAAGAGTTAACACCACTACTACTAAAGGTATTTCAGAACATAGAAAAGGACTGAATACTACCAAACTCATTCTATGAAGCCACGATATCCCTGATACCAAAACCAGGTAAAGACATCACAAGAAAAGAAAGTTATAGACCTATATCCTTCATGAATGTAGGTGCAAAAATCCTCAACAAAATTCTAGCCAATAGAATTCGACAACATATCAAAAAAATAATTTACCATGACCAAGTGGGATTCATACCAGGTATGCAAGAATCACATGATTTTATCAATTGATGCAGAAAAGGCATTTGACAAAGTTCAACACTCATTCATGATAAAAACTCTCAGGAAATAGGAATAGAAGGAAAATTGCTCAACATCATAAAGCGCATTTATACAAAGCCAACAGCCAACATCATCCTAAATGGAAAGAGCCTGAAAGCATTCCCACTGAGACCTGGAACGAGACAAGAATGCCTTTTATCACCACTCTTATTCAACATTGTGCTGGAAGTCCTAGCCAGAGCAATTAGGCTAGATAAAGAAATAAAGGGCATCCAGATTGGCAAGGAAGAAGTCAAAGTATCTCTATTTGCAGATGACATGATCTTATACACAGAAAACCCTAAGGAATCCTCCAGAAAACTACTGAAACTAATAGAAGAGTTCAGCAGAGTATCAGGATACAAGATAAACATAGAAAAATCTGTTGGATTCCTCTACATCAACAAAAAGAACATCGAAGAGGAAATCACCAAATCAATGCCATTTACAGTAGCCCCCAAGAAGATAAAATACTTAGGAATAAATCTTACCAGAGATGTAAAAGACTTATACAAAGAAAACTACAGTACACTTCTGCAAGAAACCAAAAGAGACTTACATAAGTGGAAGAACATACCTTGCTCATGGATAGGAAGACTTAACATTATGAAAATGTCTATTCTACCAAAAGCAATCTATACGTTTAATGCAATTCCAATCCAAATCCCAAGGACATTCTTTAATGAGATGGAGAAACAAATCACCAACTTCATATGAAAGGGAAAGAGGCCAGGATAAATAAGGCATTACTGAAAAAGAAGAACAACGTAGGAGGCCTTACTTTACCTGATTTTAGAACCTATTCTACCGCACAGTAGTCAGAACAGCCTGGTACTGGTACAACAACAGATACATGGATCAGTGGAACAGAATTGAGAATCCAGGCATAAATCCATCCACATGTGAGCAGTTGATATTTGACAAATGCCCCAAAACAGTTAAATGGGGAAAAGACAGTCTTTTTAACAAATGGTGCTGGCATAACTGGATATCCATCTGCAAAAAAGTGAAACAAAACCCATACCTCACTCCATGCACAAAAACTAACTCAAAATGGATCAAAGACCTAAACATAAAATCTAAAATGATAAAGATCATGGAAGAAAAAATAGGGACAATGTTAGGAGCCCTAATACATGGCATAAACAATATACAAATATTATACAGAATGTAGAAGAAAAACTAGATAACTGGGAGCTCCTAAAAATCGAACGCTTACGCTCATCCAAAGACTTCACCAAAAGAATAAAAAGACCACTTACAGACTGGGAAAAGTTTTTAGCTATGACATTTCTAATCAGCGCCTGATCTCTAAAATCTACATGATACTGCAAAAACTCAACTGCAAAAAGACAAATAACCCAATTAAAAAATGGGCAAAAGATATGAATAGACACTTCACTAAAGAAGACATTGAGGAAGCTAACAGATATATGAGGAAATATTCACGATCATTAGCCATTAGTGAAATACAGATCAAAACTACAGTGAGATTTCATCTCACTCCAACAAAATTGGCATTAATCCAAAACACACAAAGTAATAAATGTTGGAGAGGCTGCGGAGTGATTGGAACACTTCTACACTGCTGGTGGGAATGTCAAATGGTACAAAACAAAATGGTACAACGACTTTGGAAATCAATTTGGCGCTTCCTTAAAAAGCTAGAAATAGAGCTACCATATGATCCAGCAATCCCACTCCTAAAAAAAAAAAAAAAATTTTTTTTTTTTTTAAATGATCCAGGAATCCCACTCCTTGGAATATATCCTAGAGAAATAAGAACCTTTACATGAGCAGATACATGCGCAGCCATATTTATTGCAGCACTGTTTACAATAGCAAAAAATGGAAGCAACCAAGGTGCCCATCAACGGATGAATGGACAAATTATGGTATATTCACACAATGGAATACTATGCATCAATAAAGAACAATGAGGAATCCCTGAAATATTTCATACCATGGAGGAACCTGGAAGGCATTATGCTGAGCGAAATTAGTCAGTTGCAAAAGGACAAATAATGTATAAGACCGCTATTTTAAGAACTTGAGAAACAGTTTAAACTGAGAAGAAAACATTCTTTTGTGGTTACGAGAGGGTGGAGGGAGGGAGGGTGGGAGACGGGTATTCACTAATTAGATAAAAATAATTAGATAGTAGATAAGAACTACTTTAGGTGCCAGAAAAGATAACATAAAATACAGGGGAGGTCAGCACTACTGGACTAATCCAAAAGCAAAGAAGTTTCCTGAATAAACTGAGTGTTTCGAAGGCCAGCGTAGCAGGGGCTGGGTTTTGGGGATCATGGTTTCAGGGGACATCTAAGTCAATTGGCTTAATAAAATCTGTTAAGAAAATATTCTGCATCCCACTTTGAAGAGTGGCGTCTGGGGTCTTAAACGCTAGCAAGCAGCCATCTAAGATGCATCAATTGGTCTCAACCCACCTGGATCAAAGGAAAATGAATAACACCAAGGACACAAGGTGATTATGAGCACAAGAGATAGAAAGGGCCACATAAACCAGCGACTACATCATCCTGAGACCAGAAGAACTAGATGGTGCCCAGCTACAACCAATGACTGCCCTGACAGGGAACACAACAGAGAACCCCTGAGGGAGCAGGAGAGCAGTGGGATGCAGACCCCAAATTCTCATAAGACCAGACTTAATGGTCTGACTGAGACTAGAAGGACCCCGGTGATCATGGCCATCAGACCCTCTGTTGGCCCAGGGCAGGAACCATTCCCGAAGCCACTTCTCCAGACATGGATTGGACTGGACAATGTGTTGGAGAGGGATGCTGGTGAGGAGTGAGCTTCTTGGATCAGGTGGACACTTGAGACTATGTTGGCATCTCCTGTCTGGAGGGGAGATGAGAGGGTGGAGGGGGTTAGAAGTTGGCAAAATGGACACAAAAAGAGAGAGTGGAGGGAGAGAGCGAGTTGTCTCATTAGGGGGAGAGTAATTGGGTGTGTGTAGCAAGTTGTATATGGGTTTTTGTGTGAGAGTGACTTGATTTGTAAACTTTGACTTAAAGCACAATAAAAATTATTAAAAAAAGAAAATGAAGCATCTTTGAGATGTTCCCTTGCTGGTCTGGAGGAAAGCAAACAGCTATGATGTGGATGGTCAATGAAGGGCCCACATGACTGAGACATGAGTGTGGCTTCTGGGTGCTGACAATAAGCCTCATCTGACTGTCAGAAAGAAAATGGAAACCTAACGCCTATCACCACAAGGAACTGAATTCTGTGGAAGACTAGAAAGAGACTAGAAGAGAACCCTGAGGTCCAGATGAGACTGCAGCCTTGGCTGGCATTTTGATTAGAGTCTTGAAAGAGCCTGAGCAAAGTAAATAGCTGTGCTGTGCCTGGACTTCTGAATTACAAAGATAATGAATTTCTTTTGTTTTAATTTGTAATGATTTGCCACACAGCAGTAGAAAACTAATATACCAGCAATGTGTGTTTTGAACGATAATTGCAATTTTCCTAGATTTCCACTTGGGTGGGCCATACAGATCCACACTGAGGTGTCACTAGACCTCACCCACGAGACATAGTGATTGATGAAGGGGATATACCTCAGTTAGGCTAATTGGGATTCTGGCATTGAAATAGATGTCTATTTTCTCTCTGGAAAAGAGACATGTGACTTTTGGAGCTTTCTGTGACCATAGTTCCTGCTGGATGAAGAAAATTATCCCAGGGAAATAATGTGGAGTTAATAGCTAGAGACAAGCAAAAAAAAAAAAGAGCAAGTGTGAGGTCGATCATACCCTTGTTGGCCTCTGAGTTTCCCTGGATCATAAGTTTGAAAATCCCAATTATCTTTCTCATTAAGTGTACAAGCTACACTAATATGTATCTATTAGATTCATTTTTGTAGTTATTGTTGATCAAGTTGGGCCTCCATCACTTGAAATCAAAAGGGCCCTCTATAATACAACTCAAATCTTATAATTTATCTCTTGACAGGCATGAATAAAACCTACACAGTAAGCATTTTTCTTTGTCTATTAATCTTGGCAGGTGTTCACAACCTTCTTCTTCAATGAGAATTACGCTTCTCTCTTTCATCACTGTGTTTTACTTTTCTCCCTTAAAAATCTTCCCAAATCATCAAACTGCTTTATACCTGTTCCTTTTCTTTTGCTTCTACGGAATATGTCACTTTCCTCCTTTTTCAGACTAATCACATCTTCTTTATTCATGCGACTAAATGGCTTATTGCCTCTGGGACCTTTAGTCTCATTCATTCACTTTGTACCATCAGTTCTGAAGTTTTCTCATTCCACTAGCATTTTCCTTTCTGTCCCAAAATATCGCTATGCCTTATGTAAATGCTTTTAAGCTATATCTGTCTCTCTTTGCTTTGTTATCAAGTCATTTCTATCAAACTCTATTCAGCCTCTACTTATTTCCTTAATAGATACTCCACTCTGAGTCAGTTAGGGAAACCCCAGTGGCGTAGTGGTTAAAAGTTACAGCTGCTAACCAAAAAGTCAGCAGTTCGAATCCACCAGGCACTCAGTCCAGTCAGGCAACAGAATCCACCCAGTTATTGAAACAGAGAATTTGATTTAAAAAATGAGTAAATATAGGTAAAAATTGTTACCGAAAAGGTGAAGTGAAAACTAACGTAGCATGGAGCTAGCAGTTGCAGGAAGCCCCTATTATCCCTATGGCTGAGGGAACCAAAGAAAGAGGTTGGAATTGTTAAAACTTAAAAAATTAAGAGGGTCTCTTCAGAGATTAAACTAAGACTTCTGAGGAGGGAGTGGCTGCTTGCTGCTACTGGTATGTCTGAGCTTGGAGAAGGGGCTCTGTGGGAGGCAGCGCTGCCTCCTTCCATGTTTCTAGACAAAGTTGCCATGATGCTGACATGGCACATTTTGGATAAACAGGTAACTGGATTTAGAGCCATGGTGACACACTGGTTAAGAGCTCAGCTGCTAACAAAAAGGTCAGCAGTTCAAATCTACCAGCCACTTCTTGGAAGCCTATGAAGCAGTTCTGTTCTGTCCTGTAGGGTTGCTATGAGTTGCAATCTACTCGAAGGCAATGAGTTTGGGGTTTTTGTTTGTTGTTTTTGGTAACTGGATTTAGCTGCAAGTGTGAACAGGCTTTATGCTAACTAGAATTGCATGCAGAGGAGAAAGTCCAGTAAGCAGACAGAAAGGAAGAAGTGTATTCTTCCTGTTCCACCCACACAGTCTCCTTCCACACTCTTATTGGCAAATCCTATACTGTGGTGTTCAGGATTGCAGTTCCAGCATCACGATGCCGGGACTGAAGGCTGAGTTTAGCACTGAGAGACAATAGCTGAAACCCACTGCAGTTTGGCTTTCGTGCTTACACTCCTTTAACAATACTCTTTTTTTGTTAAAATTACAAAATTTTTTGAGATTGCTTATATCTCCATAATGCATATATCCAATGACATTTTATATAAATGTTTTGCTTGAGTGATTATTGACTTTCTTCAAAGAGTCTAATTTTTCTCTGATATTTGACACTTGGTTTTCATAATGTATCTAGGGTTTTTTTTGAGCTTTTATTTAATACACCATTTTCTCCCAACAAGTTAATATTGAGATATATAGATATATATATCTCATGAGTTGGAATAAGATATATTTATCTTATGAGTTGGAATGGACTCGACGGCACTGGGTCTGGGTATAGATATATATATAGATATATATAAAACTGTGTTGCCATCAAGTTCATTCAGACTCATAGTGACCCTATAGGACAGAGTAGAACTGCCCTTAGAGTTTCCAAGGAGTGCCTAGTGGATTCAAACTGCTGACCTTTTGGTTAGCAGCTGTAGCTCTTAACCACTATGCCACCAGAGTTTCCATATATGTATGTATGTATGATTAATTCAATACCATCATGCTCATCATGGCCAGTCATTGGCCATGCTATTTGTCGAGAGAAAGTGATCAAAATAAACATATTTCTACCTCTGTGGGTTTTATAATCTGAGCTATGTGCTTGTAAAAAAAGAATTACAAAATTACAGCAATAATTATTCACCTTCAGTTTTTCATAAGAACCAAAAGCTACAGTACAGTGTAAAATAAGATGTTGTCATTGTTAGGAGTCATCGAGTTGGTTCTGACTTGTAGTGACTCTGCGTGCAACAGAGCTTAACACTGCCTGGTCCTGTGCCATCCTCACAATCGTTGCTATGTTTGAGTCCATTCTTGCAGCCACTGTGCCAATTCACCTCGTTGAGGATTTTCCTCTTTTTTACTGACTCTCTACCAAGCATGATGTCCTTCTCTAGGGCCCGGTTCCTCCTGATAACATGTCTAAAGTACATGAGATGAAGTCTCGCCATCCTCATTTCTAAGGAGAAATATACATCCATATATCTCTCTCTATGTATGGATATATATATATATACAGAGAGAGAGAGAGAGAGAGCCCTGGTTGTACAGTGGTTAAGCATTTGGCTGCTAAGTGAAAAGTTGGTGGCTTGGATCCACCAGCTACGCCGAGGGAGAAAGATGTGGCAGTCTGCTTCCATAAAGTTTTACAGCCTTGGAAACTCAATGGCACATTTCTCCTCTGTCCTATAGGGTTCCTATGAGTGGGAATCGACTCAATGGTAACGGGTGTGTGTGTATGTACATATTAGTGTGTGTATATATATACATATATATAACATACCTATATATTTTTTATATATTTCTATGTATATATCACACACATATACCTATATATTTCTATATATCCACATTTATTTATTTACAGATAAAAAGAAGTTGCAGCTGTCAAGTTGATTCGGACTTGACAAGCAAATGCAGGAACTGTTTATTATTTGGGTAAAAATACAGCATATCCATGAATTCAGCACACTCTCCTAATCAAATAACTTTTTGATCTAAATATTCAGTTACGACCTATCTTCAATTCCAGGGCTGTTTTCCCAATTACTTCTTGAAAATTTACACCTATGTGAAGAATTTAGTGATTAAAATCACAATTTCTAATCTTACCTCATTATTGGTGGTTTTATGTTTTCACTATGTGCACACTCCCAGAGTGATTTAATTCTTCCTCAATATATCAACCATCATTAAATACTGAAGGCTCACAAAATTGTATCTTAAGTCAAAAGGACTCAAACTCATCCTTTCATCTGAGACTCTGAGTGTTGTATGTCACAAAATTAGAGGCAGTATCACATGGGGCATTATGTTTCAGAGCATAAATGGAGATAAAACAAGCTTGGTTTAAATGTCAAGCATCATTACTTTGGGTAAGCTACTGTTAGCAAACCTGGGAAGGTGGATCCTTGTCCGGTGTGCTCAGACTTGTCAATGATCTGGACTCTGGTCTTTGAGAAAGAGAAAGTAGCTTTATTGCAATGCACAGAGCAAGGAGCCGGGAGGAAGTTCCTCAGATCTGACTCTCCGAGCTGTGGGGAAGCAGGACTTATATGTGATTTGGGCAACAAGATGGTGGTTGCACAGGGGTACTGGGGAGGGAAAATTCTAGAAGGCAGCCAGGGAACAGGAAGTAACATGGTTCTTGTCAAACCTCTTGCTTTGGAATAGGGTCCGGGTTATTATTTTCCTTCTGATTAACCCCACCTTTTGCTGCATCCTCTTTTGAGGTCAATTAGCAGTCATAGCTGGCCCTTCTGCACATGCGGGGTGGGCCAAATCTGGCTTGGGCTGGTATTTAAGGACTAATGGAAGTTTTCTGGAATTCATAGGGTCAGGTTACACTACTTAATATTTCTGAGACCAGTGTTGAGACAACCTGCGTTAAAGACTGATGACAAAGACCTTCCTTCTGGAAACCCTGGTGGTATAGTGGTTAAGTGCTACGGCTGCTAACCAAGAGGTTGCAAATCCACCAGGCGCTCCTTGAAAACTCTATGGGGCAGTTCTACTCTGTCCTATAGGGTCGCTAGAAGTCAGAATTGACTCTACAGCACTGGGTCTGGTTTGGTTTTTGGTTATGAGGTCCCCTGTCTCTCTCCTTTCTTCTCTCTTTTACATCTCAAAAGAGACTGGTTTAAAATACAACCTTATCTTGAAGATTGAGCCCTGCCTAATTAACATAATCCTGCCTCATTAGCATCATAGAGGTAAGATTTACAACACATAGGAAGAGGTCACAACCTTGAGAATCCTATGAACCAATTCTACTGTGTACATATGGGATTGCCATGAGTTAGAATCGACTTCATAGCAACTAACAACACCCTTCCCCATTGTTTTGGTCATTGGTAATTGGAAATATTTTTAGTGTGTTTTTCTTGATTTCATTTCTATTCCAACAGGTTCTAGATTGTTCTCTGAAAATTAAAGTGTCCGTCTTCGTCGATAGTGCCCATCAGAATAGAGAGAAATTGGGTAATCAATTAATGATGATGAGTGAACTTTGGTGCTGTGAATGGGAATTGAACAGGGAACTTAAGCAAAGTTCCCTATTTAGTGCATTAGCAAAGCCACATCCTGATGCTAATACAGGATTCTGTGGTTGGATACAATTATACCCTTCTCAAAATTTTGACTCAGCATGACATAGACCAATTCTGAACACTGTTTGCTCTATTAATCTATTACTTTCATTATAATGACCATGAATTTGCACTTGGGTTGTAATGAACAGGTCTCTTCCACATGACCAGTCCACAGTATGGTCCTTATTCTGAATTTCACTTCTAATAACTTGCCCAGTTTCCCAGTCTTTTCCCGGAACTGATTTCCTGCTTTGCTTTTTTTCTATTTATTTTCTGGAAATTGAAGTCCATCTCAAATACTAACAGGCAGTAATCTGTAGGAAAACAAACTAAATGACAGCTTTTCTGCATTTGTAATTGTGTCTCTGTGCCCAATTAGCTAGTGAGACACTTCTAAATTGTTTCAGATTCCTTATTGTTTAACTTTAGCATGAATTGTAGCTGAAAAAATCTAGGACCCTCTGGCATATTGCGCTTCGCTCCCCAAACATAACCTGCCCTTAAAACCTGAAATTGTGCTGGTTTCCCTGGCAGTTTTCCTTCTCTTTAAGGCAGGTTGTCTCAACACTGGCCTTAGGACATCATTGCCACTCATCTCTTTGTGGGATGTCAGCCATACATATAATTGATACATGCTGAGTTATGGCTAATTTCATAAAGCGATCCTGAAATTCATAATAATAAAATAAAATTTGAGATAATATGGTTCTCAGTACTCAATAAAGTCTATGAATATATCATACCATAATAATTCCTTAGGAACTTCTTCTACTTTGATTTCACTAACAGCAGTGCTGATCAGTGTGAAATCTCAATTCTCCAGGAAATAATGGAAAATTCAGTTTAATATACGGAATTTAGCTAGCTCAGAACCAATGGAATTTATAATATTTACACTGAACGTAGGGGAAAAAATCAATGAGAAAAGACATAATGCTCATATCGGCAGCTATGAATTTCTAGGAACATCAAAGGAAAGCTAGATGGTGAATTAGTTAGATTAAAGTAACAGGAGAAAGTTTCAGTAGGAAGATACCAATGAAAATGATAGATAAGCTGCTATCATTCTTCATTAGCAAACAGGTTTTAAGAACACTGATGCTGAATAAAGTGCAAACAAATAAAATGCTCTCAGTCAGATGCAGACTGTCCCTCATTTGCAATGAATATGTGTTTGAAAGTCAAATGCCTGAAGGTGTGAAGGCTGAATTACCTAATAAATGGGATTCTCTTGCAAGGAGCCAATAAATAATTCTTAAAAATCCTGCTATTTTTGCCTCTCCTGGTCTTAGGCAAATTCAGCAGATACGGGAGAAAAGTTATAAGAACACGGTTATCACGAGGCTAGTAGAACTCCTCATCTTTAAACTTTCACAGGTCATAACGCTTTAATCATCTGTTGTAGGATGTGCAAAGGTAAATTTCTTCTCCCACTGGACCACAGATTTGACTTGTTGCCCTCCTGTACCTCAGTGGCCAAAACCTCAACAAGTACCCTGCCTTCCCATTTACTCACAATCAAGAAGAGAGTGGGACAAGAGGTAATTTTTGAGAACCAGTCAACTCCAGATACCTAATGCTAGGACACTCATGAGGTGTAGAGCTGTATATGCACTTCTAAAAGAAAGGACAGATAATAGTTAAGTCAGTTTGGTGTAGGGCTGATGGACAGTCTGCTTGTCAAGACTTCTCAGTATCTTAGTACAGGGCATTTACTCCACTCTAATTTTTTTTTTTTTTTTTTAAGTAACTAACTAGACAACAGAACTACCACAACAGAGCCCAAAGCTGCCTTTTGACAATGGAAGCATGAAAGACCAAGCTGGACATAAAAATAACAATTAAAAGGAATTAATGGAAAGTTATATGTAACTGTGAAATTATGCAAGCTATATCAAAGCTAAATATAATAAAGTTAAGAAGCAGGAATTAAGATGCAGAGGAAGTACAATATGAATTTTAGAAGAAAAGAAAAATAAAACAAAATCTGATCATGACATGTTGTTAGGTGCCATTGTGTCAGTTCTGACTCATAGCGACCCTATGTACCACAGAATAAAACACTGCCCAGTCCTGAGCCATGCTCACAATTGTTATGCTTGAGCCAATTGTTGCAGCCAGTGTGTCACTCCATCCCACTGAGGGTCTTCCTCTTTTCTGCTGACCCTGTACTTTACCAAGGTATGATGCACTTCTCTAGGGAATGATCCCTCCTGACAACACATCCAAAGTATGTAAGATGCAGCCTCGCCATCCTTGCTTCTAAGGAGCATTCATTGGTCTGAAAATAAGTACCAAACTGAATAAATATTAGAAGGAGTATTTATGAACAGAATAATCAGCAGAACTGTAGATTTAGATGACGCAAGTCCCAGTGGAGGTACATTCTGTAAAATACCTGCCCAGTGCTCCGAAAAATTATCAAGGTCATAAAAAAAAAGAAAGTCTGAAAAACTGTCACAACATGAAAGAACCGAAGGTTGCACAAATAGTAAATATGATGTGATGTGCTGGAAAAGAATAAAAGACATCAGGGAAAAAATGTGGAAATCTGAATAAAGTATTAACTTTAATTAATAATAATGCATATTATTAATTAATTAATAATTAAAGTCAATAGTGCCAAGTATGCCATAGCAATGTTAGCAATAGGAGAAATTAAGTATGGTGTATACAGGAACTCTAATGCAATTTTTCTGTAAATCTAAAACTACTCTAATTTTTTTTTTTTAATTTTTATTGGGCTTTTTAAGTGAAAGTTTACAAATCAAGTCAGTCTCTCACACAAAAACTTATATACGCCTTGCCACATACTCCCAGTTGCTCTCCCCCTAATGAGACAGACCTCTCCCTCCCTCCACTCTCTCTTTTGGTGTCCATTTCGACAGCTTCTAACCCCCTCTATTCTCTCATCTCCCCTCCAGGGAGGAGATGCCAACATAGTCTCAAGTGTCCACCCGATCCAAGAAGCTCATTCCTCACCAGCATCCCTCTCCAACCCATTGTCCAGTCCAATCCCTGTCTGAAGAGTTGGCTTTGGGAGTGGTTACTGACCTGGGCCAACAGAAGGTCTGGGGACCATGACCGCTGGGGTCCTTCTAGTCTCAGTCAGACCGTTAAGTCTGGTCTTTTTATGAGAATTTGGGGTCTGCATCCCACTGCTCTTCCACTCCCTCAGGGATGTTCTGTTGTGCTCTCTGTCAGGGCAGTCATGGTTGTAGCCAGGTACCATCTAGTTCTTCTGGTCTCAGGCTGATGTAGTCTCTGGTTTATGTGGCCCTTTCTGTCTCTTGGGTTCGTAATTACCTTGTGTCCTTGGTGTTCTTCATTCTTCGATCCAGGTGGATTGAGACCAATTGATGCATCTTAGATGGCCGCTTGCTAGCATTTAAGATCCCAGATGCCTCTCTCCAAGGTGTGATGCAGAATGTTTTCTTAATACATTTTATTAAGCCAATTGACTTAGATGTCCCCTGAAACTAAGGTGTCCAAAACCCCACCCCTGCTGCCCTGGACTTCGAAGCATTCAGTTTATTCAGGAAACTTCTTTGCTTTTTGTTTAGTCCAGTTGTGCTGACCTTGCCTGTATTTTGTGTTATCTTTCCCATCACCTAAAGTAGCTCTTATCTACTATCTAATTAGTGAATACCCCTTTCCCATCTGCCCTCCCTCCCTCTGCTCATAACCATCAAAGATTATTTTCTTCTCTGTTTAAACTATTTCTTCAGTTCTTATAATCGTGGTCTTATACAATATTTGTCCTTTGGCAACTGATTAACTTCACTCAGCATGATGCCTTCCAGATACCTGCATGTTATGAAATGTTTCACAGATTCCTCACTGTTCTTGAGCGATGCATAGTATTCCGTTGTGTGAATATACCATAATTTATTTATCCATTCATCCATTGATGGGCACCTTGGTTGCTTCCATCTTTTTGCTATTGTAAACAGTGCTGCAATAAACATGGGTGTGCATATATCTGTTCGTGTAAAGGCTCTTATTTCTCTAGGATACATTCCAAGGAGTGGGATTGCTGGATCATATGGTAGTTCTATTTCTAGCTTTTTAAGGAAGTACCAAATCGATTTCCAAAGTGGTTGTGCCGTTTTACATTCCCACCAGCAGTGTATAGGTGTTGTAGTCTCTCCACAGCCTCTCCTACATTTATTGTTTAATGTTTTTTGAATTAATCCCAATCTTATTGGAGTGAGATGAAATCTCATTATACTTTTGATTTGCATTTCTCTAATGGCTAATAATCGTGAGCATTTCTTCATGTGTCGATTCGCTACCTGAATGTCTTCTTTATTGAAGTGTCTGTTCATATCTTTTGCCCGTTTTTTAATTGGGTTATTTGCCTTTTTGCAGTATCGTGTAGATTTTAGAGATCAGGTGCTGATCGGAAATGTCATAGCTAAAAACTTTTTCCCAGTCTGTAGGTGATCTTTGTATTCTTTTGGTGAAGTCTTTGGATGAGCATAGGTATGTGATTTTTAGGAGCTCCCAGTTATCTAGTTTTTCTTCTGCATTGTCAGTGATGTTTTGTACACTGTTTATGCCATGTGTTAGGGCTCCTAATGTTGTTCCTATTTTTTCTGCCATGATCTTTATTGTTTTAGATTTTATATTTACATCTTTGATCCATTTTGAGTTAGTTTTTGTGCATGGAGTGAGGTATGGGTCTTGTTTCATTTTTTTTTTATAGATGGTTATCCAGTTATGCCAGCACCATTTGTTAAAAAGACTGTCTTTTCCCCATTTAACTGTTTTGGGGCCTTTGTCAAATATCAACTGCTCATACGTGGATGGATTCATGCCTGGATTCTCAATTCTGTTCCATTGGTCTATGTATCTGTTGTTGTACCAGTACTAGGCTGTTCTGACTACTGTGGCAGTATAATAGGTTCTAAAATTAGGTAGAGTAAGGCCTCCCCCTTTGTTCTCTTTTTTTCAGTAATGCTTTACTTATCCAGGGCCTCTTTCCCTTCCATATGAAGTTGGTGATTTTTTTACTCCAACTCATTAATGAATGTCGTTGAGATTTGGATCAAAATTGCTTTAAAAGTATAGATCGCTTTTGGTAGAATAGACGTTTTTATAATGTTAAGTCTTCCTATCCATGAGCAAGGTATGTTTTTCCGCTTATGTAGGTCTCTTGGTTTCTTGCCAAAGTGTATTGCGGTTTTCTTTGTGTAAGTCTTTTACATCTCTGGTAAAATTTATTCCTAAGTAGTTTATCTTCTTGGGGGCTACTGTAAATGGTATTGATTTGGTGATTTCCTCTTCGATGTTCTTTCTGTTGGTGTAGTGGAATCCAGCTGATTTTTGTATGTTTATCTTCTATCCCGATACTCTGCTGAACTCTTCTATTAGTTTCAGTAGTTTTTTTTTGAGGATTTCTTACGGTTTTCTGTGTATAAGATCATGTTGTCTGCAAATGGAGATAATTTTATTTCTTCCTTGCCAATCTGGATGCCCTTTATTTCCTTATCTAGCCGGATTGGTCTGGCTAGGACCTCCAGCACAATGTTGAATAAGAGTGGTGATAAAGGGCATCCTTGTCTGGTTCCCAGTCTCAAGGGGAATGCTTTCAGGCTCTCTCCATTTAGGATAATGTTGGCTGCTGGCTTTGTATAAATGCCCTTCGTTATGTTAAGGAATTTTCCTTCTATTCCTATTTTGCTGAGAGTTTTTATCATGAATGAGTGTTGAACTTTGTCAAATGCCTTTTCTGCATCAATTGATAAAATCATGTGATTCTTGTCTTTTTTTTTCTTTATGCGATGGATTATATTAATGTTTTTCTAATGTTGAACCATCCCTGCATACCTGGTATGAACCCTACTTGGTCATGGTGAATTATTTTTTTGATATGTTTTTTGAATTCTATTGGCTAGGATTTTGTTGAGGATTTTTGCATCTGCATTCATGAGGGATATAAGTCTATAACTTTCTTTTCTTCTGGTGTCTTTACCTGGTTTTGGTATCAGGGATATGGTGGCTTCATAGAATGAGTTTGGTAGTATTCCATCCTTTTCTATGCTCTGAAATACCTTTAGTAGTAGTGGTGTTAACTCTTCTCTGAAAGTTTGGTAGAACTCTGCAGTGAAGCCATCCAGACCAGGGCTTTTTTTTGTTGGGAGTTTTTTGATTACCTTTTCAATCTCTTCTTTGTTATGGGTCTATTTATGTTCTACCTCTGTTTGTGTTAGTTTAGGTAGGTAGTGTGTTTCTAGGAATTCATCCATTTCTTCTAGTTTTCAAATTTGTTAGAGTACAATTTTTCATAGAATTTGATATGATTCTTTTAATTTCAGTTGGGTTTGTTGTAATATCGCCCATCTCATTTCTTATTCAGGTTATTTGCTTCCTCTCCTATTTTTCTTTTGTCAACTTGGCCAGTGGTTTATCAATTTTGTTGATTTTTTCCAAAGAACCAGCCTTTGGTCTTTTTAATTCTTTCAATTGTTTTTCTATTTTCTATTTCATTTAGTTCAGCTCTAATTTTTATTATTTGTTTTCTTCTGGTGCCTGATGGATTCTTTTGTTGCTGTCTTTCTACTTGTTCAAGTTGTAGGGATAATTCTTTGATTTTGGCCCTTTCTTCTTTTCAGATGTGTGCGTTTATTGATATAAATTGGCCTCTGAGCACTGCTTTTGCTGTGTCCCAAAAATTCTGATAGGAAGCATTTTCATTCTCATTGGATTCTCTGAATTTCTTTATTCCATCCTCAATGTCCTCTATAATCCAGTCTTTTTTGCAGTTTCCAAGTGTTTAATTTCTTTTCCCTGCTTTTCCTATTGTTGATTTCCACTTTTATGGCCTTTTGTTCAGAGAAGATGATTTGTAATATTTCAGTGTTTTGGATTCTGCTAAGGCTTGCTTTATGACCTAATATGTGCTCTATTGTAGAGAATGTTCCATGTGCTCTAGAAAAGAAAGTATACTTGGTTCCTCTTGGGTGGAGTGTCCTCTATATGTGTATAAGGCCAAGTTATTTGATTGTGGCATTTAGATCTTCTGTGTCTTTATTGAGCTGCTTTCTGGATGTCCTGTCCTTCATGGAAAATGGTATGCTGAAGTCTCCTGCTGTTATTGTGGAGTTGTCTATCTCATGTTTCAATGGTGATAGAGTTTGTTTTATGTATCTTGCAGCCCTGTCATTAGGTACATAAATATTTAGTATGGTTATATCTTCTTGGTATATTGTCCCTTTAACCATTATATAATGTCCTTCCTTATCTTTTATGATGGATTTAACTTTAAAGTCTATTTTGTGAGAAATTAATATTGCCACTCCTGCTCCTTTTTAGTTGTTGTTTGCTTGTTATATTTTTTTCCATCCTTTGAGTTTTAGTTTGCTTGTGTCTCTAAGTCTGAGGTATGCCACTTGTAGGCAGCATATAGATGGATCTAGTTTTTTAACCCATTCTGCCACTCTCTTTATCTTTATTGGTGCATTTAGTACATTTACATTCAGTATAATTATGGATAGGTATGAATTTGATGTCTTTTTTTGTGTGTTGTTAAGTTTCTTTTTCCCACTTAATTTTATGTGCTGAGTAGATTATCTTTATATATTGTCCTTTCCTTATATTCGTTTTCTTTGTTTTTGTTTCTGCTGAGTCTCAATTTTTTTCTTGTATTTTTACTTTGATGAGTAGGATAGTTTATCTCCTTTGTGGTTACCTGATTTTTTACCCCTATCTAAATTTAAACATAAATTTCATTTCTATGTATTGCCATATCTTCATCTCCATATGGAAGATTTATGATTACATTTCTTAGTCCCTCTTTATTGTGTTAATGTTGTCTTCTTTTATGTAGTAACACCTTTGTGCCCTGTTCTGAGCTTTTTTTTTTTAATCTTGCTTGGTTTTTTTGCTTTCCCTGTCTGGGTTGACTTCTGATTGCTCTGACCCATGTTCCAGTCTTGGGTTGATACCTGATATTATTGGTTTTCTAACCAAAGAATTCCCTTTAGTATTTCTTATAGTTTTGGTTTGGTTTTTATGAATTCCCTAAACTTCTGTTTATATGGAAAGGTCCTAATTTCACCTTCGTATTTAAGAGACAGTTTTGCTGGATATGTGATTCTTGGCTGGTGATTTTTTTCCTTTAATATTTTAAATAAGTCATCCCACTGCCTTCTTGCCTGCATGGTTTCTGCTGAGTAGTCAGAGTTTATTCTTACTGGCTCTCCTTTGTAGGTGGCTTTTCGTTTATTCCTAGCTGCTCTTATAATTGTCTCTTTATCTTTGGTTTTGGCAAGCTTCATTATAATATGTCTTGGTGACTTTCTTTTAGGATCTACCTTATGTGGAGTTCAATGAGCATCTTGGATAGATATTGTCTCATCTTTCATGATATCAGAAATTCTCTGCCAACAAATTTCAACAATTCTCTCTGTATTTTCTGTTATCCCTCCCTGTTTTGGTACTCCAATCTCCCATAGGTTATTTCTCTTGATAGAGTCCCACATGATTCTTAAGTTTTCTTCATTTTTTTTAATTCTTTTAACTGATTTTTCTTCAAATGTATTAGTGCCAAATGATTTATCTTCACATTCCAAAATTCTAGCTTCTACTCGCTCAATTCTGCTCCTCTGACTTTCTATTGAGTTGTCTACTTCTGTAATTTTATTGTTAAACTTCTGAATTTCTGATTGCTGTCTGTGTATGGATTTTTCTGGTATATTAAATTTTTCATTATGTTCCTGAATAATCTTTCTAATTTCTTCAGTTGCTTTATCTGTGTGTTCCTTAGCTTGTTCTGCATATTGCCTCATTTCCTTCCTGATGTCTTGAAGGGTTCTGTATATTAATCTTTTGTATTCTGCCTCTGGTAATTCAAGAAATGCACTTTCCTCTAGAAGATCCCTGTATTCTTTGTTTTGATAGCTTGTTGAGGCGATCATGGTCTGTTTCTTTACGTGACTTGATATTGACTGTTGTCTCTAAGCCATCTATAAGTTATTGTATTAGTTTATGCTTGCTTACTATGTCATAGCTTCTTGCTTTGCTTTGTTTTGATATGCCTAATTGGGTTGCTTGAGTGAGCTAGCTTGATTATTTTTGCCTTTGGAGCTCTGATGTCCTGTCCCCAGATGGCTAGAACTGTTATCAGGTGCATCAGTCTGGGAGTCCATCCGGTTTTCTTGTATGAATTCAGCTCAGGTGTCCAGGTAGGTGATCATCAAGTGTGTGGTACAGCCTCTGTCCTACACTCTTAGTGGGGCAGGGGTGATTGGTGTATTTACCGGTATCTGATTGCAGCAGGGGGTCACGCTCTGAACAAGGCAGAGGGTTGAGAACCAAGCCCAGAGTGTCTTTGAGTAAAGCACGTCCCTGTTCCCTAGAGCATCCGGGTGGGTGGGTTCTGTAGATGGACCACGGGCACCCAAAGTTTTTGGTTGTAAGGACTGGGAGGTACCCGTTATCCTTGGACTCCTATCATGGGTGGCTGGGTGACCTGTGTGGAGCTACCAGTCCTTAGGCCTCTGATGTGGGTAGGTGAGGACCCTGTTTAATAGGCAAAGTAATGTCAAACATCAAACATCCACCTCTCCACCTCACAGCTAAAACGGCTGGAGTCTGCCAACAAGGGCCTATTCTCCTGAAATAGGCCCACACAGGTTCATGCAGAGGGGAAAGTGCTCAAAGTCCACAGACCGCTTATGCCTGAACAGGTACCACAGGTACCACTTCTGTCCTGAGCTTGCCCAGTTAGTGGAGCTGGCAAATTATCTTTTCCCCCAATTGCAAATTTTTTCCTTCTCCAAGGCCAGGAGGATGGCTCTAGGCACTCAGCAGTGCCTTCTCAGGCCCAGGGAATTCAGCCACTGAAGCCGGCTTGGGGGTGCGGGGACACAGTAAAATATAGCCTTTGCCGAGGACGCCGTTCTTCTCTGGGTCTGGAGGTGTGAGTAGGCTGTGTGGCCGGTTGCTTCTCCCTGAGGAAACCTCAGCTGAACACTAGTACCAGCCTGCCACCGCTGCTCTGGGAATGGTGCCTGAGGGCTTCCCGCGATTCTGGTCCAGCAATTCTTCTCCGCTTCTGAACTGTCTCTTCCTCCCTGTGCCTCCTGTTCATTTTCTAAGCTTGCCTTTGATGCTCAGGTCTCCTAGCTTGTCATAAATATACTCGTTTCACTTGTTTTTTAAGGTCTTTGTTTTAAAGAGTGCTAGCTGGAAGCATCTGCCTATTCTGCCATCTTGGCTCTGCCCTAAAAATTTTTTTTAATATATGTTAAATATTTAAAAATGCATAAAATAAAACAAAATGTAAAAATGATTAAAAATCAATGGAATGAGTGCAGGTCTATGTTCTGTTAGATAACGCATAAGGGCAGTATTCTGTCAAATTCTACAGTACTTACTATGACATAATGCATACAATGTAAGTTAGAATCTGTCAAAAGAGTAATATCAAGTACTTAGAATCACAACTACAGTAGATAAGGCTTTTGGTTTACAAGTCAATGGAGCATCAACTTAAAATATCTGAAGGAAAAAACTGAATTATTTAGATAGTATAACCAAACTGTAGCAAGATTTGGGATGGACCTGACGTGATGAATTACAACCAGTGATTCAAATACCATTTGCACTCAATCTCTCACCTCTGTTGTGTTCAAGATACAGGCCCCATTCTTTCAGCAAACTGTTTTCTAAAACTGTTGGCATCTTCATGCACGCAACAAAATAAGGAAAATAACTTCTCTGCCAGGCTTCGTTGAAAAAAACTTAGGCAAGAACACTTGTTGGCAGAGTCATTCACTGTGTCCAGAGTGGTGGAATGTACTCACAATTCAGCCTGTCACTGCAGCCAGAGAAGTCATGAAAGAGGAGACAGCTCCCATTCAGACAGCACCATTTGGGTCCAAGGAGAAGGCTGCCCAGGACAGTTTCCAAAAGAATAAGATGGTACACAGATAAGTGGCTATAACTGAGGCAAACATTTGTACTGACTTAAAAAAGAAACCAGCCAACCAACCAGCCTATCACCTTCTAATCGATTCCAACTCATAATGACCTTATGAGTGCCAGAGAGTCACCATAAATAACATTTATGCTGCAAAATCTATATGTATTTTTTATAGCTATTATTTTTTCTCAAGGTTTTTCCCCAGAATGTTGAGTCAAATTTGAAAATTATACTTTACAGCTATATACATATGCAGTATTTATATGATTTCTATTTAAAGTAATCACCTGAGAATAGTCTCAACAGGAATGAGGTGCTGGAACGCCCGGGGTGCAGCCAGGAGTGTCAGTTAATCTTGATCCTCCCCTCATGAGAACTGAGCATCACATCTGCGTGGCTGCCCCCAGGAGAGACAAAAATTATAAATAAATAAAACGTGGACTCCTCCAAATTCAAGAATAATATTAGAAGTCATCTGCATAGGGCAGAGAGAAATATCAGTGCATCACCTGGGAGAACAGGTCAGGAATCATGCAGAGGGATGAACATCGTTCATACAGCCAGAGTTGCGGACTCTGTGGGACTGGGCTCCAGCCTTGACAACAGGTGGCAAGTGATCTGGCTTTATGTGTCATCTGTTTAAAGTGATGTCCAGCACCAGACACCTTGAGGAAAACAGAGGTCAGTAGTGTTCCTCTTGTTTTGGTTTGGGGGAGCCATCTGCCCCCTCCACATTGCCCCCACCCTTCCAAGCTACCAGTCCTAGCTGTCAGGCTCAATCAGAGAGAGGCCCTGGATTACGCACTTGATCATCCTCTTGTCTCTCCTCAGGTGTGATTTCTTCAACCTTTTAAGCCACAAAATTAAGAGAAACTCAAGAAAGTATTCTACTTCAAGAAGACTCGGTGACAGAAACAGTTTGCAATCATCTGCTAAGCTAAAGGCTGGCAGTTCAAACCCACCCAGCAGCTTCATGGAAGAATGGCCTGGCAAGTGGCTTCCATAAAGATTACAGCCAAGAAAATCCTATGGTACAGTTCTACTCTGTAACACATGGGTTTCAGCTATCAACAAAACAAATCAACTCCAACAATAAAACCAAACCAAACCCGCTGCCTACGAGTCGATTCTGACTCATGGCGACCCTATAGGATAGAACAGAATTGCTCCACAGAGTTTCCAAGGAGTGGTTGGTAGATTCAAACTGCCGACCTTAACTCTTAACTACTGCACTGCCAGGTCTTCAACAATAGCAACTGACAATACAAACCTTGATAGAAAACAAACTCCTAGGAGTTTCTGCATGGTCTCTAAGGACAACTTACATGTTATGATATTAAGTGCATGTTGTTAGCTGGTAATGCTCTGTGTCTTCCCAGAGAGCAGACCATCCATTTTCAACATCCATTTCAATAGTATGAAGTATCAAGTTATGCGATATTTAAATGTGAACTTCTGTGATAATGACATGCCTTGTGGGTTGCAGGAGGTGGGGGGCAATAATGAATGATTGGACTGGTGCAGCAAGAAGTCTGGATGCACACTGTCTGCCCAAGGACTCTGCACAACAAAGAGTGATGGCAGCCAGTACCGGGAGCCTCACAGGCATGTTGTTAACATCGTAAAAAAAATTAAATTCCAATCTTTCAAGCCAGTTCTGAAAATCATCTTTTTACAGTCCTGTGTTTTTCAAAGAGGAGGGCAAATGCAGGAGGGTAGTGGCAGGGGGTAGTTTATTTCCTTCGTACCTGAAGATGGGATGATAACATCGGAGTCGTGTCAGAGGCAGCAAAAAAAATATACACAGTACAGACAGCAGGTGGTAACACGTGTCAGATTAACTTTGTCCAAATAAATCTTTCTCTGCAATCCCCAGCTGTGTGGAAAAGCAGACACCTATGAGAGTATCCCCATGATGACATTTAAAAGAAAGCTGCTATTGGTGGTGCCTTGAGATAAAGCAGTAAATTTACGGTGAACTGTTAGTAAACTTTTCCTTTACCTTTTCTCCTTTATTTTTGCCACAGCATATGTTGTGATTTCTTTCCTCTTTATTATTAGAATTGAACACTGGTAGTTACAGTACCATCAGGATCAGTGATGGACAACTTCCTCCTTCTCTATCTTCCTTGCTATATTTTTCACTACCATGTTTTATTTCTTAGTATGGAATTGGAAGCAGGATATTTTTATAAAATAAAATGTTAAGGTGAGTTATAAAGATAGGAGGGACATGAAAGTTTATATACACAAATATTTGGGTTTAATACCCTCAAAAGAGCTCTGTGGAAACCCCAAAGTGAGTACTGTTAGGATCCAGAGTTAGATCTAATATCTCCCGGTTTGCTGCCCGATGGCTCCATTTCTCTAACAAATAGAGAAGTCCATATTTTCTATGATGTCCTCATCAACCTTTCCAGTAACTCCCTTTTCCCCTGAATGTAAAAGCCTCTTCCAGAGATGTTACCGACATCCCCAAGTAGGCTGACTATACGGATAGTTAGCAGGGAAACTTTCTCCACTAAGGGTTAGCTAGGTTATTGACAAATTACCTTAGTAGGCATGCTCATATTTAAATGGAATAGATGATAGAAAGCTTTGTCACTCATAAATATACCTTACATGCCAACAGTTGTCTTAAATGTCTAAATCCAAAGAAACATTTGTTTGGATCTGAGGGAAAAATATTTAGAAATGTGTGTATATGGTCGGTGGAAAGTGGATTAAATGGTGAGGCTTTCTTTCCCAAACTGTCTCTCCAGTCTTACCGAATAGTTGGTTGCCTATTTGACCTAAGTTTAAAGCCCTGCAAGATGTGGAAGTAAAGACATCTGAAATATAAATGAGGGTCCCTCAAACTGGGAAAATTATTTCAGTCCAATATCCAATTTGCGCTTTCTTCCCTAGGTAAGCATCAATTAAACGTGTCGTGAAAGCCAGTTTGGTACAGTTGAGAAGTTGGAGAAAATAAGCATAGGAAGCATTGTTCTTTCACATTTTATAGCATTATTCTAGAAAACAGTACAAGACATGCCTTATATGCCAAATGATGCATAATTCCACGTATTGCGTTTAAATAGGTACTGACAGAAAATCAAGGTGACAATTAGATACATTTCTTCAATGCATTGTTTTGGTGGGATAAAATCAGGCTATACTCAATCACTGTGTTTTGCACACAGGAAGAGCTCTGTGGATATGTTAAACTGAATTACATTGAGCTAATGAACATTGTGATTAAAAGGTGGAGAGTATCTTGTTAGTAATAACCAAAACATTGTTGGAGGTATTTTCATTTATCTGCAGAATGATCTAGTATAATTTCCATTTCTCCATTTTTCCCTAAGGAATGAAAAATAAGGCTACTATCTATAAAAATGCAAAGCTTGTTCATTAGAAGAATACCACTCCATCCAATAAAGAATCCGAAGGAATGAAAAATAAGGCCACTATCTATAAAAATGCAAAGCTTGTTCATTAGAAGACTACTACTCCATCCGGTAAAGAATCCGAAGGAATTTATACCTCACTTGGAATGAGGCAGAATATAGTTGAGTAAAACAGTTTTGTTCTCGGAACTCAAACATACGTGTGCAAGCATGCACACACACACACATACATATGTAACCTAGAATTCATGAAATTTGTCATATGATCCTAGCTATTTACTCTGCTCCTGAACCTTCTACAAAGACTTAATGAGGTTGTTGAGAATCATGAGCTTGTAGTAATTTAAAAGTTTTTTCTTTCATCAAAAAACTCACTGCATCATTTGACTGAAATAATCATAATATTTAGAGTGTATACACTTTTAATTCTATGGGAAAAAAGAAAACAAAATATTTTAACCAGAAAGTTAGAGATGGAGTTCGTTTTTCTCCCTCCTTTGTACCCCTTAAACTCCAGATTTTGCTTTTATTGCACTCACATAGATATAAGAGAAAATTGCACTTATAAAAATGAAGGATCCAAATTGCTTAAGGTCAGTGCTGTATGATAGATTTTGAAATTTTAATTGAGGAGAGTATGATTTAAATCATTTTAGAGAAAAACATCTATTCATGTTATTTTCTCTTATGCTTATATATAAACAAAAATGTCATTACAGGTCAATAAATTGGCTTTTTAAAATTAAGCGACAGAGATAAGCCATCCAAGAAAACAGCAGACAGAGCAGACTTTTTCACTCTGACACTTCACATGGCATTTGTAAGTGTAACTGATCACATTGTGATAAAATGGCTTCCTTCTGTCAGCCGTTAAGTGAGAAATACAATTGGAAATAGTGTGAAAATTTCTCACATGTTATTTATATTTCAATTCAAAATCAGAGAGAAATGGAACAGCATTTTCTGTGCATGAAAATGTGTTAAAAGGAAAAGGGACACACAGTTGCTGAGAATCAGTATTATTAGCTGTTGAATGTTCAATCAAAGGGTAGAATGCTTGGATAACAGCGCACAGTCTGCAGTCAGATAACCTGGGTTCAACCACAGCCCCACCACTTTCTAGCTTTACCACCCAGGCAAGTGACTTATCTCTTTAAAGTTCAATATTGTGATGTATAAAAATGAGATAATAATTGCTTCTTTGTGGTTTATTACAGAATTAAATGATGTAATAGGCCTAGTATAGAACTTGGCATATTTCCATTAAATGATACTACTTTTAACTTTTTCTTATGAAAATAGAGGACAGAATGTTCACGTGCTTTTATCTACCAATAGCCATTGCTAGATATGGCTACTATTTATATAACATTTTCTTGAAGGCTTCCATAGGTAATGTCTAAGAAATACTATGTCCAATAGTTCTTACAAAAGATGATTCTTAATTATCAACACATATACTTCACAAGAAGTACTCATAAACCTTTAGAAGGTCTAGCACAATTTTTACATATAACATCACGAAATATTAAAATTTGGGCAGTAAAATCATGCCCCCTCATTTACGACATTGTTTCTGTGTAAAAATATTTCCAAACTTTAAGGTCCATTATCTTGTTTGTCAGTCCTTGTATCCAACTATTCAAGATGTAAGAAACACTGTTATAAAAAGAAGGGGGGCATAGAAAAAGTGTCTACTTTCTAAGTAATTACTCTTTAACTTATGAGCACATGGAAGCATAAAAAAAAAAAATGTGGTTTATAAGCAGCAGAAAAAAAAAGAGTATGTTGGGTTCTTGAGGTACAAGCCAAAGTTAAATACACTTAATATTCCTTAGGAATCCCTGGGGGTGCTCACAGTTAACACACTGACCTGCTAACCAAAAGGCTGAAGGTTTGAGTCCACCTAGAGGCACCTTGGGAGAAAGGTCTGGCAATCTACTTTTAAAAAATCAGCCACTGAAAACACTGTGGAGCACAGGTGTACTCTGACACACATGCGGTTGCCACGGGTTGGATTTGACTTGCCAGCAACTGGTAATAATATTTAATATGAGGTAAAAAATACACTATTGGAAATCAGCTTAAAAACAGCTGATCATTTTTTGGTCAGCTCAATTTAAACAAAATTACTTCAACACGGAGGCCTTAAGAAGACAAACTAGACAATTCTGACTAGGATGATGTGATTCACAGATTAGGGCTTCATAGAATTTTCATGATTCCTATATATTTAAATAGAATTTCCCTGCCTTAGGACCAATATATTTCACAAAAAAACACCACGATGAGTTTGGCCTTACCTGGTGCTTGGTGTACAAAGGCAGATTTCACGAGAATTTACACATTTCTAGCACAGCTCTTCTGTGGCTTATACGTCATGCTCCTAGAAAACCCAGCACTGTTTGTTTTGTCTAGTTGTTCAGACATTTATAATCATTTTTATCATTTTCAGAAAGGTCATAAGAAACTCTTAGTATTTGCACATATACAGTAATGGAAGCTTAGCAGTATTAAAATGCCATAGCCTACATATTAGCAGAATGATCAGATGACTGGCTAGGTTATATAAAGAGCTTTGAAAGTGGAAAGCATCATGTGATTGAAAGTTTGGCTATATTGGTGTTTAGTCAATTAGAAAGCACTCAGTAAAAAAGACAAGTAAATTAGATTTCCTTCAATTGAAGGTAAAAATAAATGGAAGAATATGCTCTAACCTATGCAGAAATATTTAATAATGAAATTACTTTTAGGTTCCCCAAATATCAAAACCGTGCTTACGTTATTAAAATGAATCAATTTCCCTGAGTTGCAAATTATGTAAAAGCAAATTTTGCATTAAAGCTACCTCATAGACTCTGGCGGCACATAGTGGAGTGATGAACGATTGCACAGACCAATGAAAATAATCGGTAATTCAGGATCCGCCCTGGCATCCTGGCTGCCTTAACTGTCTGGGGTAATATATTTTCCAAATAATCCATCACAAAAAAAAAAAAGTTATTTGTAATGAAAATATTCTCAAAGCTGATGGAGAGTTTAAGTTTTAGAAAAATGGAGAACTCCAAATTGAAATAACTGGACAATATTTATATATATATAATGCCCAGAGTACCCAGGAGATTACTTTGCCATTATCAGCAATAGAAGGGAAAAAAACAAACAAACAAAAGGGTATCTACATGTTGGGGAGCATTGTCAGCTTGATTTTGGTTGAAATAGTCATTTCAATAATACATGTATCTTTTTTTATTTATCGTTGTTTTTATTCTTTCATCACATATTCTTAATTAAAGGTTTGTACTATTTATTTTCTCTGTGTTTAATATACCATAAAAAAAAAAAAAGAGTAAATAACTTTTACTGTAAACTTTTTGACTTAGTATTTTTTTTTACTGGAAATGTTAGAAAATAATTCCCCTTGTCACTTCCATTCCTATCCCCCCATGAAGTTTAAGAATAGCTAACCAGAGATTTGTGTGCTCTAGGCATGTCTTAGTCATCTAGTGCTGCTATAACAGAAATACCACAAGTGGATGGCTTTACCAAAGAGAAATTTATGACTTCACAATAAAATAGGCTAAAAGTCCAAATTCAGGGTGTCAGCTCCAGGGAAAGGCGTTCTCTCTGTCTGTCTTCTTATCAGTCTTCCCCTGGACTAGGAGCTTCTCTGCCCAGGAACCCTGGATCCAAAGGATGCACTCTACTCTTGGTATTTCTATCTTGGTGGTATGAGGTCCCCCTGTCTCTCTGCTTGCTTCTGTCTTTTTTATCTCAAGAGATTGCCTCAAGACACAATCCAGTCTTGTAGGTTGAGTCCTGCTTCACTAACACAACTGCTGCCCACCCTCCCTCATTAACATCATAGAGGCAGGATTTACAATATATAGGAAAATCACACAATACCGGGAATCATGGCCCAGCCCAACTGATACACACATTTTTGGGGAGACATAATTCAGTCCATGACAAGGCAGAAAAGGCTATGGCTGCTTCTACCATGGAGTTGATGATGGACTAAAATGGCTGGGGGAGGTTCTACATGGACAGAAGGGTAAACCCAGAGTGAACTCTAGTGACTGTACAAAACCTTGTCAACCTTGGAAAAAAGGGACTGATGCCAAAAGAACTGCATGAGCTCATGACAAAAAATGTTTCTACCTCAACTGCAAGACTTTCACGTTCCCTGTTTTTTCATCATAATTTCCAGAAAAGCTAAAGTCATGATATTAAGTGATATCCTATGTGGTATTCTTTTTCCGTTGAGTTCACAATCTACAAACAAATGAACAATAAGTTTTATTATTACACCAACTGTTTTAGATATTATTTCAAGGAACTCGAAACAGTTTCTTCAATGTAATTTGTTTTTCACCGTTGAATGACTCCAATAGTTTGACTAATTTAAGTCCAAAAATTGCTATTTTAGACATTCCTAATGATTTTCAATTTTGCTTTCCTTTTAGCACACATAAAAGGACTATGCTTTTTAAAGTTATATAAGTATTTTTCATTTTACACATTTTATTAAGGTATATGAGTAGAATGATATAAATCATTAAAAAATACACAAATACTGATGTTCAAAGTTGGTGACATTGCTAAAACTGAACTGTTTAGACAGCAGGCAGCAGCATCATGTAATAGCTCAAAATGTTCTTTCAGCAATTGATTTATGAAAATCTGAATCTGGCATACAAAAGAAGAAAAAAAGTGCCAATGTGCAATGTAGAAAACTGGAAGTTATGGGAGTGCTGAAAAAATGAAAGTGAGGACAGTTTAGCAGACAAGCTCATTCCATCTCTTGAAGAAGCAGAAAAAATTGTATTCACACTTGTAAAGAAAGGAAAAAAAAAAATTAATCTGAGTTACTAGAAATGAGAACACAATATGCATGAAATAACTCAAAATTACTGAGAAAAAGAGTTCCAAATATTTGAAAAGTTAGTTTTCTCCCCACATTGTCCTGTCTTCTATGTTGTTATGTATGTTTTCCATTTAGAAATTTAAAGCAATTTGTATTTAACTTTGAAATGTGCCATTATCTGTAGCTCCCTTTTTTTTTTTTTTTTTTTAATACAATGTAACTGGACTATGGTTTCCAGGCACATATTTGCTCTAGTTAAACATGAAATACTTTCCTATCTATTGTCTTTCACCTTTTTTCTGATGCATGGAAATTACTTTCTCTTGAGAGTTATCCTAGTGTTTTGAGATATACTCATTTTCTGGAATAGGAAACAAACTTTATATACAACACTAAAGCCATTTTGTGTCCTTATAATTTTTTGCACCATTAGACCATACCTTTCATTCTTTCCTCATAGAAAAAATAAATAAGAAAAAGCTGAAAGCTAGGATATTGTAATGCATGTTTGAAGGGCAAAGACTAGCCCAGATTACTGGGATTATAGAATTTGTATGAAGAAATAATGACAGATAATGTTAAAAGGGAAAGTTGAGAGACATATTATGTCAGGTATTAACTATAAAACAAAGGAACTTGTTTCAGAACCACTGAAAGTTTGTTGAACAGGGGTTGATATGATTATAGAAGTTGAATACAGCACAAATGATCGAGTGTCAAGAAGAAACAGGTTAGAAGTGACTTTTAGTAATTATGAAACAAGATGATAAGTGTATTAAGTTTATATAATTAAAATTGGACAAGATGGAAAATAGAAAATAAAATATTTTTATCACAGATTGGTAATGATTTCGGTGACATTCATGTAATGCTTGAATGTGAGTGACTGAGATTCTATACTCCCCAAGCCCCCAGGTGATGGTGTGCTACCGGTTCAAGGACGACACTTTGATTAGCCAGGCTTTAAATTAAGGAGCTTGTACCATGTGAACACACACAGCCTTATATTTCACCTACTTAGAAAAAAATTTCAAAGCACATTAATAAGATCTCCTTGTGATTTCTATGCACATCAAAGAGGGTAATTTTATAATGTCCACAAAACATGGTAATGGTGTTTGACACCCAAATTCAGAATTCAAATTTTTATCTACCTGTATATCTGTCTACCTACCTATTTATCTAACTATAAATATTTGAAGTCACATAAATTTGAAAAATTAAATATGCCATTCAAAAGGAAGAGTGGAATCAAGTGTATAGAGGCAGGAGAATGTAAAATCTGTTCAAAAGAGTCAGTAGGCCCATTTGACTGAAGCTAGAGGGTCCTACCACCATCCTCCTGCCAGTTTGTCATGCTGTGATGGCCTGTGTGTTGCTAGGATGCTGGAAGCTATGCCACTGGTATTTCAAATGTCCGCAGTGTCACCCATAGTGGACGGATTTCAGTGGAGCTGCTGACTAAGACAGACTAGAAGGAAGGCTTGTTGATCTGCTTCCTAAAATTAGCTAATGAAAATGCTATGGATCACAACAGATTACTGTCTGATATAATGCTGGAAGATGAGCTCCCTATTTGGAAGGTACTTGAAATACACAATGGGCACAACAATGGACCTAAGCATACCAAGGATCATGAAGGCGGCACAGGATCTGGCAATGTTTTGTTCTGTTGTAGATGGGGTTGCCATGAGTAGGAGCAGACTTAACAGCGGCTAACAACAGCAAGAGGGGCATATAGACATATGGAAAAATAAGTTCAGAGAGTAATAATTAGGGGCAGCGCAATAATTAAGGTAGTGCTGTGAATGGTATCAAATGCCAGAGTGGGTGACTTTGCTGAAGACTCTGGGGATTTAATAAGACATTTCATGATGGGGGATAATAATATTATTTGGGGAAAATGTATTTTACAAAAAAAGGGAAAATAGATTGGAAGATTTAGGGAAAAATGGAAGAAGTTAGAATATTCAACAAAGACGTGTTCCAGAAGTTGGCACAAAAAGTGATTTTAAAAGACAATGGAGAGATCCGGGGCCAAGATGACGGACTAGGTGGATGCTACCGCGGATCCCTCTTGCAACAAAGACTCGGAAAAACAAGGGAATCGATCACATACATAACAATCTACGAACTCTGAACAACAAGCACAGACTTAGAGACGGAAAACGAACAAATACGGGCAGACAGCGACTGTTTTCAGAACCAGGAGCCAGCGCACCAGGCAGGTGACCTTCGGAGCCCGATCTGGGGCAGAGCCCAGGGGGGCAGACGGCACAGAAAGGGGGCCCACCCCTTCCCCCCCGAACCCATCCCGGGAGGAAGTCTAGCAGGTTGGCGCGGGCGGCGTAGAGGCGCAGCCGGAGGGAGAAGCACCCGGGAGGCAGTGAGTGATCTGGGAGGGGGGAGAACAGCGTCCCAGCTGGGGTGCCGTCCCGCCGGGAGTTAGGCGAGAAGCCGATGGGGCGCGAGCAGGGAGGGGTCAACTATATTTCCCTAAAGTGACCCCAGGGCGGGGCCCACACGTTCGTGCGGGAGAACGCACACCCAGTCCGCGCGTGTGGCGCGGCACACCAGAGGGAGAAATCCCCGGAAGTGTCTGGTCTCAAAGCAGGGAAAGCAGCATCCCAGACGGGGAGCCATTCCGCTGGGATCTGGGCGCTCGCACACACGCGCGTGGGCGGGGCATGAGCGCAGGGTCCATTTTTATTACCCTGAATTGACCCAGGGGGCGGGACCACCTGGTCGTGCGAGTGACGCCCTCCCAGTTTGCGCGAGAGGTGTGGCACACCGGAAGGAGAAGTTCCCGGGAGGAAGTGATTGGTCCCGAAGTGCGGAAAGTAGCGTCCCAGACGGGGTGCCGTCCTGCTGGGACGTGGGTGCACGCACAAGCGGGGCGTGAGCACGGGATCTATTTTTATTACCCTGAATTGACCCAGGGGGCGGGCCCACCTGGCCGTGCAGGTGACGCCAACCCAGTTCGCGCGAGAGGTGTGGCGCTCCGGAAGGAGAAGTCCCCGGGAGGAAGTGACAGGTTCCGGAACGGGGAAAGCAGCGTCTAAACCCGGAAGTCATCCCGCTGGGATTTGGGCGCGCGCACGGGCGGGGCGCGACCGCGGGACCCAATTATAATCGCCTGAATAGACCCTGGGGGCGGGCCCACCCGTTCGTGCTGGAAACGCCCACCCAGTGCCCACGAGCGGTGCCGCGCACCGGAGGAAGTCCCCAGGAGGAAGTGACTGGTTTCCGAGCAAGGAAAGCAGTGTCCTAGCTAGGGACCCGTCCAGCCCGGATTTTGGCGAACGGGGGGGGGGGAGCGTGAACATGGTGTTCAGCTCTATATTCTGTGGTGCTACACTCCTAGTTCTCAGATCCCTCCCCCACCCTCCCCAGGCGACCCCATTAACATCCGAATACCCGGAGCCAGAGAGAGAACTCAGATAGGGATCTGACTGCATTTTTTTTTAGCCGACTACTTGGAAAATCTAGTTTCCCAGTGATGGCTCAGAGACAGCAGTCCATATCAAACCACATAAAGAAACAGACCATGACAGCTTCTCCAACCCCCCAAACAAAAGAATCAAAATCTTTCCCAAATGAAGATCCAATCCTGGAATTATCAGATACAGAATATAAAAAACTAATTTACAGAATGCTTAAAGATATCACAAATGAAATTAGGACAAATGCAGAAAAAGCCAAGGAACACACTGATAAAACTGTTGAAGAACTCAAAAAGATTATTCAAGAACATAGTGGAAAAATTAACAAGTTACAAGAATCCATAGAGAGACAGCATGTAGAAATCCAAAAGATTAACAATAAAATTACAGAATTTGACAACGCAATAGAAAGTCAGAGGAGCAGACTCGAGCAATTAGAATGTAGACTGGGACTTCTGGAGGACCAGGGAAACAACACCAACATAGCTGAAAAAAAATCAGATAAAAGAATTAAAAAAAATGAAGAAACCCTAAGAATCATGTGGGAATCTATCAAGAAGGATAACTTGCGAGTGATTGGAGTCCCAGAACAGGGAGGGGGGACAGAAAACACAGAGAAAATAGTTGAAGAACTCCTGACACAAAACTTCCCTGACATCATGAAAGACGAAAGGATATCTATCCAAGATGCTCATCGAACCCCATTTAAGATTGATCCAAAAAGAAAAACACCAAGACATATCATCATCAAACTTGCCAAAACCAAAGACAAACAGAAAATTTTAAAAGCAGCCAGGGAGAAAAGAAAGGTTTCCTTCAAGGGAGAATCAATAAGAATAAGTTCAGACTACTCAGCAGAAACCATGCAGGCAAGAAGGGAATGGGACGACGTATACAGAGCACTGAAGGAGAAAAACTGCCAACCAAGGATCATATATCCAGCAAAACTCTCTCTGAAATATGAAGGAGAAATTAAGATATTTACAGATAAACACAAGTTTAGAGAATTTGCAAAAACTAAACCAAGACTGCAAGAAATGCTAAAGGAGATTGTTTGGCCGGATGACCAATAGTATCAGGTACCAGCACAATACAAGGTCACAAAACAGAACGTCCTGATATCAACTCAAACAGGGAAAGCACAAAAACAAACAAGACTAATTCTAAAAAATAAATAAATAAACAAAATAATACACACAACAGGAAATCATGGAAATCAATAAATAGATAAACGATCAAAATAATCAAAAAGAGGGACTAAATATAGGAGGCATTGAACTGCCAGATGGAGAGTGATACAAGGCGAAATAGAAGGATACAAGTTAGGGTTTTATTTAGAAAAATAGGGGTAAATAAAAAGGTAACCACAAAAAGGAATATCAATCCCATAACTCAAGAAAAACGTAACGACTCAATAAACACAAGGTTAAACATTATGAAAATGAGGATCTCACAAGCTACTAAGAAAAACGTCTCAGCACAAAAAAAGCATGTGGAAAAATGAAATGGCCAACAACACACATGAAAAGGCATCAAAATGACAGCACTAAAAACTTAATTATCTATAATTACGCTGAATGTAAATGGACTAAATGCACCAATAAAGAGACAGAGAGTCACGGACTGGATAAAAAAACACGATCCATCTATATGCTGCCTACAAGAGACACACCTTAGACTTAGAGACACAAACAAACTAAAACTCAAAGGATGGAAAAAATATATCAAGCAAACAATAAGCAAAAAAGAAGAGGAGTAGCAATATTAATTTCTGACAAAATAGACTTTAGACTTAAATCCGCCACAAAGGATAAAGAAGGACACTATATAATGATAAAAGGGACAATTGATCAGGAAGACATAACCATATTAAATATTTACGCACCTAATGACAGGGCTGCAAGATACATAAATCAAATTTTAACAGAATTGAAAAGTGAGATAGACACCTCCACATATATAGTAGGAGACTTCAACACACCACTTTCAGAGAAGGACAGGACATCCAGTAAGAAGCTCAATAGAGACATGGAAGACCTACTTACAACAATCAACCAACTGGACCTCATTGACTTATACAGAACTCTCCACCCAACTGCTGCAAAGTATACTTTTTTTTCTAGCGCACATGGAACATTCTCTAGAATAGACCACATATTAGGGCATAAAACAAATCTTTCCAGAATCCAAAACATCGAAATATTACAAAGCATCTTCTCAGACCACAAGGCAATGAAGCTAGAAATCAATAACAGAAAAACTAGGGAAAAGAAATCAAATACTTGGAAAATGAACAATACCCTCCTGAAAAAAGACTGGGTTATAGAAGACATCAAGGAGGGAATAAGGAAATTCTTAGAAAGCAACGAGAATGAAAATACTTCCTATCAAAACCTCTGGGACACAGCAAAGGCAGTGCTCAGAGGCCAGTTTATATCGATAAATGCACACATACAAAAAGAAGAAAGAGCCAAAATCAGAGAACTGTCCCTACAACTTGAACAAATAGAAAGTGAGCAACAAAAGAATCCATCAGGCACCCGAAGAAAACAAATAATAAAAATTAGAGCTGAACTAAATGAATTAGAGAACAGAAAAACAATTGAAAGAATTAACAAAGCCAAAAGCTGGTTCTTTGAGAAAATTAACAAAATTGATAAACCATTGGCTAGACTGACTAAAGAAAAACAGGAAAGGAAACAAATAACCCGAATAAGAAACGAGAAGGACCACATCACAACAGAACCAAATGAAATCAAAAGAATCATATCAGATTACTACATAAAATTGTACTCTAACAAATTTGAAAACCTAGAAGAAATGGATAAATTCTTGGAACAATACTACTTACCTAAACTAACACATTCAGAAGTAGAACAACTAAATAGACCCATAACAAAAAAAGAGATGGAAACGGTAATCAAAAAACTCCCAACAAAAAAAAGTCCTGGCCCAGATGGCTTCACGGCAGAGTTCTACCAAACCTTCAGAGAAGACTTAACACCATTACTATTGAAGGTATTTCAAAGTATAGAAAAAGACGGAATACTACCCAACTCATTCTATGAAGCCACCATCTCCCTGATACCAAAACCAGGTAAAGACATTACAAAAAAAGAAAATTTTAGACCTATATCCCTCATGAACATAGATGCAAAAATCCTTAACAAAATTCTAGCCAATAGAATCCAACAACACATCAAAAAAATAATACACCCTGATCAAGTGGGATTTATACCAGGTATGCAAGGCTGGTTTAATATCAGAAAAACCATTAATGTAATCCATCACATAAATAAAACAAAAGATAAAAACCACATGATCTTATCAATAGATGCAGAAAAGGCATTTGACAAAGTTCAACACCCATTTATGATAAAAACTCTTACCAAAATAGGAATTGAAGGAAAATTCCTCAACATAATAAAGGGCATATATGCAAAGCCAACAGCCAATATCACTCTAAATGGAGAGAACCTGAAAGCATTTCCCTTGAGAACGGGAACCAGACAAGGATGCCCTTTATCACCACTCTTATTCAACATCGTAGTTGAAGTCCTAGCCAGGGCAATTAGGCTAGACAAAGAAATAAAGGGTATCCAGATTGGTAAGGAGGAAGTAAAGCTATCACTATTTGCAGATGACATGATCGTATACATGGAAAACCCTAAGAAATCCTCCAGAAAACTACTGAAACTAATAGAAGAGTTTGGAAGAGTCTCAGGATATAAAATAAACATACAAAAATCACTTGGATTCCTCTATATCAACAAAAAGAACACCGAAGAGGAAATAACCAAATCAATACCATTCACAGTAGCCCCCAAGAAGATAAAATACTTAGGAATAAATCTTACCAAGGATGTAAAAGACCTATACAAAGAAAACTATAAAACTCTGCTACAAGAAATTCAAAAGGACACACTTAAGTGGAAAAACATACCCTGCTCATGGATAGGAAGACTTAACATAGTAAAAATGTCTATTCTACCAAAAGCCATTTATACATATAACGCACTTCCAATCCAAATACCAATGTCATACTTTAAGGGAATAGAGAAACAAATCACTAATTTCAAATGGAAAGGAAAGAACCCCCGGATAAGCAAAACATTACTGAAAAAGAAGAAGAAAGTGGGAGGCCTCACCCTACCTGATTTCAGAACCTATTATATAGCTACAGTAGTCAAAACAGCCTGGTACTGGTACAACAACAGGCACATAGACCAGTGGAACAGAATTGAGAATCCAGATATAAATCCATCCATGTATGAGCAGCTGATATTTGACAAAGGACCAGTGTCAGTCAGTTGGGGAAAAGATAGTCTTTTTAACAAATGGTGCTGGCATACCTGGATATCCATTTGCAAAAGAATGAAACAGGACCCATACCTCACACCATGCACAAAAACTAACTCCAAGTGGATCAAAGACCTAAACATAAAGACTAAAATGATAAAAATCATGGAAGAAAAAATAGGATCTACCCTAGGAGCCCTAATACAGGGCATAAACAGAATACAAAACATTACCAAAAATGATGAAGAGAAACCAGATAACTGGGAGCTCCTAAAAATCAAACGCCTATGCTCATCTAAAGACTTCACCAAAAGAGTAAAAAGACCACCTACAGACTGGGAAAGAATATTCAGCTATGACATCTCAGACCAGCGCCTGATCTCTAAAATCTACATGACTTTGTCAAAACTCAACCACAAAAAGACAAACAACCCAATCAAGAAGTGGGCAAAGGATATGAACACACATTTCACTAAGGAAGATATTCAGGCAGCCAACAGATACATGAGAAAATGCTCTCGATCATTAGCCATTAGAGAAATGCAAATTAAAACTACGATGAGATTCCATCTGGCACCAACTAGACTGGCATTAATTCAAAAAACACAAAATAATAAATGTTGGAGAGGCTGCGGAGAGATTGGAACTCTTATACACTGCTGGTGGGATTGTAAAATGGTACAACCACTTTGGAAATCCATCTGGCGTTATCTTAAACAGTTAGAAATAGAACTACCATACAACCCAGAAATCCCACTCCTCGGAATATACCCTAAAGATACAAGAGCCTTCACACAAACAGATATATGCACACCCATGTTTATTGCAGCTCTGTTTACAATAGCAAAAAGCTGGAAGCAACCAAGATGTCCATCAACGGACGAATGGGTAAATAAATTGTGGTATATTCACACAATGGAATACTACGCATCGGTAAAGAACAGTGACAAATCTCTGAAACATTTCATAACATGGAGGAATCTGGAAGGCATTATGCTGAGCGAAATGAGTCAGTTGCAAAAGGACAAATATTGTATAAGACCACTATTATAAGATCTTGAGAAATAGAAAAAACGGAGAAGAACACATACTTACGTGGTTACAAAGAGGGGAGGGAGGGAGGGAGGGAAAGGGCTTTTTATTGATCAATCTGTAGATGGGAACTGCTTTGGGTGAAGGGAAAGACAACACTCAAAACAAGGAAGGTCAGCCTAATTGGACTGGATTTAAAGTAAAGAGGTTTCCGAGATAAAATGAAAGCTTCAAAGGTCAGCGAAGCAGGGGCTAGGGTCTGGGGAACTTGGTTTGAGGGGACTTCTAAGTCAATGGGCAAAACAATTCTATTATGAAAACACTCTGCATCGCACTTTGAATTGTGGCGCCTGGGGTCCTAAATGCCAACAAGCGGCCATCTAAAATACATTAATTGGTCTCAACCCACCGGGAGCAAAGGCAAAGGAAGAACACCAAGGTCACGCGACAACTAAGAATCCAAGAGACAGAAAGGGCCACTTGAACCAGAGACCTACATTATCCTGAGACCAGAAGAACTAGTTGGTGCCCGGCCACAATCGATGTCTGCCCTGTCAGGGAACACAACAGACAACTCCTGAGGGAGCAGGAGACCAATGGGATACAGACCCCAAATTCTCATTAAAAGACCACACCTAATGGTATGATTGCGACTAGAGGAATCCCAGAGACAATGCTCCCCAGAACTTCTGATGGTACAGGACAGGAACCATCCCCGAAGACAAATCATCAGGCATGATAAGGACTGGTTAGTGGGGGGGAGAGAGATACTGATGAAGAGTGAGGTAATTAAATCAGGTGGACACGGGAGAGTGTGTTGGCAACTCTTGACTGGAGAGGGGATGCAAGATAGAGAGAGAGGGAAGATGGTAAAATTGGCACGAAACGAGAGACTGTAAGGGCTGACTCAATAGGGGGAGAGCAAGTGGGAGAAGGGAGTAAGATGTATGTAAACCTGCATGTGACAGACTGATTGGAATGGTAAATGTTCACTTGAAGCTTAATAAAAATTAAAAAAAAAAAAGACAATGGAGGGTAGAAAAGATAACATTACCCCATCTATAAGTTTTCTTGAGAGTTTTGTTTTTGTTCATAGTACCCTGGGGAAAAAGTGAAACCTGCAAAAAGTTATAAATCAGACTCTAGATTATTAACGTAGTAAATTTTTTTTAAAGAGGTAAAACAGCCTTCATGGCAGTAAGCCTATGATGTTTCTAAAAGCCTGTCAATTATGTTTCTAATAGAACACAGTGCAGTTGCACTGAGTATTGATCATTCTTCTGAGTGATTGCTACTTTCTCTCCAATCACACCCCCAACCTGCTTTACTCCTTCTATCTCTTGAACAAAGATGACCTAGGTACCATACTGCTGAAATGTACACTTCTTGACATCATTGAATCCAAAGAAAATCCTGTTTTCTTGACCCCTCCTCAGAGTCTTCCGGCACAAGCACAAACACTTTAAGAGGCCCCACTACTACATTCCCTGTTGTGAGATGTCTCATAGTTCCTCTGGTGCGAAGCCTCCTTTGCGGCAGCAAGCTAATACACCTGGTTTTGTTTGAATACAGGTGTGTTCTTGACGATCTTCGGTCAGTGGGATTTAGCATGAGCATTAATTAACATTGTAATTAACTTTAAATTTTACTCAAGTAATATACATTAACTTATCAAATAGTACTAAAGGATTTATAAAAACAACAAAATGGTAGCCCTTTGTAACATTCCTTCCAACTACCAAGAGTTTGTTCCCCGAAAACATATATTTTCATTTCTGGTGCTTATGTTCATGTTTCTCAGTACTATTTTAATATGCCTATTTCTTCTTTCTTTTTTTTTTTAATTTTAGTCATTATTTATTGAATTGTGATGGTGCTTAAGATTTTGATCTGTTAATTCACCAGGCCACCTACCACTCCCACCACCCCTCCTTATCCCAATACTCAAAAATTCATTGTTTTAGAATTCAGGCTGTAAAGTCACAGTCTGCAAACTTTTCTGTTAAGGGCCAGATAACCCATTGCCTTTGAACAGATTTCAACTCACAGTAACCCTAGAGGACAGACTAAAACTGTCCCATAAGGTTTCCAAGGGCCACATGTTGCTGTGTTGTTAGGTGCCATTGAGTAGGTTCTAACTCATAGTGACCCTATGCACAACAAAATGAAACACTGCCTGGTCCTGTACCATCCTCACAATCTTTGTTATGCTTAAGCTCATTGTTGTAGCCACTGTTTGTCAGTCCACCTCGTTGAGGGTCTTCCTTTTTTCCACTGACCCTGTACTTTGCCAAGTATGATGTCCTTCTCCAGAGACTGATCCCTCCTGACAACATGTCCAAAGTATGTAAGACTCAGTCTCACCATCTTTGCTTCTAAGGAGCATTCTGGTTGTACTCTTCCCAAGACAGATTTGTATGTTCTTCTGGCAGTCCATGTTGTGTTCAGTATTCTCCCCCAACACCACAGTTCAAAAGCATCAGTTCTCCTTTAATCTTCCTTATTCATTGTCCAGCTTTCACATGCATAGGATGTGATTGAAAATACCATGGCTTGGATCAGGCAAACCTTAATCTTCAAGGTGACATCTTTGCTTTTCAAAACTTTAGAGAGATCCTTTGCAGCAGATTTGTCTAATGCAATGCATCATTTGATTTCTTGACTGCTGCTTCCATGGCTGTTGATTGTGGATCCAAGTAAAATGAAGTCCTTGACAACCTCAATTTTTTCTCCATTTATCATGATATAGCTCATTGGTCCAGCTGTGAGGATTTTTGTTTTCTTTATGCTGAGGTGCAATCCATACTGAAGGCTGTGGTTTTGATCTTCATTAGTAAGTGCTTCGAGTCCTTTTCACTTTCGGCAAGCAAGGTTGTGTCGTCTGCAAAATGCAGGTTGTTAATGAGTCTTCCTCCAATCCGGATGCCCTGTTCTTCTTCATATAGTCCAGCTTCTCGTATTATTTGCTCAGCATACAGATTGAATAGGTATGGTGAAAGGATACAACCCTGACACACACTGTTCTTGACTTTAATTTAAACCACTCAGTATCCCCTTGTTCTCTCAGAACAGCTGCCTCTTGATCTATGTAAATGTTCCTCATAAGCACAATTAAGCGTTCTGGAATTCCCATTCTTCGCAAAGTTATCCATAATTAGTTATAATCCACACAGTTGAATGCCTTTGCATAGTCAATAAAGCACAGATAAACATCCTTCTGGTATTTTCTGCTTTCAGCCAGGATCCATCTGACAACAGCAATGATACCCCTGGTTCCACATCCTCTTCCGAAACCAGCCTGAATTTCTGGAAGTTCTTTGTCAATATACTGCTACAGCTGTTTTTGAGTGATCTTCAGCAAAATTTTGGTTGCATGTGATATCAATGATACTGTTCTATAATTTTCACATTCAGCTGGATCACCTTTCTTGGAAATAGGCATAAATATGGATCTCTTCCAGTCAGTTGGCTAGGAAGCTGTCTTCCATATTTCTTGGCATAGGTAAGTGAGTACCTGCAGCACTGAATATGTTTGTTGAAACATCTCAGTTGATATTCTGTCAAGTCCTGGAGCCTTGTTTTTTGCCAATGCCTTCAGTGCAGCTTTGACTTCTTCCTCCAGTACCCTTAGTTCCTGACTATATGCTACCTCTTGAAATGGTTGACCGTCGACTAATTCTTTTTGATATAATGACTCTGTGTATTCTTCTATCTTGTTTTGATGCTTCCTGTATCGTTAAATATTTTCCCCATAGAATCCTTCACTATTGCAATTTGAGGCTTGAATTTTTTCTTCAGTTCTTTCAGTTTGAGAAAAGCCGAGCATGTTCTCCCTTTTGGTTTTCTATCTCCAGCTCTTTCTGCATGTCATTATAACACTCTCCTTTGTCTTTTCCAGCCCCCCTTTGAAATCTTGTGCTCAGTTCTTTTACTTCATCATTTCTTCCTTTTGCTTTAGCTGCTTGACTTTCGTGAGCAAGTTTCACAGTCTCCTCTGTCATCCATCTTGGTCTTTTCTTTCTTTCCTGTCTTTTCAGTGTCCTCTTGCTCATAAATGATGTCCTTGATGTCATTCCACAACTTGTCTGGTCTTTGGTCATTAGTGTTCAACGAGTCAAATGTATTCTTAAGATGGTCTCTAAATTCAGGTGGGATATACTCAAGGTCATATTTTGGCTCTCGTGTACTTGCTCTGATTTTCTTCAGTTTCAGTTTGAACTTGCATATGAGCAATAGGGCTCATATGCAAGGGTCATATAGTACATATTTCAAGCTTTGCTAGCCATGAGATCTCTGTTGGTATTACTCAACTCTGAAAAATCATCCATGGTTATTAAGTAAGCAAATGGGTGTGACTGTGACCCAGTAAAGCTTTATTTACAAAAACTGGTGCCGGGTCAGATTTGGTTCATGGGGTATATAATTTGCTGATCTCTCCTCTAGAATCCACATACCAGGGTTTGGTCTCTGGCTGCCCTTACTGACTCATCTTGTATAAAACAATCCGCCTCTCAGAGTCTCATTTATCTACTATATAAAATTGAGATAATTATAGTACATATCTTTAGAAATACTTCAAACATTAAGTGATTTCTCAGACATACAGTTTTTTGAATAAAGCTTAATAAGAATGATAATAGCTTTATAAAAGTTAGCTATTACTCTCATCTATTTTTGTTTCAATCAATATCTGGAACATAGAAATTGCATTAAATATTTTACCAAGCTAAGCCAATATTCCCCTGAACTGAATATTCTCTTTTTTTAAAGCTTTTTATGTATGTATAACTATACTTTTTCAAATATTACTATCTGCCAAAATTTTATCAATATTTTTCCTAATTCTCAAATGCATAAAATGGTTTTTATGTATCCTCTATTCTTCTCTTAAAGCTTATCAATCAAAAACCAAACCCATTGCCATCAAGTCGATTCTGACTCAGAGTGACCTTACAGGACAGAGTAGAACTGCCCTGCAGGGTTTCCATGGAGCAGCTGGTGGATTTGAACTGCCAACCTTTTGGTTAGCAGCCAAGCTCTTGACCACTGCACTGCCAGGGCTCTTTAAAGCTTAGAGAACTCCTGCATTTCTCCATGCTCTTCCCATATTCACAACTTGCTCAATCTTAAAGACTAGCGCAAAGATGTACAGCTAGGATTTCCCTTGACTACTCTGCTCTGCTGGAATCCCTGTTCTCATACCTAAGGCCTTTTTCTTTGTTGGTACAGCCTTTTATTTGGTGGAGTTCATCTTCCAATAGCTCTCTTAAAAAGGGAAAATGAAGTAGTACATTTTTGAGGCCTTGCATGTTTAAAAATATTTTGACTCTACCCTCTTACATAACTAGGAATTATATATAAAATCTAAGATTAAAGGGTTTTTTTTTTTTTTTTTAGAAAATCAAAGGCGTTTATATATTATTTCCCAGCATCTAATATTGATATTGAAAAATCAGGCCTCTAATCTAATTCCTTTTCCTTTGCTTGTGAAGTGTGTGTTCTTTCAGGGATCTTTTAGAGTTATATCTATAGCCCTGATTTCCTGACATTTCAGCTGGTGGGTCTTCTGTGGTCCATTTTTCCTTTGTGGTTCTGTGTAACCAAGGGGAGCTTTTATTCTGAAAACTCAGGAAATTTTTTATGGAATATTTTAAAGATAATTTTCTCTATTTTCAACTTCTAAAATTTTTGTAAATTGGGTGATGAAGCCATGTGCCAAGCAATCACATCAGCTGTTCAATTTCTCCAGATACTAAATTTCTAGTGTTTTGGAGAGACACAAGTGGATATAGGGTTCTAGGGAAGAAAGAAGCACTACATGATTGCCACTGCTGTATGGGGTGGCAAAAAAAAAAAAGGGGGACTGCAGGTCCAAGCAGCCTACCATTTTAACAGATTTCTTCATTTCATCATAGTCTCCCATATTACCTGGGGCTGTTGGAGATCCTTCTTCTCCCAGGAGTGCCATTCTGACAATTGCCTTTCAAAACTGCAAATCTATTTTTAGTTGTTGTCTTTTTTTTCTACTCCGTTTAAAACTTAAAGCACTTTTTTTTTTTTTTTGGCAGATAATTGAATATATTATCATTGCTGTGAGGTCTAATTAAATGGAAATAAATTAAATGAAAAGGATTTAGAAAGGTGAAAAATCAATTAGTAAGTCAATCATCTGTTTTTATCTGGATTTTGTAATAATGGAAGTTAAAGATAAACATCTCACTGAAAAAAGATTGAAAATTCAGTACACGCTGTGAAATAAGGCCAACAAAATCCATTATAAGAACAAAGGCAGCACTGAAAGATAATATTGAGAAAAGCAAGTTTCACAGGTATTTTATTTGAATAAAAAGAGAAGGCAATTTTGGTCAGAGGAAAATTTCAATGTTAAAATTTTGGAATTTTAAGATTTTAAACTATTTGAAGGTGATTACAAATTACAGAAAAGAATGACATTACCTTGAGAACATTATTCTAATATGATCTCACACATTTAACAAGATATTATTTGTAAGCAGAACGTTTTCTATTTGCATTTTTCATATCACCAGTGTGGTATCAGGCATGATTTAGCCCTTCAAGGGGCTGACAGTTTAGGAGAAGTTAGAAAAGTCGTTATTATGAAATATAGGCCCATTAAGACCTACACAGTCAAGTACACTCTACCCATTGCTGACGAGTTGATTACTACTCAGTGAGACCCTACAGGACAGCATAGAACTGCCACATAGGGTTTCCAAGACTGTATTCTTTATAGCCAGTAGCCACATCTTCTTCCAATGGAGTGGCTGGTGGATTCTAACTACTGACTTTTGGTTAGCAACCAAGTGCTTAACCACTGCGCCACTATGTCTTCTTTACCAAGTATACTGTAGAGAGATGTATAAGTGTAATTTTTCAACTTTCTGATACTTGAGGGCCCAGAAGCATGTTTGTCAAAAAAGGGTGCTTCATTGGTTTCTAGGTATCTGTTCTTAAATCTATTATATTGTTGTCACATCTAATTAAATGTTTCTGAGTCCAATATGGGAACATGATTACTTCAAAAAGAATATTCCTATATCAAGATTATATTAGCTTTAGAACATCTCTATATTAAATAAGAATTTTTTATTTCTTAAGTTTTGGAACTACCTAGTAGAAAACTTGGTGATTTACTGACATCATTCCTCACTCAAAGCCTTAATCATTTTAAAGTTTATTATTTTGTAACAAGTAGTAATTTTTTTGTTGAATAATCTTTATAATTTATTTTTCCTAGAGAATTACCTATTTAATCTAGACGTTTAAATTTATTAGTGAAAGTAGTCTTATAATTTTCAATTTGTCTGCATTACATCATTTTAGGTTATAATTATTAAACACTTACATTAGTTTTATTACTTACATGTTGTAAGTATTGAACATTAAAAGATGTAATGCTCAAATAAATTTTAAAAATTAAACCTCTTTAAACATGAGAAAGCTAAAACATAGAGTATCTAAGTAACACAGATACTAAGGGGCGGAACTGAAATTCAAATCCAGGAAGATGGTATCAAACCGAAACTCTCAATACTTCTCACTTGCTTTCATTCCACTAGCTTCACTGTCTTCATCCCAAATATTGTTTATGTACGCATTTTATTTTTTAATATTCTTAAATTTTGAGGGCACAAAAAATTTCTGGCATTTTTGTCTAATTCAATAGTATGAGTTGGAATCAACAGCAGTGGGTTTGGTTTGTTTTTTTACTGTTGGTTTTGAGAAGTCTTTTTAAAAATGCTTTCTCTTTTCCTGTTACTCATCTGCTGACTAGAAGGTTTTACAAATGTCTCTCCTCTTTGTGTCCTGTAATTTCACAAGGTTGTGACTAAGCTTGGATTTAATATAAGGAGCCCTGGTGGTGCAACAGTTAAATACACTGCTGCTTACCAAAAGGTCGGTGGTTCAAACTTACCCAGTGGCTCTGTGGAAGAAAGGGTTGGCCATATGCTTCCATAAAGTAACCTAGAAAACCCTATGGGGCAGTTCTGCTCTGTCACACGGAGTCACTATGAGTCAAAATCGACCCAACCACAACAACACATTGCTTGAAACACAAAGATCCTTGTGATCTAAAGTTCCATGTCCTTTTCAATTCTCGAAAAAAAAAAAAAAAAAATTTGTTATTACTTTAAATATAACTTTTCCAATCCTTCACCATCACTTTCTTATTCGGGAACTAATATGTATATATAGTACACATGTTGTTATTGTTTGTTGCTGTTAGTAAGTCCCGACTCATGGCAACCACACCTGTGTGGTGTAGAACAGCTCTATCAGGTTTCAAGGCTGTGACCTTTCAGAAGCAGATCCCCAGGTCTTTCACTCAAAGTGCCTTTGCATGGGTTCGAACCAGCAACCTTTAGCTGGTAGTCAGGCACTTAACTCTTTGCACCACTCAGGGTCTCTGTCTCTCTTTCTCTACATGTGCACACACACGCACTCACACATGCACACATAATGGACCCTGAAATCTATCCCCCATTTCTCTCCACAGCTCTTTCCTATTTTAATCGCTTGTCTCTCAGAACTTACTATGATTGCATTCCTGAATACTGTCTCCGGATTAGACAATATCCACCTTAGGTTGGTCCAGAGATGGCAGCAGAGTGATTAAGAGTGTGGGCCCTGGAACCAAGCTGAGTTGCAGTGGGGTAGCTCCAGCTCTGCCAATTGCAAGTTTGAAAGAGACAATAATATTTTCTTGCACACAGTGTTTTTGAAGTGAGTAAAATAATTTGCATAAGTAGGTGTGCAATAAGCAATAGTATCATTGCATCCATTTCATTTTTATATCAATATTTGTGTTTGTCATTTCCAACATTTCTTATTTTTTTTATGGCTGCTTGTTTTCATGTTTTACTGGCTTTTTTTCTTCTATTTTTAATTAAAGGATTTATGAATTTCCTTCTTTAGCCTTAAACATACTTACTAAGCTATCTTTAAAAAGTGTTTCCAGAAGAGCTGGATGGTGCCTGGCTACCATTACTGAACATTTTGATCAAAGATTTCATAGAAGAATCTTGATCAAAAGGGGAAAAATGAAGACCAGAATTTCAAATTCTCGTGGACTCCAGACTTTCTGGAGCCATGGAGGGTGGATGAACCCCTGAAACTAATACCTTGAGGTAATCTTTACACCTTAAACCAAAAATCGTCCCTGAAGTCTTCTTCAAATCAAACAAGAGTTTAACCATAAGGTTTCCAGGGAGTGCCTGGTGGATTTGAACTGTTGACCTTTTAGTTGGCAGCTGAACTCTTAACCACGCACCACCAGAGCGGGCCTCTTATTCCCTGTTACAGTATGAATGCAGTGTTGCTGCTCTGAGATCTAGATTTAAATGTGCTGTAGCATGCTTGTAGGTACTTCATCACTCATTACTATTGTGTTTCTATTTAAGTCTAGGGGGATGTTTTGGGGGATCTTGTTGATGTTGTTTGATCATTTGTTATTATCTTTGTTATCTGTGAAAAATGCATATAAATACATATTTTTTATTATTATATGTTTTGAGCAGGAGGGAAATGTCAAATCATTACAGTTGATCCACCTGATCACTGGCTTTGTAATAATAACAGGAAGAAAACATCTAAAAAAATAAATAGGTATAGATACTCAATAGTAGAAATGAAAAAATAAATATTGGCAAAAATCACTAGTCATAATGAGACTATATATATATATATGTTTACATCTGATGAAGTAGAATCCAAGGTCAAGTTTAATAAACAGAAACGTAAAAGATATGACACGATAAGGAAAACTACCATGCACAGAATAAAAAAGTTGTCATAAAATGTCACATGCAAGTTAATACAATTTTAAGGCTTTTTAAAAAAGCAAAAATTTCAAGAATAAAGAGAAATTAATAAAAGCTTAACAGAAGAAATAGATTTTACTTCAGATTTCAGAATTTGACAGATCACATTAAAAAATACATGCTATAGAAGAATTAAATCATGCTCTTATAAGTGTGTGTGTGTATGCATGTATATATTAGAAAAGAGAAAAAGAATGTCTGTTTTTCTCAGGTACAATTACAGAAATAATTTGTGACTGATGTAACAAAATTTAAGTGTAGGTTATTAAAAAGAAAATCAATTACTTGAAAACATGAAATAATGATTCTAAATAATTACTAGATCAAAGAGAAAATAAAAATCAATATTACAACTTATCTAAATGTTAACAGAAAGTAAAGTACCTCACATGAACAGCAAAATCTTTAAAAAGCACAAATATACAAACTGGAGCATGGTAAAAAGTAGGAATTGATACTTCTCTAAAATTAATGAAACTGAAAAGAAACAAATGTAGCAATACTGAAGAATACAATTAAATTTGATTCTTGGAAAAGATAAATAATACAGATATAATGTACGAAAAGAGTTAAAACACACAAAACCTAAAAAATAGGACTGGCAATAAAGACATGACCACCGATAAAACACTAAAATAATAAAAAAATAAATTTGAAAGCAAAAAAATTGTAACTCTGTCACTTCATCCGAAATCTACTTGCTGGCAATCACTTTCCAATAAAATATATAATACATTGAAATATAACTATTATTAAAGTTGGAAAACATGAACATAATCTTGAAAGGAAAAAGAAAATAAATGATTTGCCATTTAAAAAGTTCCCAGACTCTAATGACAAAGGAAATGCTATCTTTGGATAGCTGATATCTTCTGTTTTTTTTTTTTTTTTTTACGTATCCTGAATAATAGAAAAAAATATTAAACTTTTCAATCTATTTCATAAGTTTATCATTGCTTAATGCAGAAACTTTGTAATGTAAATGAAATGATAATTTATAAATAAAATAAAATATATAGATAAATAGTATGTGTAAATATTATCAAATCTAGTAGAGAATCAAAAGACTGATCATGACAAATCACTCCCTCTACTTTTCCAGGAATAAAAGTCTATCATTCAACAATAGCATTCCAGAAATATAATCCATTATATGAACAGATGATCTAATTTGTAGACAACAAAATATTTTTGGTAAAGTTTGGGAGCAAATTATAAGTTTTAAGCAAAATGAAAATAAAACAGAACCACTGAATTATAATTAGGCCTACTTAACAATAGATAAGAACAAACTGTGTACAAAGTGTGAAATTCTGGTATTTTTATTAAAATAAGAAATGAGTCAGCAGTGCATACTACATTCACAACTATTACAAATTAATTTGTATTTTCTTATGGTTAATATAACAAGACAAAAATGCATAGCCAGAATAAAACAAAAAAGAAGAAAAATTATGAGAAGAAAATAATTTTGAATACCTAGTAAACAATTAAAAATATCACAAGTATAAAGAGAATCTGCGAGCATGGTTGTATACAAAATCAATAATCAGTTCTTTTCCCTATATAGTTATTGTTATGTTGTTATGTGCTGTCAAGTCAGTTCTGACTCATAGCAACACTATATACAAGGGAACAAAACACAGCCCAGTCCTGCGCCATCCTCACAAACATTGTTATGCTTGAGCCCATTGTTGCAACCACTATGTCAGTTCATCTCCTTGAGAGTCTTCCTCTTTTTCACAGACCCTCTACTTTCCCAATCACGATGTTCTTCTCCAGGGACTGATCCCTCCTGTGTCTAAAGTACAGGAAACTTAGTCTCGCCATCCCTGCTTCTAATGAGCATTTTGGCTGTACAGCTTCCAAGACAGATTTGTTTTGTTCATTCTTCTGGCAGCCCATGGTATATTCAATATTCTTCACCAGCACCATCATTCAAAGGAATCAATTCTGCTTTGGTCTTCCTTATTCATTGTCCAGCTTTCACGTGCACTTGAGGTGGTTGAAAACACCATGGCTTGGGTCAGGTGCACCTTAGTCTTTAAGGTAACATCTTTGCTTTTCAACACTTTTAAGGAGAGCTTTGCAGTAGATTTGCTCAATGTAATGTGTCGTTTGACTTTTTGACTGCTGCTTAGGGCATTGATTGTGCATCCAAGTAAAACGTAATCCTTTACAACTTCAGTATTTCCCCTATAAAAACCAAAACCAAACTTGTTGCCATCAAGTCGATTCCAACTCATAGCAACCCTGTAGCCTGGTGGCATAGTGGTTAAAAGCTACATCTGCCAGCCTAAAAGTTAGAAGTTCAGATCCACCATGCACTCCTTGGAAACTCTATGGGGCAGCTCTGCTCTGTCCTATAGGGTTGCTAAGAGTATTTTCCTTATACTAACAATAAATACTAGTTTTTTTTTTTTTCTGTATAATAGTTAGAAATATAACCAATTCACAATAGTAAATACAAAATGCTTAATAACTATTTTAAGTATGAGACCCATATGAAGAAAACTCTGTACTCTTATTTAAAGATTAAAAAAAAAAAAAAAACAGGATCTGAAAGACAGGAGAGGTATATCAGGCTACTAAGTGAAAACATCTGCATGTCAATCTTTCAATAATTGTTATGAACTATAAAGACAATGCCAGTTAATAACAGAGATGGAGTATTTTTTTAAACTGAATAAAACAACTTCAAAGTTAACATGAAGAAGAAAATGCTTGAAAAATCTTAGAACATTTTAAAAGACTAACAGGGTAAGCTTGGCTAACAAACATTTAAATTTTTTGAAAAAGTGATTTTGGAATTTAAAGTAGTCGTTAGCGGCACACAAATAGTGACAGAGGACAGGCCGTCCCAGATCCAAACAGTTATGGAAACTGAGTAAATAATATACATAAAAGACCAAAGTGATAATTCATTCCATGAGAAAAAGATGGTCTATTAAGTAAGTGGTCCAGGCAAAACTGTCTTTCCTTTGGAGGTGAACAGCGGAATCCCTACTTTACTATATACATAAATTTATACCTGATGAATTAAAGTTTTAAATATAAAATATCAGATGCTTAAAAACATTCAGAAAGAAAATTAGAAAACTATTTAATGGTGTCGGATGACAACATAAAATGTAGTAAAATGATGTTAGTTCCCTTTCCGTGCTTTCTTACTAGACCTAGTTCATTGAAGATAGGGGCATGTTTTATCAATATGCCTATTTTTTTTTTTTTTAATATATCACCATGTTAATAGCATAGTAATTTATAAATATTTTTCAGTGAATATTTCTTTAAAAATAAGCATGATAGTTTCTTTCATTTTTTTTTTTATAAACAACATAAAGTGTTACTTACTCTGAGTTAGGAAGATACTGAGCAAGGTAGGAATACTGATTTTATCCAGAGAAGATGAATTGGATATAATATATAAGTATTGTGAAAGCACACTGTAATATTGTCCTAAGAGCTATTTATAATCTTTGGGTCATGATGAACTTTATTTTTATTCTTAACATATTAATTTTCTCAAATCTTATGTTTTCTGTTCAATGATTTTACTTATGGTTCAATACTTAAATGCAGTCATAAAAAAAGAGGTGGTATTATACAGACCACAAAGTGTGGCAAAAATTTGTGTATAACCTTGAAGGCAGTGGACTGTAGTACACAAGGTAAGTTAACCTGATTAGCCACAGTACATAACATATTTGAAGATCGTTATTAAGCTGTGATAAACAAAACTATGAAGTTCACTTCTGTTACTCCATTTTGACTGTTCATATTTGATCTAGAATAAAAGTTTACTTATCAAAGATAAACCTGTTTTTCTTTTGTATCTTCTATATGATACAGGGTTGTTTTATAAATATCTCATTCATATTAACAACAACAAAAAAAAAACAGATAATTTAAGTTAAATATTAGTTAATTTTTTTTTTTCTGATGAAAATAATCAGCAATTGGATAAAAATGTTTTAAGGTTATCTCACTGTCCAAAATTAAATGGAGGAGCAAAATAATTCCAGTCTATTAGATTATTATTTTTATTTTGTAAGAAAACAACAACCAAAGCCAAGGTTCATCTTCATTAGATAAGTTGTTCAGCTGAAAATAGCTTGGTATTTCTGGGCCACTCAGTTCAGTACCTTTGTGTGGTCTCTTCTCCACCAACCAGCTTAATTGTCTGCAGTCTGAAACCACATCCATCAATTTCCTTCAACATCTCCCTCTCTCTATTTGGCAAATTTTTCACTGTCCAACTCAAGGACTTTCATTTTTCCTCAGGCTTCATTATCTTTAGCTGTTTGCTAACTATACATAAACCTTTCTTCACAAAAGTGACCTTAGCTAAAGACACGTTTTATTCTTTTATGGGTACCTGAAAGAATTTCAAGAGAAAATAGGGTAAACTGTATTGAGGGCTGGGGCAGCATTTATTTTATTTTTATTTATTTATTTTTGTAATTAGTGTAGATATTTTAAGAAAAACTTTAAATGATATACGAAGGGAACCCTCAATTCCCCCTCCTCACATATCCAATGAGTAGAAGTCTTCTGCTCAATTTTCTGAAAAGAACAAGAGTGTGAACACATCTGCTTGGTTTTTCTAGCTTCCACACCAGGAGGTCATTGTTTCTGGATGCTACCAAGTCGATTTTGACTTACAGTGATCCCATATGACAGAGTAGAAATGTCACCCCATGTGATAGGGTAGAAAAGCCCCTTATGGTTTTCCAGGTTGTAATCTTTATGGAAGAACATCACTGGGTCTTTGTTTTGCTGAGCAGCTGGGTGGGTTTGAACCACCAACCTTTAGGTTAGCAGCCCAGTGCTTAGTCATTGTGCCAGCAGGGCTCCTCACAAATCTGATCATTCAGTGTGGCTATTCTACCAGCAGTTGGGGTTAAAATGGTAAAGATCACTAAATTCACTAATTGAAATCATAGGGCCTCTTTGAGCTGGATGAGCCCAGGGAGAAGGAAATCATTCTCCTCTCTCTGTGTCCTCAGCAGCCTTCGTGAAGGCTGTTCTGCAAGCCTGTGATTCACTTTTTCAATTCTGGATTTCTGCCTGGAATTGAGTAGATAGGTAAGGTTGGCACTAACCTGTGAACCCAGATATCTTCAATTCAGATTGGGAGGATGAAGCTGTATATACCAATGTTATCCAAGTATTGCCAAATAATCTTAAATTTGGATGCTAACAGGTTATTTCTTGCCTGTTTATTGAATGCCTGACACTCACTTGATAATTGGTATACTTTACAAAGAGTTGGAAGGAATATCAAATAATATGAATGTAATTATCAGGTTTATGCATTTCATTAATAATATGAATCTTAAAAGTGGTCTTTAGTAGTACTTTGTGTAAGGAAGACCCTGAGCCTTAAATCCAAAAATTGACTGCATGTATGTGAAAAAGACTTAGATGCTTTGATTTAGAATCAACCCCTTTGAGTAAATATGCAAAAAGTGCTATCTTAAGTGTTATCACAAAAGAATAATATGTAGAATGAGTGATTTTGTTTTTTCAGGTTCCACTCTCTTGTTTTCTGGTCATGGCATATCTAAAAGTGTTAGGTTAATAAATACAGTCATTAATCCATGTATGCAATGAGCAGGTCAATGCATTTCTATCAAAATCTGTTATCTAGTAGACGTTGAGGACTGGATATGAAAAGAGAGAAGAGCAATAAAATGAACAAGAAAATGCACATATAATTAATTAAATACATTGATAATGATGAGCCCATTAAGCCCATTGAGTCAATTTGGCTCATAGTGACCCTATAGGATAGAGTAGAACTTCCCCATAGGGTTTCCAAGGCTGTAAATCTTTATGGAAGCACACTGCCATATTTTTCTCCTCCAGAGTGGCTGGTGGGTACTAACCACCAACCTTTTGGTCAGCAGTGGAGTGCCTAACCACTGGGCCACCAGGGCTCCTTCTGATAATGATCAGGAAGTAGTAAACTGAGATAAAATTACAGGGAGTTATTCAGGCTCTGAGTGAAAACTCTGAGATAGAAAGGACTTGGCAGGTTTGAGGAGTCAAACATAGGTCACATATTGAATCTAGAATGCAGTGAGTGATCAGAAAAATAATATTAGGCAGAGGAGATAGAGTGTTGTGAGCTCTTGGCTCTAACGAACATAATATTGAATATTTACTGAGCCACTACTGCTTACCAGGTACTATTCCAAGTAGGTTAAGTAAGTTAACTCTTTTAACCCTCACAATAACCTTTTGAGAGAAGCACTATTATTATCTGTATTTTACAATGAGATTGTATAGGTTTTATTAGAGGTTATAAAGGTCATACGAGGCTCAAAGTTTAAAACAGTGGCTTAAATAGGAAACAGGGATGATGTGGATTGTGACTTTTTTACCTGTAATGCTTCCTATAACTAATATATGAAAAAGGGTTTAGAGGATGACAATAATAGAAGCAGAGAGAAAACAGAGGAAGCTGTTATATTCATTCAAACCTAGAAATGATGATGGCTTGGCCTAGACTGGAGTCTGTGGAGACGTAGAGAGGAGGGAGGACCTACGATGTGAATTTCATAACTAGAAATAGTAGAACTCAGTGTGAGGGAGAGTGAGCAGTTGAAAATGACACCGTAGATTTTGGCTACAGCAGCTGTATGAATGATGTTTCTATTGACTGAGGTGATGAAGACTAGAGACACTCCAGGTTGCAGAGGGGTTAATCTGATATGCAGGATGAGGCGCTCCAGAGCCCTGATGGCTCAGTGGCTACAGCACTTGGCTGCTAACCAAAAGATCTGTAGTTTGAACTTATAGGGTCTCTATGAGTAGAAATTTACTTGATGGCATTTTATGTTTGTTTTTAATGAGACACTCCAGTTGGCAGTGGTTTATACAAATTATATTCACAAGGCAGCAGTTAGTAGTTGAGGGGACCAGGAATACATGAAAAAAATCAGGATGCTTTAATCTGGAAAAGAAAGGGTAAAGGAGAACTACAGAATCAGTCTCCAAATAGATGAAAAGCCCTTATATAGAATAATATTTTTTCAGTGTCAGCACACTTCAATATGGTGGCTACTATCCACATGTCCCCCCACGTGTCTGTCAGTTTGTCGTACTGTGGGGGCTTCCATGTTGCTGTGATGATGGAAACTAGGCCACCGTTATTCAGATACCAGCAGGATCCCCCATGGAGGATAGGTTTCAGCTGAGCTTCCAGACTAAGACAGACTAGGAGGAAGGACCTGGCAGTCTACTTCTGAAATGCATTAGCCGGTGAAAGCCTTATGAATAGAAGCAGACCATTGTCTGATACAGTGCTGGAAGATGAGCCCCCCAGGTTGGAAGACACTCAAAAGATGACTGGGGAAGAGCTGCCTCCTCAAAGTAGAGTCAACCTTAATGATGTGGATGGAGTAAAGCTTTCGGGACCTTCATTTGCTGATGCGCCATGACTCAAAATGAGAAGAAACAGCTGCAAACATCCATTAATAATCGGAACCTGGAACGTACGAAGTATGAATCTAGTAAAATTGGAAATCATCAAAAATGTAATGGAACACATAAACATCAATATCCTAGGCATTTGTGAGCTGAAATGGACTGGTGTTGGCCGTTTTGAATTGGACAATCATATAGTCTACTATGCTGGGAATGACAACTCGAAGAGGAACGGTGTTGCATTCATCCTCAAAAAGAACATTTCAAGATCTATCCTGAAGTACAACGCTGTCAGTGATAGGATAATATACATATGCCTACAAGGAAGACCAGCTAATACGACTGTTATTCAAATTTACGCACTAATCACCAGGGCCAAAGATGAAGAAATAGAAGATTTTATCGGCTGCTGCAGTCTGAAATTGATCGAACATGCAATCAAGATGCATTGATAATTACTAGCAATTGGCATGTGAAAGTTGGAAACAAAGAAGGATCACTAGTTGGAAAATATGGCCTTGGTGATAGAAACAATGCCGGAGATCAAATGATAGAATTTTGCAAGACCAGTGGCTTCGTTGCAAATACCTTCTTTCACCAACATAAACAGTGACTATACACATAAATCAAATTGACTACATCTGTGGAAAGAGATGATGGAAAAGCTCAATATCATCAGTCAGAACAAGGCCAGGGGCCAATTGTGGAACAGACCATCAGTTGCTCATGTGCAAGTTCAAGCTGAAACTGAAGAAAATCAGAGCAAGTCCACAAGAGCCAAAATATGACCTTGAGTACATCCCACCTGAATTTGGAGACCATCTGAAGAATAGATTTGACACATTGAACACTAGTGACCGAAGACCAGATGAGTTGTCTTGGAATGAAATCAAGGACATCATCCAAACAAAACCAAACCCAGTGCCGTCAAGTCAATTCCGACTCATGGCGACCCTAGAGGACAGAGTAGAACTGACTCATAGAGTTTCCAGGGAGCACATGGCAGATTCAAACTGCTGACCCTTTGGTTAGCAGCTGTAGCACTTAACCACTACACAACCAGGGTTTCCAAGGACATCATACATGAAGAAAGCAAGAGGTCAATTGAAAAGACAGGAAAGAAAGAAAAGACCAAGATGGATGTCAGAGGAAACTCTGCACCTTGCTCCTGAACATCAAGCAGCTAAAGCAAAAGGAAGAATTAACGAAGTAAAAGAACTGAATAGAAGATTTCAAAGGGCAGCTCGAGAAGTAAAGTATTATAATGACATGTGCAAAGAGCTGGAGGTGGAAAACCAAAAGGGAAGAACACGCTTGGCATTTCTCAAGCTGAAAGAACTGAAGAAAAGATTCAAGCCTCGAGTTGCAGTAGAGAAGGATTCTATGGGGAAAATGTTAAACGACAGATGAAGCATCAAAAGAAGATGGAAGGAATACACAGAGTCATTATACCAAAAAGAATTAGTCGATGTTCAACCATTTCAAGAGGTGGCATATAATCGGGAACCGATGGTACTGAAGAAGTCCAAGCTTCACTGAAGGCTCTGGTGAAAAACAAGGCTCCAGGAATTGATGGAGTATCAATTGAGATGTTTCAACAAACAGATGCAGCACTGAAAGTACTCACTTGTCTATGCCAAGAAATATGGAAGACTTCTTCCGGCCAACTGACTGGAAGAGATCCATATTTATGCCTATTCCCAAGAAAGGTGATCCAACTGAATGTGGAAATTATAGAACAATATCATTAATATTACATGCAAGCAAAATTTTGTTGAAGATCATACAAAAACGGCTGGAGCAGTATATCGACAGGGAACTGCCAGAAATTCAGGCCGGTTTCAGAAGAGGACATGAAAGCAGGGATATCATTGCTGATGTCAGATGGATCCTGTCTGAAAGCAGAGAATACCAGAAGGGTGTTTACCTGTGTTTTATTGACTGCAAAGGTATTTGACTGTGTGGATCATAACAAATTATGGATAATATTACAAAGAACGGGAATTCCAGAACACTTCTTGTGCTCACGAGAAACCTTTACATAGATCAAGAGGCAGCTGTTCAGACAGAACAAGGGGATACTGAGTAGTTTAAAGTCAGGAAAGGTGTGCGTCAGGGTTGTATCCTTTCACCATACCGATTCAATCTGTATGCTGAGTAATTAATATGAGCAGCTGGACTATATGAAGAAGAACTGGTCATCAGGATTGGAGGAAGACTCATTAACAACCTTTGTGATGCAGATGACACAACCTTGCTTACTGAAAGTGAAGAGGACTTGAAGCACTTCCTAATGAAGATCAAAACCACAGCCTCCAGTAGGGATTGCACCTCAACATAAAGGAAACAAAAATCCTCACAACTGGACCAATGAGCAACATCATGATAAACGGATAAAAAATGAAGTCAAGGATTTCATTTTACTTGGATCCACAATCAACAGCCATAGAAGCAGCAGTCAAGAAATCAAAAGACAGATTGTGCTAGGTAAATCTGCTGCAAAGGACCTCTTTAAAGTGTTGAAGAGCAAAGATGTCACCTTGAAGACTAAGGTGCGCCTGGTGTTTTCAATCGCATCATATGCATGTGAAAGCTGGACAATGAATAAGGAAGACTGAAAAAGAATTGATGCCTTTGAATTTTGGTGTCAGCAAAAAATATTGAATATACCATGGACTTCCAAAAGAATGAACAAATCTGTCTTAGAAGAAGTACAACCAGAATGCTCCTTAGAGGCAAGGATGGTGAGACTGTGTCTTACATACTTTGGACATGTTGTGAGGAGGGATCAGTCCCTGGAGAAGGACATCATGCTTGGCAGAGTACAGGGTCTGCGGAAAAAAGGAAGATCCTCAGCGAGGTGGATTGACACAGTGGCTTCAACAATGAGCTCAAGCATAATAACAATTGTAAGGATGTCTCAGGACCGAGCAGTGTTTCCTTCTGTTGTGCATAGGGCCGGTATGCGTTGGAACCAACTCAACGGCACCTAACAACAACAACAATCCACATGTGGAAACCCTGGTTGTGTAGTGGTTAAGAGCTACAGCTGCAAACCAAAAGGTTGGCAGTTTGAATCCACCCGGTGCTCCTTGGAAACTCTATGGGGCAGTTGTACTCTGTCCTATAGGGTTGCTATGAGTCGGAATCGACTCCGCAGCACTGGGTTTGGTTTTTTGAATGGGTTATCCACATGTGCCCATTGTGTACTTGAAATGTCACTAGTGTTACAGGGAACTGAATTATTCATTTTAAGAAACTCAGATAATTTAAATAGCACCGTATGAGTAGGAGCTCTCATGTGTATGGTGCAGATCTATATGATTAAAAAAAAAAGTCTTTGTGGAGTCATGAGGTAAAGAGATACTTGCTCAGCCTAAGACAGACATTTCTAGAAAACAGGAAGGTATGTCTGAGAAGATAACAAATAGTTATCCTGGATAAATGGTAATACTTCTTTACATAAGGAAATTTGCATAGCATGAGGCCCTCCCCAGTTCTTGCAGCTGATATTGACCACTGGTTTGAACTGCTGTCATTTTTATAATCTGTTCATGTATCTTCTAAAACTCATTAACAAAATTTGAAAGCAAAAGACTTCAAAGGCTGTGTAATTGTGGCTGGGTTAGTTATCCTTGTTACTGTGCAGACATTAAAATGATTCAGTGGGGGAAACATAGGTGACTATGATATCTACTGCAAGGCTCATTGGTACTTTGCCTTTTATCCCGTTCTCTGGTACCTAGGCATATACCACGAACTAAGAAAGAGCAGTACAAAATCCACTCAAATACATGACTGCTCTATGGATACCTATTCCAAACACTCTGAGGAAAGTTACAAGTAGACAGCTTCAGACTATTCATTTTGTTGAGCCAAAATTTATGAATGTAATCTTCAAAGAAGGTTCATGCATTACCATTTGAATGCATTTAAACTTATTATTTATTGTATATTTTCTGTTATATGGATAGTTATTTAAATTTATTATTTTGATATGTTTTAATAACAAAGAACATAACCCTAAGTGCTTGAATTTTGGCATAGTTGATGGTGAGTAATTTTGGACAATCAGGCTGATTCTTAGCACCATGCCTAATCTGTGAGTGCAAAAACCTGTTGTCCACATAACAGAGGAATTTTTCACTACAGGCTCATTTTCCTAGATGTGATCACACTGTCTGTGGCAGAGTTGATAAATGGTCCAGAGACAACACAGATGGAAACAGAGACATGTTTATTTGTCTCCATATATTGCCAATGTGCACCAGAGCTAAAATATCTATCTCATAAAATTCTCTGCACTAGGGCCATTCCTAATCATATATATCCTGAATAATGTTATCAGTCTGCCCTGAAACACTGCTGTTTGTCTGTACAGATACCCTGGTGTAGATAGCATCTTTCATTAGCCAGAATGGATTGATACCATATAAATGTCTGATCATAGGTCCTTAACGTCTTAGGCTGAGATTCTCGTACTTCTCCAAGCCTCAGTCGACCACATGAATTTTAGGTAAACAGTCCATCAGTTCGTTCATCACAACATCTAGCCTTGATAGTATATTCAACTAGGGCTGTTTGTAGATTGATTTATAACTCATTAGCTCGTTAAAAACATCAAAATTAGTCTATTCTATTTTATTCTAACACAATAAATATTTTCCATTTTAGTAAGTAATGCTGCTCCAATATCTACAAAGTGACCTAGGTCATTAAGAAGATATAATGAAATAAAAGAAATGAGAAACAAGGAGAAGCTCTTTGCAACTAAAGGGAAGAAGAAGAATCTTTGTAAGTTACTAAGCTTTCTGCAAGTCGAATGACTTCAGTTAGATTATATAGTTTAGTTAAATAAGCATTATTTGGGGTTTAAAGAGAGAATATGAATTTGTTATTATTATTTGAATTGTAAAATCTAAATGAAGGCGTTTTGAAAATTTTCTTTCCCACAGCTTGCTTTTACTCAGTAGTTACTTAGAAGCAAAAGTAAATACACACACACACACACACACACACACACACGCAAATAAATTTTCTTTCTCCCAGTGCTGTTCTAGATATGGAGACCAAAATGTAGTTCACTCTGTGGGAAATATTAGCAAGGATTAAATAGTATCAAAAGGGCTCAGACCTAGAAGAGTTATATAGTGATATTTTCCTCTGAGGAATGTTATCTAATCATGGACATTGTTTGATGGTGTCGTGTTCAACAAAGCAATGAGTACAATTAGAGACATTTCTGGCTCTATAAAATAAAGTGACAATGAGCTGTAACTTCCTACACACTGACTTCTTAGAAATTTTTAAAATTCTGATGATACTAAGGATTGACAATAAAAGTGGAGTAACAAACTGTCCTTCACTGCTTACTGGAGTATAAATTATTATAACACTTTGTGAAACAATTTGTCATTATCCGATAATCTTTAATATGTCCATAACCTAGGACTCAAATTTCACACACAGTCATATACCCTTGGAAACTTATCTAAATATTCTTTGACCCAGAAATCCCAGTCCTGGATGTTTACCTCAAGAAAACCCTGCCGATGGCCTTTAGCAGACATACACAGGCACTGGTTACAATGACAAAAGGAAAAAAAAAAACAAACAAACCTGCAAGCAATTCAGTTTTATCATTGGATAAGAGAATGTATGAATAAATTTTGATGTATTCATACTACGAAATACTACCGCGGAAGAAAAATGGATGTTTCAAATGGATGAATAGAAAAAAAAAAAAAAAACAGAATATGGACCCCTCTCCCTCCTTCAAAACAGTGCACAAATGAAAACATGTATGACTCCATTTATATACATTTTAAAATCAAGGAGAATTAATCAGCATGTTGTTTAGAGTTATAAGCTTATGTCATAAAACTGTAAAGAACGTGAGATTGCTTTCTCACAAAACTGATGTTAGTAAATATGGGGGAGGAAGGAATGAAATGCAGTCAGGGAATAAAACCCATGGTGCTTTAAAATGGCAAAGTTCTATTTCTAAAATTAGATGTTGGGTACACAGGGGTTGCTTTTTTCCTTATTATTCTTATGTATGAGTCCAGTCAGATGCAAATTCATCGTATTCGTCAGATAACATCGTCTAACGCACTCTTTCGATATGCATATCACTGTATTGTTGACCCAAATTTATTCTCACTGCTCATTCTTCCTCTTTTCATCATTATTAGTGTTATCATCATTGAATAATGCCTTGTTACATGGTATTTCCTATTTCAGAGCTCATTAGATCTTCACGCCATCCCTGTAAAAAATTATTACCCTCATTTCAGATACAAAGAAACTAAGAGTTTATATGATCTGATTAAGTTCACAGAACTAATTAGATCAAAAGAGGGACAGGGACTGAGATTTAATTGTCTATTTTACCAGGAGAATCTTTACTTTTTCTAGTTCCTATTCAGGTAGTTTGCCAATTCCATTTAAAATTGTTTCAAGGACTATTTAGTACAGGTAGTCCCTGACTTACAACGTATTCAAGTTACGATGAACTGCGCTTATGAGTGCCCTTTTTGTTTTTTGTCTTGTACATCTTATCGTTAGTAATGTGTACCACATACAGTGTTGCAACGTGTAATGTGCTGATGTTATCCCTCTCATGCCAACCCCCAAAGACAAATAAAAATCAGATTTATAAAGATATTGATAATAAAAGGAAATAATAATGAAAACTAAAATTAAAAAAATGAGGTATTCGACTTACCTCAGAACCGACTTAAGACAGAGTTGTCAGAACAGAACCCTGCAGTAAGTCGGTGACTACATGTATGATATTAAATCATACGTCATGAATTTATCTAAATTTGTGATATTTGAGTTTTTGTTAGGATTCATAGATTTTATACACTTAATACATTTATCATATTTGATTGCATTATTTGATTTGGCATTATATTGCAGATCTATTTGAGTGTATCATATTCTAATTTATAGGTGATGTGCCTTCAAAAATATAGTTGGAAATACTATTAGGATTTCTAGAATTTGCTGTGACATTTGTAATTATTATTCCCTTCTTGTCTTTTAAAATATTCATACCTGAAATTCTCTAAATGTTTCCAAATAATAAGAAATTTTGTATAAATACATGTATAGTATATAGACAGCACTATTACTTTAAAAATTTGGTTGAAATGAATCAGTTTCACAGGTTTAATATACAAGGTCATAATATTGCAAAGAAACTAACAACTGTCTATACTGACAGTATAATTGGGTAGTAAAGGTTTAAGTGGTTAAATAATCTTGAAAATATATATTTTCTAAATAATTAATGAAGCTGTTTCTACTGGATGAGTATGTTCTGTGACATAAAATTGGATATTGAGCTTTCAAAAGAGTGTAGCACACATAGTAAACATTAAAAATTAATGTTTCATCTTGGAGATTCCTAAAATTAAATTATTAATTAATCAAGGAAAACTACGAGAGCCTCTCATTCTATATTGCACTCTTTTAAATAAGTAGCCATGGAATTGTTTTGCTTCAGAGTAATAAATTTTAATAAAATGCCTAAAGCATATTTATTTTTGTGACTGCAATACACAACACTATAATCTTTAGTCAAGTTTTGAGATTTTCTAAGTATCAGATATTTCATTATCCCAGGAGAAATGTTAAACTTTTACTGCAAATATCTATGCTATTTTATGGTACCATTAACAAAGTTATTTTATAGTAGAATTATTTTATACATAATATTAATTTTCATCAATTTTATTATGTCATTATATTCATGTAGTAATAACTCCATAAGAAACCAAAAAAAAAAGCCAAACCCATGGCTATCAGGTCAATTTTGACTCATAGTGACCCTATAGAACAGAGTAGAACTGCCTCATGGGTTTCAAACTGCTGACCTTTTGATTAGCAACTAGGCCCTTGACAACTGCAACACCAGGGCTCGCTCATAAGGAAATAGAAGTTGCAAAATTGGTTCAATCACATAATGCAACAAACTAAGCATTAATAGTAAGACATTTCCATCAAAAATTATTTTATGTCATTAAAATTTTGTTCTCCATGATCATAAATAACCTAAAAGGTCAAGGTCACATTCCCAAAACATTTTTGTTCTTCCTATTAAAACCTTTGATATCTTATACATACTTTACCATAATATTTCTTGCATACTTACCACTTCCTGTGATCATAAATTCCATTGTGTTTTTTAAATATACCTCTTTTTGGTTGACCTGCGGTATCACTTTTCTATATTCAGGGATATAATATTATAGGTTATAGTAATGTATCCTTTTTGCTGAATCATGTGTAAGTTCACAACACTACACATTTGAATGATTTTTCTTTAAATACATTTGTTTACATGTACTTGTAATTTATATTTTATTTATATTTAAAAATATAAAATGTCCTGTACTTTTTTACCTTTATTGCTATAGGAATTATGCATTTTTATAATTGCCTTGAGAATAGGACTTCTTTGATGATAGTTTTAAGATGAAATATGTTGTTATTGTTGTTATGTGCCCTTGAGTTGGTTCCAACTCATAGGGACCCTATGGGACAGAGTAGAATTGCCCCATAGGGCTTCCAAGGAGTGGCTGGTGGATTCAAATTGCTGACCTTTTGTTAGCAGCCCAGCTCTTAACCACTGCACCACCAGGGCGAGACTAGATCTGTGATACTAATTTAATCAGAAACACGAATAACCGTATTAGCCTATTATTGATTGCTTTTTATGTTCCAGGAAATTTGCTAAGTGTTCACAGTCATAGCAGGGTGTTCAGTGGGGTATAAATAAAATGTTTGCTCCTATATTTGGGTTTTTTTTTTTTTTTTTCCTGCTATTCCTTTCCTTTCCTTTTTCTTTGTTTTTGTTTTATTTTCAGTGTCTCTTAAGAGTATGATTTAAAATTGGGATAATTTTTTGTTCTCAGAGGTGGTTTCAGCCAGTCTGCAGGATGGAACAGATTTCAGTTGTTTTGCAAAACTTGACCCACCATGTGATGTGTGAAAATTGAAGGTTGGGTTCAGGCTTGAAAATTTGCAAGAGGAATATTAGAGTTTTGTGAAGTCAAAGAATCAAGACCCAGAACTGTTTCCTTGTTATTAATGTAAAACAGTATGTGCTGCTCCAAGACTTATCAAAATTAGATCAGCTAGCCCACATGGAGGATAGAGGCTATGGAAAACTGACTACTGGGGCAAGGGTGAACTCATTGTCAGGTCTTGTTCCTTGATAATTGTGGGTGTTAGAAATTATCTGTTCCAAACCTTTACAAATGAGCAAACATAGGTCTGTATTCAGTGCCTTAAGTGAGTTAGTACCCAAAGACACTAAGTGGCAACTGGAGAAGGTGTTCTAAGCCTGCCTGATTTTAAATCTCATGACTGTGTGTGTGTGTGCGTGTGGGTGTGGTGAAAATATACATGCCAACAAGGTCATCTTAACAATTTCTACTGGTACTATTCAATTACACTGATTGCATTCTTCAAGCTGTGCAACCATTCTTGCTATCCTTTTCCAAATTATTCCACTACCATTGACAGAAACACAGTTCCCTCTAAGCAAAAACTCCCCCTTCCCCCTCCCTCACTCCTCTGATAATATTTAATAATCTTTGGAGTCTATATATTTGCTTATTTCGTATAAGTGAGATCATACAGCATTTGTCCTTTTGCAGCAAACTTATTTTGCTCAGCATGATGTTTTCAAGGTTCATCCATGGTGTGGCGTGCATCAGGACTTCATTTCTCTTTATGGCTGAATTGTATTCCATTGTGTGTACATACTGCATTTGGTTTATCCATTCGTTCATTGATAGACATTTCAGTTGTGTCCACCTTTCAGCTATTGTGCAAAGAACTGCAGTGAACCTTGATGTCTAGGTTTCTGATTGCAGTTCTGCATTCACTTCTGGGTATACACCTAAGAGTGGCTCAAATGCTAGATCCGTGTTCTACTTTTTGAGGAACCACCAAACTGGTTCCCACAGTGGACCTATGATTTTTAAATCTATTCAAAACTACTTATTGTAGTAACTTGTCAATACTTCCTTCTTTAATATTTAATTATCTATTCACACATGGCTACTTAATGACAATTTCTCACAATCTCTAAATGAATATTAATGTTTTACTCATTATCGTTTACTATTTCTAGCTTAATCTTATTGCATAATAGGTGTTTTTATTACCCATGTAATACAGTGTGGTCTATACTCCTGATTAATCATTTTGTCATAAGCAAAACCACTGGGCCTATTATTTGAAATTTTTAAAAACACGCAAAAAGAAGCAAACGATTTAGGAAAAAACTTTCAATTTTAGGAGGAACTAAGAGTTTGCCCAAAAGAGCAATAACTAATAATAAATGTGAGCATTCTCTTCAATGCTTATTTAACCAATTTTATAAGCTTTCATAGTGCTTATTTTAATACTTTTAGACTTTTAATTATTTTAATACCAATAGAAAATTATAAGTTTCAATATTAAACAACTGAAATATTTGTAAAACTAATAGACTAATAATGAATTGATTATGTAGATATGACACAAGCAAATGTGAGGTTGTGGGCATTGATCATTTATTTTGAAAATTCAATATATTTAGTTCTGGTGAGGGTTTCAGGGTTAACATTTTCTTCCAAGGAAATAACAAATGGATTAGAACATTTGTTTCTAAATTATAAGGCAAGGGAGAGCCCTGCTGGCAGACTTTTATAGATGCAGCAAGTGGACTCTTAATTTAAGGAAACTGTCTTAGAGAACACAGCAGTGAAGAGTAACACATCTGATTGTTCTTCCCCTCCTATATACTCTAAAGGCTAGAATTGGTCCTCATTAACTGAATGCTTGCCGTGCTTCTGAAGCTACATAGCTTATTTACTTCAGTTTGCCTAGTGGAAGAATTCTGAAATGTGCAGTTAACTTTCTATGTGGATTTTATACATTTACAATAATGGGATGCATGGTCTATTTTCAAGTCTGACAAAGCAATTCTACAGAAATATTGAATTTAGTGATAGGTATGGTACTCGCTAAAGGCAGTTAACATGTCTTAGTTCTTGATATTCTCTATTTACTTCCTGTACTTAAGAGCTCTTCATAACTACCACTAGTGACCATTTTAAAGAGAGAAGATGGAGAGAAAATAGTATGCGTCCTAGGTAAAACAGGATTCAGGTAGGAGCTGAGTACAGGAGAGTAATGGGAAACTGGATAAAATCTAATAAATGATCTATCAGTTCTGTACAATGTAGATTACTGTACTTTTTATTTGATTATATGCTTGCTTGAATATGCAGGAACCGAAAAATATATGTATTGAAATGTAAATGAAAAAGTTTACAGAATCATGCTTTTAATATTATCCAGAGCATTGCATTGCACACCTCACTGCTCTTTATGCAGGACTGAATATTTGAGAGTTGACTATATATTTAAGCAAATAGTAGTAGCAACATTTCATACTAAGATGGAGATGATATAAAGCTGAATAATGTATTACGGCTTGAGGCATTGTCTTAAGGAAAAGAAAATTGAATATATTAATAAAAATTTTAAAAATAATTTTTTTTTTTTTAATCATTAATCAAACTTTTAGAGCTCCTGGTGCAGCAATGCAGTAACCAGAAATTCACCATAATGGAATTGGTGAGCCAGGACATTAATATTCTCTATTGTTTTAAAACATTGACCTACAGAAGTTTTGAACAAGGCGCTTAGGGCACAAGAGTTTTTTCTAAACCAAAATGACTCAGAGATCATGTAGAAATTTGAGAAGAAAAGTTTATTTATACCCAATATCATTAAAATACTGGGTTGGGTATCATTAAAATAAAAATTCTCCTATATAATATAATGTATAATAAAATAAATATAATAACAAATATTCTTGGACCAACCCTAAATTGTGATACAGTAGGTCTGGATAAGGCTCAAGCATCATTATTTCTAAGCACCTATCGAATGTCCATTCCTATATCAGCCACGGCATCAAATTAAGCTCCACAAGGTTGTAGTCTTGTGTAGCTTTTCACATCGAATTTACAAATGAGGTTCTGTAGATATGATTAAACACTTAAATATGGTTATACACCTAAAATGCTAATTTAATATTTCCCATAAAATCATACAATGATTAAGATAATAACTTTATCAAACTTATAATCAAAATATTACCAAGTTCTTATAAGTATGTTGAAATCATTGGAGATTTACAGCTATTACCCTTCAGGAATCATAACATCCCTTTGAAAATTTACAGTTGTAATAGATCTTTTCAATGTAACCAGCAAATTAGATGAAAACAAGTGGCCTATCTAATTCCAGAAGTCGCTGTAGTTTAGCATGGTGCAAAAAGACAGGGCCTGAAACAAAAAACAAACAAACAAATTAGAGAAGTTTACCATAGATTTGTATAAAAAGAACCATATCAGAGAAGAGAGCTTTGAAAATTTGTTTCAGAATTTACAAAGCTAGAGCCAACATGGCACCACATATTATATTGCAATATTATATTTGCTTACAAATAAACCAAAGTAAAATCATATTTTTCAAGCCAAATCAGGTGTTAGTGTACGCTTAGGGCGGGTTGCTGTGAAAGAAGCGGCCTGTCTAATTCCAGAAGTCGCTTTAGTTTAGTGTGGTGCAAAAAGACAGGGCCTGAACAAGGGCACTAAGAATTTTGGAGTCTCTGAGGACAGAGAAGAGGGTAGTCTGGAGAAAATTTAATTACTCAAAAACACAAGAGAGTCTTCAGGTGCTCTTAGAAACTACCAAGTCTCTTTATAGGCAGTTGTTGTCATTCACTATTTGAACATTGGCTTAGAACTTAGACTTCAGTCTTTTGTCCCTTCAAGTGATAATGGAAAAGAAAAAAATAAATAAAGGAGTAGGCAGAGGAAGAGGCAGGGGAGGAAGAGAAATAGAGAAGGAGGAGGAGGAAGACGAAGAAGAAAAGAAGAAGAAACAAACTGTTACGATCTACGTGTGGTCAATTCACACCGTGCCAATTTCACCGTATAATATAGTTTTGTGTTGCTGTTCGGTGTAAGAAAGCACTGTATTACAAAGAAGGATCAGTGTTTATGGGAAATGAATTAAATTATCCTACGTCATGTACAGTCACACCTGATCTTAAACCAGAATCAAACCAAATGCACATATCTAGGAAATGAGAGAAATTATAACTTTTTTGCAATATAATATGTGGTGCCATGTTGGTTTTGCTTTTGTAAAATTCTGAAACAAATTTTCAAAGCTCTCTTCTCCAGTATGTTTCTTTTTATATAAAACAAATCTTCTGATTTCAATATGAGTTTTAAGTTCAAGTGTAACATAGAATAATTAGGTTACAAAAAAAGTCAATGAACGTTTGCAAGAAAGGAAAAACTTCAGTCCCAGAGAATCTGTCTTTATAATTACAAAATAATTTCTTATTTTTAAAAATAAGAAAATGGCAATAAAAGTTTAATGCACTAGATATTTGCATTAAAATTCTTTATTATTACAGTAGTATTCTCTTAAAAAAAAAAGAAACCATTGCCGTAGAGTTGATTCTGACTCATAGCAACCCTGTAGAGCAGAGTAGAACTGCCCCTTAGGGCTTCCAAGGAGCAGCTGGTGGATTCAAATAGCTGAACTTTTGGTTCGCAGTCAAGTTCTTAACCAGTGCTACATAAAAATGTACTATGAACCCCCTCAAATGGGATTTTATGTAATTGGTTTTTTTTTTTTCCTCTAGAGAACCAAAGGGTAATATAATAGCAGCACAGGGAATCATTGTAAAAGTTGGATGTTGTGCTTTGCTTTCTACCTTCCCCCTTGCTTTAACATTTAGCAAAAACAAAAAGAAAAAACTGTTGCTGCAGAGTAATTTACACTCATGGTGGCCACATGTGTTTCAGAGCAGACCTGCACTTCATGGGGTTTTCAATGACTGTAATCTTATAGAAGTAGATCAACAAGCCTTTCTTCCACTGTGCCTTTGAGTGGGTTCGAACTGCCAGTGGTTAGGAACACAAATCATTTTTGCCACCCTGGGACCCTGGTTAAAAAGGAAGAGCAAGAACTTCCAATTAAACTTCAGAAATGTAATTGTGTAAGACCACTCTGAATGTAGCTTCTTTGCAATCTTTAGTAATGATTTCTTTATTCCTGTGAAAATCTCCCCCCTTTTTTTTCTGTAAGGCAGTTAAGACATAGTTATCAAGTGAGACGAGCTGCCAAAAATTTGAATGCGTTTTATCTAGTTAGCATTAGTTTTATTAAGAACATTATCAAGTAATATAACAAGCCTTTGGCTTTCAGCAAGAAACCTAGACTTTCTCAAAGGTGAAAAGGCTATTTAATTAAATTTTCCAGAATATTTATCCTATTTCTAAAGACCAACATCGATTTTATCACCTATTTTCATAGATAGTCTTTCTTATTAAACATCATTTTAATAAAATAAGTGTAACCTTTGAGAAGTAGGATATAAAAATTAGGTATTATTATTGGATTTATTTGGAAATTAGCATTCATACTTACAAATATATTTCTGAAATATTGCCTTTCATATTTTCCTGGAGAAACCTACATTTAGTTATTATGCTTCGAATTGTTGGGATACATTATTAAAATGGAAGTTTCATTAATGCATCAAAGTATAATAGAAATAATGTCCCAAAGTGAGGTGCTATACTGAAATGCAAATTTATAAATAAATTAATTGGCAACTAGCCACCAGGTTTTGTGGATGTAGTGGTTAAGAGCTACAGCTGCTAACCAAAAGGTTGGCAGTTTGAATCCAACAGGCACTCTTCAGAAACTCTGTGGTGCAGTTCTACTCTGTTCTATAGGGTTGCTGTGAGTCGGAATCGACTCAAGGGCAACAGATTTTTTTTTTTTTTTTAATCCTATCAAAGCTATAAAAGTTTTCTGACTCAAAGTTGAGAAATTAAAGAATGAAAGGTGAGCTGGCTAGTTGGTGAAAAAGAAATGGCCTTGCTGGGCAAAGGATGCATCCTGTAGAACAGAGACATAGCTCACACATAAATGAGTGCCTATGTTATATTATCTTGGGTGCCGATTCTAAGACATGAACAAAACTAACGAGAGAAAATCAAGGTTTCACTAGATTCTTAGTGGTTGAAGAAGAAGTACTTGGCCAGAAGAGAGTTGCATTTGCCTGCCTGTAGGGACCTGCAAGTGTTGCTTGGGAACTTGATTTCCACTCACATGTTTCAGAGTAGAATTGCACTCCATGAGATTTTCAATGACTGTAATCTTATGTAAGTAGATCACTAGGCTAATCTCTGAAGAAGCCATGACAAGATGCAGAAGAAAATTGGTTTAAACCTTAGTCAGTCCCTGATGTTACAATAGTATGGTGGGAAGTTACAGAAGAACCTTTCTGCTGTCCTTACCTATGTTCCTTCTACCATTGTACACCCTGAACTAACTTGCCCTGCCCATCCAGACGGGCTAAGAAGGAAGTTAGGGGAGGTAAACCCACATATACTCTTACACTTAGTGCAGACTTCTAACCTATAATTGACCAGGGCTGGGGAGAGAAGGAATAGTGTTAATTGCGATGAAGATAATGCTTTGATTATCAGATGAGATGGACATTATTTATGCTCATCCAATATACCTCCTATTGCCTGAGAGTGACCAAAAACTGTCAAACCATCACAGGAAGAAATTTTCTCCTCGTAAATAAATTTAAAGAGCAGTGGTAGATAAAGTTTTGTAAATGGAGTCCATGGGTGGCACAAAGGATTAAGTACTTGGCTGCGAACTGAAAGGCTGGTGGTTTGAACCCACCCAGAGAAACCTCAGAAGAAATGCCTGACAGAAAGTTCACAACCTTGAAAAACCTATGGAGTACAGTTCTACTGTGCACTCACAAGGTTGCCATGAGTCAGAATCAACTCAATGACAACAGTTTTTTACAAATAGGCCAAATTACCAGTGATTCTTCATTATTCTAGATAAAATATTAATGAATTCTAAAATTCTATTTTAAGGAGGCCTGGTGGCACAATGGTTAATGACTTTGCTGCTGACCAAAAAGTCAGTGGTTCAAAACCACTTCTGGGGGAGAGCAAGTGGGAGAAGGGAGTAAGATGTATGTAAACTTACATGTGACAGACTGATTGGATTTGTAAATGTTCACTTGAAGCTTAATAAAAGTTAATTTAAAAAAAAAAAAAAAAACACTTCTGTAGAAGAAAAGACGATCTGGTGATCTGCTCCCATAAAGATTACAGCCTAGGAAACCCTGTGGGGCAGTTCTGCTCTGTCATATATAGTCACTATGAGTTGGAATTGACTCAAGGGCACAAAACAATAACAACAACATTTCAGAATCAATATTAGGATATCAATTACTTATTCAATACTTCATATATAGTGTTTCTACAAAGGCAAAAAAATTTTTTTTTAATTTTCTAAAAATTATTTGTGTAAGTAAAAATTATTTTTCCCTTCACCATCACTTTTCTATCCATTTAGCATTTTGACAGAAACACTAATTAAGGCTAAATAGTACAGTTTCTGAGATAGATCTGTTTGTTCAATGCATGTTGATGAAATATCTACTATTAACATGAGGTCCATTAGTGCTGAGACTATGAGAACAACCAAAGCATAATTTTGGTTTGAAAACAGCTAGTTTTTTAGGTTTGGGAACAACAGAGAAGAAACTGATGTCAAAACTGTATGACAAATGTTAATCATTTCTGCAAGGTTTTTATTAAACGAGAAATGCATTAAACATGTATTGTGTGCAGGCTTTTCTTGAGATAAAAAAACAAATCAAGTGTAAATCCTTCCTCAGCTAATAATAATCTAGAGATTTGGAAATGACCTTGTAACTATACGTTTATAGTACTGTGCCTCACACGTTTGATATTTTTGGTCATTACCTCTTCTTTGACACACCCTCCTCCCTTGGTTTTTATAACTCCCCTGCCTACTGGTCTTCTCGTTTTCTGGCTCTTCCTCCTCTATAATCCTCAGGGACACTTATTTTTTACTTGCTTCTAAACGGTTGGAATGCCTTCCTTGCCACTCTTTTCTTCTCATTCTATTTGTTCCCTCCATGAGCCCTTTAACATCTATTACTTTAACTCATGTTCAAATAAAATCAAATAAAACATTAACAACTTGAACTGCACATACAGCAAACATGGAAATGAAAGGTTGATGCTCAAAGCGTTCACCTGCACTGTCAAATGGAAGCTGTCCAGGGTTCCTTACCAAAGTGATCTGGCTCTGTACCACCCCTGCTTTGACTGTCAAATCTGCATTCTATACATCCAGTTAAGAATACTCACTCAGGCTACAGGTGTGCTTATCCAACCTCCTAACAAGTAACTACAAAGTAACTCCATGTAAACACTAATGGCTAAATAAATTTAATTTTCCCAAACAGAAATCCCCCTCCCCAACTGTTCCTGCTCCTCTCTTTTCTTTATATTGCAGTGTCTACCAAAGGGTTGGCAGTTCAAATCTGCCAGGTGCTCCTTGGAAACTCTATGGGGCAGTTCTACTCTGTTCTATAGGGTCACTATGAGTCGGAATTGACTCGATGGCACTGTGTTTGTTTTTTTTTTATCTGATCACAGCATGAGGCACAGCCATCCAACTTGCCATTTTAGCCAGAAACCCACAGTCATTCTATACATCTCTTGTTCTCTACAATACAATCTCGTACAGATTCCTTGCTCTTTCTTGCTCCAGCCACTGCTCTAACCAGTTTCTTGCTAACATTGCTGAGATAACTGGATTGCTTCGAAAACAGCATGATTTCACTTCATCTCCTAAAATATTATTAGCTGGGTACCCCTAAAACACAAATCTGATCATGCTGCTCACCTATTTAAAGCATCAAGATCAAACACATGAGCCTAGAAACAGAGCCCTTTGTTTATAGCTTATTTCTACCTTCTATTCTCAGCCACATCCTGAGTAAGTTGTAGCGTCTGAAATTAACAGAGATCCACATCTCTCAGTGCTCTTTCGTTCCATCAAATGTGATGTTTTCCTTTGCAGCTAATCTCTAGTGGCTTTTTGAAGCTCACTTTCTTGGATAATAAACACAGTTTTGCAATTACCAGCTTTGTGTTCTAGAGTACATGTTCATCTCTCTAAGACTTTCTTGTTTAAAATGGGGATAATTACAATATTCCCACAGAGCAGAAGTCAGCAATTTTTCCTTTTATAAAAAGAGCTATAGGCAATATTTTATGCTTTGTGGACCATATAGTCTCTGTCACAACAACTCAGCTCTGCTACTGTAGAATGAAAGCAGTCATAAACAATATGTAATGAATGAGTATAACTATGTGCCAATAAATCCTCATTTATAAAAACAACCAATGGCCAAATTAGACTAAAGGGCCTTCGTTTGCCTACATCTCTCATAAAGTCATACTAAAGCATGTAATATTTTAATAATAATCTGATTCAAAGATGTTAAAGGCAAATCCATATACCAAAACTTTTAAGTGAAAGCCAAACAAAATTAATTCATAAAAATGTACTAATAAAAAGTTTCCAAAAGAGCTATAATTCTAAAACTATTATGTTTAAAAGGATTTCTTTTTGTGTTTCAAAATGTGGAGTAAATTTAGAAGGTGTGCATCAATAAATGAACAAAAATGAAATGTGTCTCTTTTCTCTTTAAAAGGAATATTCTGCCCTACATGTACCTAAGAATCCTTGTAACAAAAATCAGGTATTCTGAATGTGTAAAGAAAAGAAACTTGCTTGGTAACATAAATTGAAGTGTGATCACATTTGTATTTTATGTTGATATTTTGAATTATTGATTGGAATGAGTATTGAAGTACTGGCTTCATATTATACTTTACTATTCTCTTATTCTTTGGGTATATTTTTAGATAGAAGAAGTTTTAGATCAATTGTCCATTCATTATGAGAAAGAAAAATGCATGTAGTTGACCTGGGGCACATGTAGGAGTTAAATTTGAGAGTTCAACTCATGTATTGATTCTAACTACTTAAAACTTGTTAGATTCATCCTGTTTCACAATCCCATACTCTCCTGGTAATTAATCTGCCTGCACACATAGATTAATCATTTTACTAACCTGCAAAATTCAAGGGAACACTGAACATTAAAAATAGCTACTATGTACATTTAGTAAAGAAAAAAGTAATTTAGATATATGAAAGAACTGTGTGTGTGAAAAGTCCATGAGGATTACAAAACACGAGTCAAGAACAGATGAATAAAAACACAGATACATATCCAATGGAATTAAGTGCTAACATTTTTTAAAAATTTTTTATAGATCTGATAATCAATGCCCACAACTAAACCCAAAAGGTATATACCTTCCCTTTTAAGTTCAGAGAATCACCAAATACTGTGGACACCATTTCTCTGTTCATGGTGAGAGGGAGATTTCAGCAGAGTTTTTCTACTTCCAGTTCTATCATTTCAGCAGAACCTGAAGAACACCACCCTTCTTATATAGGAAGGGAAATATCTTTTTTAGAGACAGGTATGTTTGTGAAAATTAGCCAGCTGCCTCCTCATTTTCCCCAGGGATGGAGGAATGGTTTAAGTAACAGGCTTCTTTGCTTCAAACAAGGGATAGAAACCCCAAGAGAACCACTCTTAACAGCTGGGTAGTTGTAAAGAGGGAGACTTGCTGACTTGCCCAAGGATACAAGAAAATATTAGAGGTAGACAGCTTGGTGGCATGGGCAGGCAAAGAGGGACAAAGACCATACTCCTGTGTAATTAGTTTCTGAATTACACGGAAAATAAAATTTACTCAGGCCCCAAAGTGGAAACTCACAGCATAAGGGAGACTGAAAATTCTAGGTTTGCCAGGGACAGAGTCTAAGATGTACATGAATCAGAAGATTGCAGTATGAGGTTAGGAGCTGGAAATCCTTCAAAAGGTATATCTGAATTTTCCGAAGGGCCACCAATGCCTAGAGAAGCTGCTTGGCACTGTATCTTCATCAACCAGGCTTGCTGAGGTAACTACTCATTCACATTAAATCCACAAAGAGTGAGATAAATGTTTGTTAAGCAGAATTCTTTGTTGGAAGACTTTTCATACCTTTTAATACGATAATATACCCTGTGACCATCTGAATGGGCAGAACTTACATACAGCATTCACCAAACTTGCTTTGGTGAACATACTTTGGGCTGCATTGATACTGATATAATTGAAAACCCAAGATTGCATATGAATCAAATAAAAATTATGAAACGAGATGATGCAAAATAGTTGAAAAATAAATTAAAATTTAGAAATCCGGAATAATTTCAACACTACCAATAACTATTCAACCTTATCTGTTCACATGTACATCTCAGTATTTTCCTTTTATACCTATAAAATGATTAGGTGACAGAGATATTCTATGAAGATCTTGTAATGAAATAAAAATGTAATTTTTAAAATATACTAGTAATGCCAGGCTTTTACAATAGTCCATATTGTATCTGAATTACAGAAACCATCAGGTCAAATTATGAATTTGGATACTATAGTTTTTTTACTAAATTATACCGAAGCAAAAATCTGTATTAAATGAATCATCCAGCAAATTTAGTAGGAAAAAAAAAATCATCCGTATTGCTTCTCTGGACTAATAAGCTTCGAAGGTAGGAAGTCAATCTGGAATCCCTAAGATACAGTTAACCATTGAAGATAAAAGGAGTCATTTATGAAGAAGAACATAAATTCCAGGGCTTTGAATATACTGAATCAAAATGGACATTTTAACAAGATCTATAAGAATTACCTGGGGATAGCTAAAGCAAAAGGAAGAAATGATGCAGTAAAAGAACCAAACAGAAGATTTCAAAGGGCAGCTCGAGAAGGCAAAGTATTATTATGATATGTGCAAAGAGCTGGAGATAGAAAACCAAAAGGGAAGAACGCACTCAGCATTTCTCAAGCTGAAAGAACTGAAGAAAAAATTTAAGCTTCAAGTTGCAATAATGAAGGATTCCACAGGGAAAATATTAAACGATGCAGGAAGCATCAAAAGAAGATCAAAGAGATACACAGAGTCATTATACCAAAAATAATTAGTCAACGTTCAGCCATTTCAAGAGGTAGCACATGATCAGGAACTGATGGTACTGAAGAAGTCCAAGCTACACTGAAGGCACTGGCAAAAAACAAAGCTCCAGGAATTGATAGAGTACCAGATGAGATGTTTCAACAAACAGATGCAGCGCTGGAAGTGCTAACTCATCTGTGCCAAGAGATATGGAAGACAGCTACCTGGCCAACAAACTGGAAGAGATCCATATTTACACCCATTCCAAAGGCAATCCAAGTGAATGCAGAAATTATCGAACAATATCATTACTATCACACACGAGTAAAATTTTGCTGAAGATCATGCAAAAGTGGCTGCAGTAGTATATCAACAGGGAACTGCCAGAAATTCAGGCTGATTCAGAATAGGATGTGGAACCAGGACATCATTGCTGATGTCAGATGGATCCTGTCTGAAAGCAGAGAATACCAGAAAGATGTTTACCTGAGTTTTATTAACTATGCAAAGGCGTTTGACTTTGTGGATCATAACAAATTATTGATAACATTGGGAAGAATGGGAATTCCAGAACACTTAATTGTGCTCATGAAGAAGCTGTACATAGATCAAGAGGCAGTTGTTCAAACAGAACAAGAGGATACCGCATCGTTTAAAGTCAGGAAAGGTGTGCGTCAGAGTTGTATCCTTTCACCATACCTATTCAATTTGTATGCTGAGCAAATAATCTGAAAAGCTGGACTATATGAAGAAGAATGGGGCATCAGGACTGAAGGAAGACTTATTAACAACCTGTGTTATACAGATGACATAACCTTGCTTGCTGAAAGTTTAGAGGACTTTGATGAAGATCAAAGACCACAGCCCTCAGTGTGGATTACACCTCAACATAAGAAAACAAAAATCTTACAACTAGACCAATGAGCAACATCATGTTAAAAAAAGAAAAGATTAAAGTCATCAAGGATTTCTTTTCTTTTTTACTTGGATCCAAAATCAACACCCATGGGAGTAGCAGTCAAGAAATCAAAAGATGCATTGCATTGGGCAAATCTCCAGCAAAAGATTTCTTTAAAATGTTGAAAAGCAAATATGTCACTTTAAGGACTGAGGTGCTCCTGACCCAAACCATGGTGTTTTCAATCACCTTGTATGCATTAGAAAGCTGGACAACAAATAAGGAAGATGGAAGAAGAATTGAAGCCTTCGAGTTGTGGTGTTGGAGAAGAATATTGCATATACCAAAAAAAATGAACAAATCTGTCTTGGAAGAGGTACAGCCAGAATGCTTATTAGAAGAGAGGATGACAAGACTTGGTTTCACATAACCTTGAACATGTTATCAGTAGGAACCAGTCCTTGAAGAAGCACATCACGCTTGGTAAAGTGGCAGGTCAACAAGAAAGAAAAAGACCCTCAAGGAGATGGATTTACACAGTGCCTGTAACAATGGGCTCAAACATAGAAGGGACTGTGAGGATGGCGTAGGACTGGGCAGTGTTTCGTTCTGTTGTACGTCAGGTCGCTGTGAGTTGGAATAGACTCAGTGGCACCTAACAACAACAAGCTAAACTTTCCTCATAGGAATAAACTGAATTCTGCATTGTTGCTTTCACATGCACTATTATTATTATGTCAATTGGTTAGACTTTCTCATCCTCATGCCCCAAGTTTTCCTGATAAATTTGTCAAAAATAACACATATATTTAATATTTATGGTTATATGGTTAAGTTGTCATTAACCTTGTTTTGTAACTCTCCATTAGCAAAATTAAAATTTTTCAATACTATGACTCTGTTCTGACAATTCATATTAGAAATTTATTACTGCGTAACAAATTACCCCAAAATGTATGGAAAAAAAAAATATCTCACACAGTGTCTGAGGTTCAGGAATCCTGGACAAACTTAGCTGGAGGCACCGGCTCATGGTCAGTCACTAAACTAGAATCAAACTGTTGTCCAGGGCTGAAGTTATTATACACCTCAATGGGAATTGAAAACTTTGCTCCCAAGCTAACTGATAGGATTGCTAAAATGTCTCAGTTCCTCTTTGACTGTTGATTGAAGGCGTTTAGTCCTTGATATGTAGACCTTTTCATAGTGGCTTCTCCCAGAATGAGTGATTAAGAAATTAAGAGAGAAAGTTTTTTGTAACCAAATCAGAGAAGTAATTTATTTTCACTTTTGCTGTATTCAATTGTTTACCTAGATCAACCATAGTACAATAATGGAGAGTGCTAGAGAAGTGTGTGATTAGCTCAAGAGCTATTGAGGGGGCTTTTTACCACAGCCCCCTCTGTCTGGTCCTCAATGATTTATGTCCCACCCACATACAGGATATACTCACCACCTCCTCTCAGCCCCAAAAGTCTTATTGCAGCGTTAGCTCAAAATCTAGTGTCTTATCATCTAAATCAGATCCAGGTGTAGATTCAAGTTCATCATAGTTCTTTAAGTGCAGTTACTTGCAACCTGTGAAATTTAAGAGATAAAATAACTCTTTTCCCTGTGTTCAATATACAGTGACAGGGAAGCATTGTATAATTGCTATTGGCATCCCTGTTCAAAAGGAGAAAAATGGGAAGCACAAAGTAGATACTGGCCCATAAAAATTCCAGAATCAAGCCAGGTAAATGTTAGAAGTACTGTGATTATCTCTCAAAGCCTGGGAATAATTTTCAGTGGCTCTCAGCACTATGCTCTGGGTTTTTGGATCCACGCTCTGAGTCATTTATTCTTTATTTCCTGAAAAATTGCATATATTAGTAGCTAGGTGGTTTTCAATTGCTGCTCTTTGTCCGTAAAATTTGGGGGCATTATATGTATATTTATTTTTATTATTCATTTAAAAATCTTGGTGGGTCTACTGTGAATCTTATTAGGATCCACTCCAAGAGGCAATGGCCTTATCCACAAATATCTTTGAAATAAACATTTATCTATGATGGGATTCTGTTTAAGAAGATTGAGAAAGGTCTAAATTTGAAACCGAGGGTGTGGCTGTAAAATCATTTTATATATCTCAGAAGAACTAATGGCTTTAAATTATGGTGTTGGTGAAGAAGATTGAATATACCATGGACTGCCAGAAGAACAAACAAATCTGTCTTGGAAGAAGTACAGCCAGAATGCTCATTAGAAGCAAGGATGGCAAGACTTCATCTCACATACTTTGGACATGTTATCAGGAGGGACCAGTCCTTGGAGAAGGACATCATTCTTGGTAGAGTAGAGGGTCAGGACAAAAGAGGAAGATCCTCAATGAGATGGATTGACACAGTGGCTGCAGAAATGGACTCGAGCATAACGATTGTGAGAATGGCACAGGAACATGCAGTATTTCATTTTGTTGTACATAGAGGTTGCTATGAGTAAGAACCAACTTGAAGGCAACTAACAACAGCAACAACATATCTCAGAAAGATCTAATAATGTTTTATCCTAGAATACCAAACCACTGCCATGAAGTTGATTCCTACTCATAACAACTCTATAGGACAGAGTAGAACTGCCCCATAGGGTTTTCGAGGAGCCACTGGTAGATTTAAACTGCGGACCTCTTAACCACTGCACCACAAGGGCCCCAATCCCAGAGTACTATATTATAAAAAGAAAAAGAAAATACACATTAAAGAGATTAAGAGTGTGCCTCACAGTTCCTCTTAATCCAAAATGGGTCTTCACGGAACATTGTAATTTTTGCCCCCAGTCCTCCTTGCTTAGTCATTACACATATACAGTACTTTAGTGTAGTAGGTAGCTGGAAGTCTCTCAGTTCTCTTATGCTTACCTGTGCCTTCTTTCTTTTACTGTATGTATTCCTTTCTATTGTTAAATCTTTCTATTTGGATGCTCAAGGGGATTTTGTCAGTACCGTGAAAATCACTGGATTTAAATATTATTTTTGAAGAATGAATACGGGATGCTTATAGTGTTGTCAGTTCAGAAAATATGTATGTCACAAATCCATGTTCCTACATTCATATAAAGGTAAATATAAACACACACACACAGAGGTATCAGTTTTTCTAAGTCTTCTGATATGTCACAATTGTGCAACTTTTCTTTCCTATCCCAATGGGACCGTCCACGATGAGACAGAATAAATTTATGGCACACTCTGGTTTTGGCCAGTTTGTTGTGCCATCTTCCAGCAGTTATTCAAAAGAGTTTTTCTAAATAGGTGAGAACTCACAGTGCAAATTTCATGAGAATCAAAATTTAAAATATGTTCACTTTGAAGAAATTTTCACACAAGGTCAGTGTAGAGGTAAATATTTTTAAGTCTTGGTGTAAAATTGGTTATTATAATAACAGAATTATGTAAACATTATATTAGTACTCTTCATTTTTGAGTCTCATTATGCACAAATTAAATTTCACCTACTCAACTGAAAATTTTAATAACTACTATAGATACCACCTTTACTGTCATGCTAAAATGTATCCTGTTCTTCTGGGAAATTATTTAAAGTATAAGTTTTCACTGAAATATTGCCAACTATAAATATCAGGTTTTTTTGTACTTAAAGTTATAACAATTATCATCAACTTTTGTGTATTTTCAGAAATGGATTCATAGTTTTGTACCCTTTGATTGTCATTCAAAATTGTAGTATTTTTCAAATTCCCACCACCATCTGTATACTGCTTTGAACAAAGCACAATGATGCTTTAAAAAAATCCATTGCATTTCTAATTCTGAAGTCCCATAACATGAATTTCTTAATTTTCTTTTAGCAGTTTGGCATCATAGCAGTTTGGCATCACTTGGCACCACAGAATGCAGAAATTATCAAACAATATCATTAATATCACATGCAAGAAAAATTTTGCTGAAGATAATTAAAAACTGTTGCAGCACTATATAAGTGGGGAACTTTCAGAAATTCAAGCTGGATTCAGAGGAGGATGTGGAATGAAGGATATCATTTTGATGTCACATGAAACATGGCTGAAAGTAGAGAATACCAGAAAAATGTTTACCTGTGTTTTATTGGCTATGCAAAGGCATTCAACTGTGTAGATCGTAATAAAGTATGAATCACCTTTTTCAAATAATGGAAATTTCAGAACACTTAAAGCATGCATGCAGAACCTGTACATAGACCAAGAGGCAGTCTTCCAAAAAGAGCAAGGATATACGATGTGATTCAGGATTTGGAAAGATGTACATCAGGGTCATATCCTTTCACTATACTTATTCAATCTGTATGCTGAGCGAATAACCTGGACTATATGAAGAAGAACACGACATCAGAAATGACTCATTAACAGCCTACCACATGCAGATGACACAGCCTGGCTTGCTGGAAGTAAAGAGTACTTGAAGAACTTACTGATAAAAATCAAAGACCACAGCCTTCACTATGGATTACACCTTAAAATAAAGGCGGGGGGGGGACTCTCAAAACTGGATAAATAAACAACATCATGATAAATGGAGAAAATGTTGCAGTTGTCAAGAATTTCATTTTACTTGGATCCTCAATCAATGCCCATGGAAGCAGCGGTCAAGAAATCAAACTACCAGTGTATTCCATTGGGCAAATCTGCTGCAAAAGATCTCTTTAAAGCGTTCAAGAGTAAAGATGTCATTTTAAGGACTAAGGTGTCTGAACCAAGCCATGGTTTTTTTCAATCACCTCATATACATGTGAAAACTGGACAATGAATAAAGAAGACCAAAGAATTGATGCATTTGAATTATGATGTTAACGAAGAATATTGAACATGGACTGCCAGAAGAACAAACAAATCTGCCTCGGAAGACGTACAGCGAGAATGCTCCTTAGAAGCAAGGATGGCAAGACTTCACCATAAGTACTTTGTACAGGTACTCCAGTCCCTGGAGAAGAACATCAGGTTCAATGAAAAAGAGGAAGAACCTCAACAAGATGGAGTGACACAGTGCCTGCAACAATGTGTTGAAAAATAGCAACACTTGTGAGGATGGTGCAAAAGCAGATGGTGTTTCCTTCTATTGTACATGAGGTCACTGTGAGTCAGAAGTGACTCAGTGGCACCTAACAACAATGGCTTTTTGTAAGTTTTGCTTTTACAACAATTAGTGCAACAAAGTATCTGCATGAAGGCATTTTAAATTTATTTTCCAATTAGAATTACCCTGACTGGCAGAAGAACAAGAGAAATGACAGATTGGAGTTTTAACATGATTTCCTATTCATCTTGGCTGCCAAGGCTACACTTGTAATTAAAGGATAATCCCACAGCAAGACCAGTCACATAAGCAAGTAAACATAACACAAGCCTATATTTATGGGGTACCTGTCTAGTTCTTGATTCAGAGAAAGATTTTCATGAAGGCTATGCAAATAATTACCATGATAATACACTGCTCTTTAAGAAGCCCCTTTTATGCTGAATCTGAACATATTAATTTGTTTAGAGAAACCATTTTGAAAAAAAAAAAAATAGTAACACTCCCTAAATCATAATAACAGTAAAAAATAAATAAATAAAATAAAACCAACTTTACAAAAAGCTAGAGTTTTTAGTTGTTCCTTTTCCTGAATTGGCAAGGAAGGCTGTTAAATAAATTATTTAGAGAAGAGTCTCATAGTTCACATGTGAGATTTTAAATCAAGTAAAATTATGACACATATTTTACCTTGTCTTTCACTCATGATGACAAGTTTTTTTTGTTTCTGCACTCATTTTACTTATATTACACAGGTTTAATATCACACTCAGAGTTTATTTTGTTTTCCCTCAGTCTACTTACCATTAAGAAAAAAAAAAAAGAAATTGTTTCGGACTCATAGTGACTCTATGAGTCGAATTGTTTCGGACTCATAGTGACCCTATAGGACAGAATAGGACTGCCCCAAAGGGTTTCCAAGGAGCAGCTTGAGGATTTGAATTGCTTACCTTCTGGTTAGCAGCCCAACTCTTACCCACTGAGCCATCAGGGCTCCAAATCTAACTACAGTGTATGCATTTCCAAAAGAGGACTAGGAATCAGAGCGTGACTGAGGTATTTGAGGTGGTGGTCATTAAGAACATGGGCTTTGGAATCAGACAAACCTATACTTCACTCACTTACCATCTGACATGGTATCTGACTTAGCCTATGACGTAAATAATTACAGAACAAGAAAAAAATATATGAGAGATCATTTTCAGGCATTGAACAATGTAGGGGTGTGATCTTTCACATAAGAAAAACCAATGAGGCAGACTACAGACTCATCCCAGTATTCTAGTTGCGGGCAGTTTGCAAACCACAACATTAAGAGATGAAGCCCAAACAAAAACCAATTTTCTCACTGAATGGAAGAAACAGAGATCAGAAATTGGCTTGTTGATGTGATTAAAGTTTAGGCGGGGTCCATAAATAACGAACTTCGGGACAGGGTAGAGATGTGCAGAGGGGTTCTCCTGAGTTTTTTTTTTTTTTTTTCCCTGAATGTTAAGCTATGCAAGCATGAGTGAAGAGTTTACGTGACCTGAGAGAAAAAGAACTCTTGGAGTGCTGTGATTTTTTTTTTTCCCCCAAAAGTTATGTAAACCGATCAGTGCTGAAGGATAGTGTAGTTCCAATAATCCAAACTGGAGAGAACTTGCTGAATATCTTGAGTATTGAGATGAGATCCAGAAAAATTAAGCTTTAACCTATCCACAATGTAACAGTTACACAAGACCTGAACTAACAAAGTCTAAAGCCATGCCTCAAAAATAGTCAAGCTCCTCAGTCAGTAAATCACCTGTCTGCCAGAACAACGTTCCACACTCTTTAAAGAAAGAAATTGGGAGAAGACTTTTAATAAAACCACATCCACAAGACCCAGAATAGCAAAAAAAAAAGAACACTGAATATGAAAAATTAGGAAAATGTGAAACAACCTGGAGAAAAATCAGCCAATACAAAAAAAAAAAAAAACACTCAAGGATAAACTAGTTGTTGGAATTATAAAACAAGGACTCCAAAAACAGCAATTATAAACGTGGTCCAGAATTTGAAGGATATGATTGACACAATGAGTGAAAATATGGTGATAAAAAAAAAAGGAAATAATGAAAATAAATAAAATGTTTAATATTGGAAATAAAAAAAAGTCACAGAGAGTCTTAATAGGAGATTGGGTATTGAAGAATTAAAGATCAACAGAACTTGAAAACACGTTAAGTAGAAACTATCTAAGCTGGAAGAGACACAAACATGGAGGGCTGATGGCACAGGGGTTAAAAGCTCAGCTGCTAACCAAAAGATCTACAGTTCAAATCCACCAGCCACTCCTCAGAAACCCTATGGGGCAATTCTGCTCTGTCCTATGTCCTACAGGGTCACTATGAGTCAGAATGGACTTGATGGTTACAGGTTTGTTTGTTTTTGGGTAAGTTGAAACACAGATGAAAGACTGAAAAATTAAATAAATGGAATCATTAGTGTTCTGTTGAAACATATCAAACAAAATAACATAATAATATAGCAAAATTGGGGATTGAGAATGGAGCAGGAAAATTAAAAAAAAAAAAAAAACCATGTGGAAAATGCGGCCGAAATTTTGCAATTGGTTGAAAATATCAAGCAACAGAACCAAAAAGCTGAAAAAACCCTAAGTAGTGTAAATAAAAAGCAACCATGTCTTAGGATAAATGTGAAATAAATTTTGTGAAGTTGAAATGTTGCTAGAAAAAAAAAAAAAGATGTACATGAAGAAATGAAGGTGACAAAAAATGGTAAATATGTGCACAAATATAAAATGTTTAAAGCAAAATTAATGCCTGAATATATGAAACAAAAATGTGTAAGTAAAAATCCAATTCAGGCAATAAAAGGGATTAGTGAAAAACAGCCCTTTTTTTTTTAAGCAGGAAATTAGTAAAACAAAAGAAAGAAGCATTGATACAAATAAGAAAGAAAGATCTAGATGATAGACTAACTCCAAATATTTCAAATATTAATTTAATGGGGATGGACTAAATGCCTCAATTAAAACCCAGTGATTGTCAAACTAGAAGAGAAGCAAGTCACAACTATGTTGTTGTTGTTAGGTGTCATCGAGTCATCTCCGACTCACAGCGACTGTATGTACAACAGAAGGAAACAGCCCAGTCCTGTGCCACCCTCACAATCGTTGTTATGCTTGAGCTCATTGTTGCAGCCATCGTGTCAGTCCATCTCACTGAGGGTCTTCCTTTCTTTCGCTGACTCCCTGCTTTAGCAAACATGATGTCCTTCTCTAGGACTGGTCCTTCCTGGTAACATCTGCGAAGTACATGAGATAAAGTCTCACCATCCTTGCTTCTAAGGAGCATTCTGGTTATGCTTCTTCCAAGACAGATTTTTTTCATTCTTCTGCAGTCCATGGTATAGTCAATATTCTACACCCACACCGTAATTCAAAGGTGTCAATTCTTCTTCATTCCGTCTTCCTTATTCGTTGTCAGCTTTCACATGCATATGGGAAGATTGAAAACACCAAAGTTTGGGTCAGGCACAGCTTAGTCCTTAAAGTGACATCTTTGCTTTTTAACACTTTAAAGAGGTCTTTTGTAGCAGATTTTCCCAATGCAACATGTTCATTTGATTTCTTGACTGCTGCTTCTGTGGGCATTGATCACGGATCCAAGTAAAATGAAATGTTTGACAACTCCAATCTTTTCTCTGTTTATCATTATCACAACTATAATGTTCAACAAGTATATGAAAAATTGTTCAGCATCATTAGTTATTAGGGAAATCCTAAATCAAACCTGGAAGAGATACTACTATACTCAATAAACTTGCTAAAATTAAAAATATTGAGCACATCCATTATCAGCAAGGATGTGGAACACCAGGAACTGTCCTACATTGCTGACAGCTGTGTTGAATGGTGTAACCGCTGTTGAGAACTATGTGGCATTTTCTTATAAAGTTAGACATACACCCACTCTATGACTCGGTAATTCCATTCACAGATGCAGACAAGAGAAATGAAAACTTTTATCCATAGACAAATTTCTATAAGAATATTCATAACAGTTTCAATTGCAATAGCTAAAAACTAGAGACAGTCCAAAAGTCCATAAACAAGAGTCCTTAAAAAAAATGTGGCATATTCATATGAACTATTGATAAATGCAACATATATAAAATAATATATATTAATTTATATATAAAAACATTATACTGAGGGGAAAACAGTGAGATAAACTATATGATTTCATGTATATAAATTTCTGAAATAGGCAAAACTAATCCATGGTGTTAGAAATTCGGAATGGAGTGCGGGAAACTGCTAAGAAGGGGCATGAGGTAACTTTCTGAGGCCACTGAAGAAAATGTTTTTATCTTGATAGCAGTGTGGCATACACAGGTACTTTTGCCAAAACTCACAGAATTTACATTTAGGTATGTGTACTTAAAGGAAATAAATCAGAACTCAATAAAAAAGAAAAAAAGAGGGCATATTAAAATGCTTAGCAGAGGGCATGGCACATATTGAATATCTAATACAAATTTGTGTTGTGTTGAGAGAGAAAGATCCCTGTGATGGAAATAATGTCTTGGTTTGATAAATCAATATTAAATCAGAATGAATGTAAACTCAGTATCAAAGAAAAATGTATATGTGGTAATAAGTATGACATATATCCTCAAGTCCATATATTTCCTTTTCTAGTTCAATATGCTTCCTGCTAGGCTATGACAGCTATCTCTTGTCGCAGTAAGCAGCTAATGGGTTTGCGGGTCCATCCTGAGCAGATTAACAAAATAGTACAAAATTGATTTATTTCAGCAACTTCTAAAAAATCTGTTGCTACGTATAGTTTAAGTCTCAAGCTGTTTTCTAAACTTCAACATTTCTGCAAAGATCGCTTCTTAGATCACTTGTCAGCTCACTCCTTAGATCGCCTCTTAGCTCACAAAAGGTTTTATATTGGTGAGAACAGAATCAAAAGACAGGGTCAGAGTTCAGAAAATGTAGGTTCTACTTCCGACATCATAGACAAATATCAGCAAAGTGTGAAGTTCTAGAGGAACAGAGAAAACTGTGTGTAGGCAAAAGGAATAACTTCTGACTCATCTGTTGGAAGCTCAAGCGCAGAGAGGAGACAATTTTGCGAAGAAATTAGGTGGGTCAAGGCAACTGTGGACAGATTTTCCGGTGTACTGTTTTACTTATTTGCATTCTTCTGGAGACCTGTACTTCCCCTGCCTTGTCTTTAGTTCCAGGGATATTTACCTAGCTTTCACAGAGACTCCCCAAGCACTGTTGCTTGAAAAGCATGTTAAAAATGCAAGTTATTGTAAAATAAGATTCAGATTCAAAGATTGGCCAATCAGGAAGCACCAAAATGAAAGTTCAAAGTCACTCTGAGTAGGGAGCATGTGTGTATGAGTTTTATACTCGGCTCTGCAGAACTTTATAAAGAGTTGGGAAAAGTGCTGTTGAGTCAGTTCCTACTCATAGGAACACTATGTACAACAGAACGAAAACTGCCCAGTCCTGTGCCATTCTCACAATCTTTGCTATGTTTTAGCCCATTGTTGCAGCCACTGTGTCAATCGATCTCCTTAATGGTCTTCCTCTTTTTCACTGACCCTCTGCTTAACTAAGCATGTTGCCCTTCTCCAGGGAATAGTCCCTCCTAACAACATGTCCAAAGTTCATGAGATGAAGTTTCACCATCCACCTTTCTAAGGAGTATTCTGGCTGTATTTCTTCCAAGACATATTTGTTCATTCTTCTGGCAGTCCATGGTATATTCAATATTCTTTACCAGTACCATAATTCAAAGGCATCAATTATTCTTTGGTCTTCCTTATTCACTGTCTAGCTTTCACATACATATGAGGTGATTGAAAATACCAAGGCTTGGGTGAGGTGCACCTTAGTCCTCAATGTGACATCTTTGCTTTTTAACACTTCAAAGAGGTCTTTTGCCAAAGATTTTCCCAATGCATTATGTCATTTGTTTTCTTGACTGCTGCTTACATGGGCGTTGATCGTGGATACAAGTAAAATGAAATCCTTGACAACTTCAATATTTTCTCCATTTATCATGATGTTGCTTTTTGGTCCAATTGTGAGGATTTGTGTTTTAAGCTAAGGTGTAATCCATACTGAAGGCTGTAGTCTTTGATCTTCATCAGTAAGTGTTTCCAGTTCTCTTCACTTTCAGCGAGCAAGGTTGTGTCATATACATACCAGTTTGTTAGTGAGTCTTCCTCCAACCCTGATGCCTCATTCTTCTTCACATGGGAAGAGCACAGGGGTGTGTTTCATTGGTTGCCAATCAACATGCTCTCAAGAATTTCTATTGGTTGCGGTACTCAATGGTAGCCACTGTTTCCTGGGTCCCAGAGTTGATTCCTTCTGTTTCCTGCAAAGTTCTCGGTGAACCACCTCAGAATATTGCAGAACAAGTTATCTTGGTCAAAAGTGTGGTCATGGATCACATACTGTAAAAAGCAGAAGCAGGGGCCTACGACAGAATGGAGTCTGATTCAGACCTCTGTCGGCCATTTTAGTTATGTCAAGATCTTCAGTATTATAGTGCTCTTTCACACTTAACCTTGAAGTCCACATGGAAGAGGGTTACTTATTGGGTTGGGGGCAATCAGCCAGAGCTGAGGCACATAATGCTTGGGGAGTCAAAATCTGTACTAGAATAAACAACTTCTAAATGGCAGTCTTTTTCATCAGTACTGTAATACATCTTCTCTCTCCAGATGCTGACAGGCCCTATTTCAGAAATTAAGTAAACAGATGTGACTGACAGCTAATGAGTCTGCTTCCAAAAGCAACATACATATGCAATCCTTATTTCTTTACAAGCACAGCTTTCTGGTCATAGAAATCCTAGTGACCCATATTGCAAGATGCATCAGAAATTCTTCCTTCTTAAATAATACTGCATTATCCAGCCAGACAGCTGGAGAAGGACTACTTCGTTAGCAAGTCAATGTACTTCCAGTCTTCCTACTGATGCTATGATTTTTCTCTCCATGTACATTGTTCTCTAATTGGAGCTGAAGTTTGCTGTTTAAATGTTCTGAAGTGAAATATTACCAGTTAAGTCAATAGATACTCTTTCAAAATGTATAAATTTGCAAATGTATGCATCTTTATCGATCTTTTCCATCTTCAAGATTCCAATTTGCAAATCAAGCATACCAGAGAGCAAAAGTTCTAAAGGGTTTCATTATTCCATCCGCTTTGAAGAAATAGGAAGAGACAACGTTTCAGATAATGGACCTTCAGTTGTTTAGAGACATACAGGCTGGGTTTTATCGCCATGGATTGCTCTTGACATCTAATAATTTTTAGGTGGAAATAACTTTATTTTCTTTGATTTTCATACTTCTAGGGATTCTGAAAAGTATAACTTATTCAATTATATCAGATAATCTCTATTATTAGGATAAAAAAAATTAGGATAGTTTATAATTATCAGAATTTTTTTTTTTTTTTTAAACTTTTGTGCCCTGTCTTAGGATTTCTTATGTTTTCTCATACCTTGAGGATTTATAGGTAAATTGACTTGTTGTTTTCGGAGTTTGTGAGTGCTGTAATTGTTTCAGGGCATCATCTGAACAAACGGGATTCCTCTGATTGGGATTTAACTCTTTTGTATTACTCTCCTGAGTACTCATCCACAATATTGCAACTCCTATATGTATATATGCACTTTCTTTTTCTTTCTTTTTATACATATATATATACACATATATGTATATATATACACATATACGGAAACCCTGGTGCCATAGTGGTTCATCACTATGGCTGCAAGCCAAAAGGTTGGCAGTTCCATTCCACCAGGCACTACCTGGAAACCATATGGGGCAGTTCTACTCTGTCCTATAGGGTTGCTATGAGTTGGAATGGACTCTACAGTAGTGGATTTATATATTTATATATATATAAAGGATCCCTGCTGGCACATTGGTTAAGGTGCTGAGCTGCTAACTGAAAGGTCAGCTGTTTGAACCCAGCAGCAGCTCCTCAGAAGAAAAGACCTGGCAATCTGCTCCCATGAAGATTACAGCATAGGAAACCCTATGGGGTTGTACGGTCTCTATGATTCAGAATCAACTGAACAGCACACAACAACAGCATATATATATGAAAATAGCCTGCTTCCATCTTATGAGGTTGTTACATTAAATTGTTGGAATTTGTATCTCATTGGCTTATTTTACTTGAGACTTGATCATAGGAATGGGGAAAGTCATTTAATTATTGGCCTTAGTATTAAAGGAAACAAGTTTGTTATAAAAACCCATTGCCGTGGAGTCTGCATGGGACCATTGAGATAGTTTTATTCAGGCCCCTGCAATACAGAGAACTTTCATTAATGAGGGACATCTCAGATAAAGGGAAGGGGCCGTGAGGCTTTATAAAGACAACAAAATAAAACACTGTAGTTGAGCTGACTGCAATTTATGATGACCCCACATGTTACAGAGTAGAACTGCTCCATTGGGATTTCTTGGCTGTAATCTTTACGGAAGCGATAGACGGTCTTTCTTCTATAGGACTGTTGTATGGGTTCGAACCATGCACCTTTAGTTAGTAGATGAGTGCAAACAGTTTGCACCACCAAAAGACCTTTATAAAAGCAGATAAATAAGGGAGTTATCGGCAGCTTTTATGGTAGTGACGAGGAAGGATAAAAGTGGGTCCTGTCTCAGAATACGCAAGGGCAATGTGGACCTTTGTAGTTAGCCATTTCTTGGAACACAAAAGGTGGGTGGGAGGGGGTGTTTGATGGCTTTTAACTGTCTCTGCTTTTCTGGAGCACACAGTTCAGATAAGGTTCAGCATTGTCGATCAATATCAAGGCAATTCCTCTCAAGGTAATGCTGAAGACTGCGAAGTATTCTCCTGCTTATAATGTGTCTGAAGCCTAAAATTATTCAATATCTGAATTGTTAGGGGGGATATTTCAAATATAAAAAAGTATAACTTTTTCTCCTCTCATCTGGTATAAAAATGCCTAGTCTTTTGTTTTCTAATAAAAATATTAAGAAATAGCAAGCATGTTTTGTTTCTCGGAGTAGAGAATTAGACACTTCCTTTCTTACAACCAATATAAATTATTTTAAAATAATGGAATGTCTCAGATGTTATGGTAGCATGATTTGGTAATGCCAATGTTAGATTATTAGGCTTGATTTTTGCCAGTTGGCAGAAGGACTCTCACATATAAACTAGCCACGGTTTTTGTCATCGAAGGCAGGATTTTCAATGAATCTCCAGATATAAGAGTCCACCCTAATTATAAATGCTTCTCTTTCACCTGTTTATTGTGAAAACTTTTTACTCTTTATAATTCATATTTATGGAGTCTTTCACAAGCACCAAATTCGGGTGAGCATAAAGGCTCTTTATTTCCCACATCATATTTGATATTTGTTCTCCTGAGGTTGTCTCTCTTTTCACGTCTGTCAGCTGGTCTAAATGTTCATTTATGTTTTTTTATTGCTATTGCTTTTGAATGTCTGACAATCCCTGGATTACTGCTCATTTTTAGGAAAAAAGAACTAGCCAATTGATTTACATTGCTGGAATGAATTTCCTCTTTTGTCAGCTTTTCCCAGGAATGAAATAATTGACCACACATTCGTATTGTATAGGGACCCGCTGCCATCGAGTCAATTCCGACTCATCGTGACCCTATAGGACAGGTTAGAACTGCCCCATAGAGTTTCCAAGGAGCTCCTGGCAGACTTGAACTGCTGACCTCTTGGTTAGCAGCCGTAGCACTTAACCACTACACCACCAGGATTTCCTGTTGTACAGGGAGTGGTGAACAATTGATATGCTTACTTTTACAAAAAGAAACTGACAGACAAGCTGTTACCCAACCTATGCTGAAAAGTGAAGAGTTTATGCTAGGGATGACTCAATCCTAAAGCCAACCCCTAGCCTCTCTTTGACAGGCCACAATTTTAAAGCTTTTTTTCTCCCACTTTCGGGCAAACTCTACTGCCGCTTCTGCTGTTGTTGCTGTTAGGTGCCATCGAGTTGATTCTGATTCATAGAAACCCTATGGAAAACGGAACAAATGCTGCCTGGTCCTGTGTCATCCTCACAATCCTTGCTATGTTTGAGCCCATTGTTGCAACCACTGTGTCAATCTATCTCATTGAGGGTCTTCTTTTTTGATGACCTTCTACTTTACCAAACATAATGGCCTAGTTCTTCCTAATAACATGTCAAAAGTATGTCAGACAAAGTCTTGCCATCCTTGCTTCTAAAGAACATTCTGGCTGTACTTCTTCCAAGACAGATTTGTTCATTCTTCTGGAAGTTCACAATATATTCAATATTCTTCACCAACCCCATAATTCAAAAGCATCAGTTCTTTTTCAGTCTTCCTTATTCATTGCCCAGCTTTCACATGCATATGAGGCGATTGAAAACACCCTGGCTTGAGTCAGGAGCACCTTAGTCTTTAAAGTAACATCTTCCCTTTTTTATACTTTAAAGAGATCTTTTGCCGTCTATTTGCCCAATGCAATGGATCTTTTGATTTCTTGACTGCTGTTTCCATGGGTGTTGATTGTGGATCCAAGTAAAATGAAATCCTTGACAACTTCAATTATTTCTCCATTTATTATGATGTTGCTTATTGGTCCAGTTGTGAGGACTTTTGTGTGAGATATGGAGGTCTCATACGGTACTTCAGTTAATCACATTCTCTCTTTCCAGGTCCATTTGTGTTTTAACAATTAATTTGGTAACTAATGTTTTCTTTTACCACTCATCTGTCAGTTTGTCATATTGTGGTTGCTGGCATGTTTCTATGATACTGGAAGCTATGCCACCAGTATTTCAAATACCAGTAGAGTCACCCATGATGGATTGGTTTTAGCCAAGCTTCCAGACTAAGAAAGACTAGGAAGAAAGAATAACCTGGTGATCTACTTCCAAAAATTGGCCAATGGAAAACTTACAGAGCACAACAGTACATTATCCAACTTGCTTGCTTTGGGACATCATCAGGAGGGATCAGTCACTAGAGGAGGACATCATATTTTGTAAAGCAGAGAGCCAGTGAGGGTGTGGGAAACACTGTGTGAGAGGGATTGGTACAATAGCCACAACAATGAACTCAGGCATGCTGGCAATTGTGAGGATGATGCAGGACAAGGCAAGGTCTTGTTCTGTTGTATGTAAGACTTCCCTGAGCCAGAGTCAACTCTAGGGCAACCAATAACAATGTTTGACATTTCATTAATTGAATATGTGTATGTTGAATTACCTGTGTATATCTTTATTAACAAATATTGTGCTAGTTTTGAAAACATACCAATGAAGGAATTGTATATAACCCCAGGCCTCAGAGTGCTCATGTCTAGTGCAGTTTCAGAAAAACATACAGGTTTCTGCAATAAAATGTCATGAGTTCTTCAGCTGATGAAGTAAATGATGGTATGGAAGCAACTGGAATTGCTTCTGGTACCAATTTTAGGGACAGAGTCATAGAAAGCTGAGACAGGATAGTCAAGAGTTCTCATGGCAAAGGGAATAGGTTAGGAAATGGTGAGTAGTATTTAACAAAAGCTTTTCACTGGCTAATTCTTTTCAGAAGTAGACTGTCGGGTCCTTCTTCCTTGAAGACTAAGGTGCGCCTGGTCCAAGCCATAGTATTTTCAATAGCATGATATGCATGTGAAAGCTGAACAATGAATAAGGAAGACAGAAGAAGAATTGAATTGTGGTGTTAGCAAAGAACAGTGAATATACCACGGACTGTCCAAAAAACAAACAAATCTGTCTTGGAAGAAGTACAACCAGAATGCTCCATAGAAGAAAGGACAATGAGACTTGTTGTTGTTAGATGCCGTCGAGTCGGTTCTGACTCATAGCTACCCTATGCACAACAGAACGAAACACTGCCCGGTTCTGAACCATCCTTACAATCATTGTTATACTTGAGCTCATTGTTGCAGCCACGGTGTCAATCCACCTCGTTGAGGGTCTTCCTCTTTTCTGCTGACCTGTACTCTGCCGAGCATGATGTCCTTCTCTGGGAACTGATCCCTCCTGACAACAAATCCAAAGTATGTAAGACGCAGTCTCACCATCCTTGCCTCTAATGAACATTCCAGTTGTACTTCTTCTAACACAGATTTGTTCATTCTTTTGGAAGTCCGTGGTATTTTCAGTATATTTTGCCAACACCACAATTCAAAGGCGTCAACTCTTCTTCGGTCTTCCTTATTCATTGTCCAGCTTTCACATGCATATGATGCGATTGAAAATACCATGGCTTGGGTCAGGCACACCTTAGTCTTTAAGGCGGCATCTTTGCTCTTCAACACTTTAAAGAGGTCCTTTGCAGCAGATTTACCCAATGCAATGCTTCTTTCTTTTTTTTTTTTTTTTGACTGCTGCTTCCATGGCTGTTGATTGTCGATGCAATTAAAATGAAATCCTTGACAACTTTAATCTTTTCTCCATTTATCATGATGTTGCTCATTGGTCCAGTTGTGAGGATTTTTGTTTTCTTTATGTTGAGGTGCAGTCCAAACTGAAGGCTGTGGTCTTTGATCTTCATTAGTAAGTGCTTCAAATCCCCTTCACTTTCAGCAAGCAAGGTTATGTCATCTGCATAACACAGGTTTTTAAATGAGTCTTCCTTCAATCCTGATGCCCCATTCTTCTTCATATAGTCCAGCTTCTTGGATTATTTCCTCAGCATACAGACTGAATAGGTATGGTGAAAGAATAAAACCCTGATGCACACCTTTCCTGACTTTAAACCAATCAGTATCCCCTTGTTCTGGCTGAACAACTGCCTCTTGATCTATGTAAAGGTTCCTCATGAGCACAAGTAAGTGTTCTGAAATTCCCATTCTTCGCAGTGTTATCCATAGTTTGTTATGATCCACGCAGCCGAATGCCTTTGCCTAGTCAATAAAACACAGGTAAACATCTTTCTGATATTCTCTGCTTTCAGCCAGCATCCATCTGACATCAGCAATGATATCCCTGGTTCCACGTCCTCTTCTGAAACCAGCCTGAATTTCTGGCAGTTCCCTGTTGATATACTGCTCCAGCCCTTTTTGAATGACCTTTATCAAAATTTGGCTTGCATGTGATATTAATGATATTGTTCTATAATTTCCACATTCGGTTGGATCATCTTTCTTGGGAATAGGCATAAATATGGATTTCTTCCAGTCAGTTGGCCAGGAAGCTGACTTCCATATTTCTTGGCATAGATAAGTGAACACCTCCAGAGCTGCATCTGTTTGTTGAAACATCTCAGTTGATATTCCATCAATTCCTGGAGCCTTGTTTTTTGCCAGTGCCTTCAGAGCAGCTTGGACTTCTTCCTTCAGTACCGTTGGTTCCTGATCATATGCCACCTCTTGAAATGGTTGAATATTGACTAATTCTTTTTGGTATAATGACTCTGTGTATTCCTTCCATCTTCTTTTGATGCTTCCTGCGTCGTTTAATATTTTCCCCGTGGAATCCTTCACTATTGCAACTCGAGGCTTGATTTTTTTCTTCAGTTCTTTCAGCTTGAGAAATGCCAAGTATGTTCTTCCCTTTTGATTTTCCATCTCCAGCTCTTTGCACATGTCATTATAATACTTTAATTTGTCTTCTCGAGCTGCCCTTTGAAATTTTCTGTTCAGTTCTTTTGCTTCATCAATTCTTCCTTTTGCTTTAGCTGCTCAATGTTCGAGAGCAAGTTTCAGAGTCTCCTCTGACATCCATCTTGGTCTTTTCTTTCTTTTCAATGACCTCTTGCTTTCTTTGTGTATGATGTCCTTGATGTCATTCCACAACTCGTCTGGTCTTCGGTCAGTAGTGTTCAATGCATCAAATCTGTTCTTTACTCCATCCACGTCATTAAGGTCGACTCTACTTTGAGGAGGCAGCTCTTCCCCAGTCATCTTTTGAGTGCCTTCCAACCTAGGGGGCTCATCTTCCAGCAGTATATCAGACAGTGTTCTGCTGCTGTTCATAAGGTTTTCACTGGCTAATGCTTTTCAGAAGTAGACTGCCGGGTCCTTCTTCCTAGTCTGTCTTAGTTTGGAAGCTCAGCTGAAACCTGTCCTCCATGGGTGGCCCTGCTGGTATTTGAATACCGGTGGCATAGCTTCCAGCTTCACAGCAACACGCAAGCCCCCACAGTATGACAAACTGACAGACATGTGGTGGACAGTGAGACTACATCTCACATATTGGACATGTTATCAGGAGGGATCAGTCCCTGGAGAAGAAAATCGTGCTTGGTAAAGTACAGGGTCAACAAAAAAGAGGAAGACTCTCAACAAGGTGGATTGACCCAGTGGCTGCAACAATGGGCTCAACCATAACAGCAATTGTGGGCATGGCACAGGACCGGGCAGTGTTTCCTTCTGTACATAGGGTCGCTATGAGTCGGAATAGACTCATATTTTGTATCTCAGGAAGCTAGAAGTCTTAATTCAGGGTGTGCCTCTAAGAAGAGGTCTCTATTTCAGCTTCCTTCTAGTAGCCAGCAATCCTTGGAGTTTCCAAACTTGTGGCTTTATTTGCCTCTATTGTCTTCAGATACAGTCTGTCTTCCTCCTGTGTCTCTGTGCCTAATACCCTCTTTTTATATCTCAAAAGTGATTAGATTTAAGACACATCTTTCACTTGTATAAAGTCATTAATATTACAAGAAAAACTCTATTCCCAAACAGGGTTACATGCACAGGTGTAGGGGCTAGGATACCAACACATATTTTGGGGGGACACAATTCAGTGTGTTATAGAACACATGCACACCATGATAGTACGAAACATTTTATTACTTACATTAATATGCTTTCTGGGCTGCTCAGGGAAGGCTTTCAACCAGGTATGAAAATGGCTTGGGAGCACAAGGAGTGATGATTGGATCTGAGTTTTATATTGGGTGAGGCTTGAGCAAGGGCCCCCTCTCACATGGCCAGGGCTTGCATGGTTGAACTTCCTGCTGGTGCCAAAGGAAAGAGTGCCCAGGCTTTCTTACCCAATTGCCCACTGTAAGGAAGAAAGGCATGGAAGAAGAGTGGGCTTGTCTGTCAGCTTAAAGATCAAAAATAAATTTACAAATGGTCAACATGCAGATGAAAATATGCTCAATGTCATTAGCCATTACCTGTTGCCATCAAGTTGATTCTGACTCATAGCGACCCTATAGGATAGAGTAGAGCTGCCCCATAGGGCTTCCAAGGAGCACCTAGTAGATTCAAACTGTTGACCTTTTTGTTATCAGCCATAACTCTTAACCACTACGGCACCAGGGTTTCCTTATTAGCCATTAGGGACATGCAAATAAAAACCAAGGAGTGCCTGGTAAATTCAAACTGCTGATCTTTTTTGCTAGCAGCCAAACTTTTAACCACTGCACTGCACCACCAGAGCTCCTGGTGAGCCAATGGAATGCAAAAATTATCAAACAGTATCGTTAATATCGCAAGCAAGCAAAATTTTGCTGAAGATAGTTCAAAAAGTGGTCACAGCAGTACATTGACAGGGAACTGCCAGAAATCCAAGCAGGATTAAGAAGAGGATGTGGAACAAGGGATAGCATTGCTGATGTCACATGGATCTTCACTGGAAGCAGAGAATACCAGAAAGAAGTTTACCTATGTTTTATTGACTATACAAAGGCATTCAATTCTGTGGGTCATAACAAATTATGGATAGCATTGAGAAGACTGGGAATTCCAGAACACTTAATTGTGCTCATCAGGAACCTGTGCATAGATAGACCAAAAGGCAGTTTTTCAAACAAACCAAGGGAATACTGTGTGGTTGAAAATTAAGAAACGTGTGCATCCTTTCACCATACTTATTCAATCTGTATGCTGAGTAAATAATCTGAGAACCTGGATTATATGAAGAAGAATGTGACATCAGGATTGGAGAAAGACTCATTAACCAACTGCAATATGCAGACAACATGACCTGGCTTGCCAAAAGTGAAGAGGACTTGAAGCACTTACTGATGAAAATCAAAGACCACAGCCTTCAGTATGGGTTACACCTCAACATAAAGAGAGCAAGAATCCTCACAACTGGACAAATGAGCAACATCATGATAAAGAGAGAAAACATTGAAGTTGTCAAAGGTTTCATTTTACTTGGAACCAAAGTCAACTCACATGGAAACAGCAGTCAAGAAATCAAATGACATATTCTATTGGGAAAATGTGCTGCAAAAGACCTTTTTAAAGTGCTCCAAAGCAAAGATGTCACCTTGAGCACCAAGGTGTGCCTGACTCAAGCCATGATATTTTCAATCCCCTCGTATGCGTGTGCAAACTGGATAAGGAATAAGGAAGACTAAAGACTAATTGATAGCATTATGGTGTTGGTGAAGAATATTGACTATGCTATGGACAACCAGAAGAACGAACAAGTCTGTCTTGGAAGAAGTACAGCCGGAATGCTCCTTGAAATCGAGGATGGAGAGACTTAGTGTCACGTACTTTGGACATATTATCAGGAGGGACTAGTCCCTGGAGAAGGACATCAAGCCTGGTGAAGTAGAGAGTGAAAAAGAGGGAGACCCTGAACAAGGCAGATTGACACAGTGGCTGAAACAATGAACTCAAGCATAACAACTATTGTGAGGATAGAGCACAACCAGGCAGTGTTCGGTCTGCTGTACCTAGGGTCTCTGTGAGTCAGAAATGACTCAATGTCACCTAACAACAACAATGAAAACACACCATTCCTCCTTTGGACATAGGCAAACAATCCTAGAATAACCTCAAAACTTGTCCGTATGATCACAAGATCTTTTACACAGGAAAACAAAGGTTTTCAAGTCATCCTAAATTCGCCTTCATCCTAAAGCAGAGGGGCATTTGGGAGACCATAGCATCAGCCACACTTAGATGATTTGAAACTCAATATATCTTATTTTGGAAACCCTGGTGGCGTAGTGGTTAAGTGCTATGGCTGCTAACCAAAGGGTCGGCAGTTTGAATCTCCCAGGCACTCCTTGTAAGCTCTATAGGGTAGTTCTACTCTGTCCTATAGGGTCGCCAGGAGGCGGAATCGCCTTGACAGCGCTGGTTTTTTTTTTATATCTTATTTTGGTTAATTGCATAGAATTGCTGCTGAATATAGACTTTATTTTAAAACAAATATATCAGTACATTTTATTACGGATTTAATGATAAAAACCACTTTGAAAATCAGTCATAACGCTTATAATTAGAAGCCAAATTCAGTAACTTTCCCCAAAAATATGGTAGACAAATTAATTTCCCGTACTTGAATTGGTTAATCTATAGACTTGACACTTGCATATATTTATTTTGAAAAGATAGTTTTTTCTTAAATTGCATAATTTTATTTTTATATGAAAAGTGTTCATTTAGTGGATTTATCATGAGCATATGTCATAGTATCCAGAGTGCCTGGGCTCCACGTCTGATGCTGCTACTTGATAGCTTTGCAAAACTGCCATGTTAATTATTCTCTTTGTGCTTCAGTTTCTTCATCAGTAGAATGGAAATATTTTATCTATTTCATGACTGCTTAAAAGGATCAAGTATATAATGCAGGTTAAATACAAGAAAATGTCTACTATATAAAAAAAAAATTTTATATAGTAGACTATATATAAACATCAAAATATTAGCTATTTTATAAATGGTGTATCTCCTTTGTTTCATGAGAAAGACTTCTTAGATGAAAACACTATCATAATGTTTATCTTCATTGATTCACATGCTTCAAGTAAATGTCGAGCTTTGTTGTCTGTTTTAGCTATTGTATCATATATACAAGCTCATGAATCCTTCTTAAGAAAGTTGATCTTGTCTTGAAAAATCCGAAAGGACGACATGAGCTCCCTATTTCCTCTAAAAAGGTAATAATAAAAGAATATAATCTTGTAGCCAAATGACAGATTTGTTTTCTACTTGACCGTCTAGATCTATCCTGTCCATTGTAGTAAACACGACCCACATCTGGCTATTGAACACTGGAAATGGGGCCAGTACAAATTTAGATGTGTGATTTGTGCAAAATACATACTGGATTTTGAAGACTTAGTATAAAAAAAAAGAAAAATATCTCAAAGTGTCTCATTGCTTACATGTGAAAATGATATTTTTAGTATATTGGATTAAATAAAACATATTTTTAGATTAATCTCATCTCTTTGATGTTAATGTGGTTACTGAGAATTAAAAATTTTACATTATATTTCTAATGGACAGCACTAGATATTTTACTTATCCCTTTTATTTGTAATTTATTTCAAATTTAGGAGTCGTGTTGGGAGTCTCCTTTAAAAGTGAAACTGTATATGTTTTAAGTTTTTTTTCCATTAAGATCACCGAACAATAAAAGCTGCTCTTTCAAATCCTAAGAAGATGCTGATTTGAATTTAAAAGCAATCAATTATAAAAACAAAAGAAAAAAATCTTGATCCCTTTTACACTGATTAGATGTAGATAACAAAATATTATTTAAAAATAATATTGAATATAGCTTATCTGATTGTTAAATTTGTGTTTAAATCAAAAATAGAAAAAGAAGAAAAGCTTTCATCCTCACTCAGCTTATGTCCAAGTTCATTATAGAATTTAGCATGTAACATGCATTTTATATGACTTTACCCAACTAACATAAGCTATAGAAGAGACTTCAGAATGAAAAAAGAAAAATGGCATGTTACAGGGACTATTAAAGACTTTTGGTTTTAATACATTCATATTTATTTTCATGACTGATGTCCTAAGAAACATTATTAATTATTCAATGCTATCATCTATCTTTAAAAAAAAATTATTATTTTTATCACCTATCTTGAGCCACTATTTTACTCCTCATATTTCTCCTTACCAATTTTTATTTTCTGATACAATCTGGAAGTCGAAACCTTTATTTATAATATTGCTTTATGTCACACTGTTGAAATTTATGTTTTATAATTAAATTAGAACAGTCATATAGATGCATGCGTACATATTGCTTTCGTTATCTAGTGCTGCTGTAACAGAAATAGGTGGCTTTAACAAACAGAAATTTATTTTCTCACAGTTTAGGAGGCTTGAGGTCTGACTTCCCAGTGTATGCTCTAGAGGAAGCCTTTCTCTGTCAGCTCTGGGAAAGTGCTTCTTTTCAGCTTGTTGCCTTGTTGCTGGGAGGTCTCTGTGTGGTTTTGCATTAATTTTCCACATCTCCGCTACATAGATTGGTTGTTAATCTCTTTTATATATCAAAAGAGATTTACTTAAAACATACCCTTCACTAATTCTGTTCATTAACATAATAAAGATACCCCATTCTCAAATGGGATTATAACCACAGGCACAGAAATTAGGGCACATAACATATTTTGGGGGAACATAATTCAATCCATAACACATGTATATGTATATATACACACATACACACACACGTGTGAAGAAAATTAGAACAAGTCCACAAGAGCCGAAGTATGACCTTGAGTATATCCCACCTGAATTTAGAGACCATCTCAAGAATAGGTTTGATGCTTTGAACTCTAATGACCAAAGATCAGTTGAGTTGTGAAATGACATCAAGGATATCACACCTGAAGAAAGCAAGAGTCATTAAAAAGACAGAAAAGAAGGAAAAGACCTAAATGCATGTGAAAAGAGACTCTGAAACTTCCTCTTGAATGTCAAGAAGCTAAAGCAAAAGGAAAAAAATGATGAAGTAAAAGAGCTGAACAGAAGATTTCAAAGCACGGTTCAAGAAGATAAAGTATTATGATGATGAACGTGCAAAGAGCTGGAGATAGAAAACTAAAAGGGAAGAACATACTTGGCATTTTTCAAGCTAAAAGAATTGAGGAAAAAATTCAGGCCTCAAGTTGCAATATGAAGGATTCTACGGGGAAAATACTAACCAACGCAGGAAGCATCAAAAGAAGATGGAAGGAATACACAGAGTCACTATACCAAAAATAGTTGGCTAACAGTCAACCATTTCAGGAGGTAACATATGATCAGGAACTGATGGTACTGAAGGAAGAAGTCCAAGCTGCACTGAAGGCTTTGGTGAAAAACAAGGCTTTGGAAATTGATGGAATACAAATTGAGATGTTTCAACAAACAGATGCAGTGCTATAAGTGCTCACTCATCTACGCCAAGAAATTTGAAAGACAGCTGCCTGGCCAACTGACTGGAAGAGATTCATATTTGTACCCATTCCAAAGAAAGGTGATTCAACAGAATGTGGAAATTAACGAACAATATCGTTAATATCACATGCAAGCACAATTTTGTTGAAGATCATCTCAAAAGCAGCTGCAGCAATATATCAACAGGGAACTGCCAGAAGTTCAAGGTGGATTTAGAAGAGGATGTGTAAGCAGAGATATCGTTGGTCATGTCAGAGGTATCCTGGCTGAAAGCAGAGAATACAAGAACAACGATTACCTGTGTTTTATTGACTGTGCTAAGGCATTAGACTGTATGGATCATAACAAATTATGAATAACATCTTGGAGAATGGGAATCCCAGAACACTTAATTGTGCTCATGAGGGATCTATACATGGATCAAGAGGCAGTCGTTCGAACAGAACAATGGGATATTGCATGGTTTAAAGTCAGGAAAGGTGTGTATCAGGGTTGTATCATTTTACCATACCTATTCAATCTGTATGTTGAGCAAGTAATTTGAGAAGCTGGACTATATGAAGAAAAATGAGACATCAGGATTGGAGGAAGACTCATGAACAACCTGCGTTATGCAGATGACGCACCCTTCCTTGCTGACAGTGAAGAGGACTTGAAACACTTACTGATGAAGATCAAAGGTTACAGCCTTCAGTGTAGATTACACCTCAACATAAAGAAAACAAAAAGCCTCACAACTGGACCAATAAGCAACATCATGATAAAGGGAGAAAAGATCGAAGTTGTCAAGTACTTCATTTTACTTGAATCCACAATCAACAGTCATGGAAGCAGCAGTCAAGAAATCAAAAGATGAATTGCACTGGGCAAATCTGCTGCAAATGACCTCTTTAAAATGTTGAAAAGCAAAGATGTCATCTTGAGGACTAAGGTGCGCCTGACCCAAACCATGGTGTTTTCAGTTACCTCTAAAAGCATGTCAAAGCTGGACAATGAATAAGGAAGACGGAAGAAGAATTGACGCCTTTGAATTGTGGTGTTGGAGAGGAATATTGAATACACCATGGACTGCCAAAAGAACGAACAAATCTCTCTTGGAAGAAGGACAACCAGAATGCTCCTTAGGAGCAAGTATGGTGAGACTGTGTCTCACATACATTGAACATGTTGTCAGGAGGGGTCAGTTCTGGAGAAGGCCATCATGCTTGGTAAAGTAGAAGGTCAGCAAAAAAGAGGAAGACCCTTGGTGAGGTGGATTGAAACAGTGGCTGCAACAATGGGCTCAAGCATATCAACAATTGTGAGGGTGGTGCAGGACTGGACAGTGTTTCATTCTGTTGCACATAGGGTTGCTATGAGTCAGAGCCAACTCAAGGGCACCTACCATATATATATATATGTATATATATATATGTATATATATATATATGTATATATATATGGAAACCCTGGTGGCTTAGTGGTTAAGAGCTATGGTTGCTAACCAAAAGGTCAGCAGTTCAAATCCACTAGGCACTCCTTGGAAACCCTATGGGGCAGCTCTACTCTGTCACTGTGGGTCACTGTGACTTGGAATCGACTCGAAGGCAGTGGTTAAAAAAATACTCAAGATGGATCAAAAACCTAAATGCAACAACAAGGACACAAGGTAATTACGAGCGCGGTTACATATATATATATATATATATATATATATATATTTATATACTGTTTGTATTGCACACTTGTTTTTAACACAGTATGTCTTTTAGTACAGCCTCACCATTTCTGTGTACCCTGTTATTGTAATGGTTTGGTGCCATAGAGTTGGTTCCCACTCATAGCGACCCTAGGTACAACAGAGCTAAACACTGTTCAGTCCTGCACCATCCTTAAAATTATTGCTGTGCTTGAGCCCATTGTTGCAGCCACTAGGTCAATTCATCCAGTTGAGGATCTTTCTCTCTTTTGCTTATCCTCTGTTTTATCGAGCATGATGTCCTTCTCCAGGTAATGGTCGCTCCTGATAACATTTGCAAAGTAGTTAAGACGAAGTCTTTCCATCCTTGCTTCTAAGGAGCAATCTGGCTGTACTTATTCCAAAACAGACTTGTTCGTCCTTCTGACCATCCATGGTACAGTCAATATTCTTCACCAACACCATAATTCAAAGGCATCAATTCTTCTTTAGTTTTCCTTATTCATTGTCCAGCTTCCACATGCATATGAGAGGATTGAAAATACCACAGCTTGGGTCAAGTTCACCTTAGTACTCAAGGTGTATCTGTGCTTTTGAACACTTTAAAGAGGTCTTTTGTAGCAGATTTCCTCAATGCAATATGCCATTTGATTTCTTGACTGCCACTTCCATGGGCGTTGATTGTGGATTCAGGTAAAATGAATACCTTGACAAATTCAATCCTCTCTCCATTTATCATTATGTTGCTTATTGGTCCAGTTGTGAGGATTTTTGCTTTCTTTATGTTGATGTATAATCCAGTTCTTTTATGTTGAGGTGTAGTCTTTAAGCTTCATCAGTAAGTGCTTCAAGTCCTTTCACTTTCAGCAAACAAGGTTGTGTCACTGGCATAATTCAGGTTGTTAATTAGTCTTCCTCCAATCCTGATGCCATATTCTTCTTCATATAGTCCAGCTTCTCAGATTATTTGCTCACCATACAGATTGAACAAGTATGGTGAAAGGATGCAACCCTGACACACACCTTTCCTGACTTTAAACAATATAGTATCCCCTTGTTCTGTTTGAACAACTGCCTCTTGGTGTATGTACAGGTTGCATGTGAGCAAAATTAAGTGTTCTGGAATTCCCTGTCTTTGCAATGTTCTCATTTGTTATAATTCACACGGTCAAATAGCTTTGCAAAGTCTATAAAACTTAGATGAACATCTTTCTAGTATTCTCTGTTTTTAGCCAAGTTCAATCCGACATCAGCAATGATATCGGTTGTTCAACATTCTCTTCTGAATGTGGCTTGAATTTCTGGCAGTTCCCTGTCAATGTACTGCTGCAATGATTTTTGAGTTATCTTCAGCAAAATTTTACTTGTGTGGATATTAATGTTATTGTTCGATAATTTCCACATTCTGTTGGATCACTTTTCTTTGGAATGGGTACAAATATGGACCTCTTTTTGTTGGTGGGCCACGTAGCTGTCTTTCAAATTTCTTGGCATAGACAAGTGAGCACTTCCAACGTTGCATTTGTTTGTTGAAACATCTCAATTGGTATGCCATCAATTCCTGGATTTTTTTTTTTTTTGCCAATGCGTTCAGGGCAGCTTATAATTCTTCCTTCAGTACCAGTAGTTCTTACTCATACGCTACCTCCTGAAATGGTTGAACGTCTACCAAATCTTTTTGGTACATTGACCCTGTGTATTCCTTCCATCTTCTTTTTGACACTTCCTCTGTTGTTCAATATTTTGTGCATAGAATCTTTCAATATTGCAGCTGGAGGGTTCAATTTTTTCTTCAGTTCTTTCAGCTTGAGAAATGCTGAGTGTATTCTTCCCTTTTCGTTTTCTAACTCCAGGTCTTTGCGCTTTTCATTATAATACGTTATTCTGCTTCTGGAGCCATCTTTTGAAATCTTCTCTTCAACTCTTTTACGTAATCATTTCTTCCATTCACTTTAGCTGCTCTATGTTCAAGAGCAAGTTTCAGAGTCTTTTCTTACAACCATTTTGGTCTTTTCTTTCTTGCCTGTATTTGTAATGATCTTTTTGCTTTCTTTGTGTACGTATGATGTTCTTGATGTCAGCCCACAACTTGTGAAGTCTGGGGTCATTAGTGTTCGATGCTTCAAATCTATTTTTGAGATGGTCTCTAAATTCAGGTGGGCTATACTGAAGGTTATATTTTGGCTCTCATGGACTTATTTTAATTTTATTTGGCTTCAACTTGAACTTGTATTTGAGCAATTGATAACTGTTCTGCGGTTGGCCTTTGGTGTTGATCTGACTGATGATATTGAGTTTTTCTATTGTCTCTTTCCCCAGAGGTAGTCAACTTGATTCCTGTGTATTTCATCTGTTAAGGTCCACATTTATACTCACCATTTATGTTGTTGAAAAAGGGTACTTGCAATGAGTAAGTCAATGGTCTTGTAAAATTCTGTCATGTGATCTTAGGCATTGTTTTTGTCACCAAGGCCATATTTTCCAACTACCAATCTTTCTTCTTTGTTTCCAGAATTTACATTCCAATCACTAGTAATTATCAATTCATCTTGATTGCATGTTTGATCAATTTCAGACCTCAGAAGTTGGTAAAAATCTTCAATTTTTTCATCTTCAGCTTTAGTAGTCGGTGCGTAAATTTGCATAATAGTCGTATTAACTGATCTTTCTTGTAGGTGTACGGATATTATCCTATTACTGACAGTGTTGTACTTCAGGACTGATCTTGAAAGGTTCTTTTTGAAGATGAATGTGACACCATACAACTTCAATTTGTCATTCCCAGCGGAGTAGACCATATGATTTTCCAACTCAAAAATGGCCAATACCAGTCAATTTCAGCTCACTAATGCCTAGGATACTGATACTTATGTGTTCCACTTCATTTCTGAAGACTACTAATTTTCATACATTCATACTTTATACATCTCATGTTCTGATTATTAATGGATGTTTGTAGCTGTTTCTTCCCATTTTGAGTCATGCCACATCAGCAAATGAAGGTCCCGAAAGCTTGACTATCCACATTGTTAAGGTCAACTTTACTTTGAGGAGGAAGATCTTTCCCAGTTGTATTTTAAATGCCTTCCAACCCGAGGGGCTCATCTTCCAACACTACTTTCTACAGTGTTGTGTTACTATTCATAAGGTTTTTCACTGGCCAGTTTTTAGAAGTAGACTGCCAGGTCCTTCTTCCTAGTCTGCCTTAGTCTTCAAGCTCCATTGAAACCTGCCCACCAGGGGTGACCTGGCTGGTATTTGAAACACTGGTGGCATAGTTTCCAGCATCACAGCAACATGCAAGCCATCATAATACAACAAACTAACAGACTATGTACCCTACCAAAAAAAAAAAAAAAACCTGTTGCTGTTGAGTTGATTCCAACTCATAGAACTCCTCTAGGACAGAGTAGAACTGCCCCATAGTGTTTCCAAGGAGCAGTTTGTAGATTCGAACTGCCAAAATTTGGTTAACAGCTGAGCTCTTAAGTACTGCATCACCATGAAAAATCACTTGGAGTCATATAGAATTACTGGATGAAAACTTTTACTCCTTGAAATCCTTTATTTTTAGCCCCACTACCTTTTGTTATTTATTGATACAAAATAGAATTTAAAAGAAAACTTGATTCTTGTTCAGTTATAGGTTATTTGAAATTTCCCTGCGACTCTCTTTGTGGTGTAGTTGCTGTGCACCAGGGGTACATTCTGTTTCTTGCTTTCCAGGAACAAAGTGCAGCACTGTCTGGTCCTCTCCCTGGCGTTCAGCTTTCCCATGTCACTGAAGAGCATCTAGAAAGGCTCTGTCTACCTGATTTTCTGTTGGTTTGCCCCACTTTGTCCTTAGGTTTCCCAGGACAACGTAAGGTGGCTGAAATTGATCTGCAGACCCAAAAGCCCTTCCAAGTGAACTGACTATTGCCCGTTTGACCTTTTGTCTGTCCTGGATTCTCTGCAATAGTGGATTATACTGAGATTTCTTGCAGACACTTTTTTATATCATATTCCATCAAGTCAGTAACATTTCAGCGCGGTCGTAGTATAAAAATTTGATCGTTGCCACACATTCGGGCTCAACTGCCCCCCATCTGTTCACTTTTATGTGTCAAGTCTTTATCCACAGTTAAGGGAAGGCATCCAACCCCTTTGAGTTCTTCCCTGGAAATATTTTCTCCCAGTCTGTGGCTTGTCTGTTTATTCTGTTAACAGCAACTTTTGAAGAGGGAAGCTCTTAATGTTGATGAAGTCCAATTTAACATTTCTTTTACGGACCATGCTTTTGGCATCATATCTAGGAAATACTTGCTGATCTTAGATATCAAAGATTTTATTTTAATTTCTTTCCTGGAGGCTCTAGGGGAGAATCATTTCCTTGGTCATTCAGATTGTTAGCAGAATTCAGTTCCTTGTGATTGCAGTGCCAAGATCCCCATTTCCTTGTTTTTTGTCAGCTGAGGATTGTTACAAGCATCTTGTGGCCCCCTCCCTCCATATTCAAAGCCAGAAACAATGGGACAAGTCTGTCTCATGATTCACATTTCTGTTACTTCTTCCACCACAACTCTCTGACCCTTCTGCCTTAGTCTTCTGCTTTTAGGATTAGATATCTCTGGGGGGCCATTACACAGCCTACCCCAAATTTCAAATGCATTATGCTAAATGAAAAAGGACAGAGTCTAAAGGCTACATACTACATGATTCTGTTTATGTGACATTTTGGATAAAGTAAACTAGAGAGGCAAAAAGCAGACTAGTAGTTGGTAGGGATTGGGAGTCAAGAAAGGATGGGGAGACATTGACTACAAAAAGGCAAACAGGAGTTTTTGGGGTTGATGGGACTATTCTAGATTATGGTGGGGGTACTGTGTTTCTTAAAACTTGCAGAACTGTACACTAAAAATTATTAGTATATTCTTTATATATTAACTTTAAAACCTAGTGGAAAAAAGAGAATACAAGGGGAGCAGAGAGAGTTTCTTAAGCAAAAGTTAGCATCATACATAGAAACCAATAAAATATATTTTAAAAATAAATACGACCTGATAAAAACAAGATAAAAGAAAAACAAAATTTGCCTTACGAGTCATGAGACATGAGATGTTAGCAGGATCCTCTCAGCTGAAACATCTTTATGGAGTCTTAGAGTTGACATATCTTTAGAGTAGAGGATAGCACAGCCCCTACTTCAGCAGTTGCTCATGGCTTAACATCTTAAGACACAAGAAGAAGCTTTTTTAATTATTTCATTGACATTCGTTTTGAACTCTTTTGCAAAGTTGTCAATTAATTAGAAATTATAGGGTATTTACGTCAGCTAATCCAATCTTGTTCCTTAAGAAGTATACTGGGCCTTATCATTATTTGTGAGCATCATCCAACTTAACACGGTAGACTTTCTCATTTGTCTAAGTTACTTTGTAATAACAGATGTAGAATTATTATTCTAATCATCCCTTTATTTTTAATAATTTCTTCCTGTCAATAAGAACATTACGAGGATCAGTGCAGTCAGTCGTTCCTTACCAGTAGAGACAGACCTAGCACGCAAAGTCAATTTGTTGAAATTAATGGCACCAGTGCCTGAAATGTCCTTGTGACTTTTCTCAGTATACGCCTTCATTTTAACCTGCTGCTTCCTGGAATTTAGCCAGTGCAATTTGTTCCCATTGTTCAAAGTGTGAAGAAATGAATCTCATAAGCAGTTACAAACACATTGCTTTCCTCCCACTTACTACGCCTCATATGCTCCACGGAAACTAGTACACACAGAGGTCATTGCCATTAGAAAAGTCATTTTGCACTCCACTTGCTTTTTTCAGATTCTTCTAATTCATTGCAAATAAATGGCAAGGAATTTTTACCATCTTTTCAAAAAACATTGTAAAATTCCATATGTTGTTTAAATAATTTTATTCTGTGTGTGGCCATTTAAATTCACGAACCTTTCTAAACAATAAAAAAAAAAAAATTAGATCCTAATGTGGTTAGTCCACAAGGAAATAGAAAAAAAATGAAGGTACTATTTAGATGATCATTATTTATACGTTATATTTTAGTAATTTCAAGTGTAAAAGATTTATTTCTACATTTTCAGCTTCTGGCTTTTTGATTTATTTAATAGTCTTTATGTTGTAATGTTGCTGTTTTAGTACCAACGAGGCACATAAATAAATCTGTCTATATATCTGTGCTCTTGTCTAAAACTTAGTATTTGTGTCCAAAAGAAAATCTTTAGAATACACAATTTCTAGGAATGTCCTATCACGAAAAATTAAAATTTCATAATACAACTCATCCAAATATACGCATGTTGACAGAGACCTTATAAATCAGTAATCTGAATATATTACATCAGAGTTTTGAAAAAAGTAAAACAAGAAGCCAATTCAAATGTTTGGCATATAGCTTTTTAAGTTAAAAATTAAACACTTCCAACTTAATCTTTATAATTAAAAAGTTGAATTATATCCAGAACAATAATATGGACAAAAGACAATAGCCATATAATGTGGATAGTATCAATACTGAGGATTAATTTATAATGCATTGTAAAATATAACGTCTATACTTTTTTAAAGAGTGAATTTGGGAAGAAAAAATATTATATCCGTTGACTATATAAACTTATTCAGGCAATGAACTAATTATATTTTTCTCTATAGTGTATTTTTTTTTTAGTATATAATAGACATTTAGGAGGCCTGGATGTGCAATGGTTAAGCGTTCTGCTGCTAACCTAAAGCCGAACCCACTCAGCAGCTCTGTGGGAAAAAGATCAGCAATCTGCTTCCATAAAAGATTACAGCCTAAAAAACTATTTGGGTCAGTTCTACTCTGTCACGTGGAGATGCTATGAGTTGGAAAACAACTCGATGGCACCTAACAATAACAAAAAGAATATAGGCATTTAATTAAAATTTTTCAGAAAAGCTGAAAAAGATACGATGAAAGAAAGAGAAAGCCAATGAGAGACAGAATTAATGTTGTGTAGCCCACCTCTCCTCCCCTTTATATACATATAAGTTCTAACTTTTCTTGCCACCTTCATGCAAGTTGCAGTGATCAATTGCAGAAACAGACCTTTGCCAGTTTTCCTGTATCCGCACTTCCTTACCTTCCACCAAAAATCCTTGCCATTGAGTGGATTCCAACTCATAGCAGCCCTATAAGTCAGAGTAGAGCTGCCCCATAGGGTTTCCAAGGAATCGCTGGTGGATTTGAACTGCCAACCTTTTGGTTAGCAACCAAGCTCTTAACTACTGCATCACCCTCCACAACATCCACATAACTCCCTTATCATTCCTTTCCTTTCTGCTCACACAATGTTTTTACACACAGGCACTTTTAGACAGACGTTGAATTGTGAGACCTTCTGCCTATAAATCTCATCCAAAGGCTTGGTGTCACTCTACTCCTTTAACTCAAAGCTCCTTTAAAATTATGGTATATTACCTGAATAGGTAACCCCTCTAAGTCCAAGACAAACCATTATCAGTTTGATAATAAACATGCTCTGAAGTGGCACAAAAGGCAGCCAATATCCACAATTAGGGCTGAAGATAGGGGTAAATGAAGAATTGGAAGAAAAAGATGGCAAAGGAACAATGTCATCTTGGGGATAAACAAAGAGTTGAGTCAAATGGGTGATCCTTGAGTTTCTAGGGATGAGAAAAGAATCTTCATGTTCTCAACAATATAGCATATATCCTTTCTGCCTTATTGGAGCAGAAATCTCTCTAGGTCTACACTGACAGTGCATGATGGTGAGTGTGTTATTGGTAACATGAAGTAATTTCTCATGTGCATCTTCATGGGGTCCAAAAATAAATAGTGTTGTCCTAATGACCAGAACAAGAACCATGAAAAGAAAACTACTAACCTGGACTGAGACCAACCATTATCCTAACCACTCTTCACCAAAGGATTATCCAATATTTGGTAAGAGAGGAATCGATAATTAACCCCAGAACCATACTGTAATTTTACCTGAATTCTGCTTACAATGTATGCACTATATAAAAAGACTGAGGCAACCTGTTAATAAATTATATTAAGATGATTGTAAGAGAGGATATAAAATGGATCAAACAATTGACTGAGATTTGAATAATAGCACAATGAAGGACACTGGAGGTGACACTCTCGCTGTCAGATGATGTGACTATTGGAATGTTGACATGGGGGAGGATAACACATACAAGAAAATCAAATAAGGACTCTTACAATTCAAAACTGGGGAAGATTTTGTAAGGCATTCCTTGGCTGTGGAGTGGTCTGCAGGTTATATGATGGCCAGCTGGACGTGGAGCATGTACCAGCATCAGCATTAGCAAGGTTTGCTATGGAAGCAAGTACTCAAATAAAATAATTTCTCACATATTTAGGCCCCTTCTATATACTAAAAGACAGAGGAAAAAGAAAAAACTGAAAACCTGGTAGTAAAGAGGAATAGGATTTGCAGATTTATACATTTTAATGAGTTATAAATTATTTTGTTCTTCTATTATATTCTGTACTATTAATTCTAGGAAAATTCTATTTTGGAGAAAAACAGCATTCAGTTTATTGTACTAAATATGCACCAGTATGTCTATAAACACTTGAAATTACTAATAAGGTGTTTTTTTTTAGGTGAGTAGCTGGTAACCCAGCTGATAAACCTCTAATCCCACATCTGCTGGGCTCACCACACATTTGAACTTCAGTCCTTTCAGCTCAAATTCATCCTGGAATTCTCAAGGGGATGCTCACATGTTCTTCCAAGTCAGGCTGCTGCCTGTAACCATTCCCTCTTCTGCAAATTTGCAGATAACAGAACACCACAGAGAACCTTCTTATCTGCCACAATGCATTATAAGAATGCCAATGTCTATGCCAACCATCTATATCTACAGATACCGGGATTTAAGTGTGCAGAGTACCAGAAAAACAGAGAAGCTGTGAAGATGCACAAGGGCTCCCCACAGCTGTGGCTTGAGTTGTCACCAGATCTTCCTACGATGACTTTTTATGCCCCACAGTTGCTGGAAGGTCCTCCATGAAGAGCAGCTCCACCAGGTTCTGCCACTAAGCCCTCTCACTCCACAGGCACCAAAATCCAGTCCAAGAGATAAAGGTAACAAGTGCCATCCTACCCCCTTCCTCCTCTGAACGATAACACATTTAAACGGAAATATTTCTGCTGATGTGAGCCAGTTTTTAAGTGATTTATGGATTTACTAAGGTTTTAAAAATACCAATAGCTATGTTAGTACTAAATGGAAATAAAGACACAGGCAAAATCTAAACACAAGAAAATCGTAGTTTGAACTCTTGCTAAATGAATATACTCTAATTCTGAGTACTCTGAATTTGGATCCCTAGTTGATATTCCATAAGCTGTATTGTCATTATCTCTTATTTTGTGCACTTTAAAACCATTTCTCTCCCTATGGTTTCTTTTTGCTATTGTTAAGTAACTTGTTTTTTCTCTCATTCAGGATCTTACCCCTTTGCCTATCAAATTGTTTTTTGTTTTGTTTTGTTTCGGTTTTTTGCAGGAGTTTCTTCCCTCACACATTTTTGGAATTTCTGACCTTAAGAGTAGGCCAAGAGTTTTTTAAATGGTTGACGCAAGATTTAGAAAGAAAAAGGTGTATTCCAAGGTACATCTACCCCCTACACACACACACACACACACACACACGCACCTTATAAGAGCTTGGGTTTTGCCATTTTAAATGCCTTGTATAGCAGAACTACCTCACTTTTTCACTGATCTGTTTTCGATCACTTCATATGCATGTAAAAGCTGGACAATGAATTAGGAAGACTGAAAAAGAACTGACACCTTTGAATTGTGGTGTTGGTGAAAAATATAGAATATACCATGGACTGCCAAAACAACAAACAAATCTATCTCGGAAAAAGTACAGCCAGAATGACCCTTAGAAGCAAGGATGGTGAAACTCTCTCTCATATACTTTGGAAGTGTTATCAGGATGGATCAATCCCAGGAGAAGGATGTCGCGATTGGTAAAGTAGAGGGTCAGCGAAAAAGAGGAAGATCCTCGATGAGATGGATTGACACAGTGGTTCCAACAATGGGCTCAAGCATTACAACGACTGTAAGGGTGGAGCAGGACCGGGGAGTGTTCATTCTGTTGTATGTCGCTATGAGTCAGAACCAACTCCAAGGCACCTAACGACAACATTTAAATGACAGGTAAGAAGGATTTTTAGTTGTGTTTTCTGTGACTCTATGAAAAGGAAAAATTGATTGGTTTGAATGGAAGTAAAGCAAAGACTGAGACCACTACTCTTAGCATTTGGTTAAGGATTGAGGAGACCGTTGTTTTCATTAGAGATAACTTCAAGTAGTACAAAGTTTTATTCCAGGAACAACCTTGATAAAGTGATCAGGACATCAACAAAGTGATCAGTCTAAATATCATTTGGATTTTATAGGTCAATTTAAGGAATGGACATTCTTTAATAGCCTCGTTTTTTTATGCTATTAACTTGTCACTTTATCCCACATATCCTTTGTCCTTGGAGAGGTTATTAAGAAAATACATGCAATATTTACTTTGACAGGCTTACCAAAACTTAAATACTAAATGCAATTCAACACAATAGAAAATCAATAAGAACAGTAATTCCAGTCTGTTTCTCCATGCTTATTTCTTAACTATGTTGAAACAAAATGCTACTTTTCCAGTGTTTACACATTAACCTCATTTAGCCTATATCAAAATATGTTTTTTTAAATATGCTGTTATATTTCAAAGTGCTTGTCTTTATTTCATTGCACATATGCATGTGTGTGTGCATGTATATACATACAGCCTGTATAAAGTTGCAAAATTATTTCAATTAAATTTCTTCAATATGTATTTTCTCATTTGTGGTTCAGGACAGCCCTATAATTCAGATGTTATTATTCCTCTCTCAAAGTTGAGGAGACTAAAGTTTTGAGAGGTTGAATCTACTTGCTCAAATTCACACCAATCCAAATAACTTGTAAAAAGCCAGCTCCAGAACTCAAACCTAATCTATAAAAGCAACTCTTCCATCTCTCGCACTGAAATACAACACTTTCATTGCTTAAGTTGCTGGACGTCTTTTTATGCCAGCTTTCCCCGAGATAAAACACGAATACATCTAATCTCTTCTGATCGCTGACTGTGAAGGCAGGTTGTACTACCAGTGGGTTGTACTTACATGATTAAATTTGTGTTTTTCCTCTTCTGTACCAGCTAAGTACTGACTACTTCACAGCATAATTCAAGACAGAAATTGAGCCTGGACTTAACCAAGGATAGCTTTCTTGGGAAGGATTAATCACATTAGAATCTCTTTATGAGAGCTCCTTTTGTAAGGTTTTTAGGTCAATAAACGAAGAGGGGCATAGCATGTACTGTATTTCAAAGCTTTAAGAAGAAAGGAAACCTCCCCTCCAAAGAGTAATTGGTCCTTGGAGATGCAGCGGTCACCTAAACTAGTCCATTGACCTAGAAAATAACTGTACCTGTAAACTAAAATACCTTATTTCTAAGAACTTTAACCCTTTCAATTGTGGATGAGTGAGAAATGAAGGCTTGGATAATGAGTACAACACTGGAAATTGATTTTGTTTTCCTTAAAGAAATTATTACTAAGGAGTTTCTAACAACACTGTTGCATGCTCTAGGCCCTGACCTTAGAGACAGCAATTATTTGTTGTTGTTGTTGTTTTCTTGTTTGTTTTAGTTTTTCTTCCCCCCCACCCCTCCAGTAAATCTTGGTGCAGAGGATATAAGTAATCAAATTCCACAGCTATACACATGGTCATCATTAATCCATGCTAAGGTTTTATCTTCTTTCATTTAGTTACTGTTATTTATTCCTATGGAGTCTCTTAGTGGTGCAGATGGGTAACTTGCTTGGCAACAAACCAAAAGGTTGGAGGTTCAAGTCCATTCGGAAGTGCCTCAGAAGAAAGGCTTAATGATCTACTTCTGAAAAATCAGTCACTGAAAATCCTGTGGAGCTCAGCTCTACTCTGGCAGGAGTCAGTATTGACTCTATGACTACCGATTTTTTTATTTATCCTTTATTTCTTCCTCTCATCTCTGTGTATGTATATTTAATACAATAAAATATCCCATTGCTGATTTCATTATGCTTTTTACCTGGGACTGTATGCTTTAAGATCTACTCATACCATTCTGTGTATATATCACATTGCTTATAAGTCCTGTATATAATTTTATGTGCATCCCCCATTTTTACCTGCCCACCACCTGTCTGTCAAGTGATCAAGCACTCCCTAAGCAACTGCGACTTCTGCAGCTGTTTGGTAGACCTGCCAGTCTGCCATCGAGGTGGCCAGCAAATACAGGACACAACATGCTCACTTGGTTAATATAATCTATTACACAGCGTAAGCAAGATCAGCATGGTGTCAGCAATCTGTGTCCTGCAGGTGACACTGAGTGAAGGAGCCAGATGACAGACAACACAAGCAGTGGTTCACTCTGTGATGGAGGAGCCATTATGGACTATAGTTAGATGAATTTATAGCCACCAGATGTAGCAAAATGAATTTAAATCCTACAAATGTACAAGGGGAAGGGCAAAGTAGAAAACCAGATGCCTCACCAGACTAGGGAGATGGATGAGAAACTGAGTCTTCTGCAAAACAGGGTGCCTTACTGACATGATGCAGAAGCAAATGAAAAAGGGCCTTGTAGCAGCTTATCATTTTTTTTTAGCAGCTTATCATACGACTGCCTACCTCTCCATGTTCTAGGGAGGATCAAAGGATATTCTGCTACTGTTGGATTAGATTGTGGTTGAGTCTTGTCAATGCTATCTACATGGAGATGTGCAAGGTCACCAGGGCACCACGGCAGAGCTGCTCCCCTAAACCATCCCATGATAGATGCCAAGGTGGCCTATGGTGCCCCTCATTCTTACCATATCTGTGTGAAACTCTCCCTCGGAAAAGTCAAATAATATATATGTACTTGATTTGACTAAGTTGTACCAGATTGTTCTCCAGAAGGGTTGTAACAGTTTACATGCTCAGCATCATGTATAAAAGTTTTGTATCTCTACCACACCCCTGTCAACACTTAATTATTTATACTGTTTTTAAGTATATCATTTATATAGCTTTTCTAGTGGTTTCTGTAGGCTTTACATTATATATACAGGTAGTCCCTGACTTAGAACGGGGTTCATTCCAACAACTCTGTTGTAGGTCAGTCTTACATAAGTTGAATACCTCTTTTTTTTAATTTTTATTATTATTGCCTTTTATTATAGTATCTTTATAAATCTGATCTTCATTTGTCTTTGGGGATTGGAAACATTACATGTAAACTTACAGATCTAAACTTACATAAATAAAAATATGCAAATCATAAAAATTTACTCCAACAATGTAGAGTTGGATGATGTTAGCATTTTTTTTTTTTTTAAGTTGCAATAATAAGTCCACTTGTGGAAGGTTCTGGATCATCTGTATTATCTCTGGGTATGAGGATGGCATTTTTAGTCAGAAAACTGGTGACGGTTGTCTGTATATATTTTTTTTCATACATTTCTGGGTAACATCTCAGTGCTTCCTGAATCTGCCTATTGACTTTAGCAAAGTGATCCGCATTTGAGTTCAAGCTTTCAAGAAACTGAACCCCCTGATTTAGTTTAGAAAAAAAAAAAACTACTAATCCTTTCATTGTAAAATTTTTTTGACAACTTCTGTCCTTCCTCTTCTTCAGTCTTTCTTCCTTCTTCAGTATTTCTTTACTCTTCAAAATCCATTAAGTTCTGACCTGTCAATTCCCCTTCTTTGTGATCTATGAGCTATTCACCAAGTTCTAAATTCAGCTTTCTTGCCATATGGATGATTTTTCACTGATCTCTTCCATCATATTATCCCAATCAAATCCTTGAAGCGTGTTCATATAACTCAACATTTTTTTTCCAAATCCTTTGCATGCATTCTCCCGTAACTTTCTCCCAGGAAGATGTAACAACAATAAGATGTACTAAAAAAAAAAAAAAAAAAAGATGGTATTAAGTGCAGTCCCTTGTAACTTGAAGTCGGGGACTAAATGTCTTTCGATTACATGACCAACTCTAACTCGTTGTGGCCATGTTCAGCCAATCTCTTATGTTTTAACTTTTTCATCTCTGATATATATTATTCTAATAACTCACTTTATTTTATATATTTTTTGTTTCAACCATCACTATTCTGTAAAAAAAAAAAAAAAAAAAAAAATCCATAATGTATAGTGAAAAAAAGTTTAGATACATTCTCTTTAAAATTGGGAGCAAGGCAAGAACATCAACTATCACCACAATTGCTTAGTATTTTATTTGTGGTTTAATGAATGTTGTAAGGAAATAAAAATAATAATTACTGTAAACATTAGGAGGAAAGAAAGAAAGCTATCATTATTTGTTATGTTATAATCACCTACTTAAGACAACAGCAGAATCTATAGACTAACTAATAAGAGTAGTAAGAAGTCACTACTGGGTCAGACTGTAGTTGAATCTTGTCAACCACAAGTTATGGAATTGGATATTCACAGAGAGGAAGAGGTCCAAGACTGAGCCCTAAGGTACTCAGAACTTTAGAAGTAGAGAATGTTAAAGAACCAGGAAGAACCATATAAAAAGTCTAAAAACAAGTGTCTGGAAAGTTAGGAGAAAACCACTTGAATGGAAACAAGAGAAAATAGAATATTTCAAGGAGAGAGTAGTCAAATATGTCAAATGTTGCTGTTAAGTAAAAAAAAAAAAAAATGAAGACTGACAATTGACATTGGACTTGGCACCTTTGACATCATTGGTGCCCTTGAGAAGAGGCATTTTGGTTGATGATGAGAGAGAAACCTTAAATGAAATAAATATGAAAGAGAAGAGAATTATAGACATAAATATAGTCAACTTCTTTGACGAGTCTTATTTGTTTATATATTTGTTTTTAAGCTGAAAGGACAGCTTACATGTTTGCTTAGGAAAATAATGCAGAAAAGAAAAAAATAAAATTTTGATATGCAGGAGATGGAAAAAGAGAGACATTAGAGATATACCCTTGTTAGAGATTGTTTTTCCTGAAAAATAGACACTGAAATATGGACAGTTATATAAGAAGCTTATTAGGGAGTGCTCTCAGGATTAAGGTCTGTAGTTAGGACTGACTTCTTTGGTGTGTGACTGTTCAATCTGTAGAAGTGCCCCACTTGTTTTAATGTTCTGCTTTCATCATCTTGGTTATTTTTGAACAAGGAGACCCACATTTTCCAGCTGTGCAGTGCCCTGAAAATTATGTAGCTGGTCCCATCTGTGGAGGGATGAAAGAAGCAGAATTGGGTGAAGGACAATCCAAGAGGGAACTCTGGATTCATGGAAGTCCTTTATAGTCGTCCTGATTTGAATTGTGGAAATTAGGTTTTATATCCCACATTGGCCAGTTATTGGGTTCTGGGTACCCTAAAAAAGGGGCATGACCTTAGGCAAGGCAGTTCTCTTCAAGAGAGGGTAAACCCTGGGCAGAAACATCGCTGAGAATGTCAACTGCTAAAATCACCAGCAACTAGGGAAAGAATGTTACAGACTTGGAAGGTGGATCAGGCCAGGAATCAGTAACATCAAATACAGTCCTGAGCAGAAGAGTGTGGGGATATAATGCTCAAGAATATGGTCTTGGCTAAGATGACAGACAGTTAACTAGTAGCCATGAGAAGTCAATAATATATACAAGTAGATGGATACAACTGGAGGTAAGAGCTCATGGAAGATTTTTTTTTTTTTTTTTTCTGATTGCATCAATATATTAGGTAAAATAGCAAGAAGGCATCAGCTGAGAGTAGGATAACCAAAAAAAACAAACCAAACCCAGTGCCATCTAGTTGATTCTGACTCATAGCGAGAGTAGGATAGGGAGTTGAATTTGGAGTTTACAAGAGAATAACAGCAACAGGCATAGTGGAACAATCTTGAAAGTTTAATAGAATATCTAAAAACAGGTTAGGAAATATTGGGTGGAAGTTGCATGGAAAAGAGAAGTTAAAGAATAAAATGGAAAAACTGTAAGAAGAAAGTTTAAAGTTTAACTAAGCTTAGGAAAGGCATGATTTTCACACTGAAAGGGCCTATTTAATGATAAACGTGACAAATGCCAAAGAACTACCTCTATGCGCTTCTGAAATTTCTGTACTTCAACAATGAGATAAAATCATAAAAGCATGGAGGAAGAAAAAAATAGATCACTTACAAACAGATTCAAACTGAGGGGATGTACCTTTCTAGTTAAAACCCAGTGCCATCGAGTCAATTCTGACTCATAGCGACCTACAGGACAGAGTAGAACTGCCCCATAGAGTTTCCAAGGAGCGCCTGGCAGATTCGAACTGCCGACCCTTTGGTTAGCAGCCGTAGCACCTAACCACTATACCACCAGGGTTTCCCCTTTCTAATTAGCATCATTAAATTCTAAAAGTTGAGGAACCAGATCTTCAAATATCTGGCAGGACATTTTTTGGAACTTAGAGTTGCCTTTTCAGAAATATTTCTAATCTTTGAAAGCAAAACCAAGACACTTTCAAACATTAAATTACTAAACTATGTCTCCTCCCATACAATTTGCTACAGAAGCTACTGGAGCAAAACCTGCAATAAAACAAGGAAGAAGTCAAAGAATGAGGAAGCCAGGAGCTCAGGAAACAAACAGATTCTAACCCCAGAGTACACCTCAGAATGACAATAGGATAAAAGGCCCAGAGAACAACTGGTCCAATCTGGAGCAGAAGTTCAAGAAATCCTAGGAGAAATATCACCTGGGAGAGAAGCATATACTATGTAATGAAATCCTAAACAGTTTGGAATACCATGAAAATTTACCACTATTTTATCATTAAGGAGAAAGAGAAATTAGAAAGCTCAAGGAAAAAAAAAATCCATATAAGAATTATATGTTTCAAATATGAAGCAAATTACTTTGGAACACAATTTGGGCAACTAATGACCAATAAATACATGTGATTTTGATGGCAAGGGCAATCTCTATTGAGAGACACAAATATCATGGTGTGTCTTATCTAGGTAAAGCAGAGAAAGAAATGTAGGCTTACAAACATTATTTAAATTCCACAGCAAAAAATTTATGTAGTCTCAAATTTTGCTTAAACAATAATAATTTTTAGAATCAGCCGAGGACAAAAACTGAACACAAAATTATCAATCATAGACAAAAGGATGGACATAGAATTACCAACAATAATATCAAGATGCTATATCTTGATAATGTAAACATAATGGTATAGCTGACAGAATCAGGAGGCACAAAGGGGCAGGAAAGGTGGGAAAAGGAATTGGAATATTAATATCTTACACAGTGGTGAGTCTGAAGACAGATAAAGGGAAAGAAAAGCAATGTAACCACTAACTGTGAAGGGAGCACATTTTAAGGAAGATAACACCTACGCTTGGAAAAAAATCAATGAATAAAGGTACACATGAATTACTTAGAATTATAGGAGTGATAAGAAGTAAAAATCCATTTCAAATAATGATATTACGATCAAGAAAAGTGGGGAAGGCACTCTTTCTGCAGTTAGGATATTTATAATTTTTTCTTCACAAAAACCAAACAAACCAAACCCTTTACCATCAAGTCAGTTCCTACTAATAGTGACCTTTTGGTTAGCAGCTGAGCTCTTAACCACTGTGCCACCAGGGCTCCCAAGTGCTCATTAGTTCTTACAGATATCTCACATAAATATATTATTAACACACCTAATTTCAGGTCTATAGGATTCTACCTTTCATTCTAATGTCTTCATAATAGAAGCCATCAATGTATCAGACTCGAAGTCTGTTGTTTTATGTGATTAAGAGCTCGGCTGCTAACAAAAAGGTCAGCAGTTCGAATCTACCAGCTCCTCCTGGGAAACCCTGTGGTGCAGTTCTACTCTGTCCTACAGGGTTACTATGAGTTGGAATCAACTAGACGGCAATGGATTTTGTTTGTTTGTTTTTTTAAACATTAGGATGGAAGGAATTAAGGAGCTCAAGCCAAAAAATTTACTGGTAATAACAGGCAATATTTCAAAGACCAATTCTCTTATCTCTGAGTACCTATATATTTGGTTTTGGGTTATATATTTCACTGGAAACCCTGGTGGCTTAGTGGTTAAGAGCTTTAGCTCCTAACCAAAAAGTCAGCAGTTCGTATCTACCAGGAGTTCCTTGGGAACCCTGTGGGGGTATTTCTACTTCTTCCTATGGGGTCCCTATGGGTCAGAATCCACTCAACAGCAGCAGCTTTGTTTTTTTTTTTTTTTTTTTGTAAATATTTCACTTATCTGAACCATTGTGAGAACACATTCTGCCCTCAAGTACTAAACCTCCTATCATATTTACCAAATTGTGAGTATTTCATTCCTGAAATGGATGGGAGCCTTTCTTCCTAATAAGTAAACTACTCCTAGAAAATGGCTTGTCTGCCTGTGTGAATTTTGTCTGCCGTCCATAATTTACCTGTTTCTTCCACTGCAGCCTTCATAAGTTAATACTGCTGTGTTTAGCTGTATCTTCCAGGAGTCATCTAATTCTTGTAACATTGTACTCATTCTGATCCATTATTGTGTACACTACCATACATGAACTACATCTTTTCAGGTGCTGCATCCTTCTGCTCTTGTTCATCCCACTGAAGTCCATTAGCTAATATTTAGCTGCTTTCCAAGGTACGTGGAAAAATTTATGTGAAATATTTATGATAAAAATATGTCAAAATATAACCTAATTTACTTTTAGAGATCTGCATTTGCATCATCTATTTTCTTTGCTAATAGAGGGTGCTTGATAAACATGGAAACAGAAGTAAACTCATTGAATCTGTGTCACCTTCTAAGAATGAACTGTTCTACTATAAATTTGAAACTAAGAGTTACAAATAAATAAATAAAACCCTAAGGAAATATTCCATTGGGGAACCTACTTTTTATATTTTGATTTTCTCATATATAAAAAAAAAGATATTTCTAGTCAGAAATAATAGGGTTATTTTACATATAAATTAACATTTTCAAAGTGATTTGAAGCAAATTTTAATGGAAACAGTATTTTCATGCCTATGTCTACATGATTGTCAGTCATTCCTCAAACATTCTGGAATACCTACTATTTGCCAGTCTTTCTCCTGAAATTTCTGGAACAAGGATTTGAAAGATATTTTAACAAACGGGATTATCAAAAAAGTATATAAATATGAATTCAAAAAAAGAGAATTCCAAAACTCCTTGATGTGGATTTGATGGCCAGAGACCAGGTTTTCAAAGTGCTAATTATCAACTGTGGGAATGTGGACAAGTAATCAATTTATAAGGTTGGTAATAATTCCATCTCAGGAAATGAATATTTTTCCATTTCTGCATGACTTGGCTTCCTGAGAAAAGGAAATTGATATGCCTGAAAATGTCTCCTTTTTCATAAATCCACCTGCTCTTCACATTTCAAAAGTGTTCGATATGGGACCACCCCTTTCCATTCAAAGCCAATTAAACGTATCTTTTCTGGAACCATGGAAGCAGTCCAGGGATGGTAAACCTGCAGACAACTGTATTATCTCCCAACCAGAAACACTTATTTGCTTTCTAAGGGTAAGAAATTAAGGACCTTCCCCAGAGGATAAGAATTTAGGGATCCTCCTCTTCTCTTCCCAAAGAGAAATTGTTAGTCTGGGAAATCAAGTATATTTTCCTATCCTGGAAGGGGAGATGGCAATATATTTTCTCACTGTTTGCCCCCAAATGGCTACACTTGAATCAGCCATGTGCAAGAATCATGATCTACATTTTCACTACAATCTGAATTTACCAAAAAAAAAAAAAAAGCTATGTTGATTACTTGCTAATAAAATAAAATAAAAACAGGTATCTCATTGTCCTTAGGTTGAGCATCTTGTCATGTATGTTCACCATGTATGTTCACCATTTATATGTACTCTGCTGCTAGTTCTGTTTTTTGTGTTAGGATTTTCCTTAAGGATTTTCTATTAAGATTTCTATTGCGATTTTCTTTTTGCCTTTTTGTTATTGATTTACATGAGAGATGATAATTTTTAAGTGAAAATGCATAAAAAAATGGAAAACAGTATATTTTCTAGTGTACATACTTATCCATGAGTGCGTTTGTATATTTTAAAACTTTAGAAAGAAGTTTGGAAAGATACCCACCAAAATGGTAATAGTGACTGTCTCTTGAGGGTTGGGAAAGGTATCATATTAGGGATACGTTTCAGAAGGAATTTAGCTTTCAATATAATTAATATAATGTAACGTTAATAAAATATAACATAATAATAATGGTACAGTCCTACATACTAATTCATTGCTTTTGTAAGTAATTTAAAGACAGAAAATAAGGTATAAGAATATGTCTTTTAGCATCTATAACCTTAAGGGAAACCAAAATCCATGTGTAACAAAATTTGTGGTGCTTTGATCTATTTGATTTCCCAAGTTTGAAAGAGAAGGAACTGACTAGCTATGATTGAATAATGACCACCTAAAATAGTCTCCACTTCACTGTCCCTGAGAGTAATTTCTCAGCACTAACAATTTTCTTACGTATCCATGGAGTTTGTCATAACACTGACCTATATATAAATTTGTCTGTTTTGATAGGTAATGAGTTTAATATTCATGAGGTCTTCTTTACACTGCACTGACTTAAAGGTTCAGCACTGGCAATAAAAGATGGTCATTGAACTAAACTCAGATATAAAGCAGAGCATATCCCTAACCTCCATAGGAATGACAAGAATTTCATTAAATCAATTTGTAGTCTTTTCAGATAGTTGAATCCAATTGTGAATCTTATAAAGACATGCATATTAATGTTGATATGAAATAATATATGGTTCAATAACTAGAGTTACCCTGTTATTTATTTTAAGGGACACTATTTTTTATACATCTAGGAAATGAAAATTTTGTCCTTCAACTGTTGCCTTTCTGGACCACTGCTTGGACAGAGATTACTGGCAATTACACATGTAATGAAGTACATTTGCAGTTATTACTGGATTACGATTCGTCATTACAGTTTGCAAATGACCAATTTCCGCTTGCAATTGTGTAGTAATTATTGTCAAAATGGAACATCAGCACAACCACTTAAACACATTGTATGTTTTTTTTTCCCTTTTCACAGAAAATAAATGATCTCTAAGATCAGCTATTACCATGGCTAATGAACACTTCGTCAACATAAAGATCCTTGAATTTTCCACTGGACTAATCTCATTAAGTCTAAAGCATAACACAATTTAAATATCTGAGTTATGAGCCACCAGCATTGCTTTCTAGATAGATGCTTTGTGAGGAAACAGTTAAAAACAGAAAATGGGTTCCTTAATTGCACCACCTTGCACATTCTCCATACTCATAAGGTAACACCTGTTGCTATTGTTTTCCCCTCTGTCATCCTCTCCATTTCTGCTTTTAATGTCATTGCCTATGTCATCATCCTCTCTTAAGTGCAAAAAGGCCGCTTATTTTCCTTTGCGGCTAACTGAAAGGTTGGTTGTCCAAACCCACCAGTTGCTCCACGAGAGAAAGATGTGGCAATCTACTTCCATAAAGATTTCAGGCTTGGAAACCCTATGAAGCAGTTCTACTCTGTTGGAATTGACTCAGCACACAACAACAACATACGTCATCACCTCATTCTCCTTGTTCAGTAAGTTACGTTACCACTTGCAGTCATTAATGAGCCCATATTGATATAGTAATATTAACTAAAGTCCTTACTTTATTCAGATTTCCTTGGTTTTCCCTAATGTCCTTTTTTGGTTCCAGATTCTAGAATCCCATCCCTCTTTGTTGTGACAGTTTCTCAGACTTTCCTTGTTTTTATGACCTTGGCCGTTTTGAGGAGTACTAGTCAGACATTTTGTAGAATATCTCCCAATTGGGATTTGTTGAATGTTTATCTCATGATTAAACTTGGATAATATGCTTTTGAGGGGGTGGGGGTGAGGGAAGACTATAGAAGTAAAGTGCCATGTCTTATAAGGCAGGTATCATAAGGGTACATGCTTTCAATATCAATATCATTGCTGATAATGTTAACCTTGATCACCTGGGTTGAGGTAGAGTTTGTCAGGTTTCCCCACTGTGAATTCACTCTTTTGTCTCTCTTTCCCCACTGTACCCTTGGGAAGAAAGTCACCATGTGTAGTCCACACATAAAGAATGGGGTGTTATATTCCACCTTAAGGTTGGAGTGTCAACAAAAAATATTTGGAATTATGCTGTATGGGAGATTTTTCTATTCTGCCCTTGTATTTATTTATTCAATTATTTATTTATATTGATATGAACTAAGGGATTTTTTTTTTTCCTTTCAGTTATAGCCCAATATAACTTTATTTTATTGCTTGAATATTTTGAGATTCGGCTACTGGGAGCTCTTTCTTGGTTGCTTTGATAAACCTCCATCATTGTGTATATAAGGGTATAGGGGGCTTGGGTTTTTTTGTTGTTGTTGTTGTTTTTGGATTTTTGTTTTTTTAAGTATTTTATTAGCTTTTTGGCATTACAAGATACTACAGATTTATCTTGTATATTTCTTGACCCAGTCCTAAATCAGTCATACTCCAAGGTGCCCTGGTTTCTTTTACTGTAGAACACTATTAGAAACCACATTCTGGGATCTTGTTGCTACTGGAATGTTGGGGCTTCTAGGCTGTCTGACACCAACAGGGAACTGCTAGAAATTCAAGCTAGATTCAGAAGAGGACGTGGAACAAGGGCTATCATTGCTGAAATCAGATGGTTCCTGGCTGAAATCAGAATACCAGAAAGATGTTTACATTTTATTGTTTCATTGACTATGCAAAGGCATTTGACTGCGTGGACCATAACAAATTATAAATAACATTGCCATGAAAGGGAATTCCAGAACACTTAACTGTGCTCATCAGGAACCTGTACATGGATCAAGAGGCAGTCATTTGAACAGAGCAAGGGGATACTGCATGGTTTAAAGTGAGGAAAGGTGTCTGTCAGGGTTGTATCCTTTCACTACACTTATTCAATCTGTATGCTGACAAAATAAGCAAAGAAACTGGATTATATGAAGAAGAACGGGGCATCCAGATTAAAGGAAGACTCATTAACAACCTGCATTATACAGACGAAAAAACCTTGCTTGCTGAAAGTGAAAAGGACTTGAAGCACTTGAAAATCAAAGACTATAGCCTTCAGTGTGGATTACACCTCAACATAAAGAAAACAAAAAACTTCGCAACTGGACCAATAAGCAACATCATGATAAATGGAGAAAAGATTGAAGTTGTCAAGGATTTCTTTTTACTTGAATTCACAGTCAACACCCACGAAAGCAGCAGTCAAGAAATCAAAAATGACTCATTGCATTGGGCAAATCTGCTGCAAAAGATCTCTTTAAAGTGTTAGAAAGCAAAGATGTCAATTTAAGGACAAAGGTGGGTGTTAGGGATTAAATTGTGGCCCCCTAAAAATATGTGTCAACTTGGCTAGTCCAGGATTCCCAGTATTGTGTGATTGTCCACCATTTTGTCGTCTGATGTGATTTTCTTGTGTTTTGTAAATCCAGCTTCTACAATGTTAGTGAGGCAGGATTAGAGGCAGTTATGTTAATGAGGCAAGGACCAAATCTACAAGATTAGTTTGTGCCTTAAACCAATCTCTTTTTAGATATAAAAGAGAGAAGCAAGCAGACAGACATGGAGACCTCTTACCACCAAGAAAGCAGCGCCGGGAGTAGAGCACGTCCTTTGGACCCAGGGTCCCTGTGCCTGAGAAGCTCCTAGACCAGGGGAAGTTTGATGAGAAGGACCTTCCTCCAGAACCAAATGAAAGACTTCCCCTGGAGCAGAGCCCCTGAATTCAGACCTCTAGTCTAGTAGACTGTGAGAGAATAAACTTGTTTGTTAAAGCCATCCACTTGTGGTATTTCTGTTATCAGCACCAGATAACTAAGACTGTGCTCCTGACCCAAGCCATGGTGTTTCGATCACTTCATATGCATGGGAAAACTGGACAGTGGATAAAGAAGGCTAGAAAAGAATCGATGACATTGAAGAATATTGAACTTACCATGAACTGCCAAAAAAAGGAACAAATCTGTCATGGAAGAAGTAAAACCAGAATGTTCCTTAGAAGCGAGGATGTCAAGACTTCATCTCACATACTTTGGACGTGTTATTAGCAGAGACCAATCCTTGGAGAAGGACATCATGCTTGGTAGAGGGTCAATAAAAAAGAGGAAGACCCTCAACAAGATGGATTGATGCAGTGACTGCAAAAATGGGCTCAAGCATAACAAGGATTATGAGGATGGTGCAGGCCAGGTAGTGTTTTGTTCTATCATATCTAAGGTTGTTATGAGTCAGAACTGACTGGAGGGCATCTAATGACAAAAATACTCAAAAAGACAAAAACAAGTGGTAGCAAAACTAGGAGAAATTGGAACCCTCATACACTGTTCTTTATCAAATTACAAAGGACCCTTTTTTTCCCCTATTTTGCTTAGATTTTTGTCATAAATGGCATTTGATGGTGTGTTTTTTTTTTGTTCTTTTTTTTTTTCTTTTTACACTTAACTCTTTCATGCCACTATTTTCATACTTCCATGATTTCTGAGAAAAATCTACTGTAATTCTTATCGTTGCTCCTTTATTGGTAAGGAGGTTTTCTTCCTTTGGTTTCCTTTAAGATTGCTTTTGGTTTTCTTCAGTTTGAATATTACATGCTTTGATGTAGTTTTTATTTTGTTTGGTAAGTATTCACTGGTATTCTCTGAGCTTCTGCCATCTGTGGTTTGGTAGCTGTCATTATTTTTGATAGTTCAAATATTTCTACTCCATTCCTTCTGCCTTTTTCTTCTGGTATTCAAATTGTGCATGTATTACAACTTTTGACATTTTCCCATATTTTCTGGATATTCTGCTCTTTTTTTTTCAGTTTTTTTTTTTTTCTTTCATTTCACCCTTGGAGTTTTCTACTGTCTTCTTTTCAATCTCACTGATTCTTTCCTCTGCCGTTTGAAGTTTACTGATAAGCCCATTAAAGAAATATTTCATTTCTATTACAGCAGTTTTCTTTCTAGCATTTCCTGCTTATTATTTCTTAGAATTATTATCTTTTTTGTTACATTATCTATCTGTTCCTATGCCCCATTCTTCTTCATATAGAATGGGGCATCAAGATTGGAGGAAGACTCATTAACAACCTGCATTATGCAGATGACACAACCTTGCTTGCTGAAAGTGAAGAGGACTTGAAGCACTTACTAATGAAGATCAAAGACCACAGCCTTCAGTATGGATTGCACCTCAACATAAAGAAAACAAAAATCCTCACAACTGGACCAATGAACAATATCATGATAAATGGAGAAAAGACTGAAGTTGTTAAGGATTTCATTTTACTTGGATCCACAATAAACAGCCAGGGAAGTGGCAGTCAAGAAATCAAAAGATGCATTGCGTTGGGTAAATCTGTTTCAAAGGACCTCTTTAAAGTGTTCAAGAGCAAAGATGTCACCTTGAAGACTAAGGTGCGCCTGACCCAAGCCATGGTATTTTCAATAGTGTCATATGCACGTGAAACCTGTACAATGAATAAGGAAGACCAAGGAAGAATTGACACCTTTGAACTGTGGTGTTGGCGAAGAATATTGAATATACCATGGACTGCCAAAAGAACAAACAAATCTGTCTCAGAAAAAGTACAGCCAGAATGCTCCTTAGAGGCAAGGATAGTGAGACTGCGTCTTACATACTTTGGACATGTTGTCAGAAGGGATCAGTCCCTAGAGAAGGACATCATGCTTGACAGAGTACAGGGTCAGCAGAAAAGAGGAAGACCCTCAACGAGGTGGATTGACGCAGTGGCTGCAACAATGAGCTCAAGCATAACAATGATTGTAAGGATGGTGCAGGACTGGGCAGTGTTTCATTCTGTTGTGCATAGAGTTGCTATGAGTCAGAACCAACTCACAGCAACAACAACATCTATCTGTTCCTATATGTTGTCTAATTTTTCCATTGTTGTTTTTGTTAGGTGACATCAAGTCATTTCTGACTCATAGTGACCCTGTGTACCACAGAACAAAACACTGCCGAGTTCTGCACCATGCTCACAATCATTGTTATGCTTGAGCCCGTTGTTGCAGGCACTGTGTCAGTCTGTATCATTGAAGGTCTTCCTCTTTTCCACTGACCTTGTACTTTACCAAACATGGTTTCCTTCTCCATGGACTGATCCCTCCTGAGAACATGTCCAAAGTATGTAACATGCAGTGTCACCATCCTTACTTCTAAGGAGCATTCTGGTTGTACTTCTTCCAAGACAGATTTGTTCATTCTTTTGGCAGTCGATGGTATATTCAAGATTCTTCAACACCACAGTTCTTTTTCAGCTTCCTTATTCATTGTCCTGCTTTCACATGCATATGATGTGATTGAAAATACCATGGCTTGGGTCAGGTGGATCTTAGTCTTCAGGGCGATATCTTTGCTTTTCAACACTTTAAAGAGGTCCTTTGCAGCAAATTTGCCCAATGCAATGAGTCTTTTGATTTCTTGACTGCTCCTTCCATGGGTGTTGACTGTGGATCCAAGTAAAATGGACCATTATGACCGGTAACATATTAATCATATTTATTTTCAATTCCCTGTCAATTAACTCCAACATCTGATTCTAATGCTTGCTTTCTCTCTTCAGACTATTTTCTTGATTTTTGTTTATTTGTTTCTTTTTTGGCATGCCTCATACCTTTCTTTTTGAAAGCTGAAAGTGTTGTTTTGGATAACGGGAACTGAGGTAAAAAACTGAGTCCTTTAATATGAGGATTTATGTTTATCTGCTAGGATCTCGCTATTGTTTAATGGATTCTGTAGCTATAGGTTTTAGTGGCTTCAAGTTCCTCTGTTCTCCTTATTTTTGAGTACCCTTGACATGGATTGAATTGTGTCCCCCAAAAATATGTCAGCTTGGTTAGGCCATGATTCCCAGTATTGTGTTGTTGTCCTTCATTTTTTTATAGTAATTTTATGTAAAAGGGGATTAGGGGTGGATTGTAACACTCTTACCCAGGCCATGGTTGTGATCCAATGTAAAGGGAATTTCCCTGGGGTGTGGCCTGCAATAACTTTTATCTCTCAAGAGATAAAAAGGAAAGGAAGGGAGCAGAAAGGGGGACCTCACGCCACCAAGAAAGCACCACGGGGAGAAGAGCATGTCTTTTGACCTGAGGTTCCTGCGCTGAGATGCTCCCAGACCATGGTAAGACTGATGACAAGGACCTTGCTCCAGAGCCAACAGAGAAAGACTTCCCATGGACCAGTGCCCTGAATTTGGATTTCTAGCCTACTGGACTGTGAGACAATAAACTTCTCTTTGTTAAAGCCACGCATTTGTGGTATTTCTGTTATAACAGCACTAGATGACTAAGACAACCCTCTCAACTTTTGGCTTCCCTGAATATTTCTTCTTAGATAGTTTGTGTCTTTCAGCCTTTTATCTGCAATCCACTACAGTCATGTATCTCATATATAAGTGGGTAATGTCTGACCACATATATGTCTGTGATCCCATATAGCTTTGCTAAGTATATATAGGCAGTCCCCAGGTTATAAATAAGACCCTGTTTCTAAGTCTATCTTTAAGTTAAATTTGTAGGTAAGACAACACTGTACATATGGTTCTTATGTAGTGTCAGCCAAATGTTTGTCTTAGTATATAGTATATATTTTACCTTTCTGTGCATAGAAACACTTCCAAACTGTGCAGGCTTTATAGCAGCCCATTTTTAAGTATGATTTATCCTGAAGTCAGACACTCATTACCCAGGGACTGCCTGTAATAGGGTGTTTTCACAACATCCAAATCACATAACATTTTATTTCACAAAATGTGTCGCGGACATTAAGCAATGAGTGACTGTATTATTATACTGTAGTTCTGTTTTTGTAGATGTATGATGTGTGGGAAAAGGAGTGTCCGATAAGCTTGCAATTAAATTTCAGTCTTTTGAGTGGCCTCATATCTTTGGCCACAAGTTTTTTACTCTTATATATCATTCCTCCCCCCACCTTAGGCAACATAAACCCCAGAGGGGGCAAAAATGAGATGAATGCCCTCCACTCTTGACTCTGGGACAAGGTTCTGGTGAAGTATTTTCTCCTGGACAGTAATCCTTTGTTATGGAGAAGATTATGAACCTCTTTCCAAGGATTATTCCTCCTCATCACCTGTCAGAATAAGGAGGTGATTTACCTTGGCTCTTAACACCGAGATCCTGGAGAATATCCTGAAAATATAACCCATAAAAGTGTGGGGCACACTCAAAAGCTTAAGCCTTCAGGATTTTATGACTGTCAAGTTAGTCCCCACTCAGCCTCCAGCAAAAAGTCAAAATTGTCATTTTAGCATTCATGCGCGTTTACGGCTTCAGCATCTTCTATTACAGGAAAGCAGATCCTGATTATGGCTCTGGATTGTCCTGCCCGTATTTTGGAATAGCAATTTTCCTATAAACTCTGTTCTCTTATGAGCCCAAGAAAAGTCATTTATTTTAATTTTTCCAGGTTTCCTTATGGTAAGGACAAGAATGATAACCTCAAAGCTTTTTATATGTTGAAGCTGGAACCATCTATTCACTTTTTAAATGTCTTCCCCACTTTGGAAAATTCTACTGTAAAGATACACAATTTGTTAAGCACATGTCAGTGAGTTAGGCAAGACTAAGAGAAACTATGCACACAATAATCTTAAGAATGATGTTGAGTAACTCAGTGGCTTACTAAACCCAGGTAAAATGCTTATGCTTAGAACATACTTGGTAATAAAAATTAACTCAAAAAGTTTGACTGTAGACCTGTGATGGTTAATGTCATGTGTTAACTAAAGCTAGGTTTTGATTCTCAGTAGTTTGGCCGACATTATGTAATTACCTTCTCTTTTGTGATCTGATACATGCAGTCAATCAATCAGTTGAAAGGTGAGTTTCTTTGGGGTTGGAATCTGCTTTCAGTACATAAATTGATTTTCTGGCAAAGCTCACCCTCTCTCTTGATCCTGCACACTTCTTGTCACCCTACCTCTGGTTCTTGGGGCATGAATAAGCAGAAGGCTTCAGCCTGCCCCCTGACCTGCAGATTTTGGGTTTCTCAGTACCTACAACCACATAAGCCAGTAGAAGCCTTCAGTGTGCTGGCTGGCCCAAGAATTTGGGATTTGTCAGTGCCCACAATGGCATGAATAATTTCCTTGAAGTACATCTCTGTATATATTTATACATATACTCACCGGTTTTGCTCCTCTAGAAAACCCAGAGATGAGACTCCATCTCTTTCATGGTGAATTCAATCCTTTTTCCACATAAATTTGAAGCCATTATCAATATAGTCACCAATAATAACACGGCTAGAGCATATACCGTGATATTTTGAGCCTACAAGACTTTAGAGTCACCAGGCAATACAGAGAACATTTGGATCATTTCGAAGTAATTTTACTATCTGCTCCTAAAAGAAATTTATCTTTGTTGATATAATTTTTAATTTTTACATATATTTTAAAGATTAGCTGCTAGTCAGAGTTAACTATGTATATTTTCAGTAGAACACTGCTTATTTTTTCTTCCTTTTCCACTTTTGCCCTGAGAGCAAGAATAACAACATGGATTGATGCATTTTGTAGTATTGAGAACAGTTTTACACTTTACCACGGCATGGCGAGATTCCTAATTTTTTAGTAAATTAGATATTAAATTAGTGCACTGCAGTGTTTATAGATTACTGAGAACACCTGTGTAGTGTCTACCGTAGTCCTCAGTTCTAACATAATCATTTTAATATAACATATAAAGAATCACATAAGCTATGTTTACATGAAACCAGGGGTGAATTTTGGATAAAATTCAATGGAAAATTCACTTACAGAGATGATGCAGTTTGGTGAACATAAAATTGATATAAAACATTATCTAAAAAATATCATTTTTAAAAACCATATTTTGTAATATAAATATTAGCTGAACAGCTTAACCAATACGCTCTTTTTACAGAAACCAAACTTTTGGACCTAGAATGTAGTGCAGCTTGTTACCAATTGGGAAAAAAAAATTATGTGTTGTGTTTCTAATTGGAATGGCAAGGGAAGTTGTGCATTCTTACCTAGGAGTATTCAGCAGGAAGAGATATTGTGGTTGACAGTAATGGAAGTTTCACATGTGTTTTTGGGAAATAAAATTTCCTTGATTAGTGTTTCCTCCCATACATTTCATTTCTCATAAGATTTAGTTGATGAGCTGTATTAGCATTGCAGCTTTAGAAAGGTTTACTAAAGAAAGAATGAATCACGAAAACATTTCTTCCTTTGCATTTAGCAAGAAATCCAATATAGTTTCATGCATAATTAGATTTTAAATGATGCAATTAAAATATATAGTACAAAAAAGTAAACATGTACAGTTCCCATCCCAGAATTCTAAGCCTTGATATTTAAAAGTGTGCTTTATGTAGATCTAGATATCATAATAAATAAGTAATGATTAATGAGTAAAAAGACATTTTGAGTTTCTAACATCCATAGTTCCATGAAGCATCTTAAAATTAAGTGCCTGCCATTAAAAATACAAAATTATTGAAACTTATTTTATGCATTAATTTTGCAAAAAAAAAAGTTTGTAAGAGTTTTACAGGTCAGATAAATTTTAAATGGGTAATTATTAAAATTTATATTATTTATTGATGTCATCAACATGTCTTTGAGGAATACTTCCGGATATGAGAATGTCGTGTTCTATGTTATACTGTTTTTTAAAAATATCTATACAGTTTTACATTCTTCTTATATGGAAATTAATGAGTGTGCTCTGTCCAGGAGATATTCAACTAATAGCTTCATTTATTTTATTTTATTTTTTATATGAAATGTTGCTTATTATAGAGGCTTGGGTACTCCAGCACTTATCACTCTCATCCCTCATTTCCTGCCCACATTATCTCTTCCTCTCCCTGCCCTAGGTGTCATTTCACCTTGAGAATCCTTTTAGTTAATAATATATTTAATAGTAAAGCTTGACACACAGCATGTTATTTAAGCCAGAATAATCCTCACCCTCATCCCCCAAAGATGTCCACATCTTAATCCTTCTAGCTTCTGATTAGATTCTTACATGGCAAAGGGAATTAAGGTTACAGATGGAATTAAGGTTGCTAATCAGATGACCTTAATATAAGGAGAGTATCCTAGGTTAGACAGGTTGGTCCAATGTAATTAAAAGGGTGCTTGGCTCCCAACCAAAACGCTACCAGTTCAAACCCACTAGCCACTCCACCAGAAGGCAGTGTGGCAGTCTGCTTCCACAAGATGACAGACTTGGAAACCCTATAAGGTCACTATAAGTTGGAATCAAAGCAATGGCAATAGAGAGTCAGTGTCCCAAAGATACTTTGTGAAAAAAACCTCACTGGCCATTGCTGGCTCTGAATATGGATGCATGAGCCAAGAAGTCTTTACATCCTGTAGAAACTGGAAAAAAGTGAAGACATTGATTCTCCTCTACAGTCTTTGGAAAGAATCCAGCCCTGCCAACATTTTTGTTTTAGCCCGGTGAGACCCATTCAGGACTTCTGACCTTTAGAACTTCAATATGATAAATTAATGTTGTTTTAAGTTACCAATTTTAGTAATCTATGATAGCAGCAATAGGAAACAAATACAACACACAAAATTTAATTAATAATCAATCTTACACTGACAATAACAAGAACTAGAAAGCCCTCCTTCTTTTCCTCTCATCCTTTGTGATTATTAAGGTTGTGCGTCAATTTGCTGGGCCATGATTCTCAGTGGTTTGGCAGTTATGATGTAGTTTGGCAGTTGTTTGATGATGCAATCACTTCCATGATGAGATTTGATATAATGTGATCACTTCCATGATGGGATCTGCTGTTAGTAGCCAATCAGTGAAAGGGAGTTTCTTTGGGGGTGTGGGTGTATTGAATATAGGTGGACTTTCTGACAAAGCTCATGGGCTTTTACTGGCTCTGGATCCTGCACCTAGCTCCTGTTTGTGTGCCTCTGGTTCTTGGGACTTGAGCTAGCAGCTTACCTGCCATCTTGTCTGCCAATCTTGGGACTTGTCCATCTTTACAGCCTGTGAGCAAGAGCCCTGTTGTCTGATCTGCCAATCCTGGGTTCACCAGCCCCTATGGCTACATGAATCAGGAGAAGCCTTTAGCCTGATCCATGGACTTGAGACTTTCCAGCCTCTACAACTACATGAGTCATTTCCTCAATATAAATATCTCTTTCTATATATAGGCCCTGGTGGCACAGTGATTAAGAGCTTGGTTGCTAACCAAAACGTCAGCAGTCTGAATACACTGGCCACCCCTTGGAAACCCTATGGGGCAGTTCCACTATGTCTTATAGGGTCACTATGAGTCAGAATCAACTCAATGGCAATAGGTTTGTTTTTTGTTTGTTTTATGTATATTTTTATTTGATTTACTGGTTTTGCTTCTCCAGAGAACCCAGCCTAAGATACCCTTCTTACTATTCTAATTGAACGTTATTATACCTTTTATTTTTTCACCGTATTTATTCAATCTGTATGCTGAGCAAATAACCTGGAAACTGGACTCTGTGAAAAAGAACCAGGCGTCAGGGTTGTTGGAAGGCTCATTAACAAACTGCAACATGCAGGTGATACAACCTTGCTTGCTGAAAGTGAAGAGGACATGAAGCACGCACTTACTGATAAAGATCAAAGACTACAGCCTTCAGTATGGATTACACCTCAACATAAAGAAAACAAAAATCATCATAGCTGGACCGCTAAGCAACATCGTGATAAATACAGAAAATATTGAAGTTGTCAAGGCTTTCATTTTACTTGGATCCACAATCAATGCCCATGGAAGCAGCAGTCAAGAAGTCAAAAGCCATATTGCATTGGGCAAGTCTGTTACAAAATATCCCTTTTTTTAAGTTTTAAAAAGCAAAGATATTACTTTGAGGACTAAGGTGTGCCTGATCAAAGCCATGGTGTTTTCAATCACCTCATATGCATCTGAAAGCTAGACAATTTAGAAGGTAGACAGAAGAAGAATTGGTACATTTGAAATATGGTGTTGGTGCAGAATATTGAATATACTATGGAATGCCAGAAGAACCAACAAGTCTGTCTTAGAAGAAGTACAGTCAGAATGCCCCTTAGAAGTGAGAATGGGGAGACTTTGTTTCATGTACTTTGGACAAGTAATCATGAGGGACCAGTCCCTGAAGAAGCACATCATGCTTGGTAAAGTAGAGGGTCAGCAAAAAAGAGGAAGTCCCTCAACAAGATGGATTGATACAGTGGCTGCAACAATGAGCTCAAACATAGAAATGATTTTGAAGATGGCACAGGACTGGGCATTGTTTCATTTGTTGTACATGGGATTGCTATGAATCGGTGGTGGCTTGAAGGCATCTAACAACAACTTACCTCCTATCAAGTTTTTAGTTTATATTTCTGCATCCCCATACTCATTTGTATTTAGTCGCATATTTTTTAAATTTTTTTCAGTTTGTCTGTTTTTGCTTCTCATGTGATTGTCTGAGCATTGAGTTCTTACCTTCATTTACCTAGACTACTGAAATGGACTCTTGAAAAATTCCTGCGTTCTTTTTTCCTTTGCACAAAAACGTGCTTCATATGTCCAACAGAGCTATAGAGTTCTCAAATGAAGACTTTATGTTTGAATAGATCTTACCACAAATATTTGGTGAATCTCAATGTATTTCCTCTAACAGTTAATAAAATTACAGCAATCATGATAATAGTTATTGTTTATTTGATGCTGCATTGAATACGTAATAGGCAGCATTCTAAATGTTTTACATTATCACTCCATTTTTTCCTCTCAGGTAGCCTGTGCGTTAGTTATTTCTTTGTTATATTAAAAAAAACAAAAAACAAACCCATTGCCGTCGAGTCAATTCTGACTCATAGCGACCCTATAGGACAGAGTAGAACTGCCCCATAGAGTTTCCAAGGGGCACCTGGCAGACACGAACTGCTGACCCTTTGGTTAGCAGCCATAGCACTTAGCCACTACTCTACCAGGGCTTATATAGAAGATGAAAATCAAGTTCAGAAAGGTAGAGTAATTAATCAATGGTCACCAGCTAGATAGCCATACAGCTATTGTTAGAAATTAGGGATATCTGAATCTAAATCAAATACATTTAAACTATAATATTATGGAGTATGAAAATGACTGACTAATACAATATTCATGCAAAGCTCCTTTTTCCTCACTCCCCTTTAGCTAAAGACGTTTACCAAGATATTTGCAGGTAATTGGTTACTTAATAAATTTCTTATTTTTAATTTAATAATTTTAGTAGAAAATATTTAATAGGAAATATGTAAAAGGAAATACAGTAAGAGATATCTAGAAAGAAGTTCCTTTTCGTCTTCCCATCCACTCAACTGTTTCTCACACTTCTTTTATATTCTCTTTGATTTGATTCACATGTGTTCTTTGAATATTTTTATGCACATATAAGAAAACACAAATATATATTCTTATTTCACCATTCTTACACAAAAGATAGCATACTTTATATGATGTTCAATATTTGTTTTTCTAATTTGAAATATTCCAAACCTACAGAAATGTGAAAAATTAGTAAAATAATCACCCACATAGGCTTTACTTAGACTTATCAATTGTTTTGTGCAAGATTTGGAACTGTTGTGATTAGTGTACTTATTAGTATGCACTTCCAGAACAATGCATTATAACACAAAACTAAGCAATAATATAATTAGCAAAACTGAGAAATAATACTATATTATGTGAAGATCAGAAAATATTTATAATTTTGATAAATTGCCATGTGTTTACCTAAATGCTTCCACTACTTAAACACATCCCACTCTTCTAGACAGTGTTTATCTTTAATACTGATAGCAGCACATTGCAGAAACCTTCAAGACATTGCTTCCTATTTGTCTTCTGTAAAGGTTGTTGAAGAAGCATTTCTCTTGGGTTTGAACAGTGTTAGTGTGATGCGTGACCTTCCAAATCTTGGGACAAAGGACAGAGGCCCTTTTATCCTGGATTTTAAAGGCAATACTAAGTTTGACCCCCACACATCTGTCAGTTGGTCATATTGTGGTGGGTTGTATGTTGCTGTGATGCTGAAAGCTATGCCACTGGTATACAAATACCAGCAGGGTCACCCATGGTGACCAGGTTTCAGCTGAGCTTCCAGACTAAGGCAAACTAGGAGGAAGGATCAGGCAGTCTACTTCTGAAAAGAATTAGCCACTGAAAACCTTATGAATAGCAGCAAAATATTGTCTGATATAGTGCCAGAAGATGAGCCCCTCAGGTTGGAAGGCACTCAAAATACGACTGGGGAAAGGCTGCCTCCTCAAAGTAGAGTCAACTTTAATGAAGTGAATGGAGTTAAGCATTCAGGACTTTCATTTGCTGATATGACACAACTCAAAATGAGAAAGAACAGCAGCAAACATTCATTAATAATAGGAACATGAAATGCACAAAGTATGAATCTTGGAAAATTGGATATTGTCAAAAACGAACTAGAATACATAAACATCAATGTCCTAGGCATTAGTGAGCTGAAATGGACTGATATTGGCCATTTTGAATCAGATAATCATGGCATACTATGCCAGGAATGACAAATTGAAATGAATGTTGTTGCATTCATCATTAAAAAAGGTGTTTCAATATCTATCCTAAAGTCCTACATTGTCAGTAATAGGATAATATCCATATCCTACAAGGAAGACCAGTTAATACAACTATTATTGAAATTTAAGAACCAACCACTAATGCTAAAGATGAGGAAATTGAAGATTTTTACAAACAACTGCAGTCTGAAATTGATCAAATATGCAATCAAGATTCATTGATTGTTACTGGTGTTTGGAATTTGAAAGTTGGAAACAAAGAGGATTGGTAGTTGGAAAATATGGCCTTGGTGATAGAAACAACACCAGGGATTGCATGATAAAATTTTGCAAGACCAACAACTTCTTCATAGCAAATACCTTTTTTCAACAACATAAATGGTGACTATATACTTGGACTTCACCAGATGGAATACACAGGAATCAAATTGACAATATCTGTGGAAAGAGACCATGGTAAAGCTCAGCATCTTCAGTCAGAACAAGGCCAGAGATCAACCAAGGAACAGACCATCAACTGCTTATGTACAAGTTCAAGTTGAAGCTGAAGAAAATTAGAACAATTTCCATGAGAACAAGTGTATGACCTTGAGTATATTCTATCTGAATTTAGAGACCGTCTCGAGAATAGATTTGACTCATTAAACACTAATGACCAAAGACCAGACAAGTTGTGGGATGACACCAAGGACATCCTACTTGAGGAAAGCAAGAGTCATTAAAAAGGCAGAAAAGAAAGAAAAGACTAAAATGGGTGTCATAAGAGACTCTGGAAGTTGCTGTTGAACATAGAGTACCTAAAGCAAAAGGAAGAAATGATGAAGTAAAAGTGCTCAACAGAAGATTTCAAAGTGCAGCTCACGAAGACAAAGTAAAGTGTTATAATGAAATGGGCAAAAACCTGGAGATAGAAAACCAAAAGGAAAGAACACATTCAGCATTTCTAAAGATGAAAAAACTGTAGAGAAAATTAAAGTCTCAAGTTTTAATATTGTAGGATTCTACAGGGAGAATATTAAATGACACAGTAAGCAACAAAAAGAAGATGGAAGGAATACACAGAGTCACTGTAATGAGAAGAGTTGGTTGATGTTCAATCATTTCAGGAGGTAGCATATGATCAAGAACCAATGGTACGGAAAGAAGTCCAAGCTGCACTGAAGACACTGGTGAAAAACAAGTCTGTAGGAACTAACAAAACACCATTTGAGATGTTTTAACAAACTGATGTAGTGCTGGAAGCGCTCAGTTCTATGCCAAGAAATTTGGAAGACAGCTACCTGGCCAACTGACTGGAAGATATCCATATTTGTGCCCATCCAAAGAAAGATGATCCAGCAGAATGCAGAAATTATCAAAAATATCATTAATATCACACACAAGTAAAATTTTGCTGAAGATCCTTCAAAAGCAGTTGCAGTAGTACATCAACAGGGAACTGCCAGAAATTCAAGGTTGATTCAGAAGAGGATGTAGAACAAGGGATATCATTGCTGATGTCAAATGGATCTTGGCTGAAAGCAGAGAATATCAGAAAGATTTTTACCTGTGTATTTTTTTTTTTACTGACTATCCAAAAGTATTTGCCTGTGTGGATAATAACAAATTATGGGTGACATTCGGCAGAATGGAATTCCAGAACACTATTATGCTCATACAGAATCTGCACCTAGACTAAGAGGGAGTCCTTCGAACAAGACAAGGTACACTTCATGGTTTAAAATCAGGAAAGGTGTGTGTCAGAGTTGTATCATTTCACCATGCTTATTCAATTTGTATGCTGAGCAAACAATCCAAGAAGCTGGACTACATTTAGAAGAAGGCAGCATCAGAACTGGAGGAAGAGTCATTAACAAACTGTGATATGCAGATGACACAATATTGCTTGCTGAAAGTGCAGAAGACTTGAAGCACTTTTTGATGAAGATCAAAGAATACAGCCTTCAGTATGGATTGCACCTTAACATAAAGAAAACATATATACTCACTACTGGAGCAACAATAAAAGAAGGTAATTTAATTGAATGAATTAAGAAATAAAGTAGTGTGTAGATGAAAAGAACTAAACACAAAAAAAGCTAAAAGATAATGGTCCAATAATAATGATGTATTTTCTTCCAAAATTCAGTAATAACGATTATAATGATATTAACTACTATAATGAAACTATCAACAAATTTTAACCCACTTGAATCATGTGCTTTTTTTTTTTTTTACTTTTCTACATCGAATTGTAGATGTTAATGAATCAAGGTCCTTAATATTTTCCAAGAGTAGAATTTTTTTTTTTTTATGTGGTAAATTATGCAAATAAAAAATACTTTTAGTAACCTGTTTCATAGAAATAAAGCTCTGGTAGAAATAAAGAGAGGCCTCTCGAGAAGACAAAGTATTATAATGACATGTTCAAAGAGCTGGAGATGGAAAACCAAAAGGGAAGAACACGCTCAGCGTTTCTCAAGCTGAAAGAACGGAAGAAAAAATTCAAGCCTCCAGTTGCAATAGTGAAGGATTCTATGGGGAAAATATTAAACGATGCAGGAAGCATCAAAAGAAGATGGAAGGAATACACAGAGGCATTATACCAAAAAGAATTAGTCAATATTCAAACATTTCAAGAGGTGGCATATGATCAGGAACTGATGGTACTGAAGGAAGAAGTCCAAGCTGCTCTGAAGGCATTGGCGAAAAACAAGGCTCCAGAAATTGATGGAATATCAATTGAGACGCTTCAACAAACAGGTGCAGCGCTGGAGGTGCTCACTCGTCTATGCCAAGAAATCTGGAAGACGGCTTCCTGGCCAACTGACTGGAAGAGATCCATATTTATGCCTATTCCCAAGAAATGTGATCCAACCGAATGTGGAAATCATAGAACAATATCATTAATATCACACGCAAGCAAAATTTTGCTGAAGATCATTCAAAAAGCACTGCAGCAGTATATTGACAAGGAACTGCCCGAAATTCAGGCCGGTTTCAGAAGAAGCCGTGGAACCGGGGATATCATTGCTGATGTCAGATGGATCCTGGCTGAAAGCAGAGCATACCAGAAGAATGTTTACCTGTGTTTTATTGACTATGCAAAGGCATTCGACTGTGTGGATCATAACAAAGTATGGATAACACTGAGAAGAATGGGAATTCCAGAACACCTAATTGTGCTCATGAGGAACCTTTACGTAAATCACAAGGCATTTGTTCAGACAGAACAAGGGGATACTGATTGGTTTAAAGTTAGGAAAGGTGTGCGTCAGGGTTGTATTCTTTCTCCATACCTATTTAATCTGCATGCTGAACAAATAGTACGAGAACCTGGACTATATGAAGAAAAACAGGGCATCAGGATTGGAGAAAGACTCATTAACAACCTGCATTATGCAGATGACACAACCTTGCTTGCTGAAAGTGAAGAGGACTTGAAGCACTTACTAATGAAGATAAAAGACCACAGCCTTCAGTATGGATTGCACCTCAACATAAAAAAAAAAAAGAAAACAAAAATCTTCACAACTGGACCAATGAGCAACATCATGATAAACGGAGAAAAGATTGAAGTTGTCAAGGATTTCATTTTACTTGGATCCACAATCAACAGCCATGGAAGCAGCAGTCAAGAAATCAAAAGACACATTGCATTGGGTAAATCTGCTGCAAAGGACCTCTTCAAAATGTTGAAGAGCAAGGATGTCACCTTGAAGACTAAGGTGCGCCTGACCCAAACCATGGTATTTTCAATCACATCAATGCATGTGAAAGCTGGACAATGAATAAGGAAGACCGAAGAAGAGCTGACACCTTTGAATTGTGGTGTTGGTAAAGAATATTGACTATACCGTGAACTGCCAAAAGAACGAACAAATCTGTCTTGGAAGAAATGCGGCCAGAATGATCCTTAGAGGCAAGGATGGTGAGACTGCATCTTACATACTTTGGACATGTTGTCAGGAGGGATCAGTCCCTGGAGGAGGACATCATGCTTGGCCGAGTACAGGGTCAGCGGAAAAGAGGAAGACCCTCAACGAGGTGGATTGACACAGTGGCTGCAACAATGAGCTCAAGCATAACAACGATTGTAAGGATGGCGCAGGAGGAGGCAGTGTTTTGTTCTGTTGTGCATAGGGTCGCTATGAGTAGGACCGACTCCACGCCACCTAACAACAACAAGAAATAAAGACTTAAAGATATACTTCAATGCTTATTAAAATGCTGCTTGCAATGTACAAAAAAAAGGAAGAAGGAAAGAGAAGAGGAAAGTCTATGACTGTCACATGATGTTCAATCAGCATAGAAACATGTTTTAAAACACCAGTGACAGTAAAATTCCCTTAATCCTCCCGGAACTTTCACCTATTGTCCATTTTTCCTTCTAGGTTTATTCCAAAATTTCTCAAATGTTGTATCTATATTTGCTGTCTTCACTTGTGTATCATCTTCTCTTTTCTCAGTTCACTCCATTAAGTTGTTAGTTTCTAATCCTCTACTGAAAGCAGAGCAAGCTTCATGGATATGGGACTGGTGTGGTCACATATGACCCCATGATCAGAAGAGCTCCATGCTTAGAGTTTAATCCTCTGCTGTCATCATCTTAAAATGCTTAGTAATCTCGTTGAATCTGTGTTTTGCAAGTGAAGTTCAACGGGACAATGGAGCATGCACTGGGGGCTTGGAGCCTTAGCACACTCACAGTCCTGTCTCTCACCACCTTCCTACCTCCTTGGCTTTTACTTGGCTTTTTACTCTACCAGCTTTGGGCACTCTGGTCTCTACTGAGCTTTCCCATCCCCACTTCCATATAGTAACTCTTGTCATCTGCTGCCTCAGCAGGGGCCTGGATGTGGGGGCGGCTGAGGTTAGCCAACTACTGTTCATGTTGTCGTAGATGTGGCATGCCAGTAGTTGCCTTAACATGTAATGGCACCCACACATTGATTTACCTATAATCAATTTGATAGAAATTGAATAAATATTTTTATACCCATTATATTGGAAAATCTTTTTTAAAGTACCTTGGGCTGGTAGGATGGCATATTATCAGGTGACAGGGTGTGATTAAGCCTCTTGCCCATCCCCAGTACAGGTACTGACCACGTTCTGGTGCAGACATTGCAATTGCTTGAGGGCTACACATTCACTATGCATTGGGACAATAAGCCTTTAGGAAGAAGAAATACTGACTTAACTTCCCCCTTTGGCTGAGTCCCAATCATGTTGATCCAGGTCAGTGGCTGTACACGCAGATGTGTACAACGTGAATCATGCAGTGGGCTCCTGGCTGAGTGTGAGTGCCTGTACTCTTCTGGTGAATATCTCCATGCTGAAGAAACATGACATTAAATAACAACAACGAAAAAAAAAAAAAAAAAAACACCATGACAAGTTAAGAGAAAGATTGAGGAAAAAAGGAAATATTTTAGTACCTTAAGGGCACTTTTTTTTTTGTCTTTTTGAACAAAGGGTGTCACATAATTTTTTATTCAGTCCTAAATGAAAAGAACCCTTTAAAACTTATCAGAGCTTGGCACTTTGTCAAACCCCATGGTAAATAATCTTTCTTCATCTAACTCAGCCTCACATCAGGACTTGGCACAGTTGACCACTCCTTCATTCTTGAAAATACTTCCTCCTTGTCTTTCCTCCTGCATCACTGTTGCCTGTTTCCTGTCTTCTCTGATGGCTCCTCTTCCTCTGCATAACTGCTTAATGTTTCATGCTCCTTCATTTTTAACCATCTTCTTTTTTCTGTGGCACCAATTTTCCAGGTCGATCTCATCAAGTTTAGCACTATCAAATTCTATCCTTATGCTATACTGATTATTACCTAATTTATACATGCAGATTTGACCTTTGCACAGAGCTATTGACTTTTCCACAGAAATGTATGTCTAGTAGGCATCTCAAATTAAAGACATCTGCCCCCACCAAAAAAAGGTTCTCTACTCCCAAACTCAGTCTTTCCCCACTTCCTGTTATGACGTCATTATCCATATTCTCTCAATGGCTAGACCTTGGAATTACACTTAATTCATCCTTTTCTTCTTGCTCTTTATCTACTTTGTCAGCAAGTGCTATAAAAGCTCAATTAAAAATATACTAAATTTCATCACTCATTTCAATTGCTACTGGCCTTAGCTTTAGCAATCTCTACCACACAATTAGACACCATGATCCTACTTGACTTCCTGGGTTTTATGCTAATCCCTTCTAGTTGCAGTCTCCACACAATCATCGTGATGTTTTAGAAATGTAAATGTTGCTCTTAAAAAAAAAGTACGATAGATTCCAATTTGAATAAGATTTTAACTTCTTACTGTGGCCTACATGATCCTCTACAATCTGCCTCTGTTTATCTTTCTGACCCCCTAACATCTCACCACTGTATTCTGGAAATACCTGCTTTTTTAAAATTCTTTTCCTCAAACATGTGAAACACTTTTCCCTCTGAGGACATTTACAGTTGTTTTTCCCTCTGCCTGGAATTCCATTTCCTCAGATCATCGGATGCTTGATTTTCAGTATTCAGATCTCAATTTAAATATTAACTTCTCAAAAATGCAAGCCTGTCTCAAGGGGCCTTCTCCACCCCAACCCTCTGCCACTCACTATCTCGATATGTTGTATTTTCTTATAGCATTCATCACTATTTTTTTTTTTAGTTTGTATTTTTTTTCTCTTTCCCAGCTACGCTGTAAAATAAGAAAACTTGTTTGACTTGTCACCAACAACATAGTAAGTACCTAATAAATGGTTCTTAATTAAGGAGATACACGAATTATGAATGAAAGCATTAATAAATGGGTGAACAGCCCAGGTTGACCCATATTTTTATCAAAGAGTCTGTATGGTAGCAACATACATTAAAATGTTTAAAAAGTGCATAATTTCTAGATGATTGGGTTTCTCATGCTAAAAATATAAAAAATAGAAAATAATATTGTAATTGGATGTAATATATATTTTTTTAAAGTATATCAATATAAATAAAATTCAACTCATCAATTTTTTGCTTGATGACATGCCAAATTCTGTATGTATTTTCATCAAACATCCCATCACTCTCACTACATTCCATTAGAAGCAGTTACAGGTCCTGCCCACTCTGAAGGTGAGCGGATTACACAAGTGTCAATACCAGGAAGCAGAGTTCATGAGAGACACTAAAGTTTGCCTGCCACATTATCGGAAAATGCATATGTAAAATTAAGTTATGAAATAATAAAATCATCTGTTCTGGCAAAGTAAATTTGCTCACTTAAATTTTAAATAAATGTACCATGATTATGTTAACTTTCCCGGGTTTACCATCTATAAAACCCAAAAACCAAAGCCGTTGCTGTCAAGTTGACTCCAACTCACCGCGACCCTATAGGACAGAGTAGAACTGCTCCATAGGGCTATCCAAGGAGTGGCTGGTGGATTTGAACCGCCTACCTTTTGGGATGGTCCTGAAGGATGAGGTTGTGAAAATCACGCCTGTGCAAAAGCAGAAGTGTGCTGGCCAGTGGACCAGGTTCAAAGCACTCTTTGCCATGGAAGACTACAGCGGCCATGCTGGCCTAGGCAGTAAGTGCTTTAAGGAGGTGGCCATCGCCACTCGCGGGGCCATCATCCTGGCCAAGCTCCTCATTGTCCCCGTGCGCAAGACTACTGGGGGAACAAGATTGGGAAGCCCCATACTGTGCCCTGTAAGGTGACTGGCCCCTGTGACTCTGTACTAGTGCGCCTCATTCCCCCGCCCAGAGGCACTGGCAGAGTCTAGGCCCCCGCGCCCAAGAAGCTGCCGCTGATGTCCTGTATTGACGACTGCTACACCTCGGCCAGCGGCTGCACTGCCACCCTGGGCAACTTCACCAAGGCCACCTTCGACGCCATCTTCGAGACTACAGCTATCGCACCCCTGACCTCTGGAAAGAGACCGTGTCCACCAAGTCTCCTTACCAGGGTTCACCGACCACCTCTTAAAGACGCACACCAGAGTCTCAGTGCAAAGGACCTAGGCTCCAGCCGTGGCCACCACATAGTGGTTTCATAAAAGAAAAACGAAGGGAATTAATTACGTCCAAAAAAAAAAAAAAAAGGTTCAAGCTCAGGATTACACCTCCCTAAGAGATATTTCTCCCCTTTTTAGCCTCGAACTGATAGTATGCTTTTTTTTTAATCGAATGAATACTTAGAGTCATAACACTTATAAATTCCTTTTCATCATGGAGTAAGCAGATTTTAAAACCAATCAACACTTTCTCATTTGTATAACTATGATATTTAAAGACACTCTTAAGTGCAGTATTTTTTGTTCAAGTGCTTTGTCACTCAATTCGCAAATCCAGAATGCAATTAATCCACAAATCTAAGTGTTCACAGATAATTTTAGGCTTGGTTCTTAATGACCTAGAAGTAATCCGTTTACAAAAGTGCCACCAAAGTATTTTAATAAAATGATGTAATGCCACCAAGCATGGATCTGTTATATCTTGGAAACAATAGTAAAATCTCACAACTAAATCTAGCAGCCTAACTCTAAAGGATTCCAACTAGAATGGACTATACCTTCTTATGGCACATTTATGACTTTGTAATATACAATTCCTAATACAGGTTTAGTGTGTGATATGGAGCAAGAAATACCAAGAAAATAGGATCTTATAGAAAAGATATGCCACAAATGTAGAATCTCAAGACTGATTTCATCAAGTCACATATGGAAACATGTCATCTGCCTTTAAAATCATAGAACAATAGCATGATTCTTCTAGGAAATTATTATTATAACTACTATAGAGCACTGGTGGCATAATGGTTAAGCATTTGGCTGCTAACCAAAAGGTCAGCAGTTTGAATCCACCAGCAGCTCCTTGGAAACCCTAGGGCACAGTTCTACTCTATCCTACAGGGTTGCTGTGAGTTGGAATCCGTTCGATGGTAATGGTCTTCATTATTATTATTATTATTATTATTATTATTATTATTATTATTATTATTATTATTATTATTATTATAACTGGCAGGTGAATCATGCACTCATTCATGGTTGTTCTATGTTCCATGAAGTCTGATAGCCCAAATTATTCATGGCATTCTTTGATGCTGGTTTAGCTAAAAAGCAAAAGGTTGAAAGAACACAACAATCAAAAAGCCCTTTTCTCCCAGAGGCAGCTCTCCTGGGGCAAGGGGTAAGTGCCTTACCTGGACAGCCTGGAAGGCACCGGACTATCTTGTATACCCACTCAAGCTGAGCTTTTAACCACTGTACCATTAAAAAAAAACTAGGGAGGCCAAGATGGCGGACTAGGCAGACGCTACCTCGGATCCCTCTTACAACAAAGACACGGAAAAACAAGTGAATCGATCACATACATAACAATCTACGAACCCTGAACAACAAACACAGATTTAGAGACGGAGAACGAACTAATACGGGGAAGCAGCGATTGTTTCCAGAGCCTGGAGCCAGCGTACCAGTCAGGTACGGCACAAGCACAGAGACCTGCTCCACCCCCCTGAACTAACCCTGGGAGGGGGACCAGCCGGTTCCACGGGCAGCGTGGGACGCAGCCGGTAGGAGAAGTCCCCGGGAGGCAGTGACTGGTCTTCGAGCAGAAAGAGCAGCATCCGAGCCGGGGAACCGTCCCGCAGGGATTTGGACTGGACGCAGCGGATTTTCTGGAAAAACTAGTTTCCCAGTGATGGCTCAGAGACAGCAATCCATATCAAACCACTTAAAGAAGCAGACCTGGACAGCTTCTCCAACCCCCCAAACAAAAGAATCAAAACCTTTCCCAAATGAAGATACAATCTTGGAATTATCAGATACAGAATATAAAAAACTAATTTACAAAATGCTTAATGATATCACAAATGAAATTAGGATAACTGCAGAAAAAGCCAAGGAACACACTGATAAAACTGTTGAAGAACTCAAAAAGATTATTCAAGAACATACTGGAAAAATTAATAAGTTGCAAGAATCCATAGAGAGACAACATGTAGAAATCCAAAAGATTAACAATAAAATAACAGAACTAGACAACACACTAGGAAGTCAGAGGAGCAGACTCGAGCAATTAGAATGCAGACTGGGACATCTGGAGGACCAGGGAATCAACACCAACATAGCTGAAAAAAAATCAGATAAAAGAATTTAAAAAAATGAAGAAACCCTACGAATTATGTGGGACTCTATCAAGAAGGATAACCTGCGGGTGATTGGAGTCCCAGAACAGGGAGGGGGACAGAAAACACAGAGAAAATACTTGAAGAACTCCTGACACAAAACTTCCCTGATATCATTAAAGATGAAAGGATAGCTATCCAAGATGCTCATCGAACCCCATTTAAGATTGATACAAAAAGAAAAACACCAAGACATATTATCATCAAACTCACCAAAACCAAAGATAAACAGAAAATTTTAAAAGCAGCCAGGGAGAAAAGAAAGGTTTCCTTCAAGGGAGAATCAATAAGAATATGTTCTGACTACTCAGCAGAAACCATGCAGGCAAGAAGGGAATGGGACGACATATACAGAACACTGAAGGAGAAAAACTGCCAGCCAAGGATCATATATCCAGCAAAACTCTCTCTGAAATATGAAGGCGAAATTAAGATATTTACAGATAAACACAAGTTTAGAGAATTTGCAAAAACCAAACCAAAGCTACAAGAAATACTAAAGGATATTGTTTGGTCAGAGAACCAATAATATCAGATATCAGCACAACACAAGGTCACAAAACGGAACGTCCTGATATCAACTCAAATAGGGAAATCACAAAAACAAACAAATTAAGATTAATTAAAAAAAAAATACACATAACAGGGAATCATGGAAGTCAATAGGTAAAAGATCACAATAATCAAAAAGAGGGACTAAATACAGGAGGCATTGAACTGCCATATGGAGAGTGATACAAGGCGATATAGAACAATACAAGTTAGGTTTTTACTTAGAAAAATAGGGGTAAATAATAAAAAAACAAAAAACGGTAACCACAAAAAGGTATAACAACTCTATAACTCAAGATAAAAACCAAGAAAAACGTAACGACTCAACTAACATAAAGTCAAGCACTATGAAAATGAGGATCTCACAATTTACTAAGAAAAATGCCTCAGCACAAAAAACTATGTGGAAAAATGAAATTGTCAACAACACACATAAAAAGGCATCAAAATGACAGCACTAAAAACTTATTTATCTATAATTACCCTGAATGTAAATGGACTAAATGCACCAATAAAGAGACAGAGAGTCACAGACTGGATAAAGAAACACGATCCATCTATATGCTGCCTACAAGAGACACACCTTAGACTTAGAGACACAAACAAACTAAAACTCAAAGGATGGAAAAAAGTATATCAAGCAAACAAGAAGCAAAAAAGAAGAGGAGTAGCAATATTAATTTCTGACAAAATAGACTTTAGACTTAAATCCACCACAAAGGATAAAGAAGGACACTATATAATGATAAAAGGGACAATTGATCAGGAAGACATAACCATATTAAATATTTACACACCCAATGACAGGGCTGCAAGATACATAAATCAAATTTTAACAGAATTGAAAAGCGAGATAGATACCTCCACAATTACAGTAGGAGACTTCAACACACCACTTTCGGAGAAGGACAGGACATCCAGTAAGAAGCTCAACAGAGACACGGAAGATCTAATTACAACAATCAACCAACTTGACCTCATTGACTTATACATAACTCTCCACCCAACTGCTGCAAAATATACTTTTTTTTCTAGCGCACATGGAACATTCTCTAGAATAGACCACATATTAGGTCATAAAACAAACCTTTGCAGAGTCCAAAACATCGAAATATTACAAAGCATCTTCTCAGACCACAAGGCAATAAAACTAGAGATCAATAACAGAAAAACTAGGGAAAAGAAATCAAATACTTGGAAAATGAACAATACCCTCCTGAAAAAAGACTGGGTTATAGAAGACATCAAGGAGGGAATAAGGAAATTCATAGAAAGCAACGAGAATGAAAATACTTCCTATCAAAACCTCTGGGACACAGCAAAAGCAGTGCTCAGAGGCCAATTTATATCAATGAATGCACACATACAAAAAGAAGAAAGAGCCAAAATCAGAGAACTGTCCCTACACCTTGAACAAATAGAAAGTGAGCAACAAAAGAATCCATCAGGCACCAGAAGAAAACAAATAATAAAAATTAGAGCTGAACTAAATGAATTAGAGAACAGAAAAACAATTGAAAGAATTAACAAAGCCAAAAGCTGGTTCTTTGAAAAAATTAACAAAATTGATAAACCGTTGGCTAGACTGACTAAAGAAATACAGGAAAGGAAACAAATAACCCGAATAAGAAATGAGAAGGACCACATCACAACAGAACCAAATGAAATTAAAAGAATCATTTCAGATTATTATGAAAAATTGTACTCTAACAAATTTGAAAACCTAGAAGAAATGGATGAATTCCTGGAAAAACACTACCTACCTAAACTAACACATTCAGAAGTAGAACAACTAAATAGACCCATAACAAAAAAAGAGATTGAAACGGTAATCAAAAAACTCCCAACAAAAAAAAGCCCTGGCCCGGACGGCTTCACTGCAGAGTTCTACCAAACTTTCAGAGAAGAGTTAACACCACTACTACTAAAGGTATTCCAAAGCATAGAAAATGACGGAATACTACCCAACTCATTCTATGAAGCCACCATCTCCCTGATACCAAAACCAGGTAAAGACATTACAAAAAAAGAAAATTATAGACCTATATCCCTCATGAACATTGATGCAAAAATCCTCAACAAAATTCTAGCCAATAGAATCCAACAACACATCAAAAAAATAATTCACCCTGATCAAGTGGGATTTATACCAGGTATGCAAGGCTGGTTTAATATCAGAAAAACCATTAATGTAATCCATCACATAAATAAAACAAAAGACCAAAACCACATGATCTTATCAATTGATGCAGAAAAGGCATTTGACAAAGTCCAACACCCATTTATGATAAAAACTCTTACCAAAATAGGAATTGAAGGAAAATTCCTCAACATAATAAAGGGCATCTATGCAAAGCCAACAGCCAATATCACTCTAAACGGAGAGAACCTGAAAGCATTTCCCTTGAGAACGGGAACCAGACAAGGATGCCCTTTATCACCGCTCTTATTCAACATCGTGTTGGAAGTCTTAGCCAGGGCAATTAGGCTAGACAAAGAAATAAAGCGTATCCGGATTGGCAAGGAAGAAGTAAAGTTATCACTATTTGCAGATGACATGATTATATACACAGAAAACCCTAAGGAATCCTCCAGAAAACTACTGAAACTAATAGAAGAGTTTGGCAGAGTCTCAGGTTATAAAATAAACATACAAAACTCACTTGGATTCCTCTACATCAACAAAAAGAACACCGAAGAGGAAATAACCAAATCAATACCATTCACAGTAGCCCCCAAGAAGATAAAATACTTAGGAATAAATCTTACCAAGGATGTAAAAGACCTATACAAAGAAAACTACAAAGCTCTACTACAAGAAATTCAAAAGGACATACTTAAGTGGAAAAACATACCCTGCTCATGGATAGGAAGACTTAACATAGTAAAAATGTCTATTCTACCCAAAGCCATCTATACATTTAACGCACTTACGATCCAAATTCCAATGTCATATTTTAAGGGGATAGAGAAACAAATCACCAATTTCATATGGAAGGGAAAGAAGCCCCGGATAAGCAAAGCACTACTGAAAAAGAAGAAAGTGGGAGGCCTCACCTTACCTGACTTCAGAACCTATTATACAGCCACAGTAGTCAAAACAGCCTGGTATTGGTACAACAACAGACACATAGACCAATGGAACAGAATTGAGAACCCAGACATAGATCCATCCACGTATGAGCAGCTGATATTTGACAAAGGACCAGTGTCAATTAACTGGGGAAAAGATAGCCTTTTTAACAAATGGTGCTGGCATAACTGGATATCCATTTGCAAAAAAATGAAACAGGACCCATACCTCACTCCATGCACAAAAACTAACTCCAAGTGGATCAAAGACCTAAACATAAAGACTAAAACGATAAAGATCATGGAAGAAAAAATTGGGACAACCCTAGGAGCCCTAATACAAGGTATAAACAGAATACAAAACATTACCAAAAATGATGAAGAGAAACCAGATAACTGGGAGCTCCTAAAAATCAAACACCTATGCTCATCTAAAGACTTCACCAAAAGAGTAAAAAGACCACCTACAGATTGGGAAAGAATTTTCAGCTATGACATCTCCGACCAGCGCCTGATCTCTAAAATCTACATGATTCTGTCAAAACTCAACCACAAAAAGACAAACAACCCAATCAAGAAGTGGGCAAAGGATATGAACACACATTTCACTAAAGAAGATATTCAGACAGCCAACAGATACATGAGAAAATGCTCTCGATCATTAGCCATTAGAGAAATGCAAATTAAAACTACGATGAGATTCCATCTCACACCAGCAAGGCTGGCATTCATCCAAAAAACACAAAATAATAAATGTTGGAGAGGCTGCGGAGAGATTGGAACTCTCATACACTGCTGGTGGGAATGTAAAATGGTACAACCACTTTGGAAATCTATCTGGCGTTATCTTAAACAGTTAGAAATAGAACTACCATACAACCCAGAAATCCCACTCCTAGGAATATACCCTAGAGATACAAGAGCCTTCATACAAACAGATATATGCACACCCATGTTTATTGCAGCTCAGTTTACAATAGCAAAAAGTTGGAAGCAACCAAAGTGTCCATCAACGGATGAATGGGTAAATAAATTGTGGTATATTCACACAATGGAATACTACGCATCGATAAAGAACAGTGACGAATCTCTGAAACATTTCATAATATGGAGGAACCTGGAAGGCATTATGCTGAGCGAAATTAGTCAGAGGCAAAAGGACAAATATTGTATAAGACCACTATTATAAGATCTTGAGAAATAGTAAACCTGAGAAGAACACATACTTTTGTGGTTACGAGGCGGGGAGGGAGGGAGGGTGGGAGAGGGTTTTTTATTGATTAATCAGTAGATAAGAACTGCTTTAGGTGAAGGGAAAGACAACACTCAATACACGGAAGGTCAGCTCAATTGGACTGGACCAAAAGCAAAGAAGTTTCCGGGATAAAATGAATGCTTCAAAGGTCAGCGGAGCAAGCGCGGGGGTCTGGGGAACATGGTTTGCGGGGACTTCTAAGTCAATTGGCAAAATAATTCTATTATGAAATCATTCTGCATCCCATTTTGAAATGTGGCGTCTGGGGTCTTAAATGCTAACAAGCGGCCATCTAAGATGCAGCAATTGGTCTCAACCCACCTGGAGCAAAGGAAAATGAAGAACACCAAGGCCACACGACAACTAAGAGCCCAAGAGACAGAAAGGGCCACATGAACCAGAGACCTACATCATCCTGAGACCAGAAGAACTAGTTGGTGCCCGGCCACAATCGATGACTGCCCTGACAGGGAGCACAGCAGAGGACCCCTGAGGGAGCAGGAGATCAGTGGGATGCAGACCCCAAATTCTCATAAAAAGACCAAACTTAATGGTCTGACTGAGACTGGAGGAATCCCGGCGGCCATGCTCCCCAGACCTTCTGTTGACACAGGACAGGAACCATCCCCGAAGACAACTCATCAGAAATGAAAGGGACTGGTCAGCGGGTGGGAGAGAGACGCTGATGAAGAGTGAGCTAATTATATCAGGTGGACACTTGAGATTGTGTTGGCAACTCTTGTCTGGAGGGGGGATGGGAGGATAGAGAGAGAGGGAAGCAGGCAAAATTGTCAAGAAAGGAGAGACTGAAAGGGCTGACTCAAGAGGGGGAGAGTAAGTCAGAGTAGGGAGTGAGATGTATGTAAACTTATATGTGACAGACTGAATGGATTTGTAAACGTTCACTTGAAGCTTAATAAAAGTTATTAAAAAAAAAAAACTAAAAAAAAAAAAATCTAGGGAACTTTAAAAATCCGTAACCAAAGAGATGCATGAGAAGGCCATGAAACACAATGAGAAAACACTTTTAAATACATGTCAGGGAATATTAACAAATGAGGTGGAGGTGGGAGACATGAAGACATATTTATTTTATTATTATTATTTTGAGTTAAAAAAAGAGAAAAATAACTTGGCAGCTTTTTAAAAATTATATAATGCCTCTAGAAGATTTAGATCAAAAATGAATGTTAGAAATTAAAAAAAAAAAAAAAAAAGATAGGTTGAGGTAAGTGAAACAAAAGTGGAATGTATTTTAACTGGTGAAGTGGGCTGATGGGAACATAATAGTCCATTGCATTTTTCTTTTTATTTTGTGTACTTTTGAAATTTTCCATAACAGAAACCTAAAAGTAAAAAATGGATGCAAAATATTAGTGGGTACACATTTATTATTTATTTTTCTTTTGATTATGTCATATATTCTCTTCATATGTCTAGTAATTTTTTATTGAATGTTACATATTATACAATTATATGTTGGCATACTGGATCATTTAAAGAGTCTCCAGAAGATATATTCTACAAGAGCAATTTCCCATTTTTCTCTGTTGGGCAGATATTTTAAGAATCTGATCCTCTCAATCCAATCAATGCCCAAGCTTGGTTGGTGGTTAGTTACACCTTGCAAAATTAGTTTTTCCCTCTGTTCATCATTGTCCCTTGGTCTTAGATTTCCTATGCATATTTTTTTTATTTGTTTATTTCTTTTGTTCTGCTTTTGAGAGCCTTCTGAGTCTTTGTCTTTTTAGCTCTGGAAAGCCAAAATTCGGTTCTGACATTTGAAGCTTTTAGGCTCATTTAGCCTCCAACCCAACACAGACTCCAAATCTGGTCAATGTCTTGAAGAGTGACTAGCTTTGTATTTGAGTCAGTCCTTATCCTTTAGTGAAATTTTATATCCTTAATATTTGAAAACTGCAGATTTCTCTTTGCCTTTCAGAATTTCTTACCTGGATCAGTAGCCTTCTTATATAGCCCCATAACTCAGATTATGACTACTCTGTAAAACTAGCCATGCAGGAGATGCTAACATAGTCTTATGTGTCTACTTGATCGAAGAAGCTCATTCTTCACCAGTATCATTTTCTATCCCATAGTCCAGTCCAATCCCTGTCTGAAGAGTGGAGAGAACGAGTGTGCTGTCTCATTAGGGGAGAGCAATTAGGAGTATATAGCAAGTATATATAGCAAGGTGTATATATAGTAAGTATATATAGCAAGGTAAATATAAATTTTTGCATGAGAGACTGACTTGATTTGTAAACCTTCACTTAAAGCACAATAAAAATTAAAAAAAAAAAAAAAAACTAGCCATACATTTGGATATCCTTCATTACCTAGTCCCTAGGTGGTGCAAACAGTCAACACTCTTGGCTTCTAACTGAAATGTTGGCAATTCAATTTATCCAGAGGCACCTCAGAAGACAGGCCTGGCAATCTGCTTCTGAAAGATCACAGCCTTGAAAACACTATGGAGCATATTTCTGCTCCAACACACATAGGATCTCCATGAGTCAAAACCAACTACATGGCACCTGGTTCACTGGTTGGTTGTTTTCTAAGCTGTAATTCCCCCAAAAGCATCTCTGGTTTCTCCCTCCCCCAGCAGTCCTTCTGCTTGGACGAAGCACCATCCTTAGGACACACCCAGAACTGGAAAATGTCTCCAGTGAAAAAAATGGCTGGCAAGAGTCAATTATCTTTAGGAGAGTTCTCAATTCTTTGGAATTTAGATTTTTGAAGTCTTGTTAACAATTCTCAGTCTGTTTCTCTAGATTTCCTTACTCTACCTGAACTCTAAATGTTGGGATTGGCCTGGATCTAGGCCTGGGACTTTTTCTTCTCTTGAACTCCACAGCTCTCTGGTATCCTTAAAAACATATTTTTTGTAATTTATAAATCTTTCTCTAGTTATTGCGTCTGGACTGTTGACCCCAACCTTGACCCATAAAGGCCACTCAGAAGCAGAGATCTTCTCTCCTTAGTTCTTAGTTGCTGTCAAGTAGATTCTGACTCACATCACCAAACCTCTGGGTGGGTGAATTTGAACCACCAACGTTTCTGTTAGTAGTGCAGCATTTAACCATTTGCACCACCCAGGGACTTCTCTGTACTCCTTAGCCATTTATATGTCTTTCAGATTTTCTGTCTTTTTCTCCTTCTCTGCTAAATCCTAGGTAATTTATTCACATCTGAATTTCAGTTTACTTTGATTTTAATTTCAACATGACAATTTCAAATTAAATTTTTCCTAAAAGTTTTATTTGGTTATTTTCTTTTTTCTACTTTTTATGTAGTAACTTGCTTTTCTCATTGTTTCTATGCTTCTTTGATTAACTGATTAGTTATTTTAGACACACCTATAAAAAAAAAATTTTTTTTATCTCATAGATTTTTTCAAATTATATACATATACACATTCATAGTGCTAAAAACTCAAAATAAAACTCATACCATATATATTATATTCACCCACATTTCTTAGGGAAGGTTGTAAGTAATTTTTTCTGAGGGGGAGCTTTTCACCTTTTCAAAGAAAGCTCTAGGGTTTAGATTCTTTTGGTAGGTGATGATATATAGTGCTAGTCTTTCCATTTCTATTTGCAACCGTCGATGGCCATTAAACTTCTTAAGAACTAAAAAATAATGCGAACAAGAGACTTTTCCTTTTAGATTCAAAGCTGTTTATCATCATATAGAGGGGAAAGATGACGTAAAAATACATTAAAAGACATAGAGGACCCAGGGACTATCATGGATTGAATTGTGCCCCCCAAAAAATGTGTGTCAACTTGGTTAAGCCACAATTCCCAGTATTGTGTGGTTGTCCTCCATTTTGTGATTCCAATTTTATGTTGAGAGGATTAGGGTGGGATTGTAACATCACCCTTACTCAGGTCACCTCCCTGTTCCAAGGTAAAGGGAGTTTCCCTGGGGTGTGGCCTGCTACACCTTTTATCTCTCAATAGATAAAATGAAAGGGAAACAAGCAGAAAGTTGGTGACCTCATACCAGCAAGAAAGCAGCACCAGGAGTAGAGCACATCCTTTGGACATGGGGTCCCTGCACCTGAGAAGCTCCTAGACCAGGGGAAGATTGAGGACAAGGACCTTCCTCCAGAGCCCACAGAGAGAGGAAACCTTCCCCTGGAGCCAAAGCCTTGAATATGGACTTGTAACCTACTAGACTGTGAGAAAATAAATTTCTGTTTGTTAAAGCCACCCATTTGTGGAATTTCTGTTAGGCAGCACTAGATGACTAAGACAGGGACCAATTACAAGAGTCTGGAGTTGTAGTCTGCTTTCTTAATTCTGCACTAGGGTATAGCCCCACTGGGGAAAATTTATTGTGGGCACAATGTGTAGCTGATTCTTGTTCTCCTATTGAGCGGCCACCCAGGCACTACTGACATACCTAATGAGCATTCTTATGTAGTTGTGAGTTAAGAGAGTTGGAAATATATACATATACATACACATGCAGTACATATATATGTATAATTATGTATGAATGTCTATATATAATGTATATAGCATGTATAATAATGTATATAACATATATAAAATATAATACATAACATATAATATGTATAACAAATAATGTATAATAGTGTTTATAATATACTATGTACATGTAATATGGGAGCCTAGGATTATTTGGCATGGACATTTTAAGCTGAGTGTTGAAAGCAGGGAATAAGTGTCCTCTCTACTTATGCCCTCAAAACCATGGCTGAACAAGCAGCTAACAAAAACACATGCTCGTTGCTAAGTGTACTAAAGAAGACAAACTTTATTTAACCATCTTTGTAGGGGTAATATACATACTGAAGCTAGGGAGTTTATTAAATTATTATATAAAGTCTCTACATTTGAAAACTAACAGCAATATCCAAAATGAATATGCTATCAACCTGAAAGACAAAATTAATAACACTTAGATTTTGGAAATTACATTGATGTTGTTGAACATTGTATGAAAATAATTGAACTTATTTTGAATTGTTCATTGGTGAGACTAAGGTTTATTCTTGTTTTCTTTCCTTTTCAAAGAAAAGTTCACTCAGAAATCTCGTGTTGGTTAAGATAACAAATCATGAATGTGCAAAGCAAATAGATTTTATGCATATTATGAAAGTTAATTGAGCACACAATTTTGTCAGCAGTAACTTTTTGATTAACTTACGGCTCATAACTTTGCCAAGTCATTATGAACCATTAAATCTTCAATCATTCATGCAAATCAGTAGTTATACCAGCATCTTTTTCTTTTCATTGTCTAATTTTTTGCATTAGTTGCAATTGTAGGAATGTGTATATAAATAAATGTACTAATCATGGTAAGAAATGAAGTAATACACATGAAAGCAATAAGTTATTACATTCAAATTAGATCATTTGTTTATTTTACTAATAATGGGTAGATCTAACATTTTAAGCAATAAAATATTTTGATCAAGAATGAATAAAACATAAATGAAAATACTTTTATTATCTTGATTACTTGCCTTTAGCTATAACTTTGCAATGATAATCATTTTGCTCAATGACTTAAAAATTGACAGTAAGTTAAGTTTGAAATTATCTAAAGCTATGGTGTACAAATTATTCTAGCCCTCTTTTCAGAGAACCAGTTAGATTTTTCTGGAAATAAGGCATAAATCTGGTACCATAAGACAAGCGCTATCTTACAAATCAATAAAATTCTGAATTTTAAGATGATTTCTCTTCAACGTGATTAAAAATCTATTCAGAAACTCAAATGTATGTGCTGTTATCTACAGAAATCTTTGTGCATGAATCCCTTTGAGTAAACAAATATCATCTGAGATGATGAATTCCACTGATAAGTTGAGGAAAATAAGATAATATTGGCTGTATATATATAAATTGCTACTATCTTTAAATTTTTACCATCCATCAATTTCAATTTTATTTTAGCCAAGACATTCACTTACCACCCTACATATGCTGTTATTCTTGCACTTATTGTACCCTCATTTGAGCATATTGATGACCCTGGTAGCCAGTACCCTCCTTTCTAAAACCAAAAGCATAAATTCAGGGAATTCTGATGTAAGTGATAATTGAAAGTGGAATGGCAATGACCTCATAAAAAATGACATTTTTAGAGTTGCTAATGTAAAATTTATAAGAGTAAAAAATGCTAAAAGCATAAGTATCCTGGGGAGATAGTTCTGATTGTGTGCCTAAAATGCAATTCTACCATCCTGTAATGTTGAGTGGTTATTAAACCGAATACTACATTTCCTCTGCAGCTAGAGTTTTAGATGTGAATTAAGTCCTGAGAATTAGATGTCATCTTTGGAGATTTGAAAGGTAGAAGTGGAAGGGAGGGGACATAACCAGCTTCTGCTGTTGATATCAGTTCTTGGAGAGATAACAGTTTTCTGTGATAGCATTCCATCGTCATGTCCATTCGCCAACTCCTTGTATCAAGAAATAGTTCAATGATTCCAGCATCTTAATATGACTACTTAACCAGTGGCTTTGGAAGTCTATTCTCTAGCCTTATGGATATGAGAGATAGTGGCAACATGGCTTCTTGCCGTTGACTTAGAACCAGTGGCAGCCTCAAAATTGATCCCCTAGGGGATGAGCTGTGAAGTGGTGACTCAAAAAGACCCATCCTAGAACCTGATCCTCCAGTCCTTCAAACAATGCTATAAGTACCTAAGTTTCTGTATTAAATTAGCTAAAGTGGTTTCTGTTTTTTGTACTAAATGTTGCTAGTACAATAGTGAACATGTGAGAATGAGCAAATAAATTATGAATGGCTAAAAGAAATTATATTATATCTAACTGGGTGATCAAGAAAATCAATTTAAGCTGAGAGTTCAGAAGCTGGACAGTGCATTGGGAAATGTCAGTGCTAATTTATGACTCTCTGGTATAAAAAAAAAATTAAAAAAAAGGATTTGTACTCCCAGTTTAGGAAAAAGTATTCCTAAAGTTAGGAAAGATGAGACACCTAACCTAAGTTATTGGGCAGATGGACTGGAAAACCATCAGCATCATCAAAATAATAATAATATAAAGCTTTTTTCTGGAATGTAAAGTCAATATAGTAGGCAAAAGATAAGAAAATAGATATATTTGGGACATTGAGCTTAGGATAAAGTTTGCTAAAGTAATAGTTTTCAAGGAGAGGATACTTATGGAATCCCCATAATCTTGTCTGTAGGTCATAACTCAGACCAGACACCTACCCACCTTAAAAATCTTCTCCTGATGAAGGAGGGACAGTATTTGACGGCTAGGAAGAATTCACTTGTTCAGAGCCATTAAAAGGTGACCAGTCAATTGATGTAAGTAATCCTGCAGCAGATAAGCTGGAGTTAGTAATAGTACTTAAAAAGTAATCTTAGTGGGCTCAAATAGAATAAACAGAGTTTCAGTGCAGGGGAGATTGACAGGAATCTGGAGGCTACTGGGTTGACAACTGCCTTTGCTTTTAAGGAAGATAAAGGTTTTATTCCAACTGGAAAAGCCTCTGCCTGTAGCAGGGAGAGATCTACGTGATGTCTCCCATTAGGATGCTGCCTGGCAGCAGATGTTTGTACCGATCCTTGGTGCATCGGATGGTGCCATGGATATTCTGTCACATTACTAATATTGCATTCAGATCATGACTGGTCACCAAGCTGTCAGTAGAACTAACTGGACAATAGCATAGTAATGTCTAGGTTTCAGTATGATTATGACCAAAGTATGTTGACACTGTTAGATTGTGTATTATGGTTGATGACCAAAGAACGACTTTCAGTAATGTCCTCCAAATTGAATTACAAATTGGAGCTGACACCAGGAACCTGGTGACCGGGTAGATTTAAGAGAAGAAATGTTGGGACATTAATAGATGTATATGCCCGGAAAAGTACAAGAGGTTGCTAGAAGAGGAGAGGAAGGATGTCAGCTCCGAAGAGAGTCTACTAAGACATGTAATAAAGAGGAACTCATCAGACATGAAATCCAATCCCAAGTTAACTTATCTTCAGAACATTCAATGTTTTTTGATGGGCTGTGACACCTTTATGTAATTGTTTTTGTCCACATATGAAAAGTTATCAATAAATCTCTTAGGCTACCTGAGTCAGTCTGAACCAATTTTCACATAAGCATCATAATGCATGATGTTGCTTCTGATTGGATGATTTAAATTCCCTATAGGAAAACAGAATCCACACAAAGAGACCCTCTGAAAAAACAGGACTTGGGAAAGAAGTCAGGGCAACTAGGGTAAATCTAAGAAAAAAAAATCTAAGAAGGATGACCTAAATTCTCAAGCTGAATATAGAAACATGAGGGCTGTAACATAATATTTAATATGTTTTCTTTATAATCTTCTGACTCTTCCAAAATTTAAAAAATGATTGTAAATTAAAATGCATTCATGCGTAAGTACAGAAATCCAAGCTAACAGCGACTGTAATCAATAAGAAATGTATGTTATACGTAGCAAGAAGTCAGGGACTGGTGATCCAGAGTGGTTCGGCAGCTTTAAAATATTACCACAAACCCTTATCTCTGCAGTTCTTACAATGTTAACTTTTTGTCCTTAGATAGCCAGATGCCTGTTATACCTCTAAAAATTACAATCATATTTAAAACCAGGAAGCAGGGAAAGTCAGGCAGGAAGACAAAAATTCTGACTTCATGGCTTTCAATTTTCATCAGCAAAGAAGTATTTCCCAGAATCTGCCAGCAGAATTCTCTACTGTCCAAATGTTGCTATGTGATCATCTATGGCATCAGAAAGGATGGAAAAGTAGAGTCTGACTTTGATAGTCTCCCGAATGAGAGATAGACAAGAGTGGTCATGTGAGAATGTCTGCTGCCATGATTATCAAGTATTGCTTTTATAAAAACAAAATTGGAAATGTTTCAGACTATAAAATATGAATGTAACACATTACATTTATATAAGGTACTGCTAATGTTACTCTTAGGTAAAACAACTAAATAAAAAATTACTGACAATATATCCTTCAAGAACCATGTATGCAGAGCCCTATCTCCTCCTCACCATCAAAGGTCATTCTTGCTATTGTTATGTGCCTTAGAGTTGATTCCTATTCACAGTGACCTCATGTGACAGAGTAGGCTTTTCTAGGCTGTTAAGTTTTTAAGTTTTACAGAGGGGAGCCCTGGTGGTGAGGTAGTTAAGAGTTAGGCTGCTAACCAAAAGGTTGGCAGTTCAAATCCACCAGGTGTTCCTTGGAAACCCTGTGGGGCAGTTCTAGTCCATGACTCTTGGCCTTTACCTTCAGGGCTCTTGGTTTGATCTTCTGACCCATTCTTTTTTTTGGTTTTTTTGCTCTTATTTCCAGATTGTATTTCTCAGTCTATTTTGTATAATATTTGCCATTCAAAGACAAATTTGTCATCTGTTCTGCTTTGCTCAGTTTTAAAAGGAAGATAATAACAACAATACTGTTTAGGAAATTCCACTTATACATGCAAAATAGAAGGAGGTGTTAACAGTGAAGGAAAAACAAAGAAGGACTAAAGGTTGGGAGAAGGATCATAACTACTAGTGGATCAGGAAACAGAGAATGGAGTAGTTGAAGACCAGGAGAAAGCATGGAAACCCTGTTAATCATGATGATTACTTATAACATGACTGGGTTACCCATGCTAAGAGACTCAGAACCTCAGCCACTGCTGGAAGGTCAGAGATTTGCATGTTTGAGCACAGAAGTATCCCACACATCCAGAACAGGGTCTGAAATGTAGTATGTACTTGATAACTATTTTTTAATTAATTAGTTAATTAGGCTAGGCCCAATCATTGTATCTAGAGTATTTCACATGTGTTTTAGTCTGCTAGTGCACTGTGGAGCTCTAATGGTACAGTGGTTAAAGCACTTGGCTGCCGACCAAAAGGTCTGCAGTACAAACCCACCGGTCTCTCTGCAGGAGAAAGATGTGGCAGGCAGTCAGCTTCCGTAAAGCTTTACAGCCTTCGAAACCCTATGTGGCAGTTCTACTCTGTCCTATAAGGTTGCCATGACTTGGAAACAATTCGGCAATGAGTTTGGTTTGTTTGGTTTAGTGCTGCTGTAACAGAAATCCCACAAGTGGGTGGCTTTAAAAAACAAACGTTTATTTTCTCAGTTTAGAAGGCTAGAAGTCTGAATTCAGAGCACCAGCAAGGCTACCTCTATCTACTCTGCTAGAAAATCTGTGTCTCAGCCTTTCTAGCCCCAGTGTTCCTAGGTTCCTTGGCAACCTTCACATGGCTTCCATCTTTCCCCTCTTTGTGCTTGCTTGTGTCAGTGCCTAATTTCCTCCTTTCATATCTCAAAAGGCATTAGGTTTAAGACACATTAATATGACCTCATTAACATGACAAAGAAAAGCCTATACCCAAACGGAATTACAACCACAGCTATAGGGGTTAGGATTCCAGGGCCTATTTTTGGGTGACACAATTTAATCTATAACATGGTGCTTAGACCACAGGAGACCAGTCTTTCGTATTTCGTAGTCTAAAGGATTTAGAAATGGTCATATTGTTAGATAGCTACCATTGCTGTAATGTTTCCAAGTTTTTCCAATTAGGCCACTCCACAAATTACTGGCCAATCAATAGGAATAACTCATTGGGTCGGATTCTCATCTCTAGCTGTTACCACACGTACACATGAAACAGTTGCACACTTCTTTTCTGCTCTGCATGATGCTCAGAGTAAGGAGTTTTATCTTAATAGGGAAGCAGAACATGGCAGGAACCAAAGGCAATATCGTCCACATAGCAGCAACACTACGTAAGAGAAATGTATACCTCAATATGCTTGTGTCTGAGAATCTTTTTTTTTTTACCAAACAGGAATTGTTTTGATCTATCTTAAAAATACGTGTCAAAATAAAACTCAAATTTCAGGACAAGGAGATAAAATTTTTTCCTAAACATCTTTTATTCGACATTTTATTTCATCAGAGACTACTTTGTACATTTCTTTTTCAGAGTGTCAGCAATAGTTCTTGCATCTGATGGGATTAGTTATCATGACTGCATTGGTCAAAACTCACTCAGTGTAAGGGTGACAAAAGTGTTTGCCTATTAAAAGGATAGTAGTAGAGTTATTTATCACATTGGAAAATGGTAAAATAGTGCTGTTTATAGTCTGGTATCTTCTTATCAAATTGAGATTTATATTTTCCAGTTGAATTAAATGCTCATTATTATTTTAGTTAACTTTTGAAAGCATTCCAGAGCTCAATGCCTTTCTTATAAATAACTATTTAATTAGGATCTTCTAAGTCAGGAAAATCTCCACAAAGGGAAATTCAGGTTCTGTGACACGACATCTTTTCTTTATTAAAAACTTAGTGGATTACAAAGTAATCAAAAATTTCAATCCCCTATTTCCACACTTATTTATTATACAATACTACGAGTATTTTTTCCTACATGGCAATCAAGTAAATTCAGAATAATTTTTAAAGAAATATAAGAATTGATACTATGATTTTCAAAAGAAGTCATGGAGTGCTAACTTTTAAAAGCGTAAAACATTTTGCTCTATACCAGAGGTCAGAAAACTACGGTCCATGGGTCAAATCCACCCCTCTCCTTCAAATCTAGTTTTGCATGGTTTATCAGCTAAAAATGTTTGTCTTTTTATATTTTAAGTGAGTACATTTTAAATGGTTATATAAGTACCTACCCAATATCCTAAAGGAAACCCTGGTGGCATAGTGGTTAAGAGCTATAGCTGCTAACCAAAAGGCTGGCAGTTCAAATCCACCAGGTGCTCCTCAGAAACCCTGAGGGGCAGTTCTACTCTGTCCAAAAGGGTAGCTATGAGTCCAAACTGACTTGACAGCAGTGGGTTTGGTTTTTGGTTTTAATATCCTAAATGTTACCTCTTGGCCTAGAAAGCCAAGAATATTACTATCTTTCCCTTTACAGTCTGTCAACGTTTGCTCTATACATCTATTAACCTAGTCATTAAGGATGTCAACATATCTATTTTCAACATCCCTTTTTTAAATAATAACAGGAGAGTGATACCACTTAACTTTTCGGTACTCACAGAACTAGACTTTGGTCTACAATTCTATTTTTTTTGAAATTTACAGTAGCGTATCAAGAAATTGTATACTACTAGTGCAGTAATGGAAACCCGGGTGGCTTAGTAGTTAAGCGCTATGGCTGCTAACCAAAGTGTCGGCAGTTCCAATCCACCAGGCACTCTTTGGAGACTATGTGGGGCAGTTCTACTCTTAGTAATGACAATAACAATAATTAATAATGAGTGTATTAAATTCATAAAACAATTTAATATATACGAGGGAAAAAAATCCATGATATATGCAAAGCTATCTTCATAAACTTTCCTTATAGCTAGAAAAGAAATTAGTCTCAGGGAGGTTAAGTGATTGGCCCATGGTTATAAATCTGGTACTTTTTAGGGCTTTTCCTACAACTCAGACACTCACCTTATGTGACTTCAAGATGCTGCTTCAAATTAATTTGAAGTCTTATTTCATTTAGTTAATTAAAAAAAAAAATTAGGCAAGAAAAATAATCATAAACTAGTTATGCATGTAATACTGAAGTAAAACATAATGATAATAACGCATTTAGCAGTGCTCAGTTGCAGTTAAGGAATAAATCATAACAATCAGGTCACCTGGTAGGCTCTCTAGTAAATTGAACAAAGAGAGTTAACTACATAATACACACTGTAGAAGATAAAATAGATTCGTGGATTAATTAAGTCATCTAAAAGTACTGATATCAACTCCACCAATGAGAGGGAGCAAAGCCCTTAAATCTGCTACTTATTTTCATTAAACCTTTGGCAAATATTATTTTGGCAAAATATAATTTTTGCAAACATCTATCCATTTACTAATGACTTCTATGTTAAATTTCAATGTTGTTAACCAACTCCAAGTCAGATTAACCATTGATTTGTATTTCCATTTTAAGTATTTGCCTTAGATAATTCTAATGTTGTTATTAGAATTATATATCCACAGATGTAGAAAATTTACTTTTAATTTCCTAGGGAAAATCAAAAGCTATGTCACAAGTCATAAAGAAAGAACATCATGTGGGGTGCAAAAGGAATATGAAAATTCACTATTTTTAAAGTAGGACAATATTAAAATTCAAATTATTTATGTTTCATTGGAGTGATATTTTAAGCCTGCATAAAGGCATACCACCATAGTTACAATTTTTTAAATAAATTAAATTTCTTTATATTTATTTTTTAAGGAGAATGACAGACCAATGAAGAAACAACTTACTCATTCTTGATTTCATTTAATATTTATATCAGATGATTTGAGAATGGCTTTCAATACTTTTTCAGAAAATGCAACAATTTGGTTAGAATTTTGGAGTGTTGACTACCTGATTATTTTTTCTAGTTGTCTTCAGAAATGAACCACTTGGTAGAAGATATAATTATTAGATCATAAACTTTTTTCTTCAAAACTCAGTAAATTATATGGCATTCTTTCTTTTACTGATTATGGAGAAATTTGGACCTATCAGTTTTTTTTTTTTTTGCCTTTTTTAAAACTCATAATAATAATAAATGTATCTTCATGTCCCTCACCTCCACTTCACTTGTTAATATTTCCTGATGTATATTTCAAAGAAAAGTGTTTTCTTTGGTGAAGGGTAAGACAGTACACAATACTGGGGAAGCCAGCACAATTTGTCCAAGGCAAGGTCTCGGAAGCTCCACAGACACATCCAAACCCCCTGAGGGACAAAATTGCTGGGCTGAGGGCCATGGGAACCATTGTGTCGGGGAACATCTAGCTCAACTGGCATAACATAGGTTATAAAGAAAATATTCTACCTTCTACTTTGGTGAGTAACACCTGGGGTCTTAAAAGCCTGTGAGTGGCCATCTAAGGTACAACACTGGACTCACCCCTTCGGGAGCAAGGGAGAAGGAAGAGAACTGAAGATACGAGGGAAAGATTATTCCAAAGGACTCACAGGCCACAGCCTCCACCAGACTGAGTCCAGTACAACTAGAAGGTGCCTGGTTACCACCACCGACTGCTCTGACAGGAATCACAATAGAGGGTCCCTGACAGAGCTGGAGGAAAATGTAGAAAAAAATTCTAACTCACTAAAAAAGACCAGACTTAGTGGTCTGACAGAGACTGAAGAAATCTGGACAGTATGGCCCCCGGACACCCTTTTAGCTCAGTAATGAAGTCACTCCAGAGGTTCACCATTCAGCCAAAGATTAGACAGTCTCATAAGATAAAACAAGACAAAAGGGGCACACCAGCCCATGGGCAATGTCCAGAAGGCAGAAGGGAACAGGAAAGCTGGTAAAAGGGAAGCCAAGTTCTTGAAGTGAGAGTGTTGACGTGCCATGGGGTTGTTAACTAATGTCATAAAAAATTATGTGTACTAACTCTGATGAGAAACTAGTTTGTTCTATAAACCTTCATCTAAAGTACAAGAAAAAAGAATATCGTTTGAAAGAAAAAAAAAGTGTTTTCTAATTGCATTTCATGGGCTTCTTAATCATCTCTTTTGGTTATAGATTTTTAAAGTTCTCTTTTAATAGAAGGTTCAAGAATTGGAGGAAGACTCATTAACAATCTGTGATATGCATACAACACAACCTTGTTTGCTGAAAGTAAAGAGGACTTAAAGCACTTACTGACGAAAGTCAAAGACTACAGCCTTCAATATGAATTATATCTCAACATAAAGAAAACAAAAACCCTCACAACTGGCCCAATAAGCAACATAATGATAAATGGAGAAACTACTGAAATTGTCAAGGATTTCATTTTACTTGGATCCTCAGTCAACGCCCATGGAAACAGCAGTCAATAAACCAAAGGACATATTGCACTGGGCAAATCTATTGCAAAAGATCTCTTTAAAGTGTTAAAAAGCAAAGATGTCACTTTGAGGACTAAGGTGTGCCTGATGGAAGCCGTGGTATTTTCAATCACCTCATATGCATGCATTAGTGGGACAATGAATAAGGAAGACTGAAGAAGAATTGATGCCATTGAATCACAGTGTTGGCAAACGATATTGAATATACTATGTATTGCAGCAGCTGATAAAAATCTTCAATTTCTTCATCTTTGGCCTTAGTGGTTGATGAGTAAATTTGAGTAATATTTGTATTAACTGGTCTTCCTTGTAGGCTTATGGATATTGTCCTATCACTGACAGCATTGTACTTCAAGATAGATCTTGAAATGTTCTTTTTGACAATGAATGCCACACCATTCCTCTTCAAGTTGTTATTCCCAGCATAGTAGAATATGTGATTGTCCAATTCAAAATGGCCAATACAAGCCCATTTCAGCTTGCTAATGCCTAGGATATCAATGTTTACACATTTTTGAAATTTCCAATTTTCCTAAATTCATACTTCTTCACTCTAGGTTCCTTTTATTAACGGATGTTTACAGCTGTTTCTTCTCATTTTGAGTTGTGCCACATCAGCAAATGAAGGTCCTGAAAGCTTTACTCCATCCACGTCAATAAGGTCGACTCTATTTTGAGGAGGCAGCTCTTCCCCAGTCATCTTTTAAGTGCCTTCCAACCTGGGGGGCTCATCTTCCAGTGCTATATCAGACAGTGTTCCACTGCTATCCATAAGGCTAATTCTTTTAAGAACAGACGCCAGGTTCTTCTTCCTAGTGTGCCTTAGTCTGGAAGCTCAGCTGAAACCTGTCCTCCATGGTGACCCTGCGAGTATCTGGATACCGGTGGCATAGCTTCCAGCATCTCAGCAACATGCAAGCCCACACACAAAAAATTCAAGCCTCGAGTTGCAATAGTGAAGGATTCTATGGGGAAAATATTAAATGACGCAGGAAGCAACAAAAGAAGATGGAAGGAATATACAAAGTCATTATACCAAAAAGAATTAGTTGACATTCCACCATTTCAAGAGGTAGCATATGATCAGGAACCGACGGTACTGAAGGAAGAGGTCCAAGCTGCACTGAAGACACTGGCAAAAAATAAGGCTCCAGGACTTGACAGAATATCAATTGAGATGTTTCAACAAACAGATGCATCGCCGGAAGTGTTCACTCATCTATGCCAAGAAATATGGAAGACAGCTTTCTTGCCAACTGACTGGAAGAGATCCATATTTATGCCTATTCCCAAGAAAGGTGATTCAACTGAATGTGAAAATTATAGAACAATATCATTAATATCACACACAAGCAAAATTTTGCTGAAGATCATTCAGGAACAACTGTAGCAGTATATGGACAGGGAACTGCCAGAAATTCAGGCCAGTTTCAGCAAAGGATGTGGAACCAGGGTTATCATTGCTGATGTCAGATGGACCCTGGCTGAAAGCAGAGAATACCAGAAGGATGTTTACCCATGTTTTATTTGCTATGCAAAGGCATTTGACTGTGTGGATCATAACAAATTATGGATAACATTGTGAAGAATGGGAATTCCAGAACACTTAATTGTGCTCATGAGGAAACTTTACAAAGATCAAGAGGCAGTTGTTGGGACAAAACAAGGGGATACTGAGTGGTTTAAAGTCAGGAAAGGTGTGTATCAGGGCTGTATCCTTTCACCATACCTATTCAATCTGTATGCTGAGCAAATAATCTGAGAAGCTGGACTATATGAAGAAGAACGGGGCATCACAATTGGAGGAAAACTAACAACCTGCGTTACGCAGATAACACAACCTTGATTGCTGAAAGTCAAAAGGACTTTTAGCACTTATTAATGAAGATCAAAGACCACAGCCTTCAGTATGGATTGCACGTCAACATAAAGAAAACAAAAATCCTCACAACTGGACCAATGAGCAAAATCATAATAAACACAGAAAAGACTGAATTGTCAAGGATTTCATTTTACTTGGATCCACAATCAACACCCATGGAGGCAGGAGGCAAGAAACCAAATGACACATTGCATTGGGTAAATCTGCTGCAAAGGACTTCTTTAAAGTGTTGAAAAGTAGATGTCACCTTGAAGATTAAGGTGCACCTGACCCAAGCCATGGTATTTTCAATAGTGTTATATGCATGTGAAAGCTGGACAATGAATAAGGAAGACCAAAGAAGAATTGATGCCTTTAAATTGTGGTGTTGGCAAAGAATATTGAATATACCATAGACTGCCAAAAGAATGAACAAATCCGTCTTGGAAGAAGTACAACCAGAATGCTCCTTAGAAGTGAGGATGGCGAGACTGTGTCTTACATACTTTGGACATCTTGTGAGTAGGGATCAGTTCCTGGAAAAGGACACCAGCTCAAGCTTGGCGAAGTACAGGGACAGTGGAAAAGAGGGAGACCCTCAAGGAGGTGGACTGATACAGTGGCTGCAACAATGAGCTCAAGCATAACAACGATTGTAAGGATGGAGCAGGACCAGGCAGTGTTTCGTTCTGTTGTGCGTAGGGTCGCTATGAGTTGGAACCGACTCGACAGCACCTAACAACATCAACAACACACTATGTACTGTCAGAAGAATGAACAAATCTGTCTTGGAATTACAGGATTGCAAGCGAGGATTGCAAGACTTGGTCTTCACATACTTTGGACATGTTTTCAGGAGGGACCAGTGTCTAGAGAAGGATGCCATGCCTGGTAAATTAGAGGGTCAGCCAAATAGAAGAAGATCCTCAAGGAGATGAATTGACACAGTGGCTGCAACAATAGGTTCAAACTTAGCAATGATCAACAATAGGTTCAAATGTAGCAATGGCACAGGTCTGGGCAGTGTTTCATTGTGTTTTCCATAGGGTTGCTATTAGTCAGAACCAACTCAACAATACCTAACGACATAAGTTCATGGTTCCATATTTTTGTTGCATACAAATCATCTTAAATCTTGTATTTTTTTTTTTCTCCCTTTTTCTTTTTCTTCAGTATTCTGGAAGAGGATTTAAGATTGTCCTTCAAACACCTGATCACATATTTGTCATTGTCATTCCTGTTCTTATCTGTATAAAACATTTTTTTAAGTTTTCTATCAGATTTCTAGTTTATATGCAATCTTCTTTTGTCTTATCAAATTCCCTTTTCATCTGTAGCATTTTCATGTCATAGTGATCCCTTATTTTGTGTTTTCTTAATTTTTTTGTTGAGAACAAAAGCAGATACCTTAAAATAAGGTTTCTATGTCCATCCGTAATAGCACTAATGTCTTCTTAATCTGGAATGGACTGGTAAACACTCTCAACACATGCTTTACATAATTCCTTTTTCTCCCTCTTTCGTTATTATATAGTGTAGGGAACACTACATCCAGCCTCAAATTCTCCTTCTTCCTCCTTCTGTTGACCCAGTTTCTCTTTAAATCTTTCTTTCAGATCTTAAAATGGAAGGCAAATTAATGTCCAAAACTTTCTGATGTTCAGTGGTAGTTACCTTATATAATTCAGTAGGAGGTAAAAGGAATATATTTCTGCTTCTGCTTCTTAGTATGAAGGGTGATTTAGAACTTCTAATTTAAAGCAGTATGTAGTTCATCCCTTTACCAAAGCACTATGTGCAAAATTACAACTTCCAGGCTACAAAACTTCCAATACATTTTTTCCTTCTGCCCCTTTTTATTACCAAGTTTACATCCCAGGTTTGCAATGTGCCACCAGCTGCCCATATCTGACATGTTCTGCTTTGAATCATACACAGTAGTGATGCCTAGGTTAGTACATGGTGAGGGGTAGAGGTGGGGGTTTAAGTGATTATACAGCCCTGCCTTTCTGAAACTCTGCTAAATGTTGCATGAGTAGACTAGACTTTAACTACTCACAAGTTCATGAACAGATTGTTATATCTCTGCAGGTTGAAGTGTGTATTCTAATTAATATTTCATTCACTGGGAGTGGGGATCCAGAGTCCAGCTCGACAAGAACAACAGAGCCTTTGTTCCGGAGGCTCAGAGTCATGGAACACAGCCACTCCACTCGCAGATTCGAAGCTTTAAGGGTCGATGTGCTTTGAATACAGTAAGAAAAACAAAACCAACAAAAATAACCCTGGCACAGCCTTAAGCACTTTAGTGACCATGTGTATTGGTTAGGAACCTTTGGTTGAATTTGACAGAAAACTCATTTTAAATGAGTTTAAGAAGGAAAAGAATTTATTAGCTTACAGAATTCAAAATCCCTGAAATAGAGCTGGAATAGGGCCTGGCTTTATTTACTCAAGTATTTCACCCAAACAAGGTGTCTTTAATTTTTCTCATCTGCTCATTTTGACATTTGCTTCACTTTAAATTTTATGTGCCCTCAGGTTGCAGCAGCTCTGATTCAATACTGTTTCAAGTTCAAGTCCAGGAAAAAAAAACCACTTTTTTTTCTCCATATTTTCTGCAGAAGTCCTAGGATTCGCTCCAATTGGACAAACTTGGATCACGTAGCCATTCATGAAACATTCACTGTGACTGGGGGAATTTGATACACTGCATGGCATTTGGTCAGAAGTTCTCATGAAGCTAAGGGTAGAGCATTATTTTAACCAAGTGGACACCATTTCTGTAGTTGATTTTATAGTAAATGATAAATTCTGCAGAGCCAAAATAATAAACATTCACTCCACTATAATAAGGGCTTTAGATTAAAAGTAAAATAAAATGCTATTGAAGTCTTCATGTAGAAGTGGTACAATCCATACTTTTGTAGCCCTTTGGAAAGATTGTACTGACGCAATGGAAGAAATAGGGATAGATGGTCAGAAGACTTGCAGGCAAGGCTGTGATAATCTTATTGGTAAAAGATAATGGTAGCATAAACATATTAATTGCACGGAAGAACGATTGAAAATACAAGACTTGATGGTTTGAGTGTGAGACTTTAGAAAACAAAGGAATTAAAGATGTTTGATGGATTACTAACTTGAGTAACCAGAGGATAATACTCTATTTACCAAGGTGTGAAATGCTTTTTTATGCATGAAGAGTAGGCAGTAGGATTGTTAGGTATGGAGTTAAAAATTAAGATTACCTTTTAAAGCATATCCATCTTGACATGTAACAATGATTTTCAAGTAAAAATATCAAAGATAAAGCTGGGAATGAACATTTGGATTTGAAGGAAGCAGCATGAAATGGAGATATCAATAAATTTGTGAGTCATCTCTAATGATATAATCCATAGAAAATGACTAGAGAGAAAAGAGAAGAAGGTCCAGTCCTCTAATATGCCAACATTTAAAGCTCATTTAGATAAGGAAGATCCAGTAAAGAATGCAGAAAGAACCAGATAATAAGGTGGAAGGAAAACCAAAGACATGGCAGTAGTGTCATGGAAGCCAACAGACAGGTTTGTAAAAAAAGAGTGGATGGTGAGCACCTCTAACACTATTAAAGGTAAGCAGTATAGGTTCAGTTCTTGGATTTGGGAATATGCACATCATTAATGATATTCACAAACAGGTTCAGAGGCAGATTGCATTGGACTTAAATTTCAGGTGAAGATTTGAGAGTTTGTTACTGAAGCTGGGAAGATGGGTCCTTGTTCGGCACACTCAGACTTGCCAATAATCTAGACACAGGTCTTTGAAAACAGAGAAAGTAACTTTATTGCAATGCACAGAGCAAGGAGCAGGGAGGGAGTTCCTCAGATCTGACTTCCTTAGCTAAGGGGAAGCAAGGCTTATATGTGGTTTGGGCAGCAAGATGGCAGCCACGCAAGTGTACTATGGAGGGGAAATTCTAGTTGTCCAGGAAACAGGGGATGACATGGTTCATGTTGGCCTTCTTGCTTCAGAATAGAGTCCAGGTGATGATTTTCCTTCTGATCCGTTCCTCCTGTTGCTGTGCCCTCTATTAAGGTCAGTTTTCAGTCACATCTGGCCCATCTGACCTGGGCTAGTTTAAGGACCAGTGAAAATATACTGGCATTCACAGGGCCAGGTTACAAGTTCATATGTCACCCATGGTGAACAGGTTTTAGCTGAGCTTCCAGACAAAGACTAGAAAAAAGGACCTGGCAGTCTACTTTTGAAAAGAATTAGCCAGTGAAAACCTTATGAATAGCAGAGGACCATTGTCTGCTATACTGCCGGAAGATGAGCCCCTCAGGCTGGGAGGCACTCAAAAGACAACTGGAAAAGAGCTTCCTCCTCAAAGTAGAGTTGACTTTAATGATGTGGATGGAGTCAAGCTTTTGGGACCTTCATCTGCTGATGTGGCATCATACAAAATGAGAAGAAACAGCTGGCTGAAAATATTCATTAATAATCGGAATGTGAAATGTACCAAGTACGAATTTAGGAAAATTAGAAATGGTCAAAAATGAAATGGAAAGCATAAACATTGATATCCTAGGCATTAGTGAGCTGAAATGGACTGGTATTGGCCATTTTGAATTGAACAATCTTTTGGTCCACTGTTTTGAGAGCGACAAATTGAAGGTGGATGGCATTGCATTCATTGTCAAAAAGAACATTTTAAGAACTATCCTGAAGTACAACACTGTCAATGAAAAACCCACTGCTATTGAGTCCATTCTGACTCACAGTGTCCCTATAGAATGGAGTAAAACTGCCCTATAGGGTTTCCAAGGAGCGGCTGGTGGATTCAAACTGCTGACCTTTTTGGTTAGCAGCTGTAGCATGCCATAGCTCTTAACCACTGGGACATCAAAAAAAAAAAAAAAAAAGAAGGTTAAAAAATATTATAATGACATGTGCAAAGATCTGGAGTTAGAAAACCAAAAGGAAAGAACATGCTCAGAATTTCATAAGTTGAAAGAACTGAAGAAAAAATTTAAGCCTTCAGTTGCAGTATTGAAGGATTCTATAGGGAAAATATTAAATGACACAGGAAGCATCAAAGGAAAATGAAAGGAAAACACAGAGTCACCATACCAAAAAGATTTGGTCAACCTTCATCTATTTCAAGAGGTAGTATATGATTAGAAACTGATGTTACTGAAGGAAGAGGTCCAAGCTGCACTGAAGTCATTGGCAAAAAATAAGCCTCCAGGGATTGACAGAATATCAACTGAGACGTTTCAAAAAAGGGATGCAGCACTAGAAGTGTTCTCTCACCTATGCCAAGAAATTTGGAAGATAGCTACCTTGTCAACTGACTGGAAGAGATTTCATATTTATGCCTATTCCAAAGATAGGTGATCTAATGTAATATGTAAATTATCAAACAATATCCGATCATACAAAAGCAGCTGTAGCAGTGCATCGACAGGGAAGTGCCAGAAATTCAAGCTGAATTCAGAAGAGGACATGGAATGAGGGATGTCATTGCTGATGCCAGATGAATTCTGGCTGAAAGCAGAGAATACCAGAAAGATGTTTACCTGTATTTCACTGACTATGCAAAGGTATTCGACTGTGTGGATCATAACAAATTATGTGGGACATTGCAAAAAATAGGAATTCCAGAACACTTAATTGTGCTCATAAGGAACCTGTACATAGATCAAGAGACAGTTGTTCAGACAGAACAAGGGAATACTGAGTGGTTTAAAGTCAGGAAAAGTGTGTGTCAGGATTGTATCCTTTCACCATACCTATTCAATCTGTATGCTGAGTACATAATCCAAGAAGCTAGACTGTATGAAGAGGAATGTAGCATCAAGATTTGAGGAAGACTTATTAACGACCCGCAATATGCAGATGACACAGCCTTGCTTGCTCAAAGTGAAGAGGACTTGAAGCACTTACTAATGAAGATCAAAGACTACAGCCTTCAGTATGGATTATACCTCAACATAAATGTAACAAAAGTCCTCACAACTGGACCAATTAGCAACATGATAAATGGAGAAAAGATTGAAGTTGTCAAGGATTTCATTTTACTTGCATCCACAATCAAGACCCATAGAAGCCACAGTCAAGAAATCAAATGACACATTGCATTGGGCAAATTTACTGCAAAAAACCTCTTTAAAGTGTTAAAAAGCAAAAATGTCACCTTGAAGACTAAGGTGCACCTGACGCAAGCCATGGTGTTTTCAATCACCTCATATGCATGAGAAAGTTGGACAATGAATAAGGAAGACCGAAGAAGAATCGAGCCCTTTGAATTATGGTGTTGGCAAAGAATATTAAATATAGGATGGATTGCTGAAAGAACAAATAAATCTGTCTTAAAAGAAGTACAGCCAGATGTCTCCTTAGAAGCAGGGATGGTGAGACTATGTCTCACACACTTTGGACATGTTATCAGGAGGGATCAGTCACTGGAGATGGACATCATGCCAAGTAAAGTAGAGGGTCAGCAAAAGAGAGGAAGATCCTCAACCAGATGGACTGACACAGTGGCTGGAATAATTGGCTAAAGCATAAAAAGGATTGTGAGAATGGTGAAGGACCGAGCAGTGTTTCATTCTGTTGTACATAGGGTTGCTTTGAGTTGGAACTGACTCGATGGCTCTGGACAATAACATGTAGTCAAGGGTCTCAAGAAATTTAGACATGTAGTGGAACAATGAAAAGGGGCAATAGCTGGGTGGTGATGTGAGATCATGGGAGCATTTTTTTGTTTGTTTGTTTTTAATGGAATATGTTAGAGCATTTCTTGTGTGATGGGAATACTCCAATGGAAAAGGAAAGTCTTGATGCAAGAGGAGGGATGGCTAATGTAGCAAGGTCCCTGAGGTTGGCTATCTGTTACCTCCTGTGGACATCTAAACTGTGGTCTGTGCTCCTGACATGCCACCAAATTCTCAGGTCTTTTTAACCTATCACACACAATTGTGATGAGCCACGGCATCAATCAGCTTGCAAGTTTTTAGAACTTATATTTTATCTGAATGGGATATTGAGGGAAGTATCACTTTCTTATTTCTTATTTCTCTTCATCCATCACAATGTAGTAGAGGCAAGACAAATTTTGAGCAGGAGCATCAGAAAACTGTGGTGTACAGCTAGTATTATATGTCTTTTTTCTTATATTTTATATCAAATTCTGATGATTAACTTATCATCTCACTGAACATTCCAAGTTGCTCTTTAATATTGATAATCTGTAGTTTTCTAGACAAGTGCTATTCGATAAATCTTTCTGTGATGATTGAAATATTCTATATTTCTCTTGTCCAATATGGTAGAAACTGGCCATATGTGGCAACTAAACTTTTGAAATGTAGCCAATGCAACAGAAAAATGAATTTTAAATTTTACCATCTAGCTACATAGCTAATAGCTACTGTACTGAACAGCAAAGTTTTAGACTATTGTTCTTTGACTGGACAGAATCACATCAACCCTCAAGGTTTTAACTGGCTTCTTACATAATGCCACTTTCCAACTGGTCACTTAGAAGTCTTCCCTTGTTTGCCCATAAATAGCTCAAGTTAAATATGTTTTGAATTGTATTTATTATGTGGTTCTCAATATTTGCTCCTCTTTCTCCATTTCCTATTGTGGTATATGACTGACCTGCTTATTTATTATTTTATTTTAATCAATACTTAGATATATGTAAAAAATATGCTGCTATTCCTCTTCACTCTTACTGATACCTCCCTAATTTAAGCTCTCATAGTCTATATCATGAACTACCAGGAAAGTCTTTTCTTTGCATAATATCTTATCTCTCTTGGTGAGATCATGAAATGTTGCAACAACGATTCAGAAAAACTCAATGCTTTTGAAGACTCAGTTCTCTCCTAGAATTTTCTTCCTGTTTTCCCATTGCACTTTTCCCACACCTCCATCATAATATGTTACCTATTTGATTATGTCCAACAACTCCAAATTTTACACACTACATTACAATCCCTTTGAGGACAGAACCATAGGAAAACTATATATCATAATGCTACTAGTCATATAACAAGCTTTGAATTACTATTTGAAGGAATACCTATATCCCCATGTTAAAAAGACTATCTAAAGTATCAACATTTTAACTCAAAGGAATACATCACAGTGAAGAAATTTCAAGCCATAAAGCAAACATTTAGGAATTAATCTTTTGACAATGTAGGAATATAATTCAGGATTATGGAATCCAAGGAGAGTAAAAACATGCCAAGTAAAGAAAAAAAAAATGCTGTCGTGGCTAATTTTAAATGTCAGCTTGGCTAGGTTATGATGTTTAGTTGTTTGGTCAAACACTAGTCTAGGCATTGCTCTAAAAGTATTTACATGTCATTAACATTTAAATAAGTTGACCTTAAGTGAAGCAGATACCTTATCCAATCAGTAGAGAGTCTTAAGAGCAAAATCTGAGATTTCCTGAGTGAGAAGTTTTCTACCTAAAGATTTTTGTAAGCAGCCATCCTAGTGGAATTTCTAGCATGTCGTCTGGCTTAAGAATTTTGGACTTATCAGCCCCCACAATCGCATGAGCCAATTCTTTAAAATAAATAATCTCTCCCTTTCTCTCTCTCTATGTATATATGTGTGTGTGTCTTTGTTATTTTGTTGTTGTTGTTAGGTGCTGTCAAGTCAGTTCCGACTCATAGGGACCCTATGTACAACAGAACAAAATACTGTCCTGTCCTGCACCATCCTCACAATCCTTGCTATGCTTGAGCCCATTGTTGTAGTCACTGTGTTAATTCATCTCATTGAGGGTCTTCTTTTCTTTCACTTACCCTCTACTTTAGTCAAGTAGGACTGGTCCCTCCTGAAAACATGTCCAAACTATGTGTCAGAAAGTCTCGCCATCCTCACTTCTAAGGAGCATTTTCCTTGTACTTCTTCCAAGACAGATTTGTTCATTCTTCTGGCAGTCCATGGTATATTCAATATTCTTCACCAATACCATAATTCAAAGGCATCAATTCTTCTTCAGTCTTCCTAGATATATGTATATGCTGGTGGTGCAGTGGTTAAGTGTTCAGCTGCTAACCAAAATGTCAGCAGTTCAAATTCACCATCCCTCCTTGGAAACCCTATGGAGAAGTCTTACCCTGTCCCATAGGGTTGCTAGGAGTTGGAATAGACTCAATGGCAAGGGGTTTGGTTTTTTGGTATACATGTTTATATGTTAATATGTATATATTTATATACATATATATATACATATACATCTTATTACTTCTGTTTATCTGCAGAACCTGAAAGATTCTTATCCTTAAGATCCTGGCTGTCTGGAACCACACCTAGACCAAAAGAGGTTCTGGAGGAACAGAATGTTAAGGATGAGTCTTCTAAATTGATCCTGGTGTTTTTCAGATTTGTTCTCAAATTTGATTAGATTTAAAGGAACTAATGACTCTTTCCAGCAGTAAAGAAGGTAATGATAGTCTATGGCATGATATGGCAATACAGATATGCAAAATGTTACCACTGAATACTCCTAATTAAGTGTTTACAAAACACAAGGTTTAGAGTGATCACTTATTTGATGCTTTAGAACATTTTTGTCAAACTGACAAGTATAATGACATTGACTGGTTGTTCCTAATCTTGCTGAATAAAATGGGGAGAGGGGGAAGGATGAACTCAGGCCTAAAAACTCCCAGCTCACGCACTACATAGGTGACCTTAAAGTTGCTATGTGGTACCCTGAAAGAAAACGGTAGCCACAGAGCTGAGATTGCTGAAAACCAAACCCAGACTCCCAACTTACTAGTGGCTCAATTACAATGTAAATTAAACTTCCAACCTTGTACAGAGTCTGTTATTGAAGTGAGACATTGATTTGGAAGAAATGAGATCCTGAAAATTGGAATATGAATGTATGAGCAAATCCAGAGAACATTGAACCCCTAAATTTTGCTGAGCCTTCTAAAAAGCTAGTAGAAATGACTTTCTAGGGAGATTAACCCTGTTTAACCTGTAATGACCTCCCCTGAGGAACTGCTTTGGAATATACTACTGCTTCTCATCAGGAACCACCCCACCACCCTTTTTTCCTTCTAGATGTATAACTAGACTTAGGTAGGCCTTGAAAGGTGAGATACAAAGTATGACCCATAAGGAGGTACACTGCACACAAAAAGAACTACATGATTTTTATAATTATACAGACATAAACCCAGGGAGAATGTGTGTAAGTAGCTATTAAGTGTGTGGAATAAAGCAGGAGCAGGCTGAATTTACCGAGATGGGCTTCTAAGAAAAACTCTAGATTCAATGTCGTGGTTCAAAGAGTTAGAAACGGCTTTAACTGTTTGTTTGGCTGGTTGGCTGATCGTGGACCAAAAGGTAGCCAAAATGGCATTGAAATATAAAAATTGCCTTGGTATACTCCAGAAGAAGGTATCCAAAGGCATACGGAGGCTAGAATATTAGAGTGGATTTATTACGTAAGAACTGCTCACCTGCTCTGCAAGAGTCCAGAGGACACACCTTTTACCATGACTGTGAAGAATAAATTTGTAAGGGAAGCTCCAGCATCCCTGAAGAACTCTGTTGATTTGTCTTATCTCTAGGTCAGGTATTAGAGTGAGAACTGCTATCACTGAATGGGGAAATCTAAAATGGGAGTGATTGGATTTCAGGGTGGCAGAGACTTAGTGGCATCACGTAATCACTGCAAACAAAGTGAGCATGGTTATCTTAATGGACATCAGACTCAGAGCAGTACTCAGAATAGTCTGACTTGCAGAGACTTATGGAATTGATTAATTGATCATGGTGTCCCTAGAATTGAAGTAGATGAAAAAGTGTCTTAGTTATCCAGTGCTGCCATAACAGAAGTATCACAAGTGGATGGCCTTAACAAAGAGAAATTTATTCTGTCACAGTCTAGGAGGCTAGAAGTCCAAATTTAGGGTGCCAGCTCCAGGCAAAGCCTTTCTCTCTCTGTTGACTCTGGGGAAAGGTCATTGTTATCAATCCTCTCAGCTCAGGGAGCCTGGCTCCAGGATGCAGTCTGCTCCTGGCACTGCTTTCTTGGTGGTGTGAGGTCCCCTGTCTCTCTGCTTGCTTCTCTTTTATATCTCAAAAGAGACTGACTTAAGACACAACCTAATCTTGTAGATTGAGTCCTGCCTCATTAACATAACTACTTCTAAGGCTGCCTTATTAAAATCATAGAGGCAGGATTTACAACACATAGGAAAATTGCATCAGATGACAAAATGGTGGCCAATAATACAATACTGGGAATCATGGCCTAGCCAAGTTAATACACATTTTTGGAGGACAAAATTCAATCCATAACAAAAAGTCTAGCAAATTCTTACTTCATCTATATAATTGGAGGAGGTCAAGGAAGCAGCCCCTCAGTGAATTCCCAGATTTGAGCCAGTTTGCAGATCCACAACTCCTTGAATGAAGGGAGGCCTAGTCTCCTTCAGGAAGGAATTTACTACACCATCAAAAATTTACAGTTAATCCTTCTTCTATCCTTTACTAAAAGGATCTATGGCCTTTTTCCAGGGTGACTGTGTATTGGGGAAAAGAAAATAATCAGTTTTGGGGAGACTACTGAACACTACCTCTGAACTGACACTAATCCCAAGAGACAGGAACATCACTGTGATCCACTACTAGGGTATTATGGACACACATGGTCATTTTCCCAGTTCCAAAATGAATAATTGGAATAAATGTACTCAGCAACTGGCAGAAGCCCCATACTGTTTCCCTGACCTGTGGAATCAGAGCTATTATGATAGGTAAGGCCAAGTGAAAGCCACTAGAGCTGCCTCTACATAGGAAAATAATAAACCAATAGTCATACAACATTTTTGGAGGTGTTTCACGTTAGTGCCACCATGAAAGACCCAAAGGATATAGGGGCAGTGATTCCTACCACATCCCCTCTCAATGCCTCTATTTGGCCTGTGCAGAAAAGAGATGGATCTTGGAGGAGGATGTCGGATTATTGTAAACTTATCCAATTGTAGCTGCTCTTCCATATGTGATTTAATTGCTTGAGGAAATTAACATACCTGGTGGTACCTGGTATGCAGTTATTGTTCTGGCAAGTGATTTTTTCTCTATACCTGTTAGGAAAGAAGCAATTTCTTTTCATTTGGCAAGGCCAGCTATACAACTCTACTGCTCTACCTCAGGAATATATCAGTTCTCCAGACCTATGCCATAATTTAGTGAACAGGGAATTTGATCACTTTTCCCGTCTTCAGGACACCATACAGATCCATTACATTGATGCCATCATGCTGATTGAACCTAGTAAACAAGATGTAGCAACTAATCTAGACTTATTGATAAGGCATTTGTATGTCAGAGTGTGGGGAATAAATCCAACAAAACATTAAGCATCTTCCCCTTGGTGAAGTTTCTAGAGGTCCAGTGGTGTGAGACATGCTTAGACATTCCTTCTAAAGTGAAGGACAATTTGTTGCATCTGGCCCCTCTTATGAATAAAAAGAGGACTCCATGCCTAGTGGGCATCTTTGGATTTTGAGGGCAGCATCTAGGCTTGCTACTGTAGCTTATTTACCCAAAAAGATGCTAGTTTTCAGTGGGGCCCAGAGCAACAGAAGTCTCTGCAACAGGCCCAGGCTGCCATGCAAGCTGCCCTTCTACTTGGAACATATGATCCAGTACATCAAATGGTGCTTGAAGCCTCAGTGGCAGATAGAGATGCTCTTTGGTGCTTTTGGCAGGTCCCTGTACGTGGATCACATTTAAGACCCTTAGGATTTTGAAGCACAACACAGCCATCCTTTGCACATAACTACTCTTCTGTTGAGAAGGAGCTTTTGTCTTGTTAGTGGGCCTGAGTAGACTGAACACTTAACAACAAATGATCAAGTTACTGTGTGACCTGAGCTTCACACCAAGAGCTGAGGGTGGCCTGACCCACCAAGCCCATAATATTAGACATGGGTAATACATTCCATCATCAAATGGAAGTATTCTACAAAATTAGGCTTAACTAAGCCCTGAAGATACAACTAAGTTCCATGAGGAAATAGCCGAAATGCCCATGTTCCCCACTCCTGTCACATTACCTTCTCTCTAGGGGACTTCCATATGCTCAGTTAACAGATGAAGAGAAAACTCTGGCCTGGATTTACAGATGGTTTTGCGTGATATGCAGGTACTACCTGAAAGTGGACAGCTGCAGCATTACAGTCCTTTCTGGGATATCTCTGAAGGACTGTGGTGAAGGGAAATCTCCCCAGTGGCCATAACTTCAAGCAGGACATTTAGTTGTTAATTTTAGTTGAAAGGTGAATTGGCTCAATGTGTGACTCTATACCCATTGATGGGCTGTGGCCAATGATTTGGTTGGATTATCAGGGATTTGGAAGGAATATGATGGGAAAATTGGTGAAAAGGAGATTTGGGGAAGAGGTATGTGGATAGGCCTCTCCAATTGGGGGAGAAAAAAAAAGAATATATTTATGACTCATTTGATTGCTTCCCAAAGGGTGACTCAGAAGGAAAAAAAAAAAAAAAAGAAACCCTGTTGCCATTGAGTCGATCCTGACTGATAGCCACCCTATAGGACAGAGTAGAACTACCCCACAGGGTTTCCAAGGAGCTTCTGGTGGATTCAAACTACTGACCTTTTGGTTAGCAGCTGAGCTGTTAACCACTGTGCCACCAGGGCTCTGACCTCAGAAGAGGAGTGTCTTAATAATCAAGTGGATAAGATGATTCACCCTATGGATACTAGACAACTTCTTTCCTCAATCAATCCTATAATTGTCCAATGGGTGTAGGAGCAAAGTGGCCATGGTGGCAAGAATAGATGTTACACATGGCTCAATAAAATGGACCTCTGCTCATCAAGGCCAGTCTAGTTACAGTCACTTCTGACATCCAATCTGCTGGTAGAGATTCCCATACTGAGTCTCCGATATGACACCTATATCTTACTGACTGTGTTTCTCTGAAGAGCACTGACTACAACATATGCCTAAAAATGAAGTATATTCTTTATTTTTGTGTATTGAATATTCAAAATGTTTTAATTATTTAAGTCATAATCCAGTTCTTAGACATAAGAAATTATTTTGATATCATGTTGTTTGTTTTCACCATGCCCAGAATAAGGCCAAATTACTTATGAGGAGGGTGAGAATATTGCGGGAAGGTAGATGAACTTTCTGCAGGCAATTAGCTCTTTGTCTTCTAATCTTATCACCCATGGGTGTGTCAAGAACCAAACTCTCAGAAATAAATGACAACTTGGGAGGTCTGGGCATCAGGGGGTTTCTGAAACTGAGGAAGAGTTAGCTTCACTGTGAGAAGAGAATGAGGTACAAAAGAAAAACGGAGATAAATATCAGTAACACAAAATTAGCATTTTTTTTTTTTTTTAACCCTTCTAATGCTAGTCTGGAGTCTCTAGGTAGTGCAAATGGTTAGGTGCTGGACTACTGACTGAAAGGCTAGTGGTTCAGCCCCCCAGGGGCACCTTGGAAGACAGGCCCAGCAATCCGATTCTAATAGGTCACAGCCTTGAAAACCCTCTGGAGCAGTTCTATTCTGCACACGTGGCATCACCGTGAGGTGGAATCTACTCAAAGGCAACTAACAACAACAACAAAAGAAAACGCCAAAGCTTAAGGAAGGAAAATTGATTTTAAAATTCTCTTTTATTCCTCTCCTTCCATTCTTTTTTTTTCTTTATCTTTATTTTCCTTATTTTTGTGTCTTGTATTCACAATACACACTTTTTTCCTAAAAGGCGCTGTGATGCGTATACCCTAAGGTGACATACAGTAAGTCATAACCCTATAAAATTTTCTTCCCTTTGAGTGGGAATGGTACCTATGGATTGCTTCTAGCCAATGGCATCTAGCAAAAAAAAGAAAAAAAAACAAACCATTGCCATCGAGGTGATTCCAACTTGTAGCGACCCCCTAGCGCAGGTTAGAACTGCTCCGTAGAATTTCCAAGGAACACCTGGTAGATTTGAACTGCCAGCCTTTTAAGTTAGCAGCTGTAGCTCTTAACCACTATATCAACTGGAGTTTCCACATGCTGCAAAGATGAAGGCACTTGTAGCTGTAATTAAAGCCTCCAAGGAGTTCCCACTGATTTTAGTCACAGAGAGATTGTCTTGGGTGTGCCTGTCCTAATCAGGTGGCCCCTGTAAAAAAAGGTCCAGTCCTTCCCTGCAATTAGATACTTGGCCCTGCAAGTTGCTGGCTTAGAAGAAACAAGCTGCCACGAATTCTTCAGCTGCAAAAGAGTGAATTCTGCCAACAGCCTGAGGGAGTTTAGAAGCAGAAACTTCCCTAGTTGAGCCTCCTGACAAAACTGCAGCCCAGTCAAATTTTGATTTCAACCAAATCACTTTTTGAGCAGAAAACTCAGATTAGTCATGCCCAAACTTCTGATCTATAGAAAGAGTGAGATAATAAATGGGCGTTGTTTTATGCCACTAAGTGTGGGGCATTATTGTGCAGCACAGAAAACCAGTGCAAGGACAAATTTGTTTTATATGTATATATATCTATATATACGTATCTTTGAAGTAACATTTTGTAAGCTCTAACAATATTTTTATTCCACCAATATTATAAAGGCATTCTGTATACATTCAATGCATTTAATCATTACAACACTATAGCTATATGCATTACTATTTTTTGCTGTTTGCTATCCTTTTACTTGAGAAAAATTGACAAACACTGAGTTTGAAAACAGCTCCAGTGATAGTGGTTGATCCAGGGTTTTGATTCAAGTCTGTCTGATTTTAAAGCCCATCCTTTCCCTATTACCCTCCACTGATTTTCATTCAATGATTATATAAAGAATACAATGCTGATGTACCTACAGACAGACTTCATTGCATAGTTAAAGGAAATCTGTCTTAAAAATGCCTTTTTTGTTTTGTCTTCTGTTTCTACATTTTGGAAGGAAAGCTCTACATGTATTTAGACTGCAAGAGAAAATACACTCATGATGGCAAAATGTTACTGAGGTAAATGTTTTGGGGACAGATTAAGACAAACAGTGTTGCAGGCCTAGTTTATCAGGCAAGAATGTTTGCCTTGGAGCTGGCAGTGTGCCTTTCAGAAAGTGAATTGCTAAGAATAGTGCGGAAGTGGGGCACTGCTTAGAAAACAGTGCAGGAGAATATTCCATTAGTTATCACAAGCGAAATCACTATTTCTAATGATAAGAAGAGATCAGTTGAGATGACCCACATAAGTTCTGTAAATGAAAGGTCTATGCTTTAACTGTGCTACTGTGATTAATGGTTCTTGCTTGATCCCAGCATAGCTTTCTCCTTAAAGAGATGAGAGAGAGGCAAGTTAGAATTATAGAATGTAAAAAATTGAATGCAGTTTGTTTTTCATCAGTTTTTAGAGCTGGCAAATCACTATTCAAGTCACATAACTCTTTAAAAAAAAAAAAACAGAGTATTGTGTGTGCTATGACAGAGCAATATATCCTGAACCCGTTGTGATTCATCCCGTGGAAATCATCACAGAAGAAAAAGAACAGAATTGAGGTAGAGGCATTGTTACTAAGTGGTTACAAGGAAATAAATACATAGGTCTGGTCTTGATTTTCTTTTGTCAAAATGTTCTGGAATAAATTCAAGCTGGATTTATATTAGCTGCTTATTCTACCCTTTATAGAGTTTGCTGTTGTTATTACCTGCCATTGAGCCAGCCCGACTCATGGTGATTCCACGCACAATGGAAGGAAACACTACCAGGCCCTGTGCCATCCCCAGGATCGGCTGTGTGTCATTGGCTGATTTTTCTGAAGTAGAACCCCAGGCCTTTCTTCACAGTCCATTTTAGTCTGGAAACTCCACTGAAACTTGTTGAGTGTCATGTTGTTGTTGTTAGGTGCTGTTGAGACTTTTCCGGCTCATAGCAACCCTGTGTACAACAAAACAAAACACTGCCCCATCTCTGCCATCCTCACAATTATTGCTATGCTTGGGCCCATTGTTGCAGCCACTGTGTCAGTCCATCTCATTGAAGGTCTTCCTCTCTTTCGCTGACCCTGTACTTTACCAAGCATGATGTCCTTCTCCAGGGACTGATCCCTCCTGACAACATGTCCCAAGTATGTGAGACCTAGTTTCGCCATCCTCGCTTCTAAGGAGCATTCTGGCTGCACTTCTTCCACGACAGGCTTGTTCATTCTTTTGGCAGTCCATGGTATATTCAATATTCTTCGCCAACACCACAATTCAAAGGCATCAATTCTTCTTCGGTCTTCCTTATTCGTTGTTCAGCTTTCTCATGCATAGGGCAATTGAAAACACCATGGCTTGGGTCAGGCGCACCTTAGCCCTCAAGATGACATCTTTGCTTTTCAACACTTTAAACGGGTCTTTTGCAGCCGATTTGCCCAATGCAATGTGTCTTTTGATTCCTTGTCCAGTGGCTATCTTGTTCAGGGGCTATCGAGGTCCCAGCATAGCACAAACAGTTTGCACTCAACTGCTAACCTAAAGGTTGGTGTTTCAAACCCACCCAGTAGTGCCACAGAAGAAAGGCCTGATGATCTGCTTCTGTAAAGATTATGGCCAAAAAAACTCTATGGACCTACAGTTCTACTCTGTGACACATGGGGTCACCATGAGTTGGAACTGACTCGATGGCAATGGGTTTGGTTTGGTTCAATGTCATAGAAACATGCAATGTTGCTCCACTGACAGACACAGTAGGTGCGCATGAGGTGCTCTGGCCAGGAATCAAACCAGGGTCTGCTGCAGGGAGGGCAAAAATTCTATACTGAATCGCCCAATTTAGTGAGTGTCAAATAAGACTGTGCACAGTAAAACATTTTAAATAGTATAAAGCACTATATAAATGGAAGGATTTATTATTATCAAATCCCACCTTCGACTGCGTATTTTCTTTCTCCAAACAGACTGAGAATTACAAAAGTCGTTTACTTCCTTTAACTGGGATTGTAACTATTGGTTCTCACTTTTGCTAGATTTCTAGAGTATTCTCTGGATAAAGGGCTCTCTGGACAATCCAATTTTTCTAAAATCTTAAAATTCATAGAAGTATCATTTACTCTATCATAAAATTGCTTGGGTGGTAATTAAGTATAAGCAGTTGCCATTTCCACTTAGAAACTACCATAGAAAACAAAAGTCCCGAATTCTGAAAATGTAATAAAAAGTGACCAGTGCTGTTAACGGTTGTGACTCACGAGGGACTAAATAAATGAAACTAGCAATGCCTTGAAAATGGGAGTCATGATGAGCTATGATGACAGGGCATCACTAGCAGCCGGTGATAAAAAGCTACCAGTATAGGAGCCTATTTGCTTTTGTCATCATTCCCGCACTGTCAGATCTCAAATTTTCTGGGTTTTTTCGTGTCCACATTATATTCTCAAAAAGCTAAACAATGAAATCACTATCTCTCCATTACTAAAATCAACGGGCGTAAAAAATCGAATTAAAGATACTTTGAGGTAATAATCAAGGCACTCTTTTTTTCCAGATATAAATCACCTCTCCTGTCCCTCTCATATTGCCAAGATACAGTGTTGGATCATCCCACATCCCCATTCTGTATTTTAGTTTACTGGAGAAGACTGATCAGCGTTAGACCTGGTCCAAAACAGGTTGTTCCCTATTAACTTCCTCTGTCTATTCATTCACCTTTTGTAACCTTTCTGTTTTTTAATCCTGTTGATTTCTGAATTGATTTCTCTCAGAACAAATTTTTGCTTTTTTCCAAGCTCAACATTCTACCTTCCTTTTGATTAAGACAGAATACCTTGATTCCCACTTTACCGAGAGTAAGAATGTCAAGTAAGACCTAGTCAATCATCCACCATTTCTATCTTTAAATTGCACTCTTTACATTCATAAACATCCTTATTTGTCATGTCTCATGAAGTGCCTTTTTGTTTTTCAAGCCTAATCTTTCCTCTTCTGACTTGACCAATTCAGTTACCCATTTTGCAATATCTTCAGCTTTTCCTTCCATCTCAACTCTTTAACTGATGTACAAAATTATGTTTACCTCTAATTCAGAAAAAAAAAAGAAAGCTAGAGTTTCTAGTATAAAATGGCATCTGAATAAGTTCTAGATAAATAAATAAATAAAAACTGTTGCCGTCATGTCTATCCCTACAGATAGTGACCCTATAGGAGGAGAACTGCCCCATAGGGTTTCCAAGGAATGGCTGGTGCATTCAAACTGCCAACCTTTTGGTGAGCAGCTGAGCTCTTACCCTCTACACCACCAGGGCTCCAAGTTCTAGATAAAACCTGTTTTATAGAAAATAGAAAAACTAAATCTGATAGTCAACCAGTTTCTCAAATATGGAAATATTTCCACTGAAAATATGATATTGAAGCTAAATCAAGCCACAACCTTGAAGTCTGACATATGCTTCAATCCCTGGAAAAGAAAAAAAAAAAAAAAAAGAGAAGAATCTGCTTATTTGAAAGAATGAAAGGAGATGATAGATACTCCTTCCATTCCCTGCCTCTGTTTCAGGGGTCAAGAAAATATTAGACACAGAAAAATACCTGGTGGCAGTTAATAAGGGAGATTTTTATGCGTGTGGTTGTGCATGTTTATATTTTCTGGATATTTGTTCAAAATGTCAGAAAATGAGCAGTAATTCTAAAAGCAAAGTTCCAGCTCTATATATGATGATTGTCTGCTGGACAATGGAATCAGGACATGAACCTTTCTGACATTTGAAAATCTGAGTTTCTACTAAGACCAAAGTGCACATCAAACAGGACTGAGAGCAAAACACAAGCCAGAACTAATTTCCCAACATATCACATTTATCATGACTTTCCTCCACTGTCAACCCTTTAATTCAGTATGTAATATGCTTTGTTCATTGACCTGTTTAAGAACTGCACATAACACCCTTTGTCATGTCACTTGCTACATCTTAGTTCTCCCTTCTCCAAACACACATAGTATCCTCTATTTTAGCTCTAACAAGCCAAACTAACAATATGTTAAGAATCTGTAGCACATAACCTTGCAGAGAGCAGTCATTCAACATATGTAAACTCCACCCATTTCTGCTGGTTCCATTCCTTGTTGACCTTAAGAAGGTGTTTATCTACTGGGTGATTTTTACAATGGATACTAACCTATACCTCCTAAATGGCATGTATCTTCCCAAAGCTTACTTAAAAATGTGGCTTATGAATGATTCAGTGTGACCCTCACTGCCTCTCTGGTGTGGTTTATGCTTTCCATTCTCTGCGCCATAACATATACTTTACATTAGTAAATGCAAGTAATGAAGAACTCTGGCTCAACATCATAACAAAGAGGAAAGTTGTTATCTTTAATAACCCATAATCCATATACAGGGCCTCTAAGAGCTTAAATATTCATTTGTTCAAAAGTATTTCCAATCTTGCAAGGTTTTCCTTCTATTTCCTTTGTTAACTTAATACATGAGCTTTCCCTTCAAGCTACATACTCTAATTTTCACAAGATACCTACAACAGTTTCAGGACACAGACACAGTAAAAAGGATTGCTTTTTCATTCTATCTTTGCTTTAAAGTATGAGGAAGTTTTCAGAGGTCCCCTGACTTCCCCTGAGATCTTATAGGCCAAGATTAAATCACATACCCATGGTTCAATCAGTCTCTAGCAAGGGGAACAGAAGCCCCTCATTTGCTTAAAATAACAGGACAAGCATCTTAAGTCTCAGGATGGGGCTAACTTCCCATGGATAAGGGTGAACACTGGAACAGAATTGGAGTGCTGTTAAGAAAGAGAAGGGGTGAAAGGAAATGGATGCTGAGATGACCACTAGCAATGTCTCACTCTCCTTTCCACCAGTCAAAATTAAAACTCAAACAAATCCATGTGGCTTTATTAAAAAAAAAAAAAAAATTCTATTTCAGATAGAGGTAAGTGTAGTGTCCCCTGAAAAGTATGGAAAAAAAAAAGTCTGTACTATCCATGTGAAGTTTAAGATATACCACATTGCATTTAATGTTATAACTTCTTATGTGTGAACTGTCTCTAAAAAGAGATGTTAAGCTCTTTAAGAAAGAATGTCTGGTAGTCCTTACTAATTCTGTTTCCTAGTAATACTCCACACAGGAAAATGGCAAAATCGATGAACTGAAGAATTGTTACATTTACATTTATTTTATGCTTCTTTATTCCAATTTTACTTTTCCCATAATTTAGTGTGAAATTTTAGGGGGAGCTTAAATTTTTTCCAGGAACAAACATGAAACTGAATTGTAGAGGGGGAATAGATACTCGCAATGCAACAATCAAAAGGCACACTTTCTCTAACAAAATGATTTTTGGGGGGGGAATTTTTAAATGTGAGAATGGCAAAGGAAATCTACAACAAAAACATTTATTTCACATAATAGTGAAACAACATATTTACCAATCAATTAGCACAACTATATATTACGAAACTTATCAAATCGTATTATTTAAAAATTATAGAAGCCAGCCATTTGATAAATTATAAAGCACAATTAACAGCCCTCTCTACAGCAACGTTGTTCTACGATGCCTTCACGAGAGGAGGCAGAGCATTTGTACCATCTCTGTGTGTAGTCATCCCTTCTGGTGATCTTCCAAGGCCAGAATTTGCGAAGATGCATAGGGTTTTTTCCCCCTTCTTTCATAATTTAGGAAATAGCAAAACTTTTCTAACTCATTTTTAGCTAGGGAATATATCCACCAAGCTAATGAAGAATAAATTAACTAAATCAAAGGTAAAAGTCTTAAATTATAAATGCATTCTTAGCTAATTTATGCGATCAAGCCCTGATTCAGTCTGAAGTAAAGTAAATATACATATACAGCCACACATGGCTTAACATCCACAATACATTCTGTGAAATAGAACGTTATGTAATTCAGACTTTGTGCAAACTCCGTATTGTACACAGGCAGTCCCTGAATTACAAATGAGTTCCATTCCTGTCCGTCTTTAAGTCGAATTTGTATGTAAATCCCAACAGTTAAGTACAGTTCATATCTAATATCAGTAAATGTTTTGTTTTAGTGTATATATATAGTGTCCCTTTCTATGCACAGAAACATTAGAGAAACACTTCCAGATACACTAAAATATCTTTAACATAAAAATAGAGCAATAATAATAATTATAATGCTTTGGTGTATGTTGCAAAGTAGCTTCCATTTGTTATTATAAGCCATTGTATGTACCTCAAATTTTTAATATAATAGGCTGTAAAGGGGTTGGACCACAGACGTACACGTGGTCAGACATTATGCGGCACATGACTGTATATATATACATATACACATACACGAACACACATACACACCCCACATAGTAAAACTCATTGCCATCGAGTTGATTCCAACTCATAGTGACCCTATAGGGCAGAGTAGAGCGCCCCATAGGGTTTCCAAAGAGAAGATGGTGAATTCAAATTACCAAACTACCAACCTTTTGGTTAGCAGCCAAGCTCTTAAAACCACTGTGCCACCAGGGCTCCCACCACATAGTAGTGCATATTTTTTAAATTGGAAAGTTTGGAATATTTTGTGAACTATGAGGAGTTGGAGGGCCAAGATGAGAATGGTTAATTTTAGCCATCTGCATGTGGCAGTGGAGGAGAATAAATAAATAGTTGATGTATAGGGCATGCATTATGTCAAATAGAAAAATAATAGTCAAAGTCAAGTGATCCCTAAAATAGTGGCTTCCAAATATTTTTAGGAATTACTCCCCTATTGCACATAAAAACCTGAACTTATGTCCTTTACACAAAAAAGATTAAAGGAGAAATATTAAGGTTAATGCTAGGCTACAATCCTAGAATTTGTATACTTATCAGCCCACTTCCTTCTGCCATTCATGAATGTAGATCCTAAAGAATTTCCAAGCATCCCCTAACACATGGAATAGCAGAGTTTGAAAAATATGTGAAGTTCAGTGAAGCAGAAAAACTCCTGAGATAAATTAAAATTTAATAAAAAATAATAAAGACAATTTTGGGAGAAATATAAATCAGAAAAGATTACTAGAATTTAAAGGAAGAAAGTATTATTAGTAACAAGAAATGCAAACTCATTAAATATTTCTTAGCGTTGAATATATTAATAAAACAACTGCTATCAGAACAATTATCTGAAACATAGATATATTTGAGAGATGGTAACATGTGAAAAGACACATTCTGGGAATGTTAATCATAATGGAATCTTGTCTACATATAAACCAAAGCCACTAAGATGTTTTCATTAAGCTTGAAGAGCTAATGTTATTAAAGTCTGAAGAAGAACCTAGAACACTGAATTCCCTGAGACAGAGTTAATGAAAATTATGACAAAAAAGACAAAATGACTTAACATCATGCTCGTGGAAGACAACATAATTAAAGGCTATATATTGAATACAGTATGGATTACACCTCAGCATAAAACAAAAACTCTGACAACTGGACCAATAAGCGACATTATGATAAATGGAGAAAATATTGAAGTTGTCAAGAATTTCTTTTTCCTTGGATCCACAATCCATGTCCGTGGAAGCAACAGTCAATAAATCAAATAACATATTTCATTGTGCAAATTTGCTGCTTTTTTAAAAGACCTCTTTCAAGTGTTAAAAAGCAAAGATTTCACTTTGAGGAATAAGGTGTGCCTGACCCCAGTCATGTGATTTTCAATTGCCTGACATGCATGGGAAAGCTGGACAATGCATAAGAAAGCCAGAGAAGAATTGATGCCTTTGAATTATGATGTTGGCAAAGAATATTGAATATACCATTGATTGCCAAAAGAACAAAAAAATCAGTCTTGGAGGAAGTACAGCCAGAATGTTCCCTAGAAGCAAAGATGGCAAGACTTTATTTCACATACTTTGGACATGTTTTCAGGAGGGACCAGTCCTTGGAGAAAGACATTATGCTAGGTAAGGTAGAGGGTCAGCAATAAAGAAGAAGACCCTCAACAAGATGGATTGACACAGGGACAGCAACAGTGCGATCAAATATAGCAACAATTTTGAGGATGGTGCAGGACCAGGCAGTGTTTAGTTCTGTTGTACATAGGGTCACTATGAGTCAAAATGGACTCAATGGCACCTAACAACAACAACAACATATGTGTACTTTCAAGCTTTCTAACAATTTCTAGGCCAGAAAGCATAAAAATGTGAAAAAATATTCATGTGCATGAAGAATAAAGATGCTATTTACAATGTATGATTTAGGTTTATGTTAAAGCCAGCAGTATAGGAAAAGTGGGCAAAAATATTTGGGCCACATAAGAAATAAATATTGGGTACAGCAATGTGCAACAATTAGAATGATAAAAGGTTTATCCCACTCTTATTTTCTATAGGTAAATTAGGAATTAAGAATGAAAAAAAAATACTGAAAATGCAAAGAGGAATATTCAAAGTAGAAATCAGAAAAGTATTCGAGAATGGCTGAGAATTACTCATAAACCCAGGTTGAAAGGCCAAATTAGAGCATTTATTCCTGAATAGCTCATTTTCTCAGGAAGGTAAAAAAGCTTTTACATTCTTCGAGTAAATTGGCTTCCTGGTCTTGAGTCCTCGCCTTGGAAACTAAAAGCAAATGCCTTCAAAATAAAACTAAGCACAGAATAGTAATTCTATAGAGCAAGGGCATTTAAAATTGTGTGTGAGCTGAAAATCTTATGAGTAAAGGTACATTTATCTGCCAAGATCTCAGTGTTGTGTTAAATCCCTAACATTCAGCCCTGGAGATCTCAGGGGACTGTTGTAGACTTTAATCAAAAGAACATTTTGCAGTTTAGTTTAAAAGGTCAAACTTGCTAAATTATCCTTATGTGATGGTAGTTTAGTAACGGTCTAGTAACTTGGCTTGTGGTTTGTCATGACCCAGATCATTTTGTGGCAATAGAAAATTGATGTGAATACTTTCAGCCTTACTCGACCATTAAAAAAAGCCTTAGTATGGCTTCGTGTCAAACAAAGTTGCAAATAGGACAGACTTAAGAATATTAAGGTCTTTTCTTTTGCATAAGAATATGAGTGTAGCATACAAATATAAACATCAGACTCCTTCACAAAGAATGAAAAAATGTTATAAACAAAAAGCAGAAGGCCTTCAGGCTGAATTTGGCTACTGTGAATGTAAATACAAAAATATTAGTTTCAAATATTTTCTCTGAAATGAGAGGAGAAATGGCCTCTTATATCATCACTATATTGCATTTCTAGAGTTATTGAATCACAGGTGCTTAAAGCAAGAAGGGATGTTAAATGAGTTGCCCAATGTACACGTTAATGGAAGTTTTGGTACCACAAAAGCAGGTAAAATAAATTATTGCTTTAAAGGACAATGTTCTCAAAAATTGAGATGGGAAAGAAGTTGTGGGCCACACATTTGGATGCACTGCATATATGGAGATACTAAACACAACATCTGAGTTATTGTTACATATGGGTAAGCGGATAGATCCAGAAAACCAAACCCATTGCGGCCAAGTGGATTCACACACATAGTGACCCTATAGGAAGGAATAGAACTGCCTCATAGGGTTTTCTAGGCTGTAATTTTTAATCTTTATAGAAGCAGACTGCCACATCCTTCTCCCTCAGAGCAGCTGATAGTTTCAAACTACCAAATGTTTTAACCTCTGCACCACCAGCTCTCCTAATGAATAGATAATTCATATTAAATGAGTCAACATGAAATCTATTTCACATTCAGGGCATTACTTAACACAGTTTGGTTAATTCCTTGCAGTACCATACGTTTTAGCATCAGCAGCTACATGATTTATTTACTTTTAATAAATAGAATATACAGATGCATAAATTCTTCAGATAAATGCACTGTGGTAATTTTAAATAAAGGTATATCTGCAAATTCTTTGAGCCCTGGCAGCGAAGTGGATAAGAGCTCAGGCTTTAACCAAGGCCGGCACTTTGAATTATCACCTGCTCCTTGGAAACCCTATGGGGAGCTCTACTCTGTCCTACGGGATCACTAGTAGTCATAATCAACTCAATGGCAATGAGGATTTTTTTTTTTTTCTTTCCTCAAGAGGTGAAACTTACTTCCCTTCCTCTTGAGTATGGGCTCGATTTGCTGACTTACTTCTAGAGAACAAAATATGGCAGAAGTGATGGGATGTCATTCCTGGATTGGGCTGTAAATAGAGATTTTGTCTTGTGTTCTCTCTCTCTCTGTGTCATCAGTTGCTCTAGGGGAAGCCAGCTGCCATATTGCAAGAATACTCAGCCTATAAAAAAAAAAGGAGACCTCCAAATGGTAAGAAACTGAGACCTGCTAGAGCCCATGAAAGTGAGCTTGGAAGCAGATCCTTCCCCAGTTGAGCTTTGAAATGACTACAGCTTTGACTGACAGCTTGATTGCAACCTCATGAGCCAGAACAACCCAGTAAAGATTCTCCCAGTTTCCTGATCCACAGTGTACGAGGGTACTCTAAAACTGAGGTGCTTGGTATGAGTAAAAATGAATGACCCACAACTGAATCAAAACTTCATTTTTGTATTACTTAGAGCCCATGATTTAGAACGTTATGACATGTAACTTCTTTGAAAACTTTAGCCACCCTCAGCAAACAATGGAGGGGGCAAGGACATGGTTTATGAAGAAATGTTTGTCAGTAAGTTTTTATCAGAATGGTCTCAGAAGAATGCTTGTGCAGCATGCCCCAGGAAGAATGTGCTAGATATTATAGAAAATCACTTGCTAGTTTGGCTCCAGGAAGTCTATGTTGCAAAAAAAGATCAGCAAAAAAAAAAAAAAATTTTTTTTTTTTTTAGACAGGGTAAAACTTGAACTTGACATTGTCTTATAACTCTCTTATAACCCGCAGATCCCTACTTATAAAAATCCTCTGTGAAACACACAACCTGCACTAACTAACATAAAATGATGTTGAAAATCTGAACAGACTCATGACAAGAGACTGAAAAGGTAATTTAAAAAAAAGTTCCCAGCTAAAGAAAAGCTCTGGCTCAGATGGCTTCACTGGAGAATTCTACCAAAATTCAGAGAAGAGATTATACCAGCACTACTCAAACTATTTCAGAACATAGAAAAGGAAGCCATACTTCCACATTCATTCTATGAAGCCAGCATAACTCTGATACAAAAGATAGGTAAAGACAACACTAAAAAAGAAAATTACAAACCAATATTTCTCATGAATACAGATGAAAAATTCTCAATGAAATTCAAACCAATAGAATTTGACATCATATCAAAAAAATAATACACCACAACCAACTGGGATTCATACCAGGCATGTAAGGATGGTACAGCATTAGAAAATCAGTCAACATAATTAACCACATAAATAAAATAAGAGAAAAGAATCACGTGATCATCTCAATCAAGGCAGAAAAGGCATTTGACAAAGTCCAACACCTATTCCTGATAAAAAAAAAACTCCCAATAAAATAGGAATAGAAGGGAAATTCCTCAACATAATAAAGGGCATCTACACAAAACCAACAGCCAACATCATTCTTAATGGAGAGAGGCTGAAAACATTCCCCTTGAGAGCAGGAATAAAACAAGGATGCCCTTTACCACCACTCCTATCTAACATTGTGCTGGAAGTCCTAGCTAGAGCAATAAGGCAAGAAAAAGAAGTAAAGGGCATCCAAATTGGTAGTGAAGAAGTAAAACTGTCCCTATTTGTGAATGATAGGACACTATACATAGAAAATCCAAAAGACTCCATGAGAAAACTACTGGAACTAATAGAAAGATTCAGCAGAGTAGAAGGATACAAGCTAAACATACAAAAATTAGTTGGATTTCTATACACCAATAAAGAGAAAGATGAAAAGGAAATCAGGAAAACAATACCATTTATAACAGTCCCTAAAAAAAAAAAATACTTAAGAATAAATCTAATAAGGGATGTAAAAGACCTATACAAAGAAAACTACAAAATACTACTGCAAGAAACCAAAAGAGATCAACGTAAATGGAAAAACATACACACTTATGGATAGGTAGACTCAACATTGTGCAAATGACAATTCTACCCAAAGCGATTTATAAATACAATGCAATCCAGATCCAAATACCAACAATATTCTTAAAAGAGAGAGAAAAACTAATCATTAACTTCATATGGAAAGGGAAGAAGCCCCAGTTTAATAAAGCACTACTAAAGAAGAATAAAGTAGAACTCACACTACCTGACCTCAGAACCTCCTATACAGCTGTGGTAGTCAAAACAGCCTGGTACTGGTACAAAACAGATACACTGACCAACGGAACAAAATTGAGAAACCAGATGTAAATCCATCCACCTAAGGCCCAAAGTCCATCAAATGGGGAAAAAATCTTTTTAACAAATGGTGCTGGCGAAACTGGATGTCCATCTGCAAAAAAAGGAAACAGGACCCATACCTAACACCATACACAAAAACTACTTCAAAATGGATCAAAAGCCTAAATGTAAAGCCAAAAGCTATAAAGATCATAGAAGAAAAAATAGGATCAACTCTAGAGGCACTAATACACGGCATTAATAGGATACAAACCATAAATAACAACACACAAACTCCAGAAGATAAGCTAGATAGCTGGGATCTTCCAAAAACTAAACACTTATGCTCAAAAAGACTTCATCAAAAGAGTAAAAAGAGAACCTACAGACTGGGGAAAAAAAATTGGCTATTACAAATCTAACAAAGGTCTAATCTCTAAAATCTACAGGAAAACCCAACACCCCTACAACAAAAAACAAATATTTCAATTAAAAAATGGGCAAAGGAAATGAACACCAAAAAAGGTATTCAAGAGGCTAACAGACACATGAGGAATGCTCGAGATCACTAGCCATTAGTGAAATGAAAATCAAAACACAATGAGATACCATCTCACCCTGGCATTATTGGCAGGAATCAAAAAAACAGAAAATAACAGATGTTGGAGAGGCTGTGGGGAGATTGGAACTCTCATGTACTGTTGGTGGGAATGTAAAATGATACAAACATTTTGAAAAATGATATAGCACTTCCTTAGAAAGCTAGAAATAGAAATACCTTATGATCCAGCAATCTCACTCCTAAGACTATATCCTAGAGAAATGAATTGTCACACAAATAGACATATGCACACCCATGCCCACTGCATCCTTGCTCACAATAGCAAAAAGATGGAAACAACTTAGATGCCCATCAGTAGATGAATGGATAAACAAACTGTGGTACCTACACACAATGGAGTATTATGTAACAATAAAGAACAAGGACGAATCTGAGAAACATCTCACAACATGGATGAATCTGAAGGGCATTATGCTGAGTGAAATAAGTCAATCGCAAAAGGACAAATATTGTATGAGACCACTGCTATAAAAATTCATGAAAATGTTAACACAGAAAAAGCAAACAATTTTTTTTTTTATGAGGGAGAGGAGGAGTGGGGATGGAAAAACCCTAAACAGATGATAGATAAGTGGTAACTCTGGTGAAGGGTAAGACAGTACACAATACTTCGAAAGCCAGAACAACTTGTACAAGGCGAGGTCATAGAAGCTCCATAAAAACCCACTCATCAAACTCCCTGAGGGACCGAATTACTGGGCTGATGGCTACGGGGACCATGGTTTCAGGGAACATCTGGCTCAACTGGCATAACATAGTTTATAAAGAAAATCTTCTACATTCTACTTTGGTGAGTAGCGCCTGGGTACCTAAAAGCCACCTAAGATACTTCACTGATGAGTAGTGCCTGGGTACCTAAAAGCCACCTAAGGTACTTACTGATCGCACCCCTTTAGGAGCAAGGGAGAATGAAGAAAACTAAAGACGCAAGGAAAAGATTAGTCCTAAGGACTAAAAAAAAAAACCACAGCTTCCACAAGACTGAGTCCAGTACAATTAGATGGTGCCTGGCTACCACCACTGACTGCTATGATAGGGATCACAATAGAGGATCCCAGACAGAGGTAGAGAAAATGTGGAACAAAATTCTTACTTACAAAAAGAGAACAGACTTGCTGGCCTGACAAAGTCTGGAAAAACTCTGAGAGTATGGGCCCCGGACACCCCTTCAGCTCAGTAATGAAGTCACTCCTGAGGTTCAGCCTTCAGCCACAGATTAGACAGGCCCATAAAACAAAACAAGACTAAAGGGGCACACCAGTCCAGGGGCAAGGACCAGAAGGCAGAAGGGGGCAGGAAAGCTGGTAATAGAGAACCCAACGTTGAGAAGGGAGTATGTGTACTGTTTAATGAGAAGCTAGTTTGTTTTGTAAACCTTCATCTAAATTACAAAAAAAAAGAAATGGGGAAAAAAAATCTCCTATGACTGTGGTCACATGCTCCCTTCTCCATTGTGCCCTATAAAAGACCCACCTCTTTTCCAATGAACTGGAACACTTTGTGGTCTGGCATCTCATTGTGTTGCCCCGCTTGAGCAGTATTTTATTTCCTTCAATAAACTCTTTGCTTTTACTCTTAATGGAGTGTAAGGTTTGTTTTATGGTTTGACAATAGAAACTGTGAGATAACAAACATTTGCTATCTTACATCACTATTTTAGGGTAACTTGCCATCCAGAAACCCTGGTAACATAGTGGTTAAGAGCTACAATTGCTAACCAGGAAGTTGGCAGTTCCAATCCACCGGGTGCTCCTTGGGAACCCTATGAGGCAGTTCTACTCTTTCCTATAGCATCACTATGAGGTGGATCGACTCGATGGCAATGAGCTTGGTTTGTTTTTTGCTATCCAGAAATAGATAACTTATACACGCACCAAAATGAAATTAGATTGAAATTAATACGGAATACACATGCATATTTATATTGTATAGTTTTTACAGACCATAACAATGTGAATAAAGAGGGAACATATTAAGGGAAGTTTTCAAGTATTCTTCATTCTCGCCTTCAGCCAGGGGAGGTATTTATCTGATTGTGGTCTAAGAAGTTTAGAGAGGTCCTTGCTCTTGAAAGATCTATTTTAATTTTCCAGACACTGATGCCTCATCAGCTTTTTTATCAGGAGAATGATCATGGGGATGGTGCCAGCTAGGGTGACTAGCTTGCTATTTTTATGCCTTATTTAATTAAGCAACCTGAGTTTAAAACAAACATCTAGGTATCATGAGCAAAATGAAAGAAAAAAAAAAAACTTTTCAAACATATTTAAGATATGAGTTTATGTGATTACTATTGATGCATACACATTTAAAGCTTTTTTATATTTGTTTGGGTTTTGGGTTTTTTTGTTGTTGTTTTTACTGGTTATTTCACATTATCTTTTGCATAGACGTACATAATCCTCAATGATTCCTTTCAAGGGTGAAAAAATTTCAATTGTGTAGTACCCCACCATGAGGCTACAAAATGAGCTGGTGAGGGAGACAGAAGAAGACCAAAAACACAAACTGAGAAATGCATGTTTGTTTGTTTCAAGAAGGCAGCAGGATTGTTCCATAATAGAAGTGATTACTATCTGGTCTTGGAAAGCAGGACTCCATTTACCTACTCTAACAACAACAACAACAAAAAAGACACTTATGAATGAGTAGAAACAAAAGTCAAACATGTGGTTGAAGTAATCATTCTCAATGAGAGAGGCATGTTGCTATGCTGAACACCATCAGCAATATCAATACATAACATTGGTTTTCAAAACTTATGTTGATTGTTAGAAAATCTTTTTGTATCTTAGCCTATCAACCTGTATCCACCTTGTTCTTCTATAAAAGATTTGAACCATTTTTCAAAATAATAACAGCTCTTCCTGGCAGGTCTATGCTAGTCCATTAGTGAAACTATCTTGCTTAATCATTACCCAAACCTTAAAAGATAGACGTTACTAAACCTATTTTAAGAGGAACCTAAGTCTTAAAAGACAGGCCAAGGTCACATACAATTGAGTGGTCCCACTGTAGTTTCATTCCTGAACTCTCTAGAGCCTGTGTTTGGTCTAAGAGTCTAGACTGTCTTGTACACTGAATAGGAGAAAAACGAAAAATTTGGGATTGCAAATTCTTGCTTCTACTGATGATTCGTCCATGAGATAGCACATTGTTTTCAAATAAACCATTGAACAGGTCTAGGTCTCATTACTTAACTGAAGTGTTTTTAATATTCATTTTTATTTTGACAATTAAAACCGTCAATGTTAGCATTTTCCAATAAGGTTTTTGCTAGGTAATACGTCTAGATACTACTCCATGAAATCAATTATCCCTCATGCCGCTCTGTATAAAGCCCTATATGATAAATTTAGATTTAAAAAAAAAGAAAAAGTTTGTCCTAAGGTGCTCATAAAAACATGGCCATTCTTCTTGAAAATAAAACATAAAATGTTGGAAAATTTTAGTTGCAGTATGTTTAAAAACCAATTTGACATGGTCTGTTTTTACCCCTCTTACAACTGGATAACCCCCTTTATTTGTTTGTTTTGACATGATTAATTATTTTGTGTAATATTTTGCCACCTCATTTAATGTATGTTTAATGCGTTGTACCTGAAATACTTCGTAAAATGAAGTGGGAATATAAATAAATAAATTCTTTCCTCCTTTTCATAAATTATACAATCAACACAATTCTAAAAGCAGTCATCAGAACTATGTTTCACAATTTTGGCAAACAATAATTTTTAAACTATACAATAAGCACACCTCCAAAACCATTCACCTGAACTGTGTTTAACAATATTAAAGCAAACAGTAATTAAGTCAACCAATTAATCATGATAGAAGAATCATAAGAAGTCAACCAGAGGGGTTAATATTAAATACAAAACTTAAGAAACATGTCTGAATTTTTCATTTTTGAAACAAATTGTTTAGTCTCAGGTTGTGATAGTACACTCAGTAGCCTATCAGTTTAAAACATACGCACACAGATACACACACTAACACATACACACACACCAGCACTCCCAAAAAACATTTATGTATGTTCACATAAGCCTCTTAAACTAAGTGGGACACAAACCAGGGAAAGCCTCTACCTGGCATTATACAACCAAAAGAGCTGGGCAATTGATGGGGTTCTTCCACCTGTAATTAAGTATTACATATGTGCAGCTTCAAAATTAAAACATTAAAGGAATCTAAGACAGGTGTAAATGCACGTCTGCATTTGGGAAGCAACTTTAATTCATGGTTTTCTGCTATATTGTTTTGGAAATTCTTTGAAGACAGTGTGATCATAAAAAAAATGTCCATTTTAGTTTAGCTTCAGCTATGTGTTTTTTTTTTTTTTTATGTGTGTGGGGACTGCATGTAACGAAAATTACACAAGCATGAAAGTCATCACTAAGTTCTAATTTATTCCAAAATTACTTCCTGGGGTAATCTTCCTGCCCACTGCACATCCTTGAATACAAGGAGAGAGAGAAACGTAGAGCATAAAAGTCACCAAAAAATTAAATCCCCATTTTAAACCTCACCTTTTGATTTTCAGGTAGTTTAAACTTCTGAACTGAGTACTTATCTTCTAAATCATTTAAATTCAAGCATTTTATTGACATTAAACTAATAAATAAAAGAATACTGAATTATAATGCATGGTCATTCCCTTCAAAATATAACAAGAACTTTGTTAGTTTTCCTTGCAATCTCTGAAGTACTAAATATAGGCTTTATTTATCCAGATAGGTATGTCATAAGTGATTCTGTGGAATCAGAAGTAAAATCTCAAGCAGTCACTGGACCAAAAGCACCAGGCCATGCTAAGGGTCCCTTTTCCCCAGAACGCTCCTTCAGGGGGGAGTTCCCTCCTGTGACATCCTGGGAGGAAATACTGTTGTGGCCTGAGGCACTTCTTTGATCTTAATATGACTATAATAAAGGTATGTTCTACATGTTCCTCTTGGGAAATATTTGGTGGTTATTCCACTAGTGTTTGTTGTTGAAATAAAGGGCCAACTAACTCTCTTAAAACTGTAGTCTATTTTCTAAAAAAAAAAAAAAAAAGTCAACTATTAAGAGTGATGCAAAGCCACTTTTCTTGTATAAATTCTCGGGTTGTGGTTAACATAGTGAGATTTGTGCCTGGAATGCCTGGGCCAAAGTCCTGGCTTCGATGTTTATAAGACACAAGACTTTGTCAGACTACTTTACCTGCCAAACCTCAGTTTCCTCTTCCACATTCCACCACTCACATTCTGAAAGTCACTGTGAGGATGACATTAAAGTAAGTACATAAATCCCTTGGCACAATGCTTTATACCTAGGAAATGTTCAAAGAATAATTAGGTAGAATTTAAATTTTGTGTGTAGCTATCTTTTATAAATAGAATCCTAGCATTTGCTCTAAGATTGAAACAAATCCTTCAGACACTTGAATTCTTTTCTCAGCTTTTACTGTCAAGACCTAAAGTAACTTAAGTACTTACATTGTTATAGCATTATTTTGCTATTTTTAGGATCATCTTCAGAACTATATAATCAAAAAGAAACTACGTAATATAAAAAAAAAAATATAGTACAGGAAATATCAGAGCATGATCTTTGAAAGAACTGAGTTCATGCAATTCAGCCCACCAGCTGAAATAAACCATCTCAGAAAAAATAACAGCAACAAAATGGTTTGTGCCTTATAAAAGTGTGAGATAACCTTCCATAACTTTATTAGAGAACAAGCAGTATGTTCATAATCTTGATCAAGGATTTTTCTACCCAAATTGTATTTGCTTAAATATGTATGATATACCTAGAGGAGAAAGAAGAAATAAATCCATGTGGTGTCTACTAATGCACTATTTACTTGATTTAGATTTAGCAAAGATTCAATATTACAAGAGGGGTAAAAAAAAAAAAAAATGAAATATAGACCCTTTCAGAAAAAAAATGCATTACTTATTGCTTTCAAAATTGATTAAAATGTTATAGTTAAATATACAGCAATATTGATAGTACTAGACTGTATATTCAAAAAAAAAAACCAAACCCACTGCCATTGAGTCGATTCCAACTCATAACAACCCTACATTAGGAGGCCTCAAAGATTTTTATAAGCCTCATTCTCTACATTCCTCAAATGGAGAAAATGCACCCACCCATGCATTGAATACAAAAACAGTGGTAATTTTTTAAAATATGAGCTCTGTTTTATAGCAAAAAGATGGGAAGTACCTAGATGCCCGTCAACAGATGAATGGATAAACAAACTATGGTGTACACACACAATGGAGTATTACACAAGGATAAAGAACAATGATGAATCTGTGAGGCATCTCATAACATGGATGAATCTGGAGGGCATTATGCTGAGTGAAACAAGTCAATCACAAAAAGACAAATGTTATATGAGATCAGTGCTCTAAAAGCTCATGAAAAGGTTTACATACAAAAAGAAACAATCTTTGATGGTTACAAGGAAGACGAGGAGTGGGGGTGGAAAAACACTAAATAGACGATAGATAAGTGGTGATTTTGGTGAAGGGTAAGATAGTACATAACACCGGGGAAGCCAGCACAACTCGTATAAGGCAATGTCACAGAAGCTCCATAGACACATTCAAACTCTCTGAGGGACTGAATTGCTGGGCTGAGGGCAGTGGGGACCATGGTCTTGGGGAACATCTAGCTCAATTGACATAACATAGTTCATAAAGAAAATGTTCTACATTTTACTTTGGTGAGTAGCCTCTGGGGTCTTAAAAGCCTGTGAACGCCCATCTAAGATACAACACTGTTCTCACTTCTTCAGAAGCTAGGCAGAATGAAGAAAACTAAAGATACAAAGGAAAGATTAGTCCAGAGGACTAACAGACCACATCTACCACAGCCTTTCTCAGACTAAGTCAAGTACAACTAGATAGTGCCTGGCTATCACCACCGACTGCTGCCACATCTACCACAACCTTCCTCAGACTAAGTCAAGTACAACTATATATAGCTTACAGGGATCAAAATAGAGGGTCCCAGACAGAGCTGTAAGTAAATATAGAACAAAATTCTTAACTCACAAAAACAAACAAATAAACCAGACTTACTGGTCTGACAGAGACTGGAAAAATCCCCAAAAGTATGGCCCCCAGATGCTCTTTTATCTCAGTAATGAAGTCATTCCTGAGGCTCACTCTTCAGGCAAAGATTAGACAGACCCATAAAACAAAGCAAGACAAAAGAGGCACACCAGCCCAGAAGCAATGCCTAGAAGGCAGGAGGGAACAGGAAAGCTGGCAAAAGGGAACACAAGATCAAGAAGGGAGAGTGTTGACATGTTGTGGGGTTGTTAATCAATGTCATAAAACAATATGTGTACTGTTTAATAAGAAACTAGTTTGTTCTGTAAACCTTCATCGGAAGTACAATAAAAAAAAATGAGCTGTATTTAATATCTCTAAACCTGGAATATGAGAGCTCATAGAGAAGGGCTTTATTAGGTGTCAAAGGACTAGAGGGACCTGTCATTGGTTTAATTCAGAGTAGAAATTCTCTGTTTATAGAAGTCTTATTTCTAATCAATGAGTTAGAGTCTTGGACCAAGCACTCTGTTCTCAGTTTCTCTTTCCTTCTCTTTCTTTGCTCTATCTTGCAAATAGAAAACTTGGTTGTGTACACACAGAATGTAATTTGAAATTTCAAAGTTTATATGCAATCAGAAAATCGTGTATATTTCCAGTCATATATGTGTATATACTCAATAGTCCTAAGAATGTCAAAGGATTCATGTATTCTTAATTCTATCAGATTGACTAAAGTCATGTTTAGTATAGGCATAAAGTATATAATATTCAATTTCATCAATATTAAAGTAAGCAAAATGGTAATGGTGGATTAAAAGAAATGGACCTTACAAGGGAAGTTTAAAAGACTCATCCACAGTCTTCTATGTCTTCTTTGTTTATAACTGTGGAATGTTCCTCTGACCATGTCATGGAACAGGTCATGTAACCTTTAGTGTAGAAGCTGTGAGAGAGAGATGGAAGGAAAGAAGAAGCATAGAAGAGGAGGGAGAAAGGGAGGAGGAGGGGCACAGGAAAGGGGAGAGAAGGAAGAGGGAGAGGAAGGGAAAGGGAGAAAGAGAGAGAAAGGTTGACAGGGCAGAGGAAGAAGGAAGGGAGAAGCAGAAAAAGAAAAGAAAAATAAAACAAGGAATTCCTTGTGAGCAATGGAAGCACAGGAGAGCGTATATATCACACACTGCTTTTTAGCCCTTGTATAAAAAATAATAATATTAATAATTTTTTTATACAGAAACCTTGGTGGCGTAGTGGTTAAGTGCTATGGCTGCTAACCAAAAGGTTGGGTTGGAATCCTCCAAGCACTCTTTGGAAACTCTATGGGGCAGTTCTACTCTGCCCTATAGACTCGCTGTGAGTCGGAGCCGACTCGACAGCACTGGGTTTGGTTTTGGTGGTTTATACAGAAATAATTTATTATGTCATTTCCCACGAAGTCAATGGAATTTCAAATTCCATATTAACAACACACTTCGAGAAGCCACTATAAACTGAACAGAATATTAAAAAAAAAAAATGCATTTCAACTCACATGTAAAGTTTTATCTCAGTGATGTATAGGGTAATCAATAAACGGCTTTCAAGCAAAAGAAATCAATTAAGACAAACTTCTTTGGAAGAGCAAGGAAAAGGAATTTAATTAAAAGGAAAAATGGAAGAAGTAAAATGTTTGACTAATAACGAACTTGATCATTTTTAATGGATTGTGGTGAGTGTCAAACCAAGATATGTGCTGGTGTTCATGACCTGCTTCTCTCTCCAGATTTATTCTCAGCTCTTCTCTCTTTTTTTTTTTCTTCTCTGTCCTGTCTTGTGCTCTAGGACATTTATCCTGTAGCATCCTCACTCTCTAATTTGTAGTTGAATTCAGCCAATGGGAAGCACCAGCAGAAGGTCACAGAGCAGCAGGAGAGTGAAACCAAAACATTTATGCTCACTCCCTTCACTGAGGTGCAAAGCTTCTGACAATGACCACATTCATATCTTGCTACCGCAACCATTGCCCAATCCCTCTTCCACTGCTCCAGCTCTCACCAATTTCCAGCAACAGTGTTCACCTCTTCTCACTCCATCAGGCCCAGGTATACTAATAGATTACTGTTATGGAAAGGAGGGGTTCATCATCCTTTTTTGTTCCATTAAACCTGCACATAGCTCTACAAATTATCACTTCACAGCATTCGCTTTTATTAAATCCTGTTATGGTTTGTATAGCCAAAAACCAAATCCATTACCAAAGACTCATAATGACACTATACGACAGAGTAAAATGTCCCCATAGGGTTTCCAAGGCTGTAAATCTTTATGGGAGCAGATTGCCACATCTTTCTCCCACAGAGAGGCTGGTGGGTTTGAACTGCTGACTTTTTGGTAAGCAGTCAAGCACTTTAACCACTGCGCCACCAGGGCTCCTGAAAACAACCTGTTTAATGGGCCCAGAATGGGTTCAGAAAATAGATCTAAATGGGATTCCGGGTTCAGGTTGCTTGCATGTTTGATATACACATATATCACATATAGGATATATGACAGTTAGCATGGGCAGATGCATGTAATATTGAGAAATTTGGGCTTTCAAATCTCCCTGAAAAGCTGTTGCCAGAATTAGCAGCTTTTCCATTGCCCCATATAATGGAAAGAGATATGCACGCCTTGAACAACAACAACAAAAAAAAAACTTTCAAATTTCAATGACTTCACTGAGGTAGCATATTCTAGATGGAGAAGTACAAGGCTTGCTCTGAGAGGAAACAGAATACTCACTGAAGGAGTTGCTGTTTTAGAGGAACTTAATGAGTAGATATATTCTATTCATTATAACCCGTACCCCATTGCTGTTGAGTCGATTCCAACTCCTAGTGACCCTATAAGATAGAATTGCCCCATAGTGTTTTCAAGGAGCAGCTGGTGGATCTAAACTGCTCACCTTTTGGTTAGAAGTCACGCTCTTAACCCTTGTGCCACCAGGGCTCCATTCATTATATATACCCATACATACGTCAGATGAAGATGACGAAATATAAGTTTGATTGGGCTGAATTAGAGATGCAGGGACACTAACCCAGGATTCGGTATTTAATGTGTTTGCTTGAGCACTCTGAGTATCTAACACTCTGTTGGGTTGGTTAATTTAAGCTGGAATCAATGACTCAACAATAGCCTAGAATCAATGAGTTTTAGATAACACAACTCAAAGGAGCTTGAGGACTTGGGGAGATGAAGCAGATCTATTTTGTGTAACCTGCTCATTAACCCCTTAATAATGCCTCTGGTAGGGTCTGGAGTACACTCCCTTCACCGAAGCATCGAGATATTCATTGGTGAGGGGGACCCCAGCTCCCTTAAAAGCTCTGAGGGCCAGAGATGGCAGTAATGTGCCCCTTGACCTGTATAATTGGAAATATTCAGTTCTGGTGGAGAGAAACTTGACTCAAATCACCATAGTGGAGACTCAGAGACTTTTAGACAGTTCACTAAACAATTGCTCTTGGTTGAGGAGAACCCGTTCAATGAAGACCTTTTCCATATGAACGTGCAGGTATTTAAAAGGGTGATTATTCACTGGGAAAAGAAAGCACCTGAATAATGTTGGGGATGTGGATGTTGATTCTGATTCATGTTAATTCCTTGGAACCCAAAATGCCAGTACCAGCTAGGAATGATCACTGCCTTACAGCTGCCCTCAGGGTTATCCCTGAAGGACATTGTTGAAGGTAAAACCTTTCCAGGAGGCAGAACATTAGACAGTAGATCTGGTATTTACTTCGCATAGAAGTCCTAAGGTGCTGATCCACACTGATTCATGGGAAGTGTTATGATTTCAGAATCTTTGCAAGAGCAATCTTGGAAGATTGATGGCACAAAATCTCGTGGACATAATCTGAGGACGGGACTTTTCCCAATGGGTAGAATGCAAAGATAAGTGTTTCTACTATACATGTCCTCTAGAGGGCATCCACTCCAGAAGGAACACTTAAAAATTGGATGAACTGTTATAAGATTTATCCTGCAGATGTTCAACGCATCTTCCCTCAGCTACCCTCAAGTGGCCAGGTGACTGAAGGGAGGCAGTTATGCAAGTGTGCAAAGACAAGGTCTTCCCTCACTAAAGCCGATCTGACATCTTCATCAATAAGTGGTCATCCTAAAAATGAGTAGAAAGATGCTTTGTCTTTAAAAATTTTTTTAACTCTGTGCAAGCAAATATATTTGAACACCATTAATATAAACATGTACAGAGTTTACTTAGTCACTCTTCTCCTGCTGGGTAATATATTGTTTCCATTTATGTGATTATAAATGGTATAAAAAAAATACTTTCCTACCATAAATTCTAGTCAACTTTTTTATTATTTCCCCAGGATAGATTTCTAGAAGTGAGCTTAATGAATCAAAATGCCCAAGTATACCACACTTTGTGCAAATAACACATGCTTTCTATATCTGTTTACCAGTTACTCCCTCCCCCTGTGACATATTTTTATAAGCTCTGCTATGCCAGAGCTGTTGCGTGTTGCTGTAAAAAATTAGCATAGCACAGCTTAGGAAAATACCTTGTGGAAGGAGGGAGCAATTGGTAAATAAAAGTAGAAGGTACATGTTATTTGAGTAAAAATACAGTGTATCTTTGACTTGATGCATATTGGCAAAAATAATTTTAGCTAGATCCCACCAATTTTCTCCCCCACCAGCAATATACGATAATTCCTATTTTGCTTTACTTGCCTCCCCTACATGCTATCATTCTATGAAAATTTTATATTTTAAAGATTAAATGTTTCTTTATTATTACGTATACATTTCGTATTAGAATTGAATTTGTTTTTTGTTTTTTTTTTTTGACTAGGAACTTCTATTTCATTTTTTCTGGGATATTTTACCAGGTGGACATTATTCTTGGAGTCTCAGTGATTTTATTATCTTTTATGATAACTTCATTTCTAAAGGTAGTAATCCCAGTCATTTTTCTTGAAATTATTTTCTTTTTTGTTGTTGTTGTTGCTATTTTGATGATTGAGAAATAGTAAGTATATATGCAATTTAGTACAGAAGTGGTTTTTTTTTTTCTTTTTCCAGTGATTATAAGGTTAAAAATACACTTTTCAGGTTTTTCTCATAAAATTGGACAAATATTTGAGAAGATAGTCCTCAATCGCAGTTATTCAAATGGCCTAGACACACATTAAAGTAGAAGATGTAAATTTAATCAAATATTACTATTTTCCATGTTATATGGAGGAGGGAAAAACAAACAAACAAAAAACTATCTTATCAACTATAACAAGGGTTAGAAGAAAATAGGCGCCTTCATTCACATTTGATGAAAGTGCGAATTTGCCACTTATTTTAGAAAGGCAATAGTACATTATCTGGTAATATTTCAGAAACTCATACCTTTACCCAGTAACTTCACTCCGAAAACTATCTTCAATCAATTTCCAAAGATATATGTTAAAATATATTCATTATCCTGTTTTATGTGAAAATCCAGAAACCCATTAGCAGGAAAATATCACAGATATTATGATAGAATATCAAATATTATGGAAAAAATAACATCCTTAAGCAAAAAAACAAAAAAGGTGCAGGTCTAAAATTACTCTGGCTTTGTTAAAAAAAAAAAAGGAGGGCGGGGGGAGAAGTGTTTATGTGTCTGTGTGTGTGTCTATACCGGAAACGATGTGCAGGCGTCCTGGATTCTGCCGTCTTTTTCCTGGAATGCTGTTATCAACAGCAGCCATGTTACTGTGAAAACAAATTTTCGGGCTCCAGTTCGTCTCCACAGTTGCACGTGGCGCTCACAAGGCTTACCTTCATCAGACACGTTCGGCCTTGGTTGTTCACTTCTTATCTCTGTTTAACAGGAAGGCATTTCCATTACCTTCTCTCACTAACCCCACCTTCCTCATCCTTCTTATATCAGAAAGAAAAAAGACGAATAGGTGGCCTGTTCATTTCGACCCCAGTGTGATCCACAAATAGGGAGACGAATTCTGTGTGGGGATTTCAGTATTCCTCTTTGCCTCAGCATCATAAAATCTCTCAAACGATCTTGACGTTCATTTCCACTTGTGCCTCCCCTTCTCCAAAAAAAAGCCCCTGTGTAATTTCAGGGTTATTTCTCTGCGATCACTTTGTGTCTTTCCTCCTCTCCTTCTTCCTACTACTTCCCTCCCAGCCACTGGAGAGAAAAATGCCAAGTCATGGCAGTTTTTCTGACTGCTAAGAGTCTGAATTAGTAAGTATATAAACTGCTTTTTCATTTATTTCGTTTGTTTTGTTTTGCTTTTTGCTCGGTGTCTAATGTAGAATGTTTATGTCTGGTTCTTTGTTTATTCATTTTAATAGCTTGTGTGGCAGTGGTGGTACAGTGGTAGAATTATTTCCTTCTACACAACAGACTTGAATTTGATTCCCACTCAATGCACCTCACAGGTAGCCACAACCCACCTGTCAGTGGAGGTTTGTTGTTACACTAATTCTGAACAGGTCTCAGAGGAGCTTTCAGACTAAGACAGGCTAGGAAGAAAGGCCTGGCAATCTACTTCTGAAAATCGGCCAGTGAAATCCCTGTGGTCACAATGATCCAATTTTTAACTCATTATGTGGATGGTGCAAGACCAGGCAACATTCCCTTCTGTTGTGCATGGGATTTCCATGAATAAGGGGCCAACTTTACTACAACTACCAACAACGACATCTTAATATTGAAGATCAAAAGACACTATGTGGTTGGAGGTAGCAAAAGGAAGGCTCACTATTGAAGAGTGTTTCTCAAGGTTTTTTTTTTCTAATTACCTCCTAGAGCATTTTTCTTATTTGTATTTTTTCCTGATCACCTCATCCCCACCATGATCCATCAAGTTTCAATATCACAGATACTGCAAATCTGTTTATGAGCTGGATGTAATATTTAAATTTTTTCGACCTCCAAGAAAAAATTATCCAGTTGCGATTGCATGGTCTAGATTTGTGTTCGGCAGATAGGCTAGCAGTTATGATGCATTACTCTCAACTACAAGATATCACAAGACTTTTCTCTCCAAAAAACGAGATTGCTGATCTCCTGCTTAAGGATAAACAAGGGCAGAACGAAGGAAATCAAATGTTCGATATTCAAAATTTCGATGAATCTCCCACTATGTGTTCTTTTTTTGTTTGTGGTGCAAATGGATTCGCTTCTACTCAACACTCCTGTAGGTCAGCATTCTATGCTGCTGTGCTTAACACCAGCTTGGTCAGTTCCACTTCTCCATCACCTTACCGCTCCAGAATTTGATGGAATTATTCTTCTTTTAATGGCTCATTGTCTGTGTGTGTGTGTGTGTGTGTGTACTTTTCTGCATTTGACATTTTAGTGGGGTCTTAGAAAAGATAAGAAATGGACACAATAGTTCAATCTACTATCTTTAACTAGCGCTTACAGATTTTTAATACTTTATTTAACTAGTTCCAAAATATGAAAAAGTTCCGCTACTTTTTTTCTGAAAGTAGGTCATTAAATGACCAGAATGGTTCAAAATAACAATTTCAGTCAAGAAAACGACATTAAAGAGATGGCAACCCTTAGAATGGGAGGGAAAGATGGTAACAGGCCAGAGATTTAAAAAGATTCTGCAATGCAGGAAGGCTGGAAACATTTCAAATTAACAGGTGGAGGTGCAACCCTGGACTTACACTTCAGAAAGTTGCAGCACGTAATAAAGGTTTTCTGTAGGATTTTGGAGTGTCCAAAATTGACAAGTACAGTAAGCTTCAATGTGAATTACAGCTAAAATATAGGTAGTTAATTTTAAACCACATACCCCATTCTGAGAAACAGTAAACTCGGGGATTACTGCCCAAAATGCTCCTTAGGGAACGCCCTAATAAATACCCCTTACTTTGTCAGGAAATCCTGGTGGCGTAGCAGATAAGAGTTACGGCTGATACCCAAAAGGTCGGCAATTCAAATCCACAAGGTGCTCCTTGGAAACCCTATGGGACAGTTCTACTCTGTCCTATCGGGTCATTATGAGTCGGAATCCACTTGATGGCAACAGGTTTTTTTTGCAGGGTTTACCAGACTGTGGGGAGGGCTTGAGACATGGCTGGCATTCAACGTGCCCCTTTGCTCTTTACCAAAGTACAGAGAAAGGCCCAGTAATGAAGAGAGTCTGTGCAGGCCATTTTCTCATTCAGAGGACTGCTTCTCCTTTGACCCATATTAATCAAACTAGCCGTACTTTTTAAACATGGGTTAGCAACCAAGATTTATAAGACCTTTGAGAAAAATCAGTAGCAAATAAATTGTTGAGCAAAAAGAACAATCGACTGGTGTGTGGAGGGGCAGAATATGCAGGTAGCAAAATAGAACCCCCACAAGCTCTACTTATAGTCATTAGGAAAAGTTCAGAAGATACTGCACCTATAAAACAATTAACTACAAAAGATGACTAGAGATTATGCCCCATAATTTAGCATGACAAGAAAAAGGGGTGGACAGTATCGGAAAACAGGTAACAGCCACAGAAAACCATGGTACTACACCTGTTTAACAGCAAGAGAACAATAACAAAAATTAAAAAAGTATCACAGAGCCAAAAAATACATACATTTACAGAAAACATTCAGTAGGATGACAGAAAATAGGCTTGCATTTAATCATATTCTTGTGAAATTTCAGAACATTGAAAATAAAATACTTTAAAATTCTGAGAGGAAGGACAGTGTTACCCACAAAGGAATATTGATTAACTGGCATCTGGACCATGAGAGAGCTTCTAGCATACAACAGAGCAATGGCTTCTAATTCCAAGAGGGGGAATCTTTACTGTGCCACATTATTGATCAACTCAAACTTCAAAAAATAAAGATATTCTCAGGTACTTATAAAAAATTCCCCTATTTTGATATAGAAATCAGAAGATCCTGAGAAAACATCACCACAAATATTCAGATTTTATTTATCAAATGAGATATCTAAGAAGATAAATAACTCTACAGACATGAGATGAAATGGACTGGTATTGGCCATTTTGAATTGGACAATCTAATCATATGGCCTACTATACCAGGAACAACAACTTGAAGAGGAATGGCCTTGTGTTCATTGTCAAAAAGAACATTTCAGGATCTATCCTGAAGTACAGTGCTGTCAGTGATAGGAAAATACCCACACACCTACAATGAAGACTAGTTAACACGAAGGCCAAAGATGAAGAAATTGAAGATTTTTACCAACTTCTGCAGTCTGAAATTGATAGAACATGCAATCAGGATGCATTGAAAATTATTGGAGATCGGAATGCAAAAGTTGGAAACAAACAAGAAAGATTAGAAATTAGAAAATATGGCCCTGGTGATAGCAATGATGCTGCAGATCTTATAAGTGAATTTTGCAAGACCAGCGACTCCTTCTTTGCAAATACTTTTTTTTCACCAACATAAATGGTGATTATACACGTGAATCTCACCAAATGGAATACACAGGACTCAGATCGACTACATCTATGGGAAGAGACAATGGCAAAGCTGAATGTCATCAGTCAGAGCAAGGCCAGGCATCAACTGTGGAACAGACCATCAGTTGCTCATATGCAAGGTCAAATTGAAAATAAAGAAAATTAGAACAAGTCGACGAGAGACTAAGTAGGACTGAGAGTATATCCCACCTGAATTTAGAAACCATCTAAAGAATAGGTTTGACACATTGAACACTAATGACTGAAGACCAGATGAGTTGTGGAATGACATCAAGGACATCATACACGAACAAAGAGGTGATTAAAATGACAGGAAAGAAAGAAAAGACCAAAATGGATGTCAGAAGAGACTCTGAAACTTGCTCTTGAATGTCAAGCAGTTAAAGTAAAAAGAAGAAATGATGAAGTATGAGAGTTGAACAGAAGATTTCAAATGGCAGCTCGAGAAGACAAAGTATAGTATTATAATGATGTGTGCAAAGAGCTGGAAATGAAAAACCAAAAGGGAAGAACAAACTGCATTTCTCAAGCTGAAAGAACTGAATAAAAAATTCAAGCTTCAAGTTGCAATATTGGAGGATTCAACGAGGAAAATAACAATGCAGGAAGCATCAAAAGAAGATGGAAAGAATACACAGTCACTATACCAAAAAGAATTGGTAGACATTCAACCATTTCGGGAGGTACTATATGAGCAGGAACCAATGGTACTGAAGGAAGAACTCCAAGCTACACTGAAGGCATTGGTGGAAAAAAGGCTCCAGGAATTGATGGAATAAAATTGAGATGTTTCAACAAACCGATACAGTGCTGGAAGTACACACTCATCTATGTCACAAAATTTGGAAGACAGCTACTTGGCCAACCAACTGGAAGAGATCTCTATGTCTATTTCCAAGAAAGGTGATCCCATCAGATGCAGAAATTATCAAGCAATATCATTAATATTACACACAAGTAAAATTTTGCCAAAGATCATTCAAAAGTGGCTGCAGCAGTATATTCACACAGAACTGCCAGAAATTCAAGCTGAGTTTACAAAAGGTCATGGAACCAGGGACATCATTGCTGATGTCAGATGGATTCTGGCTGAAAGCAGAGAATACCAGAAAGATGTTTACCTGTGTTTTACTGATTATGCAAAGGCATTCAATTGTGTAAATCATAACAAATCATGGATAACATTGTGAAGAATGAGAATCACCTCCTATACATGTGAAAGCTGGATGATGAAAAAAGAAGACCAAAGAAGAATTGACACCTTTGAATTGTGATATTGGAGAAGAATATTGAAAATACCATGGATTGCCAAAAGAATGAACAAATCTCTTGGAAGAAGTAAAACCAGAATGCTCCTTAGAAGCAAGGGGGGCAAGACGATGTCTCACATACTTTGGACATGTTATCAGGAGGGATCAGTCAGTCCCTGGAGAAGGACATCAAGTTTGGAAAAGTAGAGGGTCAATGAAAAGAGGAAGACCCTCAGTGTGCTAGATTGACACAACAGTGTGCTAGATTGCCTGCAACAATGGGGTTAAGCATAACAATGATTGTGAGCATGCCACAGGACTGGGCAGTGTTTCGTTCTGTTGTACATAGGGCTGCTATGAGTTGGAACTGACTTAATGGCACCTAACCACAACAACAACAGGTATATAAAATATAACAATTTTGTTAACAGGTTCAAAATGACCTCTACAATCTTTAGCTCCTTACTGAAATGCTTTCATTTGCTAGTTACAGCAACCCAACTCAAAAAGGCTTAGAAAAATGGTTAATTCAGCCATTCCTAAAGTATGGTTCGTGGAGTATCAGCAACCTGTTAGAAATGCCAGTTTTCAAACCACACCCCAGATCTGCTGAATTATAAACTCTGAAGTCAGAGCTCAGAAATCTATATTTTAGTAAGACCTTCAAATGATTCTGCTGTACACCCAGCTTTGAGAATCATTAGACTAGAATAACTTGAAAGCCCAGGATTATAGATAGTTTCAGATAGAGAAGAATGTCCCCTTCTCTTTCTTTCTCTGGCTTTCAGCACAGTACAAAGGAGATATTGTTCAGAGAGGAGATGGATTTTACTGCTAGCACAGGGTGCTACTATATGCTCAAAGTATCCCGGGGCCTTCTTTGATCCATCACTGAGAACTGCAACATAGGATACTCTGGTCAGGTCTGGAGATACAGTTTCCACACCCACAACTTGGCCTATAAGATCAAATCCACCTGAATGTCATGAACTTTCTTTTCTGCAGGAAGGAGGACCTGTGACATCAGAAGATGGGGAAAACAGCAGAAGTCCATATAATTATATTTTTTGGCACTTGGCATCCATACACATCCACACCTGTTTCCTCTCAGTTCCAAGGTCTGTTTCTCTCACTGAATAGAGCAACTATTTCACCTACCATCAAAGTTATGGTTGGCTTTTCCCAAGGGGAAAAATTCCTTACCATACCCAGGCATAAATTCAGATTATCTGTATTAGGTCTGGATATAACTCATCATTTTTCAGCAAGAGTGAGAAATTCAGTCACTCACAGTTCAGTGGATTGATTATAGGAATGCCAGCATATAGGCACTGATTTGGAAAAGGTTAATTGGGTAAACAATTGGGTGTAGTCACTAATTCATAGCATACAAAATCTTCCACTTCTTTAGAAGCATAATTCATTCAAAAAATAGTATATAAACTTACAAACAAAAAGACAAACAACCTAATCAAAAAAACATGCAAAGGATTTGAGTAGACATTACATCAAAGACAGTATTCAAATGGCCAAGAAGCACAATATCACCAGCCACTAAAAAAGCCCATTGCCATCGAGATCATTCTAACCCACAGTGACCCTATAGGACAGAGTAGAACCTCCCCATAGGGTTTCCAAAGAGCAACTGGTGGATTCAAACTGCCAACCTTTTGGTTAGCAGCCAAGCTCTTAACTATTTTGCCACAAGGGCTCCATTAGCCACCAGAGTGATGTAAATCAAAACCACAGTGAGATACCATCTCACTCCCATTAGAATGGCAATAATTTGAAAAATGGAATTCAATGGGTATTGACAAGGTTGTGGAGGAACTAAAACACTCATTCATTGATGGTGGCAATGTAAAATGGTACAGTCACTGTGGAAATCACTTTGGTGTTTCCTCGAGAAAGTTGCGCGTAGAACTACCATATGACCCAGCAATCCCAATCCTAGATATATACCCAGAAAAAGTGAAAGCTGGAACACAAACAGAAACCTGCACACCAATGTTCATTGCAGCCATTTTCACAATAGCCAAAAGGTGGAAACAATTGAAATGTCCATCAATAGAGGAATGGATAAGGAAAATGTGGTATAGACATACAACGGTACAGTACTCAGTGATAAAGAGAAATGAAGTCCTGATCATGCCACAACGTAGATGAACTTTGAAAACTTCATGCTGAGTGAAGTAAGTGTATTATCTTGCTTCTATAAAACAAGAAAATATGTAGAAATCAAATATTAGTAGTAGTTAGCAAGGGTGAGCAGGAAGGGGAAAGCGGAAATTTTTGCTTGGGGGCATTGAGTTTATGTTAATGGTGGTAGAAAAATTTGGAAAAGGATAACAATAAAGGCTGCACAAAATGAAGACTATAATCAATGCCACTGAATTACACATGTAGAAATAGTTGAATTAGTGAATGTTTTGTTGACTATTTTTACCACAGTAAAAAAAGAAAATTTTAAAGTAAATAAAAAGCATGGTAAAGAATAAAACTCAGTTATTCTATTGCAATAAAATGGCATGCATATGGCATGTTTATATAAGAAAATAAAAGTACAATTTTAAAAATTAGTTAAAGTTACATACCCCCCGAAAAAAAATTCCAATCCCGTTACTGTCGAGTTGATTCCAATTCATAGTGACTCTAGAGGACAGAGAATTGTCCCACTGAGTTTCCAAGGAGCGCCTGGTGAGTTTGAACTGCCGGCCTTTTGGTTACCAGCAGTAGCACTTAACAACTACGCCACCAGGGTTTCCAGAAGTAATGTAGGTGGTGTATAATATTTAGCTTTATGAAATTGGCACGAATTACATGCTTCAGTTTAATTACAACATAATGCTATGATGACGTGTCTCCTGACACTCAGTCATGTCCCAGGCACGGGGTATAATACTGAGGTTGGGCAGCTGGAACAGTACAGCAGCAGAGGCTGCTATAGGTAAAGTGATCAGGACAGTCCATTTTCAGCAGATGACATTATATACACAGGCAGAAATACAAATAGTTTAAAGACACAGTCTCATTACGGTTTGGTATGTTTGTTGCAGTAGGAACAATAGTCTTCATCATTTCTTGGATATTTTCCCACTTATGAACATTGATCCTAAAAATCAATAATAATTTTCAAAAAATTCTTTAGAGGAATACAGATTTTTCTCGCTGTCTGTCTGGGAATACACACACACACATCAGCATTCTGATCTGCATATTGAGAATTTTTTATCATTCTTTATTTCTGTGACTCGATTTACAGAAAATAAACCTGGATCACCTACTGAAATATAACTTAGTTCAAGCTTGGGGAATTCAGCTTAGAAAATCAATGCCCGTTTATTTGTTTAAAAGAATCAGGACCAACAGAGAAGCAGGTGGCAGGTCAATGAGACACAGAGTAAAGATGATCCATGTTTCGTAGTGTTTCAGTTTATTTATAATTTTATTTTTTGTAATACTGCATTATCTGATCAGCCTATTTCCAGATGGCGTGATTTAAGTGTCCAAATTTCTAAGCTTCTGTTCCTATGGTTTAACATGTTTTATTTATATCAGAACAGCTGACTTCAACAGCTGGTTTTCCCTGAAATAGTTTTCTGTCAACATTTTTCTTTTCAATCAATTCAGGTCATCCAATTTATAAGAGCAGAATAATTCTATGGGACATTTAAGGAATTTTTCTTATACTTGAAGTGAAAATTCGACATTAGAAACTTTCTAACAGGTACAAGGTAATACACACACAACTGATTCTTAGGTCACTGTTACTACATATTGGGTAGTATGTGTTCACAAACTGCTCTTGTTATAAGTAATTGTACATATTAATGCCACTTTCAATTAAATTCAGATATTACATTTTTAAAATGTGAGTTATAAGCTATATTGTCATATTTTTCCCATTTATGCTATTCAAGTTATTTCATAATTTAAAATGTAAGTATACTTTATTACTATAGACATTAAACAATTTGATGCACTTAAAATTCACATACATATACATCAAAAAATAAATTAGAGATAAAGATAAAATAATTTCATGATGTGGTGCTAAATAGTTAATGTAAAATAGATTTTTTAATTATGAAAAATATTTTGATAATCTTCAACCATTGGGAGAAGTACAAATTACTAAAGAGGTAGATATTAAGTTCAAATGGCCTATGTATGATTCTCAGCTCTATCACTTGCTTGCTGTGACCTACCTCAAATAACTTTACTTGCCTCAATTTTCCCAACTGTAAATTACTCTAAAAGTAAATTAGAAACTAATAATTCTTTAATAAACACAAGATCTATGCTTGGAAACAAAAAAAGAAAAACATTCTTCCAAAGAATCCATAGATCCAAGAAGAAATAAAAATAAGCATTTAGAAATAAAGAAATGGAAAATGGTGCGTATCAAAGTTTTTTAGGTATGGTTTAATGTTTTTTAGAAAGAGATTTATTCATTACATGCTTTCATTATGAAAACAAATGGAAAAATATTATATAATTACCCAACCCCCCCAAAAAAAAAGATGTATAGAGAAATTACAAAATTAAATGAAATGCATTAAACCCAAAACCCACTGCCATCAAGTTGATTCCAACTGATAGTGACCCTACAGGACAAAGCAGAACTGTCTCATAGGTTTCCAAGACTGTAAATCTTTATGGAAGCAGACTACCACATCTTTCTCCTGCAGAGCAGTTGGTGGGTTTGAACCGCTGACCTTTCCGTTTGCAGACAAGTGCTTAACCAGTGTGCCACCAGGGTTCCCTATGAAATACATTAGGAAAAGCTAAATAAATAAAAAGATGTCTTTATTTGTAAATAAAAAGAATAAGAATTAAAAAAAAAAAAACTGTCATCAAGTCAGTTCCTACTCATGGTGACCTATAAGACAGAGTAGAACTTCCCCATAGGGTATCCAAGGCTGTAACCTTTTACAAAAGCAGCCTGCCACATCTTTCTACCACGGAGCACCTGGTACATTCAAACTGCTCACCTTTCAGTTAGCAGCCAAGTACTTAACCACTGTGCTATAAGGGCTCCTATGTTTATGAATAAGAAGATATAAAGTTGTCAATAATATTAACCTTAAGCAGTGCATTTCCAAACAAAATACTACCATTTTTTAACCCTTTTGATGTGACTAAACAAGTTAATATTAATATAGCCAAGAATAGCAATGTCAACTTTAAAGAAGAAACAACATGGAAAATATTAAGGCTTATTATCTAACTATATGCTGGTATTGTTGTTGGCCAGTGACACATAAAGGAAAACTTCAGGCAACATTAGATTCTTGTCTTGTAATGGAATGGAAAAGCCAGTAACTTGGAAAGGATGATTCTCCTGTAAATAGATCTGAGATAATTCGTACTCACATGTAAAAAAATAAATGCAGATTCCTGCCATCACACAAAAACAATTCCAGGTGAACTAAATAATAAAATGCTAATATCAAAATTAAAAACTTAAAAAGTGAGAGAGGTTTCTTTATAAACTAAGTACCTAGAGTCAAAAACACAAATTCAAATAAAAATGGAAAAAAAAAGCTATTTGAATGATATAAAATTGTCAATACTTTTCATCCAACAATATAAACAGCTCTTAAAAATCAATAGGAAAAAATGTATACAGTTCAATTTCAAAAAAAAAAAAAACGATAAACAATGCCAATAAAAGGAAATCCTAATGAAAAATATACATTTGTAAAACTAAAAGGCCATTCTTACCAATAATCAGAGAAATACCAACTAAACCCACAAAGATACCAATTCATATCAAACTGATGAATGAAACTGAAAAAGCTGATAGAATCAAGTGTTGACAAGGACACTGAATGAACCATCTAAAATACATTGCATGCTTACTGTGTCAAACAGACCATAGAACCCACAGCGACCCTGTAGGACAGACCACAGAGTGGCCCCTATAATCCTGACCCCTCTTGTTCACATCCTATATAATCCCTTGAGTGTGAGCAGGACCATAACTTTTCTAATCCATGGAATCTGGCAGAGGTGAAAGAATTTTGCATTTGTAATTGAGGTTCCTAATCAATGTGCTAAGAGTCAAAACTGACTCGATGGCACCTAACAATAACAACAACAATCAATGTGAACTAACCAAAAGGGAGGTTATCCTGGATTGGCCTGACTTCATGAGATAGAAGACCCTCAAAGAGCAACTTTAACCTCCTTGAGGTCAGAGGCACCAAGCAGCGGAGACTCTCCTTGTAGCCTTGCTGAAGTAAGCACTCATGTTGGAGAAGTTCATGTGATACAGAACTGTGGTCAGCCCCTAAGAAATATGAGTGGTCTCTAGAAATTTAGAGCAGTTTCCAGACAATAGCCACAATGAAAGCATATACTTTAGTCAAATTGTCGTTGTTGTTGTTAGGAGCTGTTGAGTCAGTTCCGACTCATAGCAACCCTACCCACAACAAAACACTGCACTGTCCTGCACCATGCTCACAATTGTTGTTATGCTTGAGCCTACTTTTACAGCCACTGTGTCATTCTATCTCTTTGAGGGTCCTCCTCTTTTCTGCTGACCCTGTACTTTATCAAGCATTATGACCTTCGCCAAGTACTGATTCCTCCTGACAGTATGTCCAAAATGTATAAGACGCCTTCTCGTCATCTTTGTTTCTAAGGAGCATTCTGGTTGTAGTTCTTCCAAGACAGATTTGTTCCTTCTTTTGGCAGTCCATAGTATATTCAATATGCTTCTTCCACACCACAATTCAAAGGTGTCAGTTCTTCTTTGGTCTTCTTTATTCATTATCCAGCTTTTGCATGCATAGGATGCAATTGAAAATACCATAGTTCGGGTCAGGCCCACCTTAGTCTTCAAGGTTATATATTCGCTTTTCAACACTTTAAAGAGGTCCTTTGCAGCAGATTTGGCCAATGCAACGCATCTTTTGATTTCTTGACTGCTGCTTCCATGGTCTTGATTGTGGATCCAAGTAAAATGATATCTTTGACAATTTCAAACTTTTCTCCATTTATCGTGATGTTGTTTATTGGTCCACTTGTGAGGATTTTTGTTTCTTTATGTTCAGGTGCATTCCATACTGAAGGCTGTGGTCTTCGATCTTTATCAGTAAGTGTTTCAAGTCTTCTTCACTTTCAGCAAGCAAGGTTGTCATCTGCATATCTCTAGTTGTTAATGAGTCTTCCTCCAATCCTGATGCCCCGTTCTTCTTCATATGGTCCAGATTCTTGGATCGTTTGCTCAGCATACAGATTGAATGCTGTAGGATAGTGAAAGGATACAACCCTAATGCACACCTTTCCTGACTTTAAACCACTCGGTATCCCCTCGTTCTGTTCAAACATTGCCTCTTGACTTATGTAAAGGTTCCTCATGAGCACAATTAAGTGTTCTGGAATTCCCATTTTTGCAATGTTATCCATAATTTGTTATGATCCTCACAGTCAAATGCCTTTGCATAGTCCATAAAACACAGGTAAACATCTTTCTTGTATTCTCTGCTTTCAACCAGGATCCATCTGACATCAGAAATGATATCCCTTGTTCCATGTCCTTTTCTAAATCCAGGCTGAATTTCTGGCAGTTCCCTGTTGATATACTGCTGCAGCCTCTTTTGAATGATCTTCAGCAAAATTTTGCTTGGGTGTGATATTAACGATATTGTTTGATAATTTCCTCCTTTGGTTGGGTCACCTTTCTTGGGAATAGGCTTAAATATAGATCTCTTCCAATCGATTGGCCAGGTAGCTGTCTTCCAAATTTCTTGGCATAGACAAGTGAGCATTTCTAGTATTGTATTCATTTGCTGAACCATCTTCATTGGTATTCCCTGAATTCCTGGAGCCTCATCTTTCACCAATGCATTCAGTGCAGCTTTGACTTCTTCCTTCAGTTCCATCGGTTTCTGCTTTTATGGTACTGGTTGAATGTCTACCAGTTCTTTTTGGTGTAGTGACTGTATACCCCTTCCACCTTCTTTTGATGCTTCCTGAGTCGTTTAATATTTCCCCCATAGAATCCTTCAATATTGCAACTCGAGGTTTGAATTTTTCCTTCAGTTCTTTCAGCTTGAGAAATGCCAAGTGTGTTCCTCCCTTTTGGTTTTCCATTTCCACTTCCTTTTGTATGTCATTATAATAGTTTACTTTGTCTTCTCAAGCTGCCCTTTAAAGTCTTCTGTTGAGTTCTTTTACTTCATTATTTCTTCCTTTTGCTTTAGCTGCTGGATGTTCAAAAGCAAGTTTCAGAGTCTCTTCTGGCATCCATGTTGGTCTTTTATTTCTTTCCTTTCTTTTCAGTGACCTCTTGCTTTCTTCATGTATGCTATCCTTGATGTCATTCCACAACTTTTCTGGTCCTGAGTCATATAGACATGAGGAAATGAATTCTGCCAACAAGAAGCTTGCAATTGGATTCTTCCTCAGTTAAGCCTCCAGATAAGAATATAGCACAACTGACACCTTGATTGTAGCCTTGGGATACCCCAAGCAAAGGACCCAATTAGGCCATGCCTAAGCTTCTGACACACAGAAACTGTGAGGTAATAAATGTGTATTAAATTTTTTTTCCTTTTATTGTAAGCCACTATTTTTGTGGTACCTCATTATTCAGCAGTAGAAAACCACTAAAACCACTTTAAATAAAAATTTGACAATGTCGGTTTAAATCAATTAGGAATACACTGTACAACCCACTTCTAGTAATATTTCCTAGAGAAATACTTACAAAAGTACAACAAGAGACATGTACAATAATATGTAGTAATATGTAGCTGTAATAGAAAAATATTGGAAATATCTTCTAAAAAGAGGACAGAAGTAATTTACTTTATATTTGTTTGAGGTTTATTATGAGACAGTAAAATTTGCTTCCACTTAGGAAGCTAGGAAATGAAGAATAAATAAACCCATGCAAGTGCAGTAAGAAAATATCAAAGAAAACAGTAAAAATCATGAAAATAAACCATAAAAACAATAGAGAAAAAAAAAACTAATTTATTTCTTTAAAAAGATCACTAAAATTGTTTAATATCTGGCAAGACTGATCCAGAAAAAGTAAGAGAAGACAAAAATAACAAAAGTGAAAGAGGGGACTCTGTTACATAACTTACAGATATTTGTGGTGGTTGTATGCCCATGAGTAGATTTTGATCCATAGCAACTCCATGCAACAGAGTAAACTGCCCCACAGGACTTTCTAGGCTGTAATCATTATGGGAACAGACAACCAGGTTCTCCCGTGGAGCAGCTGGGCAGGTTCAAATCACCAACCTTTCAGTTAATAGCTGAATGGTTAACTGTTGTTCCACCATGGGTACTTACAGACATTTAAAGTATTAAGAAAATATTTTGAGGGAGGTGGGCCAAGATAGTGGAGTAGTCAGAAGCTTCCAGTGATCCCTCTTACAACAAAGACCCAGAAAAAACAAGTGAAATGATTATACTTATGACAAGCTAGGAGCCCTGAACATCAAAAGCAAAGTTAGAAAACGGACTGAGTGGCAGGGGGAGGGAAAGACAGATCAGAAGCAGAGAGGAGTTGCTGGACCTGAATCGCTGGGAACCCTCAGGCACCATTCCCTGGAGCAACTGCTGCAGGCTGGTGGTAACATTCAGCCACAGCTTCCTCAGGGAGAAACAGCCAGACACACAGCCTACTCACACCTCCAGAACCAGAGGTGAACGGTGCTCTTGGCAAAAGCTAAGTACTTGCGTATATTTTACCATGCCCACAGCTGCCAAGCTGGATTCAGTGGCTGTTCGTTTTCCTGGACCTGAAATAGGTTCTGCTGAGTGTTCTGAGCCATTCTCCTGGCTTTGGAGAAGGAATCAATTCACAATTTGAGGAAAAGATAATCTGCCAGATCCACTAACCTTGGGAGCGCAGGAGAGAAGCAGCTCCTGTCCAGGCATAAATGGTCCATGAACTTTGAGTACCCCCCCCACCCCCCACATGGATCTGTGTGAGCCTATTTCAGGAGAATATGCCCTTGTTGGCAGACCGCAACTGTTTCAGGTATGTGGTGGACATGTGGGTGTTTGATGTTTGACACCATTTTGCCTGTTAAACAGGGTCCTCACCTACCCACATCAGAGGCCTAAGGACTGGTGGCTCCACTCAGGTCACCCAGCCACCCAGGACACTGGTCCAAGGATAACTGGTACCTCCCAGTCCTTACAAGCAAAAGAATTGGGTGCCCATGGTCCATCTGCAGAATCCACCCACCTGTGCACTCTAGGGAACAGGAATACACTTTTCTCACAGACACTCAGAGGATGGTTGTCAGTCCCCTGTCTTGTTCAGAGCATGACCCCCTGCTGCAACCAGATACCGGTACTTACACCAATCACCCTAGCCCCTCTAAAACTGTAGGACAGACCCTGTACCACATACTTCATGACCAACTACCTGGACACCTGAGCTGAATCCATACAAGAAAAGTGAATGGACTCCTAGGCTGATGTACCTGATAAGAGCTCAAGCCACCTGGTGACAAGGCATTGGAGCTACAAAGGCGAAAATAATCAAGCTAGCTCACTGAAGCAACCTATTTGGGCATATCAAAACAAAACAAAACAAGAGCTAAGATAATGTAAGCAAACGTAAAACAAACCAATAAAATAACTTATAGGTGGCTCAGAAACAATAGTCAATATCAAATCACATAAAGAAGCAGAGCATGATCACTTCAACAAGCTCTCAGAAAAAAGAATCAAGGAATCTTCTGGATGAAGGTGCTTTCCTGGAATTACTGGATGCAGAATATAAAGGATTAATATATAGAAATTTTCAAGACATCGGGAATAAACCAAGGGACACACAGATAAAGCAGTTGGAGACATTAAAAAGGTTATTAAAGAACATAATGAAAAATTTAATAAGCTGCAAGAATCCATAGAGACACAGCAACCAGAAATTCAGAAGATTAACAATAAAATTACAGAATTAGACAACTCAGAAAAAAGTCAGAGGAGCCAAACTGAGCAAGAGGAAGGCAGAATTGGTGAGACTGAAGATAAAGCAATAGGCACCAATGTATTTGAATAAAATCAGATAAAATAATTTTTCAAAAAAAAGAAGACACCCTAAGAATCATGTGGGACTCTATCAAGAGCAATAACCTAAGAGTGATTGGAGTACCAGAACAGGACGGAATACCAGAAAATACAGATAGAATTGTTGAAGATTTGTTGGCAGAAAACTTTCCTGATATCGTGAAAGGTGAGAAAATATCTACCCAAGATGCTCATCGAACTCCACACAAGGTAGATCTTAAAGTCACCAAGACATATTATAATCAAACTTGCCAAAACCAAAGATAAAGAGAGAATTTTAAGAGTGGGGAGGGATGAACAAAAAGTCACCATCAAAGAAGAATCAATAAGAATATGCTCGGACTACTCAGCAGAAACTATGCAGGCAAGAAGGCAATGGGATGACTTATATAAACCATTGAAGGAAAAAAACTGCCAGCCAAGAATCATATATCCAGCAAAATGGTCTCTCAAATATGAAGGCAAAATTAGAATATTTCCATATAAAGAGAAGTTTAGGAAATTCATAAAAACCAAACCAAAACTACAAGGAATATTACAGGAAGTTTTCTGGTTAGAAAATCAATAATATTGGATATCAACCCAAGACTAGAACACTGGACAGAGCAATCAGAAGTCAACCCAGATAGGGAAATCACAAAAATAAATCAAGATTAAAAAATGCTCAAAACAGGGAGACAGCGATGTCCTTATGTAAAAGAAGACAACATTAAAACAGTAAAGAGGGACAAAGAAATGTAGTCATTGATCTTTCATATAGAGAGGAAGACAAGGCGATATAAAGAAATAAAAACAGGTTTAAACTCAGAAAAATATGGGTAAATATTAAGGTAACCACAGAGGATACTAACTATCCTACTCATCAAAATAAAATATAAGAACAAAATAGAGACTGAGCAGAAACAAAATCAACAACAATGAATAAGAGGAAAAGAAAATATATAAACATAACCTATTGAGCAAAAAAAATTAAGTGGGAAAAAGAAACTGTCAACAACACACACAAAAAAAGACATCAAAATGACAGCACTAAACTCATAACTATCCATAATTACGCTGAATGTAAATGGACTAAACGCACCAATAAAGAGACAGAGAGTGGCAGAATGGATTAAAAAAAAGATACAATCTGTCTACGTGCTGCCTACAAGAGACACATCTTAGACTTAGAGACACAAACTAAAACTCAAAGGATGGAAAAAAATCAAACAAACAACAACCAAAAAAGGGTAGGAGTGGCAATATTAGTTTTTGACAAAATAGACTTAAATCCACCACAAAGGATAAGGAAGGACACTATATAGTGATTAAAGGGACAATATACCAAGAGGATATAACCATATTAAATACTTATGCACCCAATGACACGGCTGCAAGATACATAAAACAAACTCTAACAGCATTGAAAAGTGAGATAGACGGCTCCACAATTATAATCGGAGACTTCAATACACCACTTTTGGTGAAGAACAGAACACCCAGAAAGAAGCTCGATAGAGACAGGGAAGATCTGAATGCCACAATCAATGAACTTGACCTTATAGATGTATACAAACCACTCCACCCAATGGCAGCCAAGTATGCTTTCTTTTCTAGTGCACATGGAACTTTCACTAGAATAGACCACATTTTAGGTCATAAAGCAAGCCTTAACAGAATCCAAAACATTGAAATATTACACAGCACCTTCTCTGACCATAAAGCCACAAAAGTAGAAATAAATAACAGAAAGAGCAGGGAAAAGAAATCAAACACTTGGAAACTGAACAATCCACTGCTCAAAAATGACAGTAGTAGAAGACATGAAGGATAGAATAAAGAAATTCATAGAATCCAATGAGAATGAAAACACTTCAGATCAGAACCTTTGGGACACAGCTAAAGCAGTGCTCAGTGGTCAATTTATATCAATAAATGCACACATACAAAAAGAAGGGAAAGCCAAAATCAAAGAATTATCCCTACAACTTGAAAAAATAGAAAAAAGAGCAATAAAAGAAATCCTCAGACACCAGAAGAAAGCAAATAATAAAAATTAGAGCAGAATTAAATGAAATAGACAGCAGAAAAACAATTGAAAGAATTAACAAGAACAAAAGCTGGTTCTTTGAAAAAATTAACAAAATTGATAAACCATTGGCCAATGACAGAAGAAAAACAGGAGAGGAAGCAAATAAACCAATTAAGAAATGAGACAGGCAATATCACAACAGATTCAAATGATATTAAAAGAATCATATCAGACTACTTCAAAAATTGTATCCTAACAAATTTGAAAACCTAGAAGGATTGGATGAATTTCTAGAAACATATTACCTACCTAAATTAACACAAACAGAGGTAGAACAACTAAATAAACCCATAGCAAAAGAAGAGATTGAAAAGATAATCAAAAACTAAAAAAGCCCTGGCCCAGAGGGCTTCACTGCAGACTTCTACAAAACTTTCAGAGAAGAGTTAACACCACTACTACCAAAAGTATTTCAGAGCATAGAAAAGGACAGAATACTCCCAAACTCAGTCTATGAAGCCAGTATATTCCTGATACCAAAACCAGATAAAGACACCATAAAAAAAAAGAAAATTACAGACTTATATCCCTCATGAACTTAGATGCAAAAATCCTCAACAAAATTCTAGCCAATAGAATTCAAAAACATATCAAAAAAATAATTTACCATGAGAAAGTGGGATTCATAACAGGTACGCAGGGGTGGTTCCGCATAAGAAAAACAATCAACATAATCCATCATATAAATAAAACAAAAGCCAAGAACCACATGATCTTATCAATGCATGCAGAAAAGGCATTTCACAAAGTTCAACACCCATTCATGATAAAATCTCTCAGCGAAATAGGAATAGAAGGAAAATTTCTCAACATAATAAAGGGCATTTATACAAAGTCGGCAGCCAGCATCACCCTAAATGGAGAGAACCTGAAAGCATTCCCACCGAGATCAGGAACCAGACAAGAATGCCCTTATGCAACATTGTGCTGGAAGTCCTAGCCAGAGCAATTAGGCTAGATAAATAAAGGGCATCCAGATTGGCAAGGAAGAAGTCAAAGTATCTCTATTTGCAGATGGCATGATCTTATACACAGAAAACCCTAAGGAATCCTCCAGAAAACTACTGAAACTAATAGAAGAGTTCAGCAGAGTATCAGGATGCAAGATAAATATACGAAAATCAGTTGGATTCCTCTACACCAACAAAAAGAACATCAAAGAGGAAATCACCAAATCAATGCCATTTACAGTAGCCCCCAAGAAGATAAAATACTTAGGAATAAATCTTACCAGAGATGTAAAAGACTTAAACATAGAAAACTACAGGACACTTATGCAAAAAACCAAAAGAGACTTACATAAGTGGAAGAACATACCTTGCTCGTGGACGGGAAGACTTAACATTATAAAAATGTCTATTCTACCAAAAGCGATCTATACATTTAATGCAATTCCGATCCAAATCCCAAGGACATTCTTTAATGAGTTGGAGAAACAAATCACCAACTTCATATGGAAGGGAAAGAGGCCCTGGAGAAGTAAGCATTACTGAAAAAGAAGAACAAAGTGGGAGGCCTTACCTTACCTGATTTTAGAACCTATTATACCACCACAGTAGTCAAAATAGCCTGGTACTGGTATAACAACAGACACATAGACCAGTGGAACAGAATTGAGAATCCAGACATAAATCCATCTGCATATGAGCCACTGATATTTGATAATAGCCCAAAGTCAGTTATATGTGGAAAAGCAGTCTTTTTAACAAATGGTGCTGGCATAACTGGATATACATCTGAAAAAAAAATGAAACAAGACCCATACCTCATACCATGCACAAAAACCAACTCAAAATGGATCAAAGACCTAAATATAAAATCTAAAGCAATAAAGATCATGGAAGAAAAGATAGGGACAAGGCTAGGAGCCCTAATACATGGTATAAACAGCATACAAAACATTACTAACAATGCACAAACACCAGAAGAGAAACTAGGTAACTGGGAGCTCCTAAAATCAAACACCTATGCTCATCCAAAGACTTCACCAAAAGAGTGAAAAGATTACCTACAGACTGGGAAAAATTTTTAGCTATGACATTTCTGATCAGCGCCTGATCTCTAAAACCTACATGACACTACAGAAACTCAACTACAGAAAGACAAAAAACCCAGTCACAAAATGGGCAAAGGATATGAACAGACACTTCTCTAAAGAAGACATTCAGGTAGCTAACAGATACATGAGGAAATGCTCGTGATCATTAGCCATTAGAGAAATGCAAAACAAAACTACAATGAGATTCCATCTCACTCCAACGAGCCTGGCACTAAACCAAAAAACATAAAATAATAAATGTTGGAGAGGTTGTAGAGACACTGGAACACTTATACACTGCTGGTGGGAATGTAAAATTGTACAACCACTTTGGAAATCAATTTGGTGCTTCCTTAAAAAGCTAGAAATAGAACTACCATACAGTCTAGAAATCCCACTCCTTGGAATATATTCTAGAGACATAAGAGCCTTTATATGAACAGATATATGCACAACCACGTTCACTGCAGCACTGCTTACAATAGCAAAAAGATGGAAGCAACCAAGATGCCTATTAACGGATGAATGGATAAATAAATTATGGTATATTCACACAATGGAATGCTAAGCAACGATAAAGAACAATGATGAATCTGTGAAACATTTTGTAACATGGAGGAATCTGGAAGGCATTATGCTGAGTGAAATTAGTCAATTGCAAAAGGACAAATATTGTATGAGACCACTATTACAAGAACTCAAGAAATAGTTTAAATGGAGAAGAAAATATTCTTTGATGGTTACAAGAGTGGGGAGGGAGGGAGAGGGGTTTTATTAGATAGTAAAAAAAAAAAAAAAATTAGATAGTAGATAACAACTATTTTAGGTGAAGGGAAAGACAACACACAATACAGGAGAGGTCAGCATAACTGGACTAAACCAATAGCAAAGAAGTTTCCTGAATAAACTGAATGCTTTGAAGGCCAGTGTAGCAGGGGCCCAAGACAGGAACCATTCCCAGAGCCAACTCTTCAGACAGAGATTGGACTGGACTATGGGATAGAAAATGATACTGGTGAAGACTGAGCTTCTTGGATCAAGTAGACACATGAGACTATGTGGGCAGCTCCTGTCTGGAGCAGAGATGAGAGGGCAGAGTGGGTCAGAAGCTGGCCAAATGGACGCTGAAATAGAGAGTGGAGGGAAGGAGTGTACTGTTTCATTAGGGGTAGAGCAACTAGGAGTATATAGCAAGGTATATGTAAATTTTTGGATAAGAGACTGACTTGATTCGTAAACTTTCACTTAAAGCACAATGAAAATTTTTTTTAAAAATTGAAAAACATTGTGCCAATAAACATGACAACTCAACTTAGCTCATGCTCCTTCTCTATTACCTTCTTCTTGTAAACCAGGAAGACCTTTGGTCAGCTCTCCTGGGTAACCCAGTTACTTAGGTCACACAGGTGTATCTGTTTCTACTCTTTAGAAGAGGACTCTATCCTCCTGCTTGGCCTTTATATTAAAACTTCTGGTGCAAGAGTCTCACTTGCCTCCCCCAGCATTTCTCCACACCATCTTGCTCCACATCCGTAACTAAAAATAAAATAGTAAGAAAATTATCAACTCATTAATAATTTGCTTACTATTTTATTTTTAAATTAAAACCCAGGTGGCATAGCAGTTAAGTGCTACAGCTGCTAACCCAAAATTCGGCAGTTTAAATCCTCCAGGCGTTCCTTGGAAACTCTGTGGTGCAGTTCTACTCTGTCTATAGGGTCACTATGAGTCGGAATCGACTCGATGGCGACGGGTATAATATAATTGACTTTAATTTTAGTACAAGTTAGTCTGGAGTCCTTGGGTGGCACAAACGTTTAAGTGTTCCACCACAAGCCAAAATGTTGACAGTTCAGACCCAAGCAGATACATCTTCGAAGAAAAGATTGGCAATCTGGTTCTGAAAGATCTAACCAAAAATATTAAACCCATAGCCATCAAGCCAATTTCAACTTACAGCAACCCTATAAGAGTCCTGATGGCACAGTGGTTAAGAGTTATGGCTGCTAAACAAAAGACTGGCAGTTCGAATCTACAAGCCACTCCTTGGAAACCCTGTGATGAAGTTCTACTACTGTGAAAGGTCACAGCCTTGAAAACCGTATGGAGCAGTTCTACTTTGTACACATGAGGTTGCCGTGAGTCTGAACCAACTCAATAGCAACTAACAGCAGCCAGAAGTATGTACTTCATATAGAACTTCATGAGGGCTCTAAGCCTTCTAGCACAGTACCCTGGAGAATGAGTGTGTACGTGTATGTGTGTCCCTGCACATACATGTGCGCGTGGTACACGGTCATTTTCAGAGCACACTTAGTTCTCCCACTGGTTTTTCCACAGACACTCATGGTCCTTCTTTCTTTCACTCTAGAGGAGCACTCAAACATTATTTTAAAAACAATACTGGAAAATATAGGTGTATGCATTTGGTACTCTTTCTCCCTTTGCTCAGTGGCATTTTTATAGAAGGGTAGAACAGTGGTAATTGGTAAAACAGGCTGAAAAGGAAGTTTTCCTTACAACCACTATTTTTACTTAGATTGCACATTTATTTGGAAGTATAAAAACAGCTATAAGTACTCAGGTCCCATCTAAATTGCCCTCATTACCACTACTGTCTTAATAATTTCTGTAAGAAAATTTCCAGAAGAAATGACACACTTAGTCATGAATCTTACATTATCCGATGGCCTACATGTCATCTTCTTCTCACTGAGTATATACTCTTGGAAGCGTAACTGCCTTCGCTGGATCTATGTTCACTCACTGGCACCCTTCCATTAGCAATTTGGATATAATGGTGTGCTCTTGGCTCAATTCGATAGCAAGCTTTCAAGTGAGGCTGCTGATTGTTGCACCACAGTTCAACAACTCCGGGTGATAGTGCACAAAAGTATAACCTTTCCTTTATGTCCCTGGCGTTTGGAAGGGTACGTAGGTGGTAGACCATTAGCAGAAAGAATCAAAGCTCTCTCAGGGTTGATCTTGAGCACTCAGAGAGTTCAGGGTGTGTTGCAAATCATTTCTTTTTTCCTGCCTCCTTTCGGGCTGTATACAACCTCCTTTAAGTGGATTCCTGGAATTCCCTTATTCCTCGAGCTCGCTCCTCATTTATTTTTCCTCCCTGGGCTCCACAAAGCATCTAGACGTTCTCCTGCTTATGGCTAGTTTAGTTGAGATCTTCGAGCTAGGTTTGCCCCTATGCTTTGATGTCTGGGTTAGAAAGACTCATTTCTGGCTTTATGATTACTATTTTTTTCTCCGAGCTCTATAAAGCATCTTTATCTTCGAGAGTTAACAAGAAAAGAAACACCTCTTCCGTTAACATTGATTCCTCTTGTCTCTCTGGCATAACTTTTATATATTATTCTGTTTAAAAAACCCTCCTTATTAAGTGAGAAGACAGGAAGAAAGAATAGGAGTGAAGGAGAAAGAGAATGCTGTTCTTTATACAGTCTTTTTGTTATGCTTCTGGTTCTTTTATCTGGAAGTATACATCGTGTCTCTGTGTATATTGACACTTGTGTCTGATGTATATTGTTTACACAAACCTATAAGTGGAAAGAGTGAATATAGTGTGTATTGTACAGTATATTTTCTCATTCTTCCCAGGTATGAATCTTTTTCTTGCATCAGAAAACCTACAGGCTTAAATGTAGTAATGGTCTTTGAGATTGGGACAGAGCCCCCACAGTGTTGTAAAAATTATGCCCTTTGCTGGGCTCTTCCCACCCCCAACTTTGCATTTGAATCCTGCTTTTGCTTGAAGGTTATGTGTAATCCCCCTCGTGCCTGCATAGTATGGTTAAGAATGTTGCTGACACAAGTTGTATGAACTCCCTACTTATAAACTCCTTTAAAAGTAACTTGCCTGCCTGCCCTTGGAGAGCAGTCTTGGCAGCAGCTGCTCTGACTGACTCCATTTCCTTATCCAACGAAATAAAGGCGCCTTTCCTGTTCCCCCTCCTTGGTCCCTCACTTACTGGCCAATATGAGTCATGCCGAGCACGAACCTAGGGTTTCCACCTGGTAACAAGATTAGGGTTGTAACCACCATCTTTTATAGAACATTATCCCAATATTCTATAAGATAGTTCTTAATGTTCTCTTCATTTTTATCTAAGGGAACCATTACCATTAGCTTGGAACATAAACTTATTAGGAATGTGTGTTCTCTCAGGCCCCCATATAAGCCTACTGAATCGGAAACTCCAGAGGTGGTACCTAACACCTTATGTTTTAACAAGTCCTTCAGGTGATTCTGAAGCACAAACGCTTGAGAACCAGTGCCTTAGAAAATGAGAGGGTGTAAAGCAGGAATTAGCTTGTGAATCAGGAATTGTGTATTGGTGTTTTTATACTGTTTTACACCTGGAAGAAGTAAGCACAATCATACAGATGTTTTATGTTTCTGATAGCAAGCGAGTCTAGATAAGCAATGGTTGATACTGTCCTTGTCATTCAGTCTAACCAGGGAAATCCTTGCTGCTCTGATCAAAATTGCCTCTTCGTGTCAAATAAAGCAGTTGGCCCATGAATAGAGATGTCTGATTGGAGAGGGTTATATTTACCTTCCCTGGATCTGACAATGAGCAGCTCTTCTCCACATTTTCTGAATGCAAATTGTGTAAATGCAATCTTGGGAAATATGTTCCTACTTCAGACAGGGCAGATTCGATTGCCTGGAGAAATGAGAACTGGTTAACGACAAGCTTGTTTCTGATATGTAGTTGTGTGGCAATGCATAGGGAAGATAAGGGGCATCCCATACTCAAATTCATCTTGGAGGACCAATTAGATTGCTTATGACATCTCCCATAAGACCAAACCAAGCAAATTACTACGCAGGCCCACCAGCAGCCATTTCTTTTCGCAAGATGGTCAGTGTCGACACAACAATTAGAGGCTTATCCACCCAGGTGCAGATGCCTGGATTGTAAGACTTACTAACCTAGACCCAAGAGAGGAAGACTGTATGGTAAGCATCAGGATCGCTACTATTTTTTGTCTAAGTCCTGGGTCTAGAGAAATTTATTTGTTTGAAACATCCAAGTACATTCAAAAAAATTGAAGTAGAAATTATTCAACTCATTCTTATAGCCATTCCAATATATGTGTATTGTTCCTCCCTTTTCCAATCACAAGAAACAACTCTGAAGTCATCAAGAAACCATAGCACCTATAGGAATAGCAGAATATATTTCAGTAACTATATTCCCCCCTTAAGAATTACCAGATGAGATGATAAAATTGCTATTATACATGATCTACACATGCCCAGCATATCGACTTGGCTATATCACAGTTACTTCATGTGGTAGGCTGAATAATGGCGCCACCAAAGGTGTCCACGCCCTAATCCTTGGGACCTATGAATATGTTAACTTACCTCAGAAAATGAATATTCCTGATATGATTAAGTTTATGGACCTTGAAATGAGGAGATTATCCTGGATTATTCATGTTCGCTCTGCCTAATCACATAACTCCTTAAAAGCCAAGAAATTTTCGCAGCTGAGGTCAGAAAGCTGTAACCATAGACATAGGTCCGAGAGATAAGATATGAGTAAGACTTCATGCCCTGCTGCTGATTCTGAAACGTGTGGGATAAATGACAGGGCAGGAGAAAGTATTTTAGGGGCTAGGAGTGGACCCCAGCTGACAGCCAAAAAGGAAACAGGCACTTCACAAGGAACTGAATTCTGCCAGCAAGTGAATGAGCAAAAGAACAAACTCTCCCTAAAAAAACCTCATTGCTATTGAGTTGATTCCGACTCATAGAGACCCTCCAGGACGGAGCAGACCTGCCCTGCAGGGCTTCTAAGGAGTGGCTGAGGTATTCAAACTGCCAACCTCGGATTAGCAGCCTGAGCTCTTAACCACTTCTCTACCAGGGCTCTGAGTTCTCTCTATAGCCTCCCATAAGGAACACAGCCTTGCTGACACCATAATTTTAGTCGAGTGAAACTTCAGACCTATAACAATTATTAGATAATAAATCTGTTTTGTTTTAAATCATTACTTTTATGGTAACTTATTATGGAAGCAACAGAAAACTCACGCTTCATACTCAATATAACCAGAATTTATCCATAACACCCCCAAAACCAGGTCCATATCCAAGCTTGTCTATCTCCATAAATGGAGTCATTCAGCTAAATGCACGCTCTTACTTCCGTCACAGACGTTGAGAGGTCCGTACTGGGGCCTTCTTTCTGTGAATGGCTAATGGGAGTGGACGGCGGGTAGAACACTTGCAGTATCTGCCACAGACAAAACTCACGGACAAGCCTGCTGCTGAGAGCTGTGCGGCCCCAGACACAGGTACAAATGGGGGCCCACATACTACATGTCTACACATTGAAATGTTGTAAACCTGTGTAACAAATTCCTAACTGTACTCTATCTTCTGATTTGTGAAATACGTCTTGCTAAAGTCCAGGAAAATCAGATCTGAATTAAGAATTCTCCACTACCATGCAGTTCTGTGCCTGTATATGGCAGTGCAGGAAATGTTAGTGCTCACTCAAGCCCTAAGGTATGGAGTTCAGGACAGGGCATTGTCTGCCCACGTAGAAAATGGGTTCTGAAAACGAATAAAAATGCCAAAGTGGCCTGTTCTCACTGTCTGACATTCCAGTGGGCGGACAGAAAATAAACAAGAAACGTAAGTGTACGGTGCTTGAGAGAGTCATGCACTTAAGGAGACAACAGAGAAGGGAAGGCATTTGGAATTTTGGAGTGCTTTTTTACTACGCAAATGTTTTAATTTTCTTATACTGACTTTGTGGGATCTGAAATATCACGCTCAACCAGAGCTGAATCAAATGGAACTGAAGAACTGATTCTCAGTAGGGAAGGCTGGGCAAAGCTGAGGGATGAAAGTAGACGATAAAGGGGCTAAGTGGCTGTGGAAGAAGGAAAACAGAAAAAAAAGGTCTAAAATATTGTTTGTATTGAGAGGTCCCACTCAACCACTTTTTGAGAATCCAGAATTAATGTGAACAGAATGAAACTACCAATACTGTGCCCTTCCCCCTGTAGAATCACCATGTCTTAGAAAACGTGACTCACACATGAAGAAGTGTTTAATATAATCTTGTAATCTCTCTTTTTTGTGTGTTCATGTGGCCAGTGGCTGGTCACTTTAAAGTTGTTAAGTAATGGAAGATATTTTCTTTTTTTTTCCACTATTAAGGTACTGGTTATGGGGTTCTATTCATAAAAATATACTTTTATTTTTGTTAAAATAAGGGATTTATTAAATGAATGTAGTATAATTAAAATTTTACCTTATTGTTTTTTTTTTTTTTTCTCTTTTCGTGACCCCCTCCCCTCTTCACCCAGTGTTGGTTCTGCAGATTTTCAGCAATAGAAGTATTTATATAGATTTAATTTCAATTTTGTTTTCATTACTAGGGCTTGCTGTGTGCTCTGTTTAGTTTTATAATTTCCACTGATAACGACTACAGATTTCAAAGAAAAACCAGCTGCTTTTTTAAAGGATAGTGGCATAGCCAGTAAGGGAGCAATTATATTTTGCCAGTTGTTCAAAAGACCCATTTGGAAAACTGAGTTAACAGTCACCGTTTCTCCAATTTATTCAGACAAGGTTTTGGTTCTCCTTAAAGCCTGGAACTCAGGCAGCAGTGCAGACTGTCTTTTAATCCGACTCTGATTTCCTGCCAAGCTCTCCAGCCTTGCCTTGTTCCAACCCCTGCCTTGCTCTCTGCACACTCATTAGGTCTGTGAAGACCATGTGAATCCCTTTTCCTGGAGTTAACTCCTACTTCCAATCCAATTATCTGACACTTTGTAATACCAATCCGTGGTTAAACCTCTTTTCTCAAAGAAAGCATTGTTGATCTTAACAGATAAAGTGAGCCCACGTGCCAGCCATTATATATTTTCATGATAACCTGTATATTTCTCAATTGTACATGATTAAATTTTGATAAAACTACTACATTAATGTAAAAGGTTAAAGGACCTATTATTATTATTTACAATATTGTCCATTAAAAAAAAAAAATTGCAGTTGAGTGGATCCCAACTCATAGTGACCCAATAAGACAGAGTAGAACTTCTCCACAAGGTTTCCAAGGCTGTAAATCTTTACAGAAGCGGACTGCCACATCTTGCTCCTGCAGAGAGACTGGTTGGTTTGAACTACCAACATTTTGGTCAGCAGCTGAGCGCTTTAACCATTGTATCACCAGCTCCTCCATGAGTACCTACCGAAAAAATTTTTAAAAAGACTCCTTGCTGTTGAGTCAATTCTGACTCATAGGAACCCTGTAAGGCGGAGTAGAACTGCCCCACAGGGTTTCCAAGGCACGCCTGATGGATTTGAACTGCTGACCTTTTGGTTAGCACCTGTAGCTCTTAACCACCATGCCACCAGGGTTTCTATAGGTACACAGTAAACAATAAATATTTCTTGAAAAATAACACATTACGGGTGTATGTAGATAGTTTAGGAGGGAGATGATGGTTTTAGACTTGGAATGTTGAGATTTGGTGCTGTAAATGGTTTACTCTTGGCTACTAGCCAAAAGGTTGACTATTCAAACCCACCTAGCAGCACTGAAGAAAAAAGACCTGCTGATCATCTTCCCTTAAAATTACGGCCAAAAAATCCCTATGGAGCTCAGTTTGAATCAGCTTGACGGCAACAGGTTTGGTTTTTTTTGGCTTTGTGGAGATCAAAATGAAGTGACCCAACAAATTGTTGCAGGTAAAGATCAGGGGATATTCTAGGGTGTAGATATAAATGTAGGCTTCTCGATTAAAACTATAACATTCAATGTCATCACCTTACAAGAATTCTTAGAATGACAAGAGTCTTAGAAAGACAACTGTGGGTTGGTTGAGAGCCAGGTTCTAAGTAGACACTTCAAAACAAGCCATTATAAAAAGATTGTAACTGATTCATTGAACAACAAGTATTTAATGATTTACAGGGAAAGCTCTCTTTTTTCCCTAACTGCTTTAAACTGTGTTATGTTGCATCTTTCTTCTCTGTTCCTGGACTTTTTGAATTGATTCCAAAGCTTACTGATCACTTCAAATAAAAACAAAACAAAAACACTCATTTTCTAATTTAATCGCTTCAAGGTATTAAAAAAGCCCAGTCTAATTTGAAATTTCAATGGGACATTGAATTTGAAGTCCCCCTTCCACCTCCATCTTCCAACCACAAAAACACATTCATGCTTGAAAAATGGTTTAAAGAATTGCACTGAGAGGTTTTGGTCTTTGACTGTTCTCTTACATCTCTTTGACTCTACCCTCTGTCACTCTTGAAAATGAAGGAAAGATTAAATTTTATGTCACTATAGAAATCATGTTTTTTTTTTTTATTGAAATCATGATCTGGCTTTCAATATCCATTGTGTGGATGCGTTTCAAATATTGGATACCTACCAGGGAACATACATACTCTCACCACTCTGTATGATTTGTGGGCACTGTTTTTGTAAGTTACAGTCAATTCCAACTCATGACAACCCCATGTGTGTCAGAGCAGAACTGCTCCACACAGGTTTCAAGACAGACTTTTTAGAAGCTGATTGCCAGGCTTGTCTTCTGTAGTGCCTCTGGTTGGGTTTGAATTGCCAACCTTTTGGCTAGTGGTTGAGCACTTAAGCATTTGTGCCATTCAGGGGCTCTTATGGGCATTAGCTGTGAATTTTCTTCTGCCTACTGTCTCTGTGCCCGGAGTTACTTTCCACAAACACTTATTGCAGATATCCCCTTGATCCTCAATAATCTCTTTGGAATGCATGTGAGTTTACTGTTTGTAGCTTTGAGAATTTTAGACAAAATTCTAAGACTTCAGAAAACTTTAGTCAATATCCTGTTACACAAACATAGACACACACATATATATATGTGTGTGTGTATGTATGACTTTAGATCCAAACTAACAAAAATATTGGCAAATATAACCCAGAATAATGTACTCTGATATAGGACCCCACAGTCATGAAGATTTTATTCTGTCTCTTCTAAAAGTATAGGTTTAGTTAATGTTTCTGTATGGCATGAGGCAAGAAAGAGTTCCTGTTCAATTTTTTTTCCCCTTATTTTCCATCTTTTGCATCTGTTGTAAAGATTAACCTTTCCTCTATTGAACTACCTTGGCACCTTAGGTAAAAATCAACTGATTTATATAGGTCTATTTTTGTATTCTTTATTCTGCTCCACTGATTCATATATTTCTTTTAGGCCAATATCATACTCCCTTGATTATCTTAACTTTACATTCAATCTCAGTGTCAAAGAGTAAAAGTCCTCCAACTTTATTCTGATTATTCTTTTGGATCATTCTAGGTCCTTTGCATTCCCATCTAATTTTAATAATCAGTATATCGACTTCTATAAAATGGCTGCCAGGAATTTGTTTGAGATTGTTTGGAATCTATACATCAACTTGTGAAGTAAAAACATTTTAAAAATATTGTCTCATTTAAATTGGCAATGCTGCTCTCAGGTCCTCAAATGGTCCAAACGTCTCCTTTGTGTGACTTAGAATAAATTATCCCTTTCTTTAGACGATTTACTGCCATTTGCCAAAAATTAAAATAAATACATACATCTATGAGACTGCACAGTCCCTGGGTAGTGCAAAAAGTTAAGCACAGCTACAACAGAAAGACTGGAAGTTTAAATCCACCCAGAGGCACCTCAGAGAAAGAGGCCTGACAATCTGTTTCTGAGAGATCATAGCCATTTTTACAGTGAAAACACATGAGGTCACCATGAGTTGCAATCAACTTGATAACAACTGGTTTGTTTTTCTTTTTGGTTTTGTGAGACTACGATGTGAATGGCTCACCCTAGAGAGTGCATTACATAAGCTGCCCGCTGTGAACAGCAGCCTTGGTTGCTCTGCTGTCCAGGAGAAGTCCTGGTTTGTGTTAATGTCAGGCTCCATCAAAATACATAGTGGAATTTTGATTCAAATCCAGGCAATCTACTGAATTTGAGTGTTAGTTTTACTGCTATCTTTTCACCTCTTTTCAGAGGCACTGGATATGGATGATAAGGAAAGGCTATAATTTTGGGAACTGTCTAGACACACTAAAATCCAACCTCGTAATCAAAACCTCACTGAACTGTAAAATCCTGACTTTGAATATCAATTAGGGTCAGTGATTGTCTAATCTCTGCTTAGCATTTACTGATAATTGCAACTGGATACATGAATTAACAGAAACATATGACACTTAAATGTATCTCCTTATTAATGGGTACTAAGCTGATCTCCGTGCTAATTAACATGAGTATACTCTAGAGGACAATAAAAAATCAATAACCACACATGTACACCTCCTGTTTTACAAATACTAGATTACAAGGAAGATTAATTTCCTTGATGGTATGTACTAAATTCTGTTAATTTATTACATATGCTTGAACCCAAATAATTCTAGTTTTAGTTTAAATTTTTAACTTTACTTTTTTATTTTTAGGTTCTAGGGGCAAAATGGAGCCCTGGTGGACAGTGGTTAAGAGCTCGGCTTCTAACCAAAAGGTCAGCAGTTTGAATCTACCAGCTGCTCTTTGGAAACCCTTTGGGGGCACTTCTGCTCTGTCCTATTGGGTCGCTATGAGTTGGAATTGGCTAGACGGCAACGAGTTTGGCTTGGCTTAGGGGCAAAATGATCATTAAACATCACTTTTAGTAGCATGTTATTTTGTATCCATTCATTTTATCTAATGCCTGTTCCCTATTTATATTCTCCTGTGTTATGTATTATTTTAAAATACCTAGTTTGATATATGTTTTCAATGTACATAAATTGCATTTTGCTATTGATTTCTTTCTACGGCATACTTTTCACTCAGTGTTGTTTTAAAATCTATCCATGCTGCTGATTGTACAAGTAGCTTCTTTGGCTTTTACACACCCTAGAGTGTTTCACAGTTTGCATCCTCCTTGGTCATACAGCCCTGGATTACCCTCAGGAGTCCCTGAGTGGTGAAAATTGTTAAGCACTCCACTGCTAACTAAAAGGTTGGTGGTTCTAACCCTCCCAGAGATGCCACAGAAGATAGGCTTGGAAGTCTACTTCTGAAATGTCGCAGCCCTGAAAACCCCATGGAGCAGTTCTACGACGCACACATGGAGTTGCCTTGAGTCAGAATTGACTGGAAGGCAATTAACAGTAACAACAGATTGCCCCCTACTCCTTGCCACTAGATAATGTTGCACTAAAATGCACGCTTCAGGCTTGTTTGAGAAATTCATTTTGATTCCTCTAGGATCTCTGAGCCATGGATTGTAAGAATGTTTAAGCTATCTAATACTTCCAGCGTGGCTGTTCCAGTCTAAACTCACCCCAGTAAGGCAGCAGAAAACAGGCTTTTGTTTGTTTGTTTGTTTTTTAATTTCCAGGTAATTTGACGTTTTCGACCTTACTAATTTCTGCCAGATTATTTTGTATAGAGTAAGACCTCACTGATGGACATTTTACTTCTTCTAAACTTTTAAGTATTTGAACGACTTTTTATTTATTTAATTATTAATCACTTGGTTGGTTTTCTTCTATGAATTGACTTTGTATCCTTTGTCAACTTTGCTACCGTTTCTTTCACTTTCTTGTCAATTTTCGTTAGATCTTCTTCTGTATTCCAGATGTTCTTTCACTAGCCATTTTAAATTTTGTGATTACATTCTTCCAGTATGTTAATACCCTGCTAATTTTATACAACCTGCCCTTCATTGAACAGAAGCTATGGCATTAGTCAGATAAAAAAAATAGATACATTTAATTATGATTAACTCAAGTTCATTATTTATTGCCTTAAAATTGTGATTTATTTTTTGGTATGGTTAGTCCTGAACCACTCCTAATAAACAAAAAAACAAAACAAAAAAAATTCGCATATTTTCTTCTGTAATCTTTATAAACTCCCTTTTTAATACATGATTTAAGTTAATTAGCATCAGACTTTATAGATGATATCATTTAGGTTTTGCTTTCTTTCGTGTGTGAGCCAGTTTCTGAACACCACATAATAGGCACTTCAACTCTCCCCCACTTGCTTCCTGATACACATTGATTATGTATAAAATTCTCCTAAGTGTCTCTGAGATTTCTGTATCTTCAGTTCATCTGTTTATCTGTTCCTGATTCATGATCATACTGTCTTTAACAGGATGTCTTTATAACATTAGTCTTTATATCTAGTAGGGCAAGTCTCACGTTTTAGCTCTTTATTTTCAAAGTTCTCATCTCTTTGTGTACCTTTATTTTTATTTAAAAATAAAAGTTTTAAAACTTCTAGCTTTAAAAAGCATGCTAATATTATGAATACCTCTTAACCCACTACTCATTTTGTTTTCGATGTTTTGCATCTAATTCCGTAAGTGAAATTTCTCATTCTACTACTGATGTTTTGGGTGTTCCTTGTTTTGACTATTACAAACGATGTTACTAAGAACATTTTTCTCCCAGTACACATGCACATGAGTTTAGTTAACACATATACCAATGGGAAGATTGGGTCATGGGGCTTATATATTTTCAATTTAGCTGTTATTGTTAGTTGTTGTCAGATGGGCTCTGAATCACAGCTATGTTACGTATAACATAACAAAGCATTGGCAGGTCCTGTAGCATTTTCATGATCATTAGTATATTTGAGCCCACTGTGGATGCTATCGTGTCAGTCCATGTCATTTAGGGTTTCCCTCAGTTTTGTTGACCCTCTACTTTATCAAACATGATGTCCTTTTCTAGGAATTGGAATTTCCTGATGACATGCCCAACATAAGTGGGCCAAAGTCTCATCATCCACACTTTTAAGGAGAATTCTGGCTGTATTTCTTCTTTGGCTGATTTATTCGTTCTTAAATTGTATTCTATAGTAGTACCAATTATTATACTCAATAGTACTGTATGACTGTTCCTTTTGCTACATATTTTCTGTCTCATTCATATTGTCAGACGTTTAAATTTTTTTCCAACATAGATTTTTGAAGTGTGGTTAGAAAGCCTGGCAATCTCCTTCTGAAAAATCAATTATTGAAACCCAAGTAGAGCTCAGTTCTACTCCTGACACACATGGAATCGCCATGGATTGGCATCTACTGAGCAACTGGTTTGGTTTTGGTTTTTACCCTGTGGTTTTAATTTGCATCTTCAGACTTACTAGTAAGACTGAGCCAGCTTCACTGGACTGGCTGTCTACCTGTCGGCTCTTTACATAAGGGAAAAATAAGCTACGGAATATTGGGATCTCATTGTAGTAGCAACTTAGCCTAAAATCTAACTAACACAGAAAATGTGTAGGGACTGGACATATTCTGGAAACTCTGGGGGCATAGTGGTTAAGTGCTACAGCCGCTAACCAAAAGGTCGGCGGTTCAAATCCTTCAGGCATTCCTTGGGAACTCTATGGGGCAGTTCTACTCTGACCCATAGGGTCATTACGAGTCAGAATTGACTTGACGACAATGGGGTTGGACATATTCTGATTTGGTCAAACCTCATTTTCTTAATCGACTATTTTTAAAAAGTTTTAGATTTACAGAAACTATGCAAAGAATTTCCATATACTTTGCACCTAGTTTTCTTTATGATTATCATTTTACATTTGCATGGTATATTTGTTAAAATTAAAGAGCCAATATTGATATGTCATTATTAACTGATTTCCATAGTTCATACAGATTTCCTTAGTTTATACCTAATGTCCTTATTTCTATTCCAGTAAACATTACATTTAATTGTCATGTCTCCTTAGGTTTCTATCATAATTGCTCGAACTTCTTTGGTTTTGATGATCTTGATATTTTGAGAAGTACTGGTCAGGTATTCTGTAGGATGCCTTTCTTTTGAAATTTGCCTGATGTATTTCTCATGATTAGACTAAGACATGGATTTTCGGGAGAAAGACCACAGATGTAAAGTGATATTTTCTTTACATCACATAAAGGGTACATATTGTCAATATAAGTTATCATTATGATCTTGATATCTGGCTGAGGTAGTGTTTGTCAGATTTCGCCACTGTAAAGTTACTCCTCCCCCCATTTCCACACAGTATTTTTGGAAATGGAGTCACCGTGCACAGCCCACACTTAAGTGGGGAGATATGCTCCACATCCTCCAAGGTAGAATACTTACATTTTTTTCTTTTAATTCTTCTGCGTGGAAGATTTGTCTCTTTCTTCCACTCTTTTATTTATTCAATCCTTTATTTATATCAGTTCGAACTCATGGGTAATTATTTTGTACACTGATTTTTTATTAGTTATCTAGTGCTGCTATAACAGAAATATCACAAGTAAATGGTTTTAAAAAAGAAAAATTTATTCTCTCACAGCCTAAGAGACTAAAAGTCTGAATTCAGGATTCCAGCTCCAGGGGAAGGCTTTTTCTCTCTGTTGACCCTGGGGGAAGGTTCTTGTCATCAATCTTCCCTGATCTAGGAGCTTCTCAGCACAGGGGCCTCCAAAGGATGCACTGTTATCCTGGCTCTTTTTTCTTGCTTGCATGAGGTTCCCTGTCTCTCCGCTTGCTTCTCTCTTTTATGTCTCAAAAGAGATTGATTCAAGATACAATCTAATCTTGTAGATTGAGTCCTGGCTCATTAACATAACTGCCTCTAATCCTACCTCATTACCATTATAGAGGCAGGATTTACAACACATAGGGAAATTACATCAGGTCACAAAATAGTGGGCAACCACACAATACTAGGAATTGTGGCCTAGCCAAATTTATAGACATTTTGGGGGGATCTCATGCCACCAAGAAACAAGAGCCAAGAGAATAACATATTCTTTGGACCTGGCATCTCTGCACTGAGAAGCTCCTGGCTTTGAACAATGTTACCCATAATTTATTATAATCCACACAGTCGAATGCCTTTTCATAGACAATAAAACACAGGTAAACATCTTTCTTGTATTCTCTGATCCATTTAACATCAGCATCGATATCACTTGTTCCATGTCCTCTTCTGAACCTAGCTTGAATTTCTGGCAGTTCCCTGTCAATGTACTGCTGCAGGCGCTTTTGAATGATCTTTATGATTTTTCTTGCATGTAATATTAATGATATTGTTCTATAATTTCCGCATTCAGTTGGGATCACCTCTCTTTGGGATAGCCATAAATATGGATCTCCTCCAGTCATTTGGCTCTGTAGCTGTTTTCCAAATTTCTTGGTATAGACAAGTGACCACTTCCAGCGCTGTATCCATTTATTGAAACATCTCAACTGGTATTCCCTCAGTTCCTGGAGCCTTGTTTTTCGCCCGTGTCCTCAGTGCAGCTTCAACCTCTTCCCTCAGTACCATCGATTCCTGATGATATACTACCTTCTGAAATGGTTGAATGTTGACCAATTATTTTTGGTAGAGTTACTCTGTGTATTCCTCCCATATTCTTTTGATGCTTAATATTTTCCCTGTAGAATCCTTCAATATGGCAACTCGAGGCCTGAATTTTTTCCTCATTTTTTTCAGCTTGAGAAATGGTGAGTGTGTTCTTCCCTTTTGGTTTTCTATCTCCAGCTCTTTGCACATGTCATTATAATACTTTGTCTTCTCGTGCTGTCTTTTGAAATCTTCTGTTCAGCTCTTTTACTTCCTCATTTCTTCCTTTTGCTTTAGCTACTTCAACATTCAAGAGCAAGTTTCAGAGTCTCTTCTGATATCCATTTTGGTCTTTTCTTTCTTTCTTGTCTTTTTGATGACCTCTTGTTTTCTTCATGTATGATATCCTTCATGTCATTCCACAACTTGTCTGGTCTTCAGTCATTAGTGTTCAACAAGTCAAATCTCTTCTTGAGATGGTCTCTAAATTCAGATGTGATATACCTCCCATGCATCTGTGAGTTTGTTGTACTTTGGGGGCTTGTATGTTGCTGTGGTTCTGGAAGCTATGCCACTGGTATTCAAATACCACCATGGCCACCTATGTCTTACAGCTTTCAGCTGAGCTTCCAGAATAGGACAGACTAGGAAGAAGTACCTGGTGGTCTACTTCTGAAAAAATTAACCAGCAAATTTAAGCATAGATACTATAAAATTATATGTTTGCCCAAAATTATACACAAAGAAACACATTTGAGTTAAAATAAACCAAAAAGACATGTTAAATAACGCCTTTATTTTATTTTTATTGTATACATTTAAAATAAAAACAGAAAAATTATTTTTCTGTTTTGAAACAATATGGCAAATTAGTCTCTTTTATTGAATTCAAAATCGCATTTCATTCCTTTTAAAAATATTTCCTTTTGTCATTAGATTTAGTGCAAGTTTGTACCTATAAAATAAAACTATATAAATATACCTCTGTTGTGCAGGATGTCACATCTCTCTAAACACTGAAAGTTAATTGTTCTCTCTTTATTGAGTGAGCACTTCTGCTTCTGGCCAACAGCCCAGACTGAGTTTATCCCCCCACCAACAGCAACCAAAAAACTGACAAAATATACATTTTTAAGACACTGGACATCAGCCATTGAAGGACAGTGATCCTTAGTGAGAAGAAATAGGTAAGGTGAGCACTAAGATTTTCATATCTTACTTCCTTGGCAATTATTCTAGGCCACTCAAAAGTAAGGAGAATCCCAGGAGGAATCTGATGAACTCCCTAAGACTGGGGAGATAAACCTGAGAGTCTGGGGAGGCCAAAGTGACTGGAGTTCACAGAACATGATACCAGAGAAGAGAGCACTATGTAGAGAGAGAGCTTGGGAAATCCGCATTCGGTCCCCCTTGAATATTCAGCAGAGTCCTGATGAGTGGATGCACGTGTGGAAACCACCCAATGCAGGGAAAGAGCCACATGAAAAGATTAGAGGGAATAGTACTCTGAGTTCACACAGGGCCAGACCTACTGCCTGTCCCACCAGACAAACTGGAACATCTCATAATTCACAGCACGTCAGGTGGAGTACACAGAAGGTTTGGTTCGATAAGCCAAACACCAAACCAGTTGCCCTGGAGCCAATTCCAACTCATGGCAACCATGTGTAGGACTGACCTCCACGGGTTTTCAATGGCTGTGATCTTTTGGAGACACATCACTAGGTCTTTCTTCAGAGGCTTCTGTGGAAGGATTTGAACTACCAACCTTTCAGCAAGTAGCCACTTAGCCGTTTGCTTCAGTAATGAGGAATAATTAACCTGAGATTCAATAGTGCTCCAGGTTCAACTAACAAATATTTAGATCAAGACCAAGTAATGTAATCATGTCCCACTAGAGAGTTCAAAAATATTTATAAGAATACAAAATATCTAGGACTCAATTAGGCAAAATCATAATGTCTAGCATAGGATAAAAAAAAAAAAAAAAAACTAGCCGTGCAAAAAAGCAAGACCATATGATGTATAATGAGGAGAAAAATCAAGCCCTTAAAATTGACCCAGAACAGATGTTAGAATTAACATTATTAACAGATATTAGATGGAGCAGACAAGGACTTTAAAAGAGTTATTAAGACTGTCCTACGTGGTCAAAAAGTTACGCAGAGCACATGGAGAATATAAAAAAGACACAAATCAAACTTCTAAAGATAAAGACTACAATATGTGAGATGAAAGATACACTGAATGAGATTAACAGCAGATTAGCTATCACAGGAGAAAAGATCAATGAACTTAAAAACAGAAATAGAAGGTATCCAAAATCAACTCAGAATGGTGGAACAACTTCAAAAAGACTAATATATTAGAATGTTAGAAAGAAAGAAGAGGAGGTGGGATAGAAAAAAACAAACAGTAACATTCAGGAATTTCTAAATTTGATGAAAAATATAAATCCACAGATTTTTACGAACCCCCCAAAAATATATATAAAGAAAATGACACCAAAGAACTTCATAACCAAAGTTTTCAAAATCAATGATAAAGAGAAAATTTTAAAAGTAGCCAGAAGGAAAAAAATACACACACGTGTAAGAAAAAGATGTATCAAAAGATGTATACTAGTCACTGTAACACAACCACTAAAATAATAAAACAAAGACTTACACCTAATAAACCACCCAAGGAGAGAAGAAGAAATCAAAAAACAATTCAGTTACTCCAAAACAAGGTAGAAAGGAAGAAAAGAGCAAAAGGGGACAGGTAAGATACATAGAAACAAACAGCAGGATGATAGGTCTAAACCTTATCCTATTCATGATCACACAAAATGTAAATAGTCTATATACTCCAATTAAAAGGAAGATGTTGTCAGACTGAATATAAAAAGCAGAACCCAACTACGTGCTACCCCCCAAAAATGTACTTTAAATACAAAGACACAAATTAGTTAAAAGAAAAGGAATAGAAAAATATATCAAGCTAACACTAGTCAAAAGAAATGTAGTGACTATATTAATATTAATATTGGACAAAGTAGATTGCAGTGTAAAAAATGCATTATCATAACAATAAAGTGATCAGTTTATAAGAGGACATAACGATGTCTGATTTTAAGCCTTACTATAAAACTACAGTAATCAAGACCATAAAGTATTGGCATAAAGATAGACAACTATTTAATTCAAAATGGATCATGGGAAAAAAGGTAAATACTGAAAGTATAAAGTTGCTGGAAGAACAGATAGGAGCAACTTGTATGACCTCAGATTAGGCAACAATTTCTTAAGTATAACACCAAAGGCACAATCCATAAAAGAAAAAAAATGATAAATTGGCTTCATCAATATTAAAAACTTCTGCTCCTCTAAAGATACTGCTAGGAGAAAAGAAAAACAAGGTATGAACAGAAAGAAAAAAAAAAATGCAAATCATGTATCTTATAAAGGATTTGTATCCAGAGTATAAAAAGAACTTCCAAGATTCTATAAGAAAACCCAATTTTTTAAAATGGGCAATTTGAATAGAAATGTCATCAAAAAATACATGGGGCTGTTGGGTACCCTCAAGTAGGTTCGGACTCATAGTGACACTATAGGGCAAGGTGGAACTACCCCATAGGACTTCCTAGGCTGTAATCTTTACAGGAGCAGATCACTAGGTCTTTTCTCCCATGGAACCACTGGTGGGTTCAAACTGCCAACCTTTCAGTTAGCAGTCGAGGGCTTAACCATTGTACGACCAGGACTCCTTGATTAGGCATTAAACCAAAAAAAACCATTGCCATAGAGTGGATTCTGACTCATAGCTACCCTATAGGACAGAGAAGAACTGCCCCATAGGGTTTCCAAGGAGCAGCTGGTGGATTCGAATTGCCGATCTTTAGATTAGCAGCCGTAGCTCTTAACCACTACACCACCAGGGTTTCCCTGATTAGTCATTAAAAAATTCAAACCCACCATATGACTTCTGCATACCTATTAGAATGACTAAAAGCAAAAAGACTGACCAGAACACATCAAGTGTCTGTGAGTTTATGGGGGGCAATTGGAACTCTCATACTAATGGTGGGAATATAAAATAGCACAACCATTTTGGACTGTTTGGTAGTTTCTTATCATACACCAACCATATGCACGCCTATGTATTTCCCCTAGAATGATGAAAACATGTCCATACAATGACTTGCACACTTTTTTTGTTATAACAGAAACCTAGAAATTAATGTCCATTAACAGTAAATAGAAAAACACACTGTAGTGTCGCCGTACCACAGGAGGCCCTCTTCACCAGCACCAGTCATAGCGAAGCACTCTGAAACTCTTATTCATCCCTCAGCGTCTTCACAACTTCCCCTGTAAAACTATTTCTTCTTCTCTAGGTAGGTCTGGATTTCCTCTTCCCTGCTATATTGCTATTACATAAGGGATCTCTACTAAGACCCTTATCCCGAGTTACAAACATATGTGTAGCCTTCTGACCCTCTAAGGAAGAACAGGAAACTCATCTAGCACAATGCCATGAACTTGAATTAGTAAAGAATGAATTTGGAGGGACAGTTTTTCCAACCCAAAAATGGAAACTAGCGGAATAAGTCTAAAATTATAGATTTTAAAACCCCATCACAGAATTGAGAATACAAAAACATCTAAGTGATCGAAGTTCAAGAAAGAAAATGACAAGCCATCCTAGGAAGGAAAACATCTGTGGCTGCTTTAATACCTTGGCTGAGTGCTTGTTTCTGGACTTACTCTAACGCAGTCCGTATGCCTAAATGGTAACAATGCGTTTCCATTACACCTATTTCCAGAACTTTCACTGAATACTTTTTTTAATACTCCCGTTACTTCTGTGTTATCAGTCTGTAAAAGATAGAAGGAGATAAGCATAAAATCAATAGCTAAATAAAAGCCTCAAAATAGAAACACTCTGAATCCTAAATGTGTGTAATAAAAGCACTTGATACAGAGTTGACCTTGTAGAATACACAATTTAAACATATTTTTCCATGGAAGCATCAAATAGGTAACTTTACTCTCACAGAGAAGTTACAATTCTCTTTTGAAATGCAAATCTACAGCTTGAACACTTCACAGGAGCTATGATTTGGGATGTATATACCAAGAAGATACACATTTCATAAATCCTGCAATAACTCTGGAATCAGTGAATCAGCAACTTTAATCTCTTGCATATTTTAAAAGCTGAGCAAACAGTTTCTGGCAAAGGAAATCAATAGAAGAGAATACTAAAATATTTAAGAAAGAGAAACAAAAGTCTGATTGAACATGTGTGAGCAATGCCTCAATTGTTCTAGTAGGCAGTTTAAAATACTTAAAAGTTTAGCACAAAGTTGGAGAAGAGGAATGTAATGTGTTCACAGGTACTGTGATATATAGCATCATGTCAGAAGATCTCTGTAATCACTAAATCACTCTTTTAAGGCATTGTAGCCCACTAATTCTTGAATTTATTTGCACCATTATAAAAGAGACATGCAACTTGGCAAAGAATCATTTGAGAAACTCTTCATGTATGTAAATTTATATATTCATTTCAGAAGATCTAAAAGATAAATGATAGGAAACTAGGCACAAATTCACGTGCCTGATTTTCATCTCATGGTACCAGATTACTGTTGGAACTAGGGGGCTTGATTTGCCAGCTCATCACACTTTGTGTGTGTGTGTGTGTGTGTGTGTGCGTGCGCGCGTGTGTGTGTGCATATGTGTGTGTGTGTGAAGCTCTCAGATATGAGCAAACAGCAGATTAGGAGGTAGGATCAATGATTGCCTGAAAGAGCCAATTCACCTTGCTGATTCCCTCTCGATAAAATAGATATACTAACAGTTTCTGTTTTACAGGGTTGCATGATAATTAAATTAGGTATTATTTGTAAAATGCTTAATTTATCAATGGCACATATAAGCATGCTGGTTTGTTATATAAGTAAAATTAATAAATGAATGATGTGGAATCCCAAGTTGAAATTCCAGTTTAAATTTTCAGAATGTACATTTAAGCAATAACAGAAATGATATCTGAAAATAATAAGGGACTGTATACTATTCTGTAGTTTCTGGTAATCTTATGATAAAGATCAAACGTTGGGAATTAAGGAGATTGATTTTTAACATACGTCAAAGACTTTTTTCTCTGACATGAATTGTTTTTATGAGGCTTTTGATGGAAAATCATGTTTTTTTCTGGCTTCACTGTTAAATAATGATCTTAGAGTAGATCAACTCTAAATTTCATTCCAAATCTTAACTTCCGTGATGCTAATTTTCACATACAATAGAATATTTGGTTTATAAGCTTAGTGTAAAATACAATGGACTGCATATCAAATTCTCCTGTACTTTCTAATAATAACATTTGAATAATATTTTGATAACACAAGATTATTTTTTACTTTATCGAGTTTTTGGTGAAAGTTTACACAGCAAGTTAGGTTTCCATTTGACAGTTTCTGAAAAACTGTTCAGTGACATTTATGACAATGTGTCAACATTCTCTTTGTTCCATTTCCAGTACTCTAGTTTCCCTGCCCTCTTTTCTTCTCGTTTTTGATTTTGAGTAATTGTTGACCTTTAGGTCTCATACAGATGGTTTTTAAGTACGCCAGTTGACTGAGTTCTCCCATCAGACTAGGGTCCTAAGCTTTCAAACCCAGAAAACCAACCTTGAAGGAGTTGGGTTATCTCTGAGAAGCATCCGTATTTGTGTGTTCAATTAATATGTGTGCCTGCACCTACATACAGGCATACCTCTTTTTATTGCAGTTTGCATTATTGTGCTTAGAAGATATTTGCATTTTTTACAAATCAGAGGTTTGCGGCAACCCTACATCAAGCAAGTCTATCGGTGGCATGTTGTGAATGCAGAGGAAAAATTCTTGAAGGAAATTAAAAGTGCTACTCTAGTGAACACACAAATGATAAGAAAGCAAAATATTCTCATTGCCAATATGAAGAACATTTTAGTGGTCTGGATAGAAGATCAAACGAGCTACAACATCCCCTTAAGTCAAGGTCTAATTCAGAGCAAGGCCCTGACTCTCTTCAATTCTGTGAAGGCTGAGAGAGGTGAGGCAGCTGCAGAAGAAAAATTTGAAGCTGGCAGAGGTGGGTTCACGAGGTTTAAGGAAAGAAGTTGTCTCCATAACATAAAAGTGCAAGGTGAAGAGAAGTGCTGATATAGAAGCCGCAGCAAGTTATTCAGAAGATCTAGCTAAGAGGATTGGTGAACGTGGCTACACTAAACCACAGATTTATCAGTGTAGACAAAACAGCCTCATATTGGAAGAAGACGCCGTCTAGGTCTTTCATAGCTTCAAAGCTTCAAAGGACAGGCTGACTCTCCTGTTAGGGGCTAATGCAGCTGGTGACTTTAAATTAAAACCAATGCTCATTTACCATTCCAAAAATCCTAGGGCTCTTAAGAATTACGATAAATCTACTCTGCCTGTGCTCTACAAATGGAACAACAAAGCCTGGATGACAGCACATCTGTTTACAACATGTTTTACTGAATATTTTAAGCCCACTGTTTAGAACTGCTGCTCAGGAAAAAAATATATATATATTTCTCTCAAAATATCACTGCTTATTGACAATGCACTTAGTCACCCAAGAGCTCTAATGGAGATGTACAAGGCGATTAATGTTGTTTTCATACCTACTAACATAATATCCATTCTGCAGCCCATGGATCAAGGAGTAATTTTGACTTTCAAGTCTTACTAAAGAAATGCATTTCATAAGGCGATAGCTGCCGTAGACAGTGATTCCTCTGATGGATCTGGGCAAAGTAAATGGAAAACCTCCTGGAAAGGGTTCACCGTTCTAGAGGCCATTAAGAACATTTGTGATTCACGGGAGGAGGTCAAAATAGCAACATTAGCAGGAGTTTGGAAGAAGTTGATTCCAATCCTCATGGATGACTTCGAGGGGTTCAAGACTTCAGTAGAGGAAGTAACCGCAGATGTGATGGAAATAGCAAGAGAACTACAAGCAGAGTCTAAAGATGGAACTGAATAGCTGCATTCTCCTGATAAAACCTCAACGGATGAGGGGTTGCTTCCTGTGGGTGAGCAAAGAAAGTTGTTTCTTGAGATGGAAACTACTGACAGTGAGGATGCCATTTAGGCTAGGATAAGATGGTATCTCACTCTTGATTTGCATCTTTCCTGGTGGCACAGTGGTTAAAGCCCTCGGCTGCTGACCAAAAGGTCGCCAGTTCAAACCCACCAGCAGCTACCCAGGAGGAAAATGTGGCAGTGAGCTTCTGCAAATATTTACAGCCCTGGAAACCCTATGAGACAATTCTACTCTGTCCCACAGGGTTACTGTGAGCCAGAATCCACCCAACAGCAGCAGGTTTGGTTTACTTGGTTTGGAACAGCTAATGATCATGAACAGATTTCATATGTTTGTTGGCTACTTGGATGGCCTCTCAGGTGAAAGTTCTGTTTATGTCCTTTGCCCATTTTGTGATTGGGTTGTTTGTCTTTTTGTTGTTGAGTTGTTGCAGTTTTCTATAAGTTTTCGAGATAAGACCCTTATCTGTTAAGTCATTTCTGAGATTTTTTTCCCCTGTTTTTTTTAGGTTGGCTATTTACTCTTTTAATAAAGTCTTTTGGTGAGCAGTTTTTTTTTTTTTTTTAGTTTTTATGAAGCCCCATTTACTTGTCTATTTTGTTTTCTTCTACATTTGTTGTTATGTTTATTATCCTATTTTTACAAAAGGTTAGGTCCCATAGTTTTCTCCCTATGTTTTCTTCAAGGGATTTTATAGTTTTAGGTTTTACATTTAGGTTTTTGATCCATTTTGAGTTAGTTTTTGTGTATGGTGTAAGGTATGGGTCTTGTTTCGATTTTCTGCAGATTAATATCCACCATTTATTAAAGAGATGTTTCTGCACCACTGAATGGACTTTGCCCCTTGTTGAAAATCAGTTGTCCATAGATAGCTGGGTTTAGTTCTGAGTTCTCAGTTCTATTCCACTGGTCTTTGTGTCTATTGTTGGACCAGTAGCAGCCTGTTTTGATTACAGTGGCTGTAGAGTATGTTTTGATATCTGAGAGTGTGAGGCCTCCTACTTTGTGCTTTGTCTTCAGTATTGCTTTCGCTGTTTGTCTCTTTCCTTTCCATACGACACTGGTCATCGGTTTTTCCATTTCAGTGGAGAATGTTGTTGGGATTTGTATCTGGATTGCATTGTAGCTAGAGATTGCTTTAGGTAGAATTAACATTTTCATCATACTGAATCTTCCAACCCACGCGCACGGAATTTACATTGAAGGGTAACGCTGAAAACAAAGTGTCTACCTCACTTATTTTTTATTGGTTTTTTGAATGTTTCATATCTTCTCTGTTTTTTTATTCTGATTATTCCATTTTTGTTTGTATTTGACTGCTTTCCTGTAATGAGCCTTTTTGCTTTCTTCTTTCTAACCTTCTTAATATTTTTTCTTGACGATTTCTTAGTGCTTACCACATATATTACATTACACAACTTATAACTGCAACAATGTTTAACATATGAAAAACAACATACAACTTTAACATAATAAATCTGTCCCTTATAAACTCCTCCCTCCTCTATTTCTGTTGGAGAATCTCCATTAACATCACTATACAACCTATATTCAATAGATACGTTGTGCTCATTTTTAACAAACTCAGTGTTATATTTAATGAGATTTAATTACTGTGTTTATTCCCTGAATATATCATACACTTGGCCCTTATGATTGCAGGTGTCTTTGCATTTCTTTCTTTTTTTTTTTTTTTTTTTTTTTGGAGAGCTCTCTTTCCCTCTCTTTCTTATTTTTTATTTATTTTTTCTCATGTATAAATATGAGTATTTATTTAATGCTCTTACCTTTCCATTTGGAGTACTCCCTTGAGTAATACTTTCAGCTAGTCTGGTAGTGGCAAATTCCCAGAGCTTCTGTTTGTTTCAGAATATCTTGATTTCCCCCCTTATTTTTGAGTGACAGACTTCATAGGTAAAGAATTCTTGTTTGGCAGTTGTTTTTGTTCAGTATTTTATATATGTCAGTCCATTGTCTTCTGGACTCTAGCGTTTCTGGGGAGAAAGCCACACTGATTCTTACGAAAGACACTTGGTATGTTATATTACCTTTTTTTTCCTGCTGCTTTCAGAATTTTCTCCTTGTCTTTGGTTTTCAAGATTTTTTTTTTTTTTTAAGTTATGGCATGGAGTTGATCTTTCTGTGTCTCTTCTGACTGGGGTTTGTGCTTCCTGTGTTTGCAGATTTGGTTTTCTGTTCAGGTTTGGAGAAATCTCCCTGATTATCCCTTGGGAAATCATTTCTGTGTCTTTATTTTTGTCACGGTGCTCTAAAAACCCATTGCTGTTGAGTAAATTCCGACTTATAGCAGCCCTATCTAATAATGACCCTATAGGACAGAGTACAACTGCCCCATAGAGTTCCCAAGGAGGGCCTGGTGGATTTGAACTGCCAACTTTTTGGTTAGCAGCCATAGCTCTTAACCACTACGCCACCAGGGTTTCTCAATTAAGAAAACTAACATTATAATTATTGGAATCCTGAGAGCATGGTGCTCTAGGATTCCAGTAATTCTGTTAGATATCTTAATTGAACTCCATATTTCCTTTTGAGTTTGTTCACTTTTCTTTGTCCTTTTCCCTTGCTTCTCTTGAGACTTGATAAGTTCAGTTATTTTGTCTTCTAGTTCGTTGATTCTATCTTCTGCCTATGTGACTTGTCGAGTGTCTCTCTCGCTTTTTCTAATTCAGTTGCTTTATTCTTCAGTTCCATTTGTTCTCTTTGGTTTTTTTGATGTTTTCACTTTCCTTGCCTAGTGTCTCCTGTTTTTCCTCCATTTGTTTCCTGATCCCCGCTAGTTTGTTTTCTGTGTTCTTTTTGCTTTCTCTAAACATATTTAGCACCATAGTCTGAGAATTATCAATTCTTTGTGCTAGCCTGGCGTCCATAGGAGAAATTTCTTCTTCTTGTTTTGTTTTTGGTTGGTCCTTCTCTTATGATTTTATGTTTTACTATTTTTTGTTGAACTTGAACCATTTTTTTAATCTTTTTTTTCTTTTTTTCCTTTAAATTCTGTATTCTGGCTTTTGTGGGAAATTTTTCTGATTGGGTACCCTGGTGCAATAGGAGCCAGGCATCTGGATGCCAGCATAAAGGCTGGGCCTGCACCCACCAGCCACTCCACAAGAGAAGGGTGCAGCCTGCCTTGGCAAAGACTCACAGCCCTGTGAACCTCATGGGGCAGCTCCAGCCACCTCACAGGGTCGCTATGAGTCAGAACTGACCCAGCAGCAGCAGGTTTGGTATCTTTGCCTGAGAACCACTAGAGGGCACTCTTAACTTTGGGTTTATTTATATTCATTTTCAGTTCTTATTCAGGAGTTCTGGATTCTCGATCTCTGGAATTCAATACACATGTGCAGGAGGGGAATGTTCAGCTGATCGCAGACACTTAAGTAAGCTGTCCGGCTCGACTTACCTGTGGTGAGGTTGGTGGGCTATTTGTGTCTTTCCCTCATGGGCGCCCTGTACAAACTCTCCCACAGTGTCCTGCTGTGTGCAGAGTGTTAGCTATTTTCCCCCGTTTCACTCATCAGTTTGAAATTTTCCCCTAGCGCTGGTGCCCTTGAAGTTTCCTTTGGTCTTAGTGCTCATCTGTCTCAGGCTTCAGCAAGATTCAACAGCACTCACTCACAGTTTCCCTTAGCCACTTCCCATTTATGCAGCCAATGGTCTCCCATGTCCAATTTGTGCCACCTTAAAAGAACTGGGCTACAACTTCCTCATATTAGCTCCCTTTCTGTTTTTCCTGTTTGGGATGTTACCCAGCCTGATCCTAAAATGACTGCAGTGAGTGAGCGCTCTTGATGTTAGCTGGTAGGTTCTCCCAGCTTCTGTGTATTTCTCACTCCTCTTCTTCCCCACTTGCGGACTCACCCCAACTCTCCAACACCTCAGCTGCCATCTGGAGTTCTGAGATCTCAGTCTGTGCTTGTTTTTACTTGTTATTCAGTAGGTCAGTTACTGGGGGCATAAATGGGAATATCCATTCTCCTCCCCATCTTGCTCCACCCTGATGCCACAAGATCTTCTAATACTGCTAGGAGTGATTTATGTAAGAGAAAAATCATTCCAAGAAGGCTCGGAAAAAATAATGATGAAATGATAATTATTCTTGTTGTTGTTAGGTGCCGTCGAGTAGATTCTGACTCATAGTGACCCTACGTACAACAGAACGAAACACTGCCCAGTCCTGAGCCATCCTTACAATCGTTGTTATGCTTGAGCTCATTGTTGCAGCCACCATGTCAATCCACTTCGTTGAAGGTCTTCCTCTTTTCCGCTGACCCTGTACTCTGCCAAGCACGATGTCCTTCTCCAGGGTCTGATCCCTCCTGACAACATATCCAAAGTATGTAAGTCGCAGTCTCACCATCTTTGCTTCTAAGGAGCATTCTGGTTGTACTTCTTCTAAGGCAGATTTGTTTGTTCTTTTGGCAGCCTATGGCATATTCAATATTCTTCGCCAATGCCACGATTCAAAGGCATCAATTCTTCTTCAGCATTCCTTATTCATTGTCCAGCTTTCACAGGCATATGATGTGATTGAAAATATCGTGGCTTGGGTCAGGTGCACCTTAGTCTTCAGGGTGACATCTTTGCTCTTCAACACTTTAAAGAGGCCTTTTGTAGTAGATTTACCCAATGCAATGTGTCTTTTGATTTCTTGACTGCTGCTTCCATGGCTGTTCATTGTGGATCTAAGTAAAATGAAATCCTTGACAACTTCAACCTTTTCTCCATTTACCATGATGTTGCGCATTGGTCCAGTTGTGAGGATTTTTGTTTTCTTCATGTTGAGGTGCAATCCATACTGAAGGCTGTGGTCTTTGATCTTCATTAGCAAGGGCTTCAAGTCCCCTTCACTTTCAGCAAGCAAGGTTACATCATCTGCATAACGCAGGTTTTTTTTTTCTTTCTCCAATCCTGATGCTCAGTTCTTCTTCATATAGTCCAGCTGCTCAGATTATTTGCTCAGCATACAGATTGAATAGGTATGGTGAAAGAATAAAACCCTGAGGCACACCTTTCCTGACTTTAAACCAATCACTATCCCCTTGTTCTGTCCGAACAACCGCCAAATGATCTATGTAAAGGTTTCTCATGAGCACAATTAAGTGTTCTGGAATTCCCATTCTTTGCAAAGTTATCCATAGTTTGTTATGATTCACACAGTCAAATGCCTTTGCGTGGTCAATAAAACACAGGTAAACATTCTTCTGGTATTCTCTGCTTTCAGCCAGGATGCATCTGACATCAGCAATGATATTCCTGCTTCCATGTCCTCTTCTGAAACGGGCCTGAATTTCTGGCAGTTCCCTGTTGATATACTGCTCCAGCCCTTTTTGAATGATCTTCAGCAAAATTTTGCTTGCGTGTGATATTAATGATATTGTTCTATAATCTCCACATACAGTTGGATCACCTTTCTTGGGAAAAGACATAAATATGGATCTCTTTTTTTTTTTTTTCCAGTCAGTTGGCCAGGAAGCTGTCTTCCATACTTCTTGGCATAGATGAGTGAGCACCTCCAGTGATGCATCTGTTTGTTGAAACATCTCAATTGATATTCCATCAATTTCTGGAGCCTTGTTTTTCACCAATGCCATCAGAGCAGCTTGGACTTCTTCCTTCAGTACCATCGGTTCCTGATCATATGCCTCGTCTTGAAATGGTTGAACATCAACTAATTCTTTTTGGTATAATGACTTTGTATATTCCTTTCACCTTCTTTTGATGCTTCCTGCATCATTTAATATTTTCCCCATAGAATCCTTTACTATTGCAACTCGAGGTTTGACTTTTTTTTTTTTTTTTTTTTCAGCTTGAGAAATGCCGAGCGTGTTCTTCCCTTTTGGTTTTCCATCTCCAGCTCTTTGCACATGTTATTATAATACTTTACTTTGTCTTCTCGAGAGGCCCTTTGAAATCTTCTGTTCAGTTCTTTTACTTCATCAATTCTTCCTTTTGGTTTAACTGCTCAACGTTTGAAAGCAAGTTTCAGAGTCTCCTCTGACATCCATCTTGGTCTTTTCTTTCTTTTCAATGACCTCTTGCTTTCTTCATGGATGATGTCCTTCCAGATCTTGTCTGGTCTTTGGTCATTAGTGTTCAATGCATCAAATCTATTCTTGAGATGGTCTCTAAATTCAGGTGGGATATACTCAAGGTCGTATTTTGGCTCTTGTGGACTTGCTTTGATTTTCTTCAGTTTCAGCTTGAACTCGCATATGAGCAATTGATGGTCTGTTCCACAGTCAGCCCCTGGCCTTGTTCTGACTGATGATGTTGAGCTTTTTCATCATCTCTTTCCAAATATGTAGTCAATTTGATTTCTGTGTATTCCAATTGGTGAGATCCATGTGTATAGCCACCGTTCATGTTGGTGAAAGAAGGTATTTGCAATGAAGAAGCCTTTGGTCTTGCAAAATTCTATCATTTGACCTCCAGCATTGTTTCTATCACCAAGGCCGTATTTTCCAACTACTGATCCTTCTTCTTTGTTTCCAACTTTCTCATTCCAATCACCAGTAATTATCAATGCACATGTCTGTCAGTTTGGCGTACTGTGGGGGCTTGCATGTTGCTGTGATGCTGGAAGCTATGCCACCGGTATTAAATACCAGCAGGGTCACCCATGGAGGACAGGTTTCAGCTGAGCTTCCAGACTAAGACAGAGTAGGAAGAAGGACCAGAGAACGTACTTCTGAAAAGCATTAGCCAGTGAATACCTTATGAATAGCAGCAGAAATGATAACAGTTGCTAAAATTTGTTAGCACTTGATCCACCAGGCACAGTGCTAAGGGCATAAAATACTTTATTTTATATCCCCACATATATGTAGTTTTTCCATATTTGAACAATAAAGATACTGAAGCTTGGAGAAGTTAATAAATGGAAGCCTAAGAGCTAGAAATGAAACCATCCAAGTTTAGGTAGCAATGAGAAGAAAAAGAAGATAAAGTATTAAAGGTTTGTGGAGAAAGTTCATGCCTGATCTTCTGTCATTACCTTGAATCTGAAAGCAAATTAACGACAATAAAAGAGAGAATGGTCCTAGAATGTGCTGTTTGGTCTGTCAAATACAATGTAAAGGGTAGGTGAGGTTAAAGGTTGAGGATCCTTAATGGAATTCTTGTCTTTCTTCAGTGATATTAAGCAGAACATGGCAGATGAAGTAGATGAGAAAAGGTCAACTTAAATAGATGGACCAGATAGAATTAAATGATAAACTTGAAATAGTTTGAGAAAAGGCAATAGGCCAACAAATCACCAGAGAATATAAATGCAGCTGTAACTAAATAAAGAGTGGAAAAGATCTATGAGAAAGAGCAGTGATTCCTCTTATTGAAGGGTTAGATGACTAAAGAATCTGCCAGCTAAAATTGGATTGAAATGAAGATTTACAAAAATGATAAAGAAAATAAAATAGTAATATATATCATGATAAAAAAGTAGCTCAGAATTTGAAGGTTTGAGATTGTATTCCCTACTAAATCTTAAAGACAGGCCTGATTCTTCTTTGAAAGCCTGGAACTTAATCTCATTATTTGTATTATTACAAAATTTAGAAATTTAATATTATATGCATATTATTTAAATTATATATAAAAAATAAAATAAAACAATTTAAAAGTTATGAAAAATATAGAATTATTGATGGTATTTAATATTCATAAAAATAGTGAGGAATTTAAAATCTTAAATCAAAATACCCAAACATATTATAGAGAATCTCAAATTTTTCAGTACTACCAGACATGACAAATAAGGATGACCACTGTAAATACCGGTATTTAGCATTTTTATGTGGAATTTCTGGCCAAGGCAAAAACATATAAACATAAGTAAGAGGTAAAAAAAATACTGCCTAAGTGGTAAATTTATCATTTCTTGAAACGGATAAGTGATTTAGACAATATAACCAAGAAGATCCAAGAAAACAAATTTAATACATTTTTAAAGAAATTTTATTTTAACTAAAGGGAGAAGATTCTGTTACCTTTTCTTTTTAGAAGGCTGGTCTTATTTGGTTTTTGAAAATCAGAAACCTGAATATTAATCACATGTAGATATTAAACAATGTCAGTTGCCAAAGAGTCGATTCCACCTCATAGCAACCTCATGTGTGGCAGAGTAGAATTGTGATAAGAGCTGGATAAATACATATTTTACGTATCACCTTCCAATTGTTTCCAATTCGGTTGTTTTTGACATTTTGGAAGAGAGAATTCCTTTTGTAGGAAATGCCATGTGCACCTCAGGATGTTTATAAATCCTATCCTCCCCCAAACTAAATGGCCCTGTATATTTCCAAACCAACGGTGCAGACTTGGATGGGGAAAGCAAAGGCAGGAGGGTGGCTATCACAATTTGTTGATAAACACTGTTCTATATGAAGAATACCTCTTTACAATATTAATCATGTAAATATTATAAAGAATCACAACTGGCTCTAATTATAACTACAAAGTGCTTTCAAGTACATGTATTCTAAAGCTATTATATGACTATGAAAGGAAAGATATTATGCAAATGTGGCAACATAAACAGGACCAATATGAAAGAATTACTACAAAAAAGAGATTTCTACCCCAGTCTGAGAGAAGCTCTGGTGGAGCAACAGTTAAGCACTCGGCTGCTAACCAAAATGTTGATGATTCCAACCTACCCAGCAACTCAGCAGGAAAAAGGCATGGCGATCTGTTTCCAAAAAGACTACAACCTAGAAAACCCTATGGGGCAGTTCTACTCTATCACATGGATCACTATGACTCAAAAATCAACTCAGCTACACCAAATAGCAGCATCCCAGTCCAAATGCACTTAGAAATCTATTTTAATATCACACCTATGTATTAATATAAGTATTTTCTAAAACATTTTTATAGCTTTTAATCAGAAACAGGTACATATTCCAAAATAAGAAAATAGCTTGATAAAGAACATACCAGTGACAACAATATAATTCCATAAGAAGTGTCAGCAAAAAAGAGGAAGACCCTCAACAAGATGGATTGACACAGCGGCTGCAACAATGGGCTCAAAGTAGTAACGATTGTGAGGACGGTGCAGGGCCAGACAATATTTCTTTCTGTTGAACATATGTTCCCTATTAGTCAGAATCAACTCAATGGCACCTAACAACAACAAATACATGTGTGTACATATATATGCATACATATATGTAAGTATATAAAGAAAAAAATACTTACATATATGTATCTATATACCTGAGTATATATTCCATGAATAGATGGATAGATGGCTAGATAGATAGATAATAGCTTTACATATCTTATCTCATTTCATTTCTATACCTTTCTAATTTTATTTTTTTTATTGTTCTTTAGATGAAGGTTTACAGAGCAAACTAGTTTTTCATTGTGCAATTAATACACATATTGTTTTCAGACATTGATTGCCAACCCCACGACATGTCAACACTCTCCCCTTCTCGACCTTGGGTTCCCCATTACCAGCTTTCCTGTCCCCTCCTGCTTTCTCATCCTTGCCCCTGGGTTGGTGTACACATTTTACCTCTCTCTCTCTTTTTTTTCTTTTTCTTTTTATGGGCCTGTCTAATCTTTGGCTGAAGGATGAACCTCAGGAGTGGCTTCATTACTTAGCTATAAGGGTGTCCAGGAGCAATACTCTCCAGATCCTCCCCTAACTTTAGACATTGTATCTGTTTAAGAAATTATGAACATGAAACTCTAAGAAAAGCCTAAGTTTTTAAAACCACATTTAATATTCCACAGAAATGACATGTGAATACAAATTGGTCTAATTCCAGCACGGGGAAATTAGTCATATAAATATTTTAGTTAAGTTTCCATAACAGTTAGAATATTTCAGGTACAAAGTTAGGTAAAAGGGAATATAGAATTATATTAAATGCAAGTCTAATGCTTTGAATGTGTGGGTTAATCTACAGAATAGATTTATATAGATGAGACAATATGCGAATATGAAAAAAAAAGTTCACAATACTTCTTTTTCTGTGATAAACTAAAAGATGACCTTAAGTTTTTACAATGTTATTTTTGCATTTGTCCTATTTTGCTAATTCAGTTTTGCTCAATAATACCTATAACCTTTCTAAAAACAAAAAAAGATTTTATTTATTAATTTAATGGTTATTAAAGAAGAATGAATAGATTTTTCCAGAAAAAAAGGTCTATTAGTGTTATACAAAATTATTAGGTACTAGAGTGTATTGCAGCCCTGGTGGTGCAAAAAGTTAGCAGTTTGAATCCACCAGCTGCTCCTTGGAAATCCTGTCGGGCATTCTACTCTGTCCTATAGGACCACTACAAGTCAGAATTGGCACATTGGCAATGGGTTTGGTTTTTGGTTTAGAGTATTATTGGCACAGTGGTTAAGCACTTGACTGCTAACTGAAAGGTTGATACTTCAAACCCACCAGTCGCTCTGCAGGAGAAAGATGTGATGGTCTACTTCCATAAAGATTACAGCCTTGGAAATCCTATGGGGTAGATTTACCCTATTTTTATAGGGTCGCTGTTGGTCAGAATTGATTTGACAGTAATGGGATTTTAGAGTATATTATGTACCTAAACTTTGTTTTATGTTTAGAATACTACGAAAGTCAATTCAATTATAATTCAATGATGTGAACAAAAAATAGCTGTTTCTAGGAAAACATTACAGGAAAAATTTTGTTTACCTGAACTGATGTGCCAAAAAATGTTATTTTAACAACCAACACAAGATTACTTCTTAAAGAAGAGATTATCTTTGTTTAGAAATACATCTTTCAGAACATAGAAGTTTCATTACCAAGGCTATAGCTTAAAGAAGGTGCTCGAGTCATAACTAACTAGCTCAGCACAATAACAAGTAGAAATTCAACGGAATTAAAAGAAGGTATAGAATAGCAAGAGGAGTGAGAAGGTGAAGCAACTTGGTGGGAGGCCTGGAGATCAAATTACTAAAAATGAGTGAAGGAAGAAAAGGGAGCCTAAAAATCATACAATTTATTCATTTTTTTCATCTATACATAAATATCTCCTTAAAATGATTGTTTGGTAGACATTGTGATGAATGAGGGTGAAATTGAAAAGATTCGTGCTATCACAGGCCATGATAAACAGTATAACAGATTAAAAAGATGTATTCAGCATAAGAAAACTGATCTGAAACGATCAATAAAAACAATCTTGTGTTGAGTTGCTGGAAAGGGACGTCTTCAGTAGAGTGAGCAGGAAAGGTCTCTATGAGTTTGTAGCATTGCAGTGAAAGAGAAATGATGAAAAATGAAGCTCTCTGGGATCTTTCACCATATTTATTCATCTGTATGCTGAACAATTAATCCGAGAAGCTGGACTACATGAAGAAGAACAGGGCATTGGAATTGGATGAAGGCTCATTAGCAACTTGTGTTATGCAGATGACACAACATTGCTTGCTGAAAATGAAGAGGATTTGAAACACTTACTGATGGAGATCAAGGAATACAGTCTTCACTGTGGACTGCACCTCAACATAAAGACAACAAAAGTCCTCACAACCAGACCAATAAGCAACTGATAAATGGAGAAAAGATTGAAGTTGTCAAGAATTTCATTCTACTTGCATCTACCATCAACATCCATGAAAGCAGCAGCCAGGAAACCAAACAAGGTATTGCATTGGGAAAATCTGCTGCAAAAGACCTCTTTAAAGTGTTGAAAAGCAAAGACGTCACTTGAAGACTAAGGTACACCTGACCCAAGCCATGGCGTTTTCATTTGCCTTGTATGCATGCAAAAGCAAGATGATGAGTAAGGAAGATAGAATAATAATTGATGCCTTTGAATTACAGTGTTGGTGAAGAATATTGAATATGTCATGGACTGCAGAAAGAATGAAGAAACCTGTCTTGGAAGAAGTAAAGCGAGAATGCTCCTTAGAAGCAAGGATGGTAAGACTACTTCTCACACACTTTGGATGTGTTATCAGGAGGGACCAGTCCCTGGAGAAGGACGTCATGCTTGGTAAAGTGGTGCGTCAGCAAAAGAGAGGAAGACCATGAAAGAGATGGATTGAAATAGTGGCTACAACAATGAACTCAAACATAACAAGGATTGTGGGGATGGCACCGAATCCGGCAGTGTCTCACTCTATTGTAAAAATGGCTGCTGCCTTAGGATGGGTTCTCTAGAGAAGCAAAACCAGTAAAGCATATAGAGAGAGAGAGAGAGAGAGATTTATATCAAGTAAATGGCTCACTCGGTTTTAGAGGCTGGGTAACATCCCAGATCTGTGGGGGCAGAAAAGAGGATTCTCCTGATTCAGGAGAAGGCTGAGGAGAGGCTATAGCAGGCTGTGAAAACCAACAAATCTCAAGATCAGCAGGCAAGCTGCTAGCTCAAGTCCCAAGAACTGGAGGTCAGACGAACAGAAGCCAGCTGCAGAATCTAGAACAAGCAACAGCCAGAGCAAGGTGAGCAGGAAGGAAGTAGGGAGAGGAGGCTGAAAGGTGAAGGCTGAGGAGGTGGTGAGCCACCACAGGCCCTACCTCAGCAGGTACCGCACAGCAGATCCCATCATGGAAGTGGTCATGTATCAAATTTCAACAGGGAAGTGATCACAACATTATACAACTGCCAAAACACTGAGAATCATGGCCCAGCCACGTTGACACACAATCTTAACCATCACAGTAACTATGAGTTGAAACCAACTAGATGGCACCTAACAACAACAACAATGGTATTTAAAGGCCAAGGGTTACAGTTGTCCTCTGATAAGAAAGACAAAGAGTTCATAAAAGTAATATTTTTATGATATTCAGCATAGATTTTTATAATCTTCAACTTTCATAGATTTGGAATACTGTATGTAATGAAACCGCGTATCCTTCCTACAGCATTATATTAATGGCTTCTTTTTAATGAAAAATAAATAAAAACATTGATTCCTTCATCATGTTATTAAAATTTTTCAATCTTACTAACACTCCAGATAGATAAATTAGCAGAAATCAAATATAAATTAGCCTTAATTGATATGTTTGAAGAAATAGCACGTAGCTTTAACAAATGACCAGAGAACAAGACATTATAAATAAGGACCAAGATAATTAATTAAATAAATATATAGAAACTCCAGAGATAGAAATCAAGGTATTTAAATTAAAAACGTGGGCTTTTGTCCACATTTACATGCTTAACTGAGTTTCCAAAATTCTCCAAAAGTCTTTAAAGGGGAAAGAAATGACCTTTCAACAAATAGTGCTGAAACAAATATCAAATATGTATGTATATATATATATATATATATATATCTGCTGCTATCTCATACAAGGCACAAAAACTGACTCATATGCCTCAGAAATCCAAACACAAAAGTGAAAATTATGAAGCCTCTGGGTGATAATATGGTGTTAGATCTTCACAACTCTGGACGGGCAGTGTTCCCATGTTTTAAGGTAAGTGTTTTTAGCACACAGTGCAAGATTACTAAAAAAGAAAAATTATATGTAAATTGTACTTTATCAAAATTTAACATTTCTCATCCAATGGCACTGTTTTAAAGTGAATAGGCAAAGCAGACAGTGGGAGAAAAATTTTCATAAAACATATATATATGACAAAGCACATGTATTCAGAATACGTAAAGAAATTTTATGGCTGAGTTTTAAAAGATGAACACACACACAATAAAAATAAGTCAAAGAAATTGAACAGATGCTTCACACAGGTAGATTAATGACAAAAAAAACACATCAAAAAGTTCTCAACTCATTACCAAAACCCCAACCCTTTGCCACGAAGTAGATTCAGACTCATAGCTACTACTATAGGACAGAGGAGAACTGCCCCATAGGGATTTCAACGAATGGCTGGTGGGTTTTAACAGCCGACCTTTTGGTTAGCAACAGAGCCCTTAATCACTGATCCACCAGGGCTCTGGACTCAACTCGTTAGAGAAACGCAAATCAAAACTAAAGTAGAATGACACTTCACACCCACTGAAACAGCTACAGTTAATAAAACAGACAACAGTTGTTGTTGAAGAGTATAACAAATTGTACAGCTACTATTTTAAACTGTTCGACAGGTTCTCATGAGGATAAAGATAAACAGGTTTTCCCCACTATCCAAAAGTAGAGCATTCCTATGAAACCTTTCATAATCCAAAATGGCATAAAGTGAAGAAGCAGTTACCATTAATTCATATGGGGAAAAAAAATTGAGCATACCTAGACCCAAAAAATAACCTACCAAATCTTACCACATAACACATAAAAGTTAAAATATAATACTAGCATATAGTAAAACCAGGACTGATATGATACATACACAGCATATATAAAGTAGAAATAGTATATGTATGGTAGTTTCATTTACCAGAACTGGGAAGACAGCGAGCACACTGGAAGGCTGAGAGGTGATTGTGGTGATGATGGTGGCCCTGGTAGCCTAGCTGGCAATGGCACATCGGGCTGAGTTGAAGGACCTGAGTTTGAATTCCACAGAAGAGCAGGATTTGTATTAACTGCCCAAGTCAAAGAGCAGTGGGGGTTAAGACCTCCACTGTTAACCAAACTTTCGGCAGCTAGAATCCACAAGCGACTCCTTAGAAACCCTATGGACAGATCTACTCTGTCCAATAGGTTTGCTAAGAGTCAGAATTGACTCGATTGCAACAGGTTTGGTTTAGTTTCTGGTCCAAGCAGAGGGTTGAGAAATGCACAGGGAATGACAAGTGGAGGATTATGGGATCTCAAAATGCATGGTGCATTTATACATCTTCTCGCATTTGATTGGATGTGGTAGGTTCGTTCGATGAGGGCTGGTAAGTTTGAAAAGAGGAACTTGGTCAAGGTACTATGTAAAACAGGGGAAGAATGCATTGACAGAGACATTTTACCCAGCATTTTGCTTGCTCGGGAAGAGTAAGAATGGGTGTGGCTCTCCTGCTGAATGCTATTTTCATTTTTTGCCTTTTTTCTTAAAAGCAAAAATCCTCTTCAGATTTCTTTTGCTTGGTGAAAACGGATACTAATAAAGGTCATTCATTAAAGAGAACTTTCGAAAAGAGGGAGATATCTGTACTTTGTTGTTTTTGTTGTTGTTAGGTGCCATTGAGTTGGTTCTGACTCATGTAAAACCATGTACAACAGAATGAAACACTGCCCTGTTCTGCACCATCGTTACAATCCCTGTTATGTTTGAGCCCATTGTTGCAGCTACTGTTTCAAACCATCTCATTGAGGGCCTTCCTCTTTTTCGCTGACCCTCTACTTTATCAAGCATGACGTCCTTCTCCAGGGACTGGGCCCTCTTTATGACATGTCCAAAGTATGTGAAACAAAGTCTCACAATCTTTGCTCATAAAGATTATTCTGGCTGTATTTCTACCAAGACAGATTTATTCCTTCTTCCGGCAGTCCATGGTATATTCAATATTCTTTGCCAATACCATAATTCGAAGGCATCAATTCTTCTTTGGTCTTCTTTATTCATTGTTCAGCTTATGAGACAATTGAAAACAACATGGCTTGGGTGAGGCATATCTTAGTCCTTTAAAGTGACATCTTGGCTTTTTAACACTTGAGAGAGATCTTTAGCAGCACATTTGCCCGATGCAATATGTCCTTTGATTTCTTGACTGCTGGTTCCATGGGCGTTGACTAATGAATCCAAGTAACATGAAATCCTTGACCACTTCAATCTTTTCTCCATTTATCATGGTGTTGCTTTTTTGGTACAGTTGTGAGGATTTTTGTTTTCTTTATGTTAAGGCATAATTCACACTGAAGGCTGTGGTCTTTGATCTTTATCAGTAAGTGCTTCAAGTCCTCCTTACTTTCAGCTAAGAAGGTTGTATCATCTGCATATCACAGGCTATTAATGAGTCTTCCTCCAATTCTGATGCCATACTCTTCATATAGTCCAGCTTCTTGGATTAATTGCTCAGCATACAGATTAAATAAGTATGGAGCACATCTTTTTTTTTTTTTTTACTTTAAACCAAGCAGAATCCCTTCATTCTCTTAGAACGACTGACTCTTGCCTATATAGAGGTTTCTCATGAGCACAATTTAATAAATAAATAAATAAAACCAAAGCAAACCCATTGCTTTCAACTTGATTCAGACTCATACATACCCTGTAGGACAGAGTAGAACTGCCTTATAGGGTTTCCAAGCAGCAGCCGGTGGATTCAAAGTGCCAACTTTTGGTTAACAGCCAAACTTTTAACCACAGTGCCACCAAGTGTTCTGGAATTTCCATTCTCTGCTATGTTATCCATAATTTGTTACGGCCCACACAGTCAAATGTTTTGCATGGTCGATAAAACACAGGTAAACATCTTTCTGGTATTCTTTGCTTTTAGCCAGAATCCATCTGACTATCCACCTAAGGAATAGCAACGATACCCCTTGTTCCACATCCTCTTCTGAATCTGACTTGAATTTCTGACAGTTCCCTGCCAAAATTTTAGTTGCGTGTGACATTAATGATATTGTTCTGTAATTTCCACATTCTCTTGAATCACCTTTCTTTGGAATGGGCACAAATATGGACCTCTTCCAGTTGGTTGGCCAAGAAGATGTTCTCCAAATTTCTTGGCATAGACTAGTGAGCACTTCCAGTGCGGTACCCATTTGCTGAAACATCTCAGCTGGTAACCCTCCAATTCCTGCAGCATTGTTTTCACCAATGCCTTCACTGCAGCTTGGGCTTCTTTCTTTAGGACAGTCAGTGCCTGATCATATGCTAACTCCTAAATGGTTGCATGTTGACCAATTCTTTGGTACAGTGACTCTTTGTATTCCTTCTGTCTTCTTTTAATGCTTTCTGCATGTTTTAAAATTTTCCCCAATGAATTCTTCAATATGGCAACTCAAGGCTTGAATTTTTTCTTCAGTTCTTTCAGCTTGAGGAATGCCAAGCGTGCTCTTCCCTTTTGGTTTTCTAACTTCAGGTCTTTGCACATTTTGTTATAATACTTTACTTTGTCTTCTCAAGCCACCCTCTGAAACCTGCTCAGCTCATTTATTTCATCATTTCTTCCTTTCGTGTTAGCTACTCTACATTCAAGAGCAAGTTTTAGAGCCTCTTCTGACATCCATTTTAGTCTTTTCTTTCTTTCCTATGTTTTTAATGTCCTCTTGCTTTCTTTATATATGATGTCATTCCACAACTCACTGGGTCTTTGGTCATTAGAGTTCAGCTCGTCAAATCTATTCTTGAGATGGTCTCTAATTTCAGATGGGCTGTACTCAAGGTTGTATTTTGGCTCTCATGAACTCGTTCTAATTTTCCTCAGCAAGCAATTGATGGTCTACTCCACAGTCACCCCCAACCTTGTCCTGACTGGTGATATTGAGCTTTCCTATCGTCTCTTTCCACAGATGTAGTCAGTTTGATTCTTGTGTATTCCATCTGATGAGGTCCGTGTCTACAATCATTGTTTATGTTGTTGAAAAAGCGTATTTGCAATGAAGAAGTCATTGGTCTTGCAAGATTCTGTCATTCAATCTCTGGCATCATTTCTGTTACCAAGGCCATATTTCCCAACTACTGCCCCTTCTTTGTTTCTAATTTTCGAATTCCAATCAGCAGTAATTATCAACACATTTCAATTGCATGTTTTATCAACTTCAGACTGTGGAAGTTGGTAAAAATCTTCAATTTCTTAATCTTAGGCCTTAGTGGTTGGTGCATAAATTTGAATAATAGTAGTATTAACTGGTCTTCCTTGTAGGGGCATGAATATTTTCCTATAACCCTGGTGACACAATGCTTAAGAGCTTGTCTGCTATCCAAAAGGCCAGCAGTTCATATCCACCAGCCATTCCTTGGAAACACTATGGGACAGTTCTACTCTGTCCTATAGGTTCACTGTGAGTCAGAACCAACTCCAAGGCAACTAACAACAACAATAACAGCAAAAAGCATTGAACTTCAGGACAGATCTTGAAATGTTCTTTTTGACAATGAATGCAACTTCATTCCTCTCCAATTGGTCATTCCTGGCATAGTAGACTATATGATTATCTGTTTCAAAATGGCCAATACAGTCTACTTCAGCTCATTAATGTTTATAATGGATATGATGTTTATGTATTCTATTTCATTTTTTGACAACTTCCAATTTTCCTTGGTTCATATTTTATACATTCCCTGTTCCAATTATTAATGGATATATGCAGCTGTGTCTTCTTATTTTGAGTCGTGCCACATCAGCAAATGAACCACCCAAAAGCCAGGCTGCATCCATGTCATTAAGGCCGACTCTACTTTGAGGAGGCAGCTCTTACCCAGTCATCTTTTGAGTGCCTTCCAGCCTGAGGGGCTCATCTCCCGGCACTATATCAGACAATGTTCTGCTGCTATTCATAAGGTTTTCACTGGCCAATTTTTTCAGAAGTAGACTGGCAGGTCCTTCTTCCTAGTCCGTCTTAGTCTGGAATCTCAACTGAAATCTGCCCACCATGGCAACCCTGCTGGTATTTGAAATACTGGTGGCAGAGCTTCCAGCATCATAGCAACACACAAGCCACCAAAGCATAACAAACTGACACATTGTGTGGGGACCTGTACTTTATGATCCAACAATTCCATTCTTAGCTATTTAACCAAGAAAAATAATAATGTATGCCCATACAAAAACTTGCACGAAAATATGATGTCATGAGCATATCTGGAATATTGTACTCAGTAAATGGAGAATGCACAATAAGCCCAAAATAACAACTTATTAAAAATGACCACATGTTGGACTATAAAGTTAACTTCAACAGATTTCAAAAGTTTGCTCTCATACAGAGTACATACTTTGACCACAGTCCAACTCAACGTAGAAATTTAATAGAGAAAACTCGTGCTGTTAGATAGAGTATGCAGACCCACTGACATACATTTCCACCTTTTGACTATTTGCCTTCATCTTCACTCTATACTTCACTTTGGAACACATGTATCATGCCTGGAGATGAAGGAGTGATTTTGCAAATAATAATGAAATTTGCATGTTAAGGAATGTGGAATGGAAGGATGAAAGGAGGACATAGTGAACTGCCTTACTGCGTTGGGACAGCCCACCTCTGTACTACTTATGTAACAGAAATAGACACTTATTTGGTGAAGTCAAATTACTGGCTTGTATAACCTAATATATTTCTAACTGATATGTCATCTGCAGATATATATTGATTTATCACAGAAGTTAGAAATTGAGAATAAAAAACATGCATGAAATGAAGTATAATTTTGAGTTTATGTTGCCCTGAATTTCTTAAGTTAAAAATTTATGTTCAATTAGTAGATAAATTAGTAGAATAATATTTTCAGTTAATAATTTTCAGCACATTAACAAAGATTAATGGAATTTAATTATATGAATATAGTTAACACACAGGCACACACAAATATACATATGTATGTTTACATGAATCTGTGTGTATATATAAGCCCTGGTGGCAGAGTGGTTAAGAGTTCAGGCTGCTAACCAAAAGGTTGGCAGTTTGAATCCACCAGGTGCTCCTTGGAAACCCTACGGGGCAGTTCTACTCTGTCCTATAAGGTCACTATGAGTAGGAATCAACTCAACGGCATACAACAACTATATATATCTCTATATATATAAAACCAAACCCACTGCCGTCAAGTCGATTCCTACTCATAGCGACCCAATAGGACAGAGTAGAATTGCCTCATAGAGCTTCCCAGGAGCACCTGGTGGATTTGAACTGCCGACCTCTTGGTTAGCAGCCGTAGCACTTAACCACTACGCCACCAGGGTTTCCATAGATAGATGGATGATAGATGATAGATAGACAGATAGACAGACAGACAGACGGATAGATTTCCCCCTTTCCCGAACTGAACCAAGATAAGCAATATCATTCATTCACAGAATCTGCAGAATCTAGAATCCATTTTCAACTGAAACCAGCTTAGCTGGTGTATTAGTCATGATTCACTTTGTTTATTCCTCTTTGGTAATATCTGTTTAATAAATATTTATATAAACTTTATTTTGATATATTTAGTTCTATAAATGTTACCTAGCTAATGCTGAAAATTTCCAAATGGCACTCAGAATTTTATGCGTAAGCATTATGGAAGAAATGGACCTACATTTTGGTATTTGTATCAGCTCTACATGAGGTCACTCATTGTGCAATGTAGCTCCTGCAGGATAGTTTCACGAAGCAGTTTCATCCTCTGTCATATACTCTCTCCTGAAAGAAGTCAAATGGGATTTGTAGGATTAAATTATGCAACTTGTAAATCCTTGATTTTATAAAGTAGACAAATACCATAATCTGTTCAAAAGATTTTAAATAGTTAAACTGTTCCAGCTCTTCCACTTAAAAATTACATGTGAAAGCCATGTGACTGAGGTTTTGTTTATTCTCATTCAATAGAAGTCATTACAAGAAAAAAGTTCATAACCCTGAACATGTGTAGTTTAATCCTAAATGAGACTTGGTCCATACTGGCTTTGTCCTCCCAAAGTGCACTTGGTTTAATTGACACTTATAGTTTAGGAACATACATTTTCTATAACACTTCTTTCTTTCCATGAAAAAGGGCAATTTTACCATAGTTATTGAAATTGTCTAGAACCTGTACTTAGATCAAGAGCCAGTTGTTCCAATAGAACAAGGGGATACTGCTGGTTTAAAGTCAGGAAAGGTGTACGCCGGAGTTATATCCTTTCACCATGCTTATCCAATGTTTATGTTGAGCAAATAATTCAGGAAGCTGGACTATATGAAGAACACAGCAACAGGATCAGAGGAAGACTCATTAACGACCTGCGATACGTAGATGATACAGCCTCACTTGCTGAAAGTTAAGAGGACTTGAAGTGTTTACTGATGAAGATATGGATTACACATCAATACAGAGAAAATAAAAATCCTCACAAATGGACCAATAAGCAACATTGTGATAAACGGAGAAAATATTGAAGTTATCAAGGATTTCATTTTACCTGGGTCCACAATCAACAACCATGGAAACAGCAGTCAAGAAATCAAAAGACACAGTGCATTGAGCAAAGCTGCTGCGAAAGGCCTCTTTAAATTGTTAGAAAGCAAAAATGTCATTTTAAAGACTAAGGTTTGCCTGACCCAAGCCATGGTGGTTTCAATCACCTCATATGCGTGAGAAAGCTGGACAATGAGTAAGAAAGGCTGAAAAAGAATTGATGACTTTGAACTATTGTGTTGGTGAAGAATATTGAATGTACCACGGACTGCCAGAAGAACAAAAAATCAGTCTTGGAAGAAGTACAACCAGAATGCTCCTTAGAAGTGAGGAATAGCGAGACTTTGTCTCACATACTTTGGACATGTTATCAGGAGAGATCAGTCCCTGCAAAACGACATCATGCCTGGTAAGGAGGAGGGTCAGCAAAAAAGAGGAAGACCGTCAAGGAGATGGATTGACTGTAGCTGCAACAATGGACTCAAGCATAACAAGGATTGTGAAGATGGCGCAGGACCTGGCACTGTTCTGTTCTGTTCTACATAGGGTAACTATGAGTCAGAACCTACCTGAAGGCACAGAACAACAACTGATGCTTAGTGTACAAAATTATATTTTTTCTCTTTCTCAGATTTCTTAACAAAGCTAGTTATATAAAAAAAAAAAAATATTTCCACAAAATGTTGTCAAGTTTGACATGCACAAACACACACACATTAACACTAAGAATGTTCTCAATGATCTTGCTATATGTAGATCCTAACTCCTCAATACGATGATAAAATGGTAAGATTTTTGAGAGCAGGAATAATAAGTTATTCTCCTCACTTCTCAACATTGCTATGATGTCACTCAAGCATTTACTATTTAATCAAAATTTGTATATAGCTTAGAAACATTAAGTCTTATACTCATTCTTAATTCAAAAAATCAGTGAGTTAACTTTTTTTATGTAAAATGAAAATTTACTTTCCCTTCAACGTTGTGTCTAAGAATTAATTCAGATAAAGAGTTTAGCAGTGTTTTTCACAAAAATAATTATGTTCATGTATTCATTCTTCTTTTTCCTATGTTGCCATATATTACCAAAGGTTTCCCAAGGTAAACATTTATAGATAGTCAGTGTTAGATGTTGTTGTTGTTGTTAGGTGCCATGAAGTTGGTTCCAACTCATAGGAACCTTATGTACCACAGAACGAAACACTTGCCGGTCCTGTGCCATCCTCACAACCATTGTTATGCTTAAGCCCACTTTGCGGCTACTGTGTCAATCCATCTCACTAAGGGTCTTCCTCTTTTTCACTGGCCCTCTACTTTACCAAGCATGATGTCCTTCTCCAGGGACTGATCCTCCTGACAACGTAGCCAAAGTATGTAAGACGTAGTCTTGCCCTCCTTGCTTCTAAGGAGCGTTCTGGTTGTACTTCTTCTAAGTCAGATTTGTTTATTCTTTTGGCAGTCCATGGTATATTCAATATTCTTCTCCAATACCACAATTCCGAGGCATCAATTCTTTCATCTTCTTTACTTACCGCCCAGCTTTCACATGCATAGGAGGTGATCGATTAGATGTAGTAATAAAATAATACTCCCAGTTAATAAAATTTTTTTGCGCACTAATAAATTTGATAGATTGATCATATTGAAATGTTTCCAAAAGATAACATCTGGAAAGTCAGTGTTCAATGTACAAATTATAAAAACCTCAGGAAGAAAGTCCTTAATTTAAAACTATGCAAACTCTTTGTTCTTTTGATTTAACATATTGTGTGAAATGTAAAAGAAATGCATGCTAAGAAATTGATCGAACTACAACATTTGCTAATAATAACCACAGAGAAATATTGACAGAGTATATAATAAAAATTAAAGTCACTGAGTTTTCACTGATGTGTTTTCTGTCAGAAACTTTAGGCCACCAGTAACATGGTAAATAATAAAAGATAAAAGTGATGCTGAGTTTTCACTGATGTATTTTCTGTCATAGAAAGTTTAGGCCATTGTTTTCCCAACATCTCAAGTGGGAAAATAAATACCTTCTAGGCAAATAAAAAGTTTCTGTAGGCCAAGGTAATTTAGTATCTGTTCTGGCAGATGACATGCACAATTTTTCATCCTCTCTGAGACCACTTAAACAGATGTCCTTGTGTGCTTAAATGATTATTAAAATACCTCTTTAGAAATGTTTACCTGAAGGCTATAGAAAAAGTGAGATGTCTTCTCAATTCTAGAAAAATTCAGTTTAGAAAAGTTGATTTGAAGCTCTATTGCACCTCAACTCTATTTTCTCTGTGGTAGTTTCAGATGGAAGGAATGAATGGCTCTGTTGGAAAACGGCTCTGTGGTGTCAAAAGACAGTATTTGGATTTCTGTCACCATAACTGTGAAAATAATTCATCGATATTCTGTAAAGCCTTCCTTAAAAAAATAAATAAATGACTCCTCAGGAAAGGAAGTTAAAGCATGTCTGAATTTTTGCTAATATTTCAACAAAAGAGACTTCAGTTCCTTGAACATGCTAGGCTTTTTCTCTGCCTGGAACACGTTTCCCTTAGAGATGTGAGTTGATATCTCTCTCACCTTCTTCAGTCTTGCTGTAATCACATTGTCTCTAAGAGGCCTGTCTTACCCAACCCCCTATGACAGCACTTCTAATTTTTCTTACCCTGATCTATTTTTTATTTTTCCCATAACATCATTTCTCTCCTTCTAACGTACTAGACTTATTATCAGTTTTTATCGTCTGGCCTTTCCTATAGAATATAAGCTCTACTAAGGCAGGATCTTTGTCCTGAACACATGGCAAATATTCAGTAAGTATCTGTGGAGTTAATGAGTAAATGAATGAATAATAAATAATTAAGCAAGCATTTTGCGTTTAATATGTGGCAAATCCTGTTCTGAACACTAGAGATAGATATTTTCTCTGCCTTTATGCAGTAATCTTTCCAAGAGGGAATACAGGTACTTAAACTATTACAAGAAAGATTAGTATATATTAAGCGTTATGAGGGATTATGGGAGAGTATACTATCATTTTACCTGGAATTCCAGAAAAGTTCAATTAAGGAATTTAACAAAAATTCTATTCTGATAGATAGGTAAATGTTCTAAGAAGTATCAAACAAAAAACCAAACCCATTGCCATCGAGTCAATTCCTAGTTATAGCAACCCTATAGGACAGAGTAGATCTGCTCCATAGAATTTCCAAGGAGTGGCTGATGGATTCGAACTGCTGACCTTTTAGTTAGTAGCCAAGCTCTTAACCATTGTGCCACCAGGGCTCTGAGAAATATAAGCAAAGCTTTTGTTTCCAAACATTGAGCCACCTGGTGTGTTGGCCTAATTCATAGTTTTCCCACTGTATTCCACATCTTTGTAATCAGAAACTTGGCCTCATTCTTTTTTTTTTTTTTTTTAATGCCCCATAACTCTTCAAAATAAAAATAGAATCAACTTATTGGTTAGTGGAGGTAGTTAAGGCATACCTACAAATGAGAGATAATTTTTTAAAAAAATGAAAATAAGTTGTAGAAAATACTTATTTTAATGCAAGTGAAGGGGAGATGGACTAGAAGGTAATACATCCATTATTTTTATACCATAAATTTGTCAACTACTGCTGATGAAGCTAAATTGAGTAAAACTAGGCATAAAATATGACTAAAAATTTCTCTGACTTTATGAAGAAAGATTTAGCACCTTTCCTGGTGCTGTTAAAGTATAAATATTCCACAGGACAGCAACTAGAGAGGAAAGGGTGCAAGCAAAAGAAATACTAGTCGAGACAGTTTTCCCATCTTTACATCTCTTCCGTCCCTGGCAACATGAAGCAAAGTCAACAGAGGTGAAAATTGTGTTGCAGAGGCGAGGACCCTGGGCTTCCTGGGTGGCATTTGAATATGACCATGAGTAGGTCAAACAGAAGACAGCCTGTGAATTCTGACAGCCTGGTTCACAGAGTCACTTATCTCCTCTGAGACACTTCTCTCACTCACAGGATAATTCATTTTTGACAAATATCAAAACAGCCTCTCAAAGAAAACCTAGAGGACAGGTCTATTTGCACATGTGTGTAACTGAGGTATTGGTAGGCACTGTTCTGTGTGTGCTGTGAGAAAAATAAAAGGGAAATGGAGGCGTATAGGTCGACATTTGATAGCGCGTTAAAAGGTGAGAGAACAAACTAGGCAATGCCGTTATTAGTGGGGCTTTGGTCTCGTTTCTCTTGTATTTTTGTAGCAACACAAAAAAGAGAGAGGGAGAGAGACAGAAGGAATAGAGGCTGAGTGATCCTCCAAAAAACACACAGAGGCATGGTGAGCTGGCAATTTCGTGTGTGAAGTGTCTTTTCTGTACATCCACTGCTTAAAATTTTTGACCATACAGGGAAGAGAATCACGAGCAGTCACCAATTATTGGATTATCTCCTCTCATGAACTGAATAAAAGGAGAAACACAATTTAAAGCGAAAATTACAGTTAACTCCGAAAATCCTATAATCTTTAAATATATCATTCTTTTAGATTTAACTTTTTCCCTTCTTCAAATAATGACGATTGGGGGGAATTTTACATGCATTCTATACATATTGTAGCAGGTAGACATTTTCTCATTCCCCATCAAAACCCTAGATGTGGGCTTACTATATTTTAGTTTGTTAACAACAATATATGCTTGCTTCTAAGACTCGAGCCAGGTGTTACCCTTACTTACTAAGTTAGCTAGTTTACTTTTTTTACCGGTTTACTGACTATGGTCTTTGTCATTACCACTGTCTGTACTCTGAAACAGCTGTGCCAACCCCTCCTCCACTCAGAGCCATTTCCAGGAACTCGTATTTAAAGGCGAGTGAAAGACTGTCTCTAATTCTAACAGCAATCTGTTCCCCAGCAGTCTTCATGCTGCTTACATCCCCTACTGTGCTTTTCCAATAGTTTTATCCATTCTTCTATTTCTCCAATTTTTGTTTTAAACTCATCAAACTTCTGGTTAACTGAATTAATTTTAAAGTTCATTACTTCTAGTGTACTTTTTTGAAACACATATGATTGTTTACACTGACATTTAACATCGGGTTTGAGTTGTATCTCCAAATATCAGAGGCAAAGTGCACAGTTGGGGCGGGGGGTTAATGAGAACGGTTCGTTCCCAGTATGTATTCATCTTCTGCGGCGGGTACCACCTCTACTCCCAGGACTCAGGAGGGATGGGTGGAATACCACAAGTGACACATCAGCACGGAGGCCTTTACACATGCGTTATCTCAATTATTCTGCACAACAATTTCTATTTCACAGAAGACAAACACACCATAAAACAGGAAGCATCTGCTTTACTTAAGAAGTTGGCAAATAACTTAAATCCCCACTAACTTTACAATAAAATAGCTGCCGAACTTCCAAAACATAGCATAAATGATATACTTTCAGAATTGTCTTTTGTAGGTTTCAACTTGGTTCTGAATTAATGAAGCGATTGGTGATACACCAAAGAAAAAAGGCATCGAAACAGTCCCTAAGCGTGAACACAGTGGCTGGAACGACGGGCTCAAGCATAATGATTGTGAGGATGGCGCAGGACCAGGCAGTGTTTCGTTCTGTTGTACGGAGGGTCGCTATGAGTGAGAACCGACTTAATGGCACTTAACAACCTAACAATAAGCATGAACTCAAACAACTTTTTGCTGTTCATAGTAAGATTTTGATATACTGGAATGTAAAGACTTCAAATTAATTGAACATTTATTTGTTATTCTTTAATATTCACAGATTTAATGCCCAAAACATGTAAGAGTCTTATAATCCAAGAGCTTCTTCTTGTCAACCAGATTGACATTAAAAAGAAACAAAAGAATAAAAATCCAGAAATTATTTAAAACTTATTTTAAATATTGTTGCTTTGTAGTATATTTTGATACTCAAGAGTCTAACTTCTTCAACACTGTTCTTTCTCAGACTTTTTTTGTCATCCTCATAGTATTTTTTTATTTGTTATTGAAACAGTATAATTTCTTCCAAAATATAATCCGTTTTGTTGTAATTTGCAGGTCAAAAACTCTTCACTCTTGATTACTAGTTTATAACGTGCTGCCTTACTTAATTTGATTTTTGAGTCAAAAATTTTTTAATTGATTTTTTTTTTTTTAACACAGCCATGTCATCTGGGAATAAAAAACTCACCTCTGCCTTTTTTCACACTTATGTCTCTTGATTCTTCCTTGGCTCTAATAGCATTTTCTCTTAGTCCCAGAACAATGATATAATAAGGGGTTTTTAAGCATTTTTTCTGTCTCCTAATCTCAAGGAGAATGCTTTCTGTGTTTTAGTATTAAACTTTAGATTCTGGTTTGGGGTATTTCTTATAAATATATTTACTTGTTCAGTATGTCACACCATGATGAGGGAGCTAGAGTAGGACAGAGACAGAAGTTGGGGAAACTTTTAATGATCCTTTTAAAGCTAGAGATTGACCTGACAATTTGGAACTTACACTTTCTCCAAAACCTATTTCCTTCCAGAACCTATGTGCTGAATATATATATTTTTTACCCACCAGTATGCACTACCACAAAAATTATTAGTGTTCTTTTTTTCTATGCAGATAAATTCTGTAAAGCAGAACACATTGCTATCGAGTCAATTCTGACTCATAGGGTCCTATACTATAGGGTTTCCAAGGCTATAAATCTTTATCAAAGCAGACTGCCACATTTTTTCCCTCAAAGGGGCTGGTGGATTCAAACTGCCAACCTTCTGGTTAGCAGCTGAGTGCTTTAACCACTGCACCACCAGAACTCCTAAAGGATATAAACAGATACCTAACTACTTCTCTCCCTGTGTCAACATAAAACATTTTTTAAAATCTTCAATTAAAAAATTTAATAAAATCTTTGTGCATTTTCCACAATTATTATTTTCCTAACACAAAATTGTATATATTGAATACAATGGTAGGAAGTATACTGGGGTGATCTCTTCTACATGTTTTTTCAATCGAACATAAACACTCTTATTCGCTAAGGAGGATGCTTCCCCTTTAATTATTTACCGTCTTTTGTACGAATTTCTACAAAATGACTATACTGGATCCTTGTAAAAGATTCTGGCAAGAGACTATAATACTAATTCTTTCTCTTCGCACACATACAGCCTGGTTGAAATTCTAAATGAGATTTAGAATCAGAAGGACTGTGGTGAGAAACCACTTGTTCACTTTCTTATATATAACCTGGAGCAAGAATAAATGGAATGGAATAGAAGGATGAAATAAATGACCACTGATGTCACGCACGTGCGTGCGTGCGTGTGTGTGAATGAATGAAGGCAAATGCGTATTTGTATTATGTACATACACTGCTAACTGTCTATGGAACATCAAAGTACGTCCCACAAAAACCAAGCCAGGGAAATTCATTCATTCATAAATAAGCACATTCCCACTCTGTTCCCTCTAGTAGAGTTATTATGCTTAAGGTGAAAATGGGTACTGCGCTTCTTATTAAGTACAGTAATTTGTTTTCCTCAACAAGAGTTGCTTTGACAATTTAGTTATAATTCTATTTCAACCAGTATCTGTTAAAACAAATACTAACTCCCTATGTAATCATCAGTTTTATTTCTCTTTAAATTAGCAAACAAGGACATTTCTTGGGTTTGCTTTATATGAAGCAGGTAGGCTTCCTGTCAGCCTCTCCCCTCAGCAAGATGTCTTTGGTAGAAATAAATAAATCATGTTAAGAAGGGACATTTCTTGTCAGGGCACTTGCCTCCTGACAGCTACTCGGTGATGCAAAGCTGAAAAGGGTTCTGTGCTTACAGGAAAAAAAAAAAAAATTCCCAGGACTTGACAAGGAAGAATGTATTCATTCCAAGCCTGGGGCAGAAGTCTGCTGAGATAAACAGAGGAAAAATACTTAGTGAGCAATTCATCACGACCAATATCATGTATTCTTCTCCTGGCCTGATAGCTGATGGTACATTCTTCCTGCAAGCAACAGAACTGTAAACTAGATCCTATAAAACAGAAGCACCTGTAAGTCAATAGGAGCACATTTTTCCTCAACAAGAGATCTTGACAACTAGCAACTGACAGCCATCTTTCTGAGACGCAGTTTGAGTTTTTAAGATGCATCAAGAGCCCCTTCCCAGCCTCCAGGCTCATTACAAAATAATACTTCTAAAGCCTGCCATATTGAGTCACAGAAATATAAACTATTAGAGCCAGACACTTGATGAGCAATTTTCCAAGGCAACCCCAAAGTTTACCGATGAGGATAATGTTGTTATTAGTTGCTGTCAAGTCGATCCCGATTCATGGTGACCTAAAACGTTACAGAGTAGAACTGCTCTGTACGGTTTTCTTGGCTGTAGTATTAAAGTAAGCAAATTGCCAAGGCTTTTCTTCCACTGTACCACTGGATGGGCTCAAACCACCAATACTTAGGCTAGCAGTTGAGAGTAAACCATTGGCACAATGCAGGGGCCTTGAGGATTATGAACATGTGCCAAATAACTAACAGTTCAAGGTCATACAGCTACTTTGGAATAGAGAGCAGAATACTATCCAGGTTTCAAAATTCTAGCCTAGCATCCTTTTCTATACTGCCTCCCTTAAGTAATTATTTTTTTTAAATGAATACGAAAACCTATCAAGTCAAAGGAAGTCTCTGAATTAATGTGTCATTTTTAAGACACAAATATGACGGCAGCGATTTTTTCCAGAAAAGCCTACTCACTCCATCCCCAAGAAAGCAGTAGTAGTTTGAATTTTATAACCAATCTTCCATCCTTTTTACCAGATCTCCCTGGCAAATGAGTGAAGGAAAGTTTGAGTTGGTAGTCCAAGTTTAGGAAAACAGTCTGTAGCACTGGAATAAAATGTAGCTAACTGGGACATATGGGGAATGAAAACATGGCGGTGGCCTCATGAGCACCATGTGCTGAAACACGGAACGAAGCAACAATGTGTGAAGGTGAACCAGGCAGGGAGAAGGTCTGGGCACCCTAAAATGGAGATGTTTGCTTCTCTGGAGTTTTTCCTCCATGTAATTAAAGGCTGATCCTTCCCAGCTGTAGTTGGCACAAGTCGTTTTAAAATAAATTCAATCTATAATTCAAAATCTCATTAATCATTTCCCAAATTGTTTGTTGTAATATAAAATGGAAGTTGAAACCATTCCTGCTGTGAAAAATGGTTACTGTAAGAATAACCATAGTCATAACAGATGTTAACGGTACAGGGACTTTTGTGTTTCTGTTTACAGTTTTCTAAATTCACATCTCCTTCTTGAGCAACTTAACACTCCAGTATTCTTTAATCCAGGGTCTTTTCCTCCTTTAGATACAGACATTCAGCATTCTTTTTTTTTTTTTTTTTACCTTATTATGATATAACAATATATGATTGTGATTCTAAATTAGGTTAATTATATCTTCAAAATACATAAATGTAATTGGATTAAAAATGAGACTAACTTTTTACTATGCTTGGCTATCCATCCAGATTATTGGCAAACTGTAAGACTCTTGGAAACCCTGGTCTCATAGTGGTTAAGGACTATGGCTGCTTATAAAAAGGTCGGCAGTTCCAATCCACCAGGCGCTCCTTGGATACTGACTGTACGGGGTAGTTCTACTTTGTCTTATAGGATCGCTATGAGTTGGACTCCACTCGACGGCAAATGGTTTATAAGACTTTTAGCTTTTCTTCTTCCAAGAACTTAATCTTCATATCTGCTTTCAGTTTATAAACATAACCTAAAAATGAAATTAGTGCAAAATAATGGGGATATCAATAGAACTGTAACTGTTGTTGTGTTAGGTGCTGTCCAGTTGATTCTGACTGATATCACCCCATGCACAACAGAACAAAACACTGCCTGGTCCTGTGCCATTCTAACAACCTGTGTTATGCTTAAACCCATTGTTGCAGCCACTGTGTCAATCCATCTTGTTGAGGTTCTTTCTCTATTGGCTGACCCTCTACTTTATCAGGCACGATGTCCTTCTCCAGGGACTAATCCTTCCTTACAGTGTATACAAAGTATGTGAGACAAACTCTCCCCATCCCAACTTCTAAGGAGCATTCTGGCTGTACTTTTTCCAAGATAGGTTTGTTGAATCTTCAGGCAGTCCACAGTATATTCAATATTCTTCGCCAACACCTTATTCAGTGTCCAGCTTTCACGTACATATGCAGTGATTGAAAACATCATGGCTTGGGTCAGGCACACCTCAGTCCTTAAAGTGAAATCTTTACTTTTTAACACTTTAAAGAGGTCTTTTCCAACAGATTTGCCCAATGCAATGCAGCCTTTGGTTTACTGATTGCTGTTTCTGTGGGTGTTGATTGTGGATACAAGTAAAATGAAATCCTTGGCAACTTCTGTCTTTTCTCTGTTTATCATGATGGTGCTTATTGGTTCAGTTGTGAGGATTTTTGTTTTCTTTATGTTGAGGTGTAATCTGTCCTGAAGGCTGTGGTCTTTGATCTTCAACAGTAAGTGCTTCAAGTCCTCTTTACTTTCAGCAAGTAAGGTTGTGTCATCAGCATAATGCAGGTTGTTAATGAGTCTTCCTCCAATCCTGATGCCCCATTCTTCTTCATATTCAGCTTCTCAGAGTATTCATTCAGCATACAGATTGAATAAATATGATGAAAGGATACAACCTTGGTACACGCCTTTCCTGACTTTAAACCTCTCAGTATCCCCTCGTTTTGTTCAAACAACTGCATCTTGACCTATGCACAGGCTCCTCATGAGCACAATTAAGTGTTCTGGAATTCCCATTCTTCACGATGTTATCCATAATTTGTTACGATCCACACAGTCAAATGTATTTGCGTAGTCACTAAAACACAGGAATTCTCTGATTTCAGCCAGGATCCATCAGACATCTGCAATGATATCTCTTGTTCTACGTCCACTTCTGAATCCGGCTTCAATTTCTGGCAGTCCCCTTTCAATGTATTGCTGCAATAGCTTTTGAATGATCTTCAACAAAATTTTACTTGTGTGTGATATTAATATTGGTTGGTAATTTCTGCATTCTGTTGGATCACCTTTCTTTGGAATGGGTAGAAATATGGATCTGTTCCAGCCAGTTGGCCAAGTAACTGTCTTCCAAATGTCTTGGCATAAATGCGTGAGCATCTCCAGCACTGTATTTATTTATTGAAACATCTCAACTGGTATTCTGTCAATTCCTGGAACCTTGTTTTTCATCAATGCCTTCAGTGCAGCTTGGATCTCTTCCTTCAGGACCATCAGTTCTTGATTATATATACTACCTCCTGAAATGGCTGAACGTCTAGCAAATCCTTTTACTAGAATGACTCTGTGTATTCTTTCCATCTTTTTTTAATGCTTACTGCATTGTTTAATATTTTACCCGTAGAATCCTTCAATATTGCAGCTTGAGGCTTGATTTTTTTCTTCAGTTTTTTCAGCTAGAGAAATGCAGAGAGTGTTCTTCCCTTTTGGCTTTACATCTCCAGGCCTTGGTACATTTCGTTATAACACCTTACTTTGTCTTCTCCAGCTGCCCTTTGAAATCTTCTGTTCAGCTCTTTTACTTCACCTTTTCTTCCTTTTGCTTTAGCTGCTGGACATTCAAGAGCAAGTTTCAGAGTCTCTTCTGACATCCATTTTGGTCTTTTCTTTCTTTCCTGTCTTTTTAACGACCTCTGATGTTCTTCATATATGATGTCCTTGATGTCATCCCACAACACATTTGGCCTTTGGTCTTAGTGCTTAATGTGCCAAATCTATCTTAGGATGCTCTCCAAATTCAGGTAGGATATATGCAAGGTCGTACTTTGGCTCCTGTGAACTCGTTCTAATTTTCTTCAGCTTCACCTTGAACTTGCATATCAGCAATGGATGGCCTCTTCCGCAGTTTGCCCTGGCTTTGTTCTGACTGACGATATTGAGCTTTTCCATTGTCTCCTTCCATAGATGTAGTCGATTTGATTCCTGTGTATTCCATCTGGTGAGGTCTACGTGTATAGTCCCCACTTATGTTGGTGAAAGAAGGTATTTGCAATGAAGAAGTTATGGGTGTTGCAAATTCTATCATGAGATCTCCCATGTCGTTTCTATCACCAACGCCATATTTTCCAACTATCAATCCCTCTTTGTTTCCAACTTGTGCATTCCTATCACCAGTATTATCAATGCCTCTTGATTGCATGTTCAATTAATTTCAGGCTGCAGAAGTTGGTAAAAATCTTCAATTTCTTCATCTTAATCTTAGTGGTTGGTGCGTAAATTTGAATAGTTGCATTAAATAGTCTTCCTTGTAGGTATATGGATATTATCCTGTTACTGACTGTGTTGTACTTCAAGGTAGATCTTGAAATGTTCTTTTTGACAATGATCGTGACTCCCTTCCTCTTTAATTTGTCATTCCCAGTGTATTAGACCAATATGATTATCTGATTCAAAATGGCCAATACCAGTCCATTTCAGCTCAGTAATGCCTAGGAATTGGTCTTTATGTGTTCCATTTCATTTTTGACAATTTCAAATTTTCTTAGTTTCGTACTTTATACATTACATGTTCTAATCATTAATGGATGTTTGCAGCTGTTTCTTCTCATTATGAGCTGTGTCACACCAAATGAAGGTCCCAAAAGCTTGACTCTATCCATGGCATTAAAGTCAACTCTTCTTTGAGGAGACAGCTCTTTCTCTGTCATATTTTGAGTGCCTTTCAACCTGAGGGGCTCATCTTATGGGATTATATCAGACAATGTCCCACTGCTATTCACAAGGTTTTTGCTGGCTAGGTTTTCATAGACCAAGAAGACTCCCAAGTCCTTCTTCTTAGTCTTAGTTTGAAACCTGGGTGACACTGCTGGTATTTGAAATACCGGTGACATAGCTGCCAACATCAGAACAACACATAAGCCACCACAGCACGACAAACTGAAGCATTGCTCTCTAATGCCCCATGTTTGATGTTTCTTGTCAAAACTTTTTTTTTTTTTAATTTTGAATGAAACCTTACAAGACAGACAGAGCACTTTCATTATAACATTATTTTTTGTTGCCATGAGCTATCAGGAAATGATTGAGTTTTCACAAACATCGGTGTTTTTTTTTTTTTCTTTGAGCAATTGAATTTTTTTAAAAAATTTACTGTACATTAGGTGAAAGTTTACAGGCCAAATTAGTTTCTCATTCAAAAATTTATACACAAACTGTTTTGTGACGTTGATTATAATCCCTGCAACATGTTAGCTTTCCCCCCTTTCCACCCTGTGTTCCCCGTGTCCATTCATCCTGTTTTTCTGTTCCTTCTGCTTTCTCGTCTATGCTTTTGGGCAGGTATTGCCATTTGGTCTCATATACTTGATTGAACTAAGACCACATCCTTCACATGTATTATTATTTGTCTTATATGCCTGTCTAAACTTTGACTGAAAGATGCACTTTGGGAGTGGCTTCGTTCTGAGTTAACAGGGTGTCTGAAGGCCATAGTCTTGGGGGTTCCTCATGCCTCTCTCAGACAAGACAATCTGGTCTTGTGAATGTGAATTTTATGCTGAATTTTGCTCTTGCTCTGTCCACAATCTTCTATTGTTTTCCCTGTCTGAGAAGTTAGTGGTGGTAGCAAGGCACCATGTAGTTCTTTTGGGCTCAGGCTGGTGGATACTGTGGTTCATGTGGTCCATTAGTCCTTTGTATTAATATTTTCCTTGTGTCTTTGGTTTTCCTCATTTTCCTTTGCTCCTAACAGAATAGGACCAATAAATTTATCTTAAATGGCTGCTCGTAACCTTTTAAGACCCCAGACTCTACTCACCAAAGTAGGATGTGGAATATTCTTTATGAACTATCTTATGCCAGATGTTCCCAAGACTAAGGTCCCCAGCCCTCAGCCCCATGTACTCAGTCCCTCAAGGTGTTTGGGTGTTTGTATGTTTCCATAACTGTGCCTTGGTCAAGTTGTGCTGACTTCCCCTATATTGTGTGTTGTCCTTCCCTTCATCGAAGTTCTTACTTGTCTACTATCTAGTGATTTCCCTTCCCTACTCCTCGCCTCCTTCTTAACCATCAAGGATTCTTTTTTTCTTCTGTGCGTAAACCTTTTCATGAGTTTTTATAATAGTGGTCTCATACAATATTTGTCCTTTTGCGATTGACTTATTTCAGTTACCCTAACACCTTCCAGGTTTATCCATGTTGTGAGATGTTTCTCAGGTTCATCATTGTTCTTTATCGTTGCATAGTATTCCATTGTGTGTATTTATCAGTTTGCTCATCCATTCATCTGTTGATGGGCACTTCGGTTGTTTCCATCTTTTTGCTACTGTGAATGATGCTGCAATGAACATGAGGTCTATTTGTGTGACAGCTCTTATTTCTCTAGGATATATTCATAGGCATGGTATTTCTATTTCTGGCTTTTTAAGGAGGTGCCATATCATTTTCAATAGTGATTGTAGCATTTTACATTCCCACCAGCAGTGCATAAGATTTCCCATCTCCCCACAACATCTCCAACATTTGTTATTTTCCATTTTTTTGATTAGTGCCAGTAATGTCATGGTGAGATGGTATCTCATTGTGGTTTTGATTTGCATTTCTTTAATGGAATTTCTTAACGCGTCCGTTAGCAGCCTGAATGTCTTCTTGGTGAAGTGACTGTTCATATCCTTTGCCCATTTTTTAATCAGGTTATTTGTCTTTTTGTTGTTGAAGTGTTGAATTTTTCATAGCTTTTAGAGATTAGACCTTTGCCAGATATGTCATAGCCACATTTTTTTCTCCCAGCCTGTACGTTCCTTTTTAATCTTTTGATGAAGTCCTTTGATGAGCATAAGTGTTTAATTTTTAGGAGCTTCCAGTTATCTGATTTATCTTCTGGTGTTTGTGCATTGTTATTTATGGTTTATATTGTATTAATTTATTTATTCTTTTTATTATGCCTTAGGTAAAAATTTGCAGAGCAAATTTATTTCTTATTCAACAATTTATTCACAAATTGTTTTGTGACATTGGTTACAATTCCCACAGTGTGTCAACACTCTCCCCTTCTCCACCCCAGGTTCCCCATTTCTGATTATCCCATTGGTTTCCTGTCCCTTCCTGTCTTCTAATCTTTGCTTTTGAGCAGGTATTGCCCATTTGGTCTCAAACACATGATGGAACTAAGAACCATGTTCCTAAAGTGTATATTGTATTTATGCCATGTATTAGGTCACCTAGCATTGTCCCTACTTTTTTGATCCATGATAGTATCATTTTAGTTTTTATATTTATGTCTTTAATCCATTTTGAGTTAATTTTCATACATGGTGTGAGGTATGGGTCTTATTTCACTATTTTACAGATGGACATCAAGTTTTGCCAGCACTGTCTGTTAAAAAGATTGTCTTTTCCCCATTTAATGGACTTTGATACTTGTCAAAAATCAGCTGACCATAGGTGGATGAATTCACAGCTAGGTTTTCGATTCTGTTCCATTGGTTTATATGTTTGTCATTGTACCAGTACCGGCCTGTTTTGACTAACATGACTGTACAGTAACTTCTGAAATCAGATAGTGTGAGGCCTTCTATTTTGTTCTTTTTCTTCAATAATGCTTGGCTTATCTGGGGCCTCTTTCCTTTCCATTTAAAGTTGGTAATTAGTTTTTCTGTCTCATTAAAGAGTGCTATTGGTATAATTCAATCCCTATATGGTATCTGTATAGGGATTGAATTATATCTGTAGATTGCTTTAGGTAGTAGAATTGATATTTTCACAATGTTGAGCCTTCATATCCACGAATGCTTTCAGCATCTCTCCATTGCGAATGATGTTGGATGTTGGTTTTATACACACCCAGAAAAAAATTGCCATTGAGTTGATTATTACCTTCTGTTCTATTTTATTTAGAGCCTTTATCAGGAATGCCTTTTCTGCATCAATTGAGATGATCAGGTTATTCTTTTCTTTTGTTCTGTTATGTGGTGGATTATGTTGATTGATTTTTTGATGTTGAACCATCCTTGCACACTTGCTATGAATCCCACATTCTAGTGGCATATTATTTTTTAATATGATGCTGAATTCTATTGGCTAGTATTTTGTTGAGAATTTTTACATCTATGTTCATGAGAGATATTGGTCTGTAATTTTCTTTTTTCATGGTGTCTTTGCCTGTCTTTGTCATCAGGATTATGTTGGTTTCATAGAATGAATTCAGGAGTCCTTCTTCCTTCTCTATGCTCTGGTATAGTTTGAATAGTACTAGTGTGAGTTCCTTCCTGAATGTTTGGTAATATTCTCCAGTGAAGCTGTCCAGGCCAAGGCTTTTTTTTTCCCCCCCCTTCATGGTTGTTTTATTATCTCTTCAAATCTCTTCTCTTGTTATGCGCCTGTCTCATTTGTGTTAGTTTAAGTAAGTATTGTGTTTATAGAAATTTGCCCATTTCCTCTGGGTTCTCAAATTTGTTGTAATATAAGTTTTCATAGTATTCTCTTATGATCCTTTTTATTTCATTTGGATCTGTTGTAATGTCCCCCATCTCATTTATTGTTTGGGTTATTTACTTCCTCTCCTGTTTTCCTTTTGTCAGTCAACAAAGCCAATGATTTGTTGATCTTTTCAAAGAACTAATTTTTGGCCTTATTGATTCTTCCTATTGTTTTTTCTGCTCTCTATTTCATTTATTTCTGCTCTAATCTTTATCATCTCCTCTCTTCTGGTAGCTGTGGGCTTCTTTTGCTGTTCTCTTTCTAATTGTTTGAGTTGTAGGCTAATATTTTGATTTTGGTCCAGTCTTCTTTTTTAATGTGTGCATTTATTGCTATAAATTGACTTCTGAGCACTGCCTTTGCTGTGTCTCAAAGATCTAAATGTGATGTGTTTTCATTCTCATTTGATTCTAAGAATTTTTTGACTCCCCCTTTGATTTCTTCTGTTACCCAGTTGTTTTTAAGCATTCAGTTTCCATGTATTTGATTTTTTTTCCCCTTGCTCTTCCTGTTGTTTTCTACTTTTATGGCTTTGTGATCAGAGAGAACGTTCTTTATTATTTTGATGTTTTGAATTTTATTGAGAATTGCTTTGTAGCCTAAAATGTGGCCTATTGTGGAGAAAGCTCCATGTGTATTGGAAAAGAATGTATACTTTGCTGCTTTTGTGTGGAGTGTTACATATATGTTTATATCTTAGCTATCTAAGAAATATCACAAGTGGATGGCTTTAACAAACAGAAATTTATTCTCTCACAGTCTAGGAGGCTAGAAGTCCAAATTAAGGGCACCGCCTCTCAAGGAATACTCCCACTGTCTGTCGGTTCTGGGGGAAGGTCCTTGTCATTAATCTTCCCCTGGTCTAGGAGCTTCTCAGCTCAGGGACCCTGGGTCCAAAATACACTCTCCACTTTTAATGCTTCTTTCTTGGTAGCATGATGTCCCTCTCTTTCTGTCTTTCTCTGCTCACTTCTTTTATATCTCAAAAGAAATTGACTCAAGATACAACCTAATCTTGTAAATTGAGCACAGCCTCAGTAACACAACTGCCTCTAATTCTGCCTCATTGGTTGACAACCACACAATAGTGGGAATCATGGCCTAGCTAGGTTTACACACATTTTTGGGGGACACTATTCAATTCATAACAGCCTATGAAGTCAAGTTTGTTGATTTAGGCCATTAGATATTCCGTATGTTTGTTAAGTTTCTTTCTAGATGTTCTGTCCTTTACTGAGAGTAGTGTGTTGAAGCTTACTAATATTATTGTGAACTGTCTCTTTCACTCTCTCTCTCTTTTTTTTTTTTTTTAATGCGTTTTGGAGCCGTCATTGCATGCATAGGTATTTAGTTTATGTCTTTTTGTCAGATCGTCCCTTTAATAATTATATAATGTCCTTCTTTGACTTTTGTGCCTGATTTTGCTTTAAAGTCTATTTCATTTGAGGCTAATATTGCCATTCCAGTTCTTTTTTGGTTGATGTTTGCTTAAGATATTTTTCCCATTTTTTGATTTTTAATATATTTATGTTTTTGTGTCTAAGGTGTGTCTCTTGTAGACTACCTATTAATGGGTCATTTTTTTTTAATCCATTCTCCACTCCCTGTCTCTTTATGAGTGCATTTAAGCTATTTACATTCAGTATGATTATCAATAGGTATGATTTTATTGCTTTCTCATTGTGGAGGTTTTTCTTTTTGTTGCTGTTCTTCTGACATTTTATTTGTTCCTCTTACTTTCCTGTGCTGATTTACTTTTGCTTATGTATTTTCTTTTCTTTTCTTCCATTATTATAGGTTTGTGCTCACTAAGCCTCAATGTTTTTCTTCTGTTTATTTTGATGGGTAAACTTCATAATTTTCTTTTTGTTTACTGTAAAATTTACCCTTATATTCCTAGTTTAACCAATCTTTTATTACTTTATATAACGTTGACTTCCTTTCCATTTGAAAGTTTATACCTACACTGTTTATTTCCATTTTTATTGTTTTGATGTTGTCATCATTTGCAGATTGACATTTCTGTTTTCCTGTTTTAAGTCTTCTAGCTTTGTTTTACTATTAAGACTTCTTTACCTGGGTTGGCATCTGGCTGATGATTTCCTGTGTCCTAGACTCTAGTTTTTGTCTAATGCTGTTGGTTCTTTAACTGATGGACTCTCTGTAATATTTCTTGTAAGTTTTGTTTGGTTTTTATGAATTCCCATAATTTCTGTTTATCTGGAAATGTCCTAATTTCACCAACATATCTGAAAGAGATTATTGCAGGATATATTATTCTTGGTTGGCATTTTTTCTTCCTCCCCCCACAAGGCTTTATATACTTCATTCCATTGTCTTCTTGCCCACATAGTTTCTGCCAAGTAACCAGAGCTTAGTCTTATTGTTTCCCTATTTTTATTGTAAGTGACTTCATTTTTCTCAAGCTGCTCTCAGGATTCTTTCTTTGTCTTTGGTTTTGGCAAGTGTGATTATGACATGTCTTGCTGACTTTCTTTTGTTATCTATCCTATATATATGGAGTTTTTTGAGCTTCTTGGATGGTCAGCTTTTCATCTTTCATGATATTTTGGAGATTTTCTGCCAGCAAATCTTCAGTCTTCTCTGTGTTTTCTGTTTTTTCCCCCATTCTAGAATTATGATAGCACCCAAATTTTGCTCTTGATTGTGTCACATATAAATTCTTAGGTTTACCTCATTTTTCTTCATTCTTTTCTTTGATTTTTTCCGCAAAAAATTTGGCATCAATGAATTTGTTTTCAATCTTGTTGATTCTGTTTTCCATTGCCCCTAGGACGTTCTAATGAGTTGTCCAGTTCTTAAATTTTGTGCTTCATCTTCTGGATTTCTAATTGCTGTTTTTGTATCATTTCTAATTGTTTATTTATTTTGACATTTTTTTCTTGCATTATTTTCCTGAATTTTTCTATCGCTTTGCCTGTGTTTTCCTTGATTTTGTCTGTGTTTTCCTTGATTTGTTTTGTAATCTCTTGGAGAGCCCCAAATATTACTCTCTTGAATTCCATATCAGGTAGTTCCAGTGCCTTTCCTTCTACCAGAAGATTATCTGATTCTTTATTTTGGTCACTTGCTGGAGCCATCTTGTCCTGCTTTTTAATGTGTTTTGATATTTTTTCCTGCCTCCAAGGCATTAAAGTATTATTTATTTATTGGTAGTATGTTCATTAGTTTTGCCCTTCTTTTTTGTTTTGTTTGGATATGTCAGGCCTGTGGGCTGGGTGTGCTTTGCTGCTTGCTCATCTGTGGGCATGACAACTCTCACCACCTTATTTGGATAGGCAAGGCAGCAACAGGCAGGGCGAGCCCACTTCACTGTATACTGGTTTGTCAAGGTGACGGAGAGCAAACTGGGCTGGCATTGTCTGCTTCCTGATGTTGATCCAGTGGTCATTTACTCTTTTGCATCCAGGTAAGGAAAGAGAGATATTAAAGGAGTTCTGGAAAGCTTTAGGGTCCAAATCTAGAGGGCTTCATCACTTCTTCTTACACTCCACTGGCCAGAACTCAATCATATGGCCCTACCTAACTGCAAAAAGGCTTGGAAATGTAGATTATAAGAGTACCAAAGAAGAGAGGACACAGATATTGGTGAAATACTGGTGGATTCTTTCACAGTAGCCAAACAGAGAGTACTTATTCATTGAATATCAACTCATTAGTCCATTCATGTTGCTGTTGTTGTTAGTTGCTGTCAAATGTTTTTCACACTCATGGACTAGGCCATTCATAGGCTATCAAAAATACTGCTTTTTGCAAGAATACAATATCAAATGCCTCCAGGAAGTAGGCTAATTAAAAAAAAAAAAAAAAGCTGACTGAAGTAACAGAGTGTAAATAATAGGGAGTGATATAGTTGGAGGCAAACTGGTAAGCACAAGCCCCAGCAAAGATGCCTCAGATGCTGCAAACTTGCAGGAAAGCAGACCTTGAGTTATTGGTCCACAGAATTTAAACAGAAGTTGGTTATCTAGGCATTTATAACAAAATGTCTGATAATCAAATTTCTTTCCAATTCAAAATTTATTTTAAAAAGTCTTTTAGGTTTACTCAACACTCTATGGGCAAAGCAAAGAAAATCATGCAGGTGATAGGTACAATGTGCAGACTGTTGTTTACAACATCTGTGTTATTCAATACTCATTAAACTCCAGATACTGTGTAAGTCACTTGAAATAAAAAGAATAATCACAGACCTTGTTCCCCAAGGACTCTCTTTTTTGTGTTCATAAACATACAATTCTGGAATTCTTCTTTGGTATTTGAAACAAACCCCAGTGAGCAATAAGGCACTACTATGTTCATTTTCTTGGTTAAAAATTTTCTTTCAGTATTCTTCATAAGTGGTCATGAGGGGTGGTTCATAGTAGAATACCTATAATAAATCCCCTTGAAAAATGATATCATATGTCATCTCAATAACATATTAAAAGACATAAATTTTATTCTGGTATGAATTAATCTTACAATTCCCAGATGTTTTAAGCTGGAGGACAAAGGTCTGAAAAATTATTTCTTGTTTCAGAACAAGTTGAAATTTGATGCCTTTCTTTGTTTGTTAATGCTGCATACAAAGGGGAATAATATATCCAATACTTTGAAGATAAAGTTTTATATATACATTTATAAATTATATATATGTGTCTGTGTATATATATAAACCAAAACCCAATGCCATTGAACCAATTCTGACTCATAGTGACCCTACAGGAGAGAGTAGAGCTGCCCTCGTAGGATTTCCAAGAAACAGCTGGTAGATTCAGACGGTCAATCTTTTGGTTAGCAGCCAGACTCTTAACCACTGTGCCACCAGGGTTCCTTTACGTATGAGTGCGTGTGTGTGTGTGTGTATGTATATACATATAAAAATACACACATATATATGTATATATACCATATATATATATACACCAAACCCATTTCCATCAAGTCAATTCTGACTCATAGCAACCCTATAGGACAGAGTGGGATTGCCCCGTAGTTTAGAAGTAGAACTGCCCCATAGGATTTCCAAGTCTGTAAGTTTCAGGGAAGCAGACTGTCACATCTTTCTCCTGCTGAGCGGCTACTGGGTTTGAACCACTGACTTTTCAGTTAGCAGCTGAGCACTTTAACCACTGTGCCTCCAGCACACCTTATGCATATATGCACACACATAAAATTGTATACGCACATGTAAACATACATATATGATATCAAAAGACTTGCTCTAGTAACTCTGTTTTTAATATGGGGTATGTGAAGCCTTAGGTAAAGAAATTGCATGTTCGGGATGTAGTTTAAAGATAGAAAAAGAAAGGAAATAAGAACGATGACTTGAGTATTTATATATATATATATATAAAGGAAATATTGTATTTAAATGGGAGATTACAAAACTAATACAAAATGCAATGTAAGGTAGAAAAGGAATTTTTAGAGTATAAAATGTCATAATAAAATACAAAATTAGGGAGGTGAAAGGCAATAAAGCAACTTTGCACTTTATAAATTTTATCTTCCAAGCTCCACAAGAGGAATTTGAAGAACAGTTGCTGACTCTGAATGCAATATTTTCACCTTATTCCTGCAAATGGAAACGAAAACCTCAGAGCCCATGTTCTATTGAGCAATAAGTATCATTTTGCTATTTAAACAGGGACATTTTAGGGAAGGCTTTTTTTTATGAAAGGTAAGTGTATGAAACTTGTAAGAAGTTCCTAGAAGTTGTCTGACGTGTCTGGACAATGACTGTAGTAGTGAACGGGGCAAGAAAAGAACACAATATGATTCTCAGAAATACATAATAGAAATTGTCAACAGACTAGATACCTGACTTGATAGATAAGGCAATAACTACTCCAAGATTACAAGCCTGAGGAAAAGGCAGGGTGATGCTGCTGCCAAAAGTGATGAAGCCAGGAGAGGAAAGGAATACAAGGAAGAGGAGTCATTCATTCCCTCTTTGCTTTTTACATGTGTTGGAGGGGGAAGGGTAAGAAGTTGATGTTTTTCAAAGCATCGAATTGCCTACATTTAAATATAAAAGAAATCCAGAAAGAGGGGTGATAGAGAGGCAATAGAGTTGTGAATCACAAACATGAAAATGGAATTAATCTAGGAATATGGTTTAAAGCTTATAGAACATACTAAGGCTCTAGAGAAGGGCTACAGAGGAGGAGACTGGCTAAGGAGAAACCAAAATGGTCAGAATGCTTCCAAAAGCTAGTACAGGAGTCCCTGGGTTGCAAACATCAGACTTACTGACAATTTGTACTTGCCATTTGATATTATGTAAATTTGCCCTCACTTTGAAATGACTGAACCAACTGCTACTGGAAATAAATTCTTCTTCACAATCACCTTCAACTGCTGCACATGCAGCGTTTAAATCATTGCAGAAACTTCGAGCCTTTTCTTTCACTAAACCCACTGTTGTCCAGTCTATCCTCACTTATGCTGACCGTATAGGCTAGAGTAGACCTGCCACATAGGGTTTCCAAGGAGCAACTGGTGGATTCAAACTGCTGACCTTTTGTTTATCAGTGGAGCTCTTAACCACTGTGCCACAAGGCTCCTAAAATAAGGCCGAGTTAGAACCATACGCATCTGTTCCAACTTACCGACAAATTCTTCAAGATACCCGGAAATGGCTCTCCTTAGTAACCCGGGGACTTCCTGTATCTGAACGTAGGGGTTGATCAGCCAGTTCAAACCAGGCTGTGTCCTACAGGAGAATGGATAGCATCTGTTGATTCCATTTTCTTATAGTTTGTCTCATTTTCACTACTATCACTTGTACTTATCCCTGTTATAAAAAGTTAACTTTTCAGAAAATGTTTTTCATGCTGAACAGCGGCTGTTGTCTTTTCAAGAAGAGTTGGTTCTAACAAATTCCTCTCTTCTTCAGGCTGGACCACATTCAATCCTTCTCTTGATAATCTAATTTCCCAGACCTGCCTGAATCAGTTAAGTCAGGGTTTCAATAATATGGAATGACACCTTATTTCAGCACCAAGAGATAGCTTAGATATCATTAACATAAGTGTCAGTATAGATTGGGACTTCTCCATTATGCATTTGAAGGGTAGACATATATTGAGAAATATATTAAAAAAAAAAAAAAAACTTAGGAACTAAATTTAAGATACTTTTTCAAAAATAATACAAGTGTGATTTGTGGTAAAATATTTTTTTACAAACTCTGAAAGCTGTGTTGAGTTCACTGAATTCAGTTCTTGTGTCAATCTCTCTCTGTCAGTCATTACATTGCAGTACAGCTTATTAAGGCTGACATTTTCCATAATATGTAAATATAATAAAGCTCAATCATATCATGATTTTTTTCATACATACCATCACTGGATTTTAAAGTGTTTTGTAGCACTATTACCTTGCTCACCCCCATTGAGATTTAATAGATCAAATGGATTATTTCCTGTATCTTGTAGGCCATAGAGATTGTTCTTGTAAGTGGAAACAATTGGATAACTGACACTTTGTTAGTGGGTTTGTTTATATTTTCTATTTGGAGATTAAAACGGTTGTTTAATTGAATTTTTTTTAATTTTGCATTGTTAAATAATGGCACGTATATATTCCCATTGCTGTTGAATGGATTCTAACTTATAGTGACCCTATAACACAGAGTAGAACTGCCCCATAGGGTTTCCAAGGAGCAGCTAATGGATTTGAACTGCCAACCTCTTGGTTAGCAGCTGAACCCTTAACCCCTGAACCACCAAGGCTCCATAGGGCCTAGAAATAGGTAAAGAGCCTTTCATGAGCTGATTTTAAGCAGTAATGTGTGTATCATTGTTACCAGAGTACTAAAAATTTCAGGGTTAATGCTGCCTGTCAGGGGAATGGTATTCTAAGTAAATGTTTGACTAAATGGAAGGAAAGGCGATTAGGGACAGAAAGCAATACACAGAGAGGAAGGAATACCACCAGGTTGGATGTGGGGTAAGAGCAGCCAGTGTAAGAAATAAGCCATACAGATGGGGTGGCAAGGAACTGCTTCAGTGACTCGGTTGAATTGTTGGTTGGCAGAACCATTCTGTCAATTCAGTCACCAAGACAGACATTGCTTTGCTCACTGACAGGCTCACCTGGGTGTCTGTTTTCATTCATCTAACACTTTGTGATGTGATCAGGGGAAATGCAAAAGTGTCAAAGTCAATCTGTACACATTTGATCTTTTTGCTCAGCATTTACATTTAAAAAAATAATAATTTCAAAGCACAATGGTGGCAGTTTAAATGTATTTGTGATAGAGTTTCTTAGGTACTAAGTGGGTAAAAGGAAGGCTTGGTGGCATAGTGGTTAAGAGCTATGGCTGCTAACCAAAAGGTCATCAGTTCAAATCCACGAGGCACTTCTTGGAAACTCTATGGGACAGTTCTACTCTACGCTATAGGGTTGCTATGAGTCAGAATTGACTTGACAGAAACGGGTTTGGTTTTTTGGTTTTATTTGAGGAAAGGGACAATAGAGGAACTTCTGTATATTTTAGTGTAAGTCGTCTCTAGCTAAGGTCCCTAAGATGATATTATAGCAATGTTTTTAACACATCCTAGTCGACTTGATGGCAACGGGTTTTTTTGGAACTGTCATTAATTACCAGGGCTCTCTCAACCTTTTAGAAGGTTTCCTTTTCAATTTTGAAGTTTTAACTTGGAACGACCAAATATCAATATCTTTAGTGAATAATTTCTCTCTGAACAGTAACTTTAATTCTTTTTCATTGATTTTACTAATGTTCAGGTCTTTAATATTCATAAGTAATTCTATAGGAAGATACTATCTGGATTAGAAGTAATTCAGTAAATTCCATAAAATCTCATTATTTTATCTAAAAAAAAAATTTAATACATGCAAAAGAGCCAGCAATATTAGAAATCAATGATAATCTTCAATTATGTTTTTTGAAACCTGGAATTTTAAACCTACTTCCTGATATTTATCTAGTTTTTGAACATGTATTTTTAGCATCTTAGCACTTTAAACCTAAAATCTGAATATTAAGTTCAATAAAATGTCATCTAACATTTAGTAAAGTTTTAAATCTACCAGCTGCTCCTTGGAAACTCTGTGGGGCACTTCTACTCTGTCCTATAGGGTCACTATGAGTCAGACAGCAACAGGTTTGTTTGTTTGTTTGTTTTTGGTTAAAGTTTGAATTTAGGAATGATTTAAAACATAATTGGCATGAATGTTTCCAACAATAGAGCAATTCTAAGTTCAGGTCAGGTATGCCTGACCCAGTCCGTGGTAGTTTCAGTTGCCTCATATGCATGCAAAAGCTAGACAATGAATAAGGAAAACCGAAGAAGAACTGATGCATTTGAATTATGATGCTGATGAAGAATAATGAATACACCATGGAATGCCAGAAGAATGAACAAATCTATCTTGGTAGAAGTACAGCCAGAATGCCCCTTAGAAGCAAGGATGGTGAGACTTTGTCTCAAGTACTTTGGATATGTTATCAGAAGGGACCAGTAACTGGAGAAGGATGTCATGCTTGGTAAAGTAGAGGGTCAGCGAAAGAAAGAAAGACCCTCAATGGGATGGATCCACACAATGGCTGTAATGATGGGCTCAGACAAGGCAACAATTGCGAGGATGGCACAGGACTGGGCAGTGTTTCATCCTGTTGTGCATAGGGTTGCTATGATTCAAAGCCAACTCGATGACACCTAATAATAACAAGTTCAGTAATCCATTTTAAAATTTTCAGAAGCAATCCAGACTCTTGTTCACTCTGATCAGAAGTATTATTTTTCTCTGTTCTAGAAAAATAGAGCAACATGAGAGATTTATTTCATATGATAAAGAATGAATTATAGCCTCCGTAAAATAATAAGTAAAATAAAACCCCTCTCTCTCTTTCTCTCTCTCTCTCAAGAAAATATTTGCTACTTGGAGGGGAAAATAAAGGTTTTTTTTATTGATCTATGTTACCGATGTTGGGCCTTTTTTGAACAGGTTGGAACATGATCCACTGTCACTGGACCACTATCCTTTTTGTTGTCTGGCCTAATTATGGATTATTAAGTGTTGTCCAGTTGATTCTGACTCACAGCAATCCTGCGCGTAACAGAACAAGACACTGCCCAGTCCTGCACCATCCTCACGATTGTTGCTATGTTTGAGCCCATTGTTGCAGCCACTGTGTCAATCCATCTCTTTAAGGGCACCAAAACCAAAAAACCAAACTCATTGACATCGAGTCAATTCCGACTCATAGCAACCCTATAGGACAGAGTAGAACTGCCTATAGAGTTTCCAAGGGGGGCCTGGTGGATGTGAACTGCCAACATTTTGGTTAACATCCATAGCTCTTAATCACTATGCCACCAGAGTTTCCCTTTGAGGGTAGAATCATACAAATAAAGACTATTTATCATACCCAGTGCCTTCAAGTCCATTCTGACTCATAGTGACCTTATAGGACAGAGTAGAACTACCCCATAGAGTTTCCAAAGAGTGCCTGGCAGATTTGAACTGCTGACCCTTTGGTTAGCAGCTGTAGCACTTAACCACTACACCACCAGGGTTCCCTAAATAACCATAAGAAATACATTGCACAAATTATTTTCTGAACGTCAGAGAATTCTTTCTATGCAAAGCCAGCAATAGAACAAAGCTCTCCTGACCGCTAGTACTGTAATTTTGTAAGCACACATATCTGTACGATAATTTACTTCGTTTTTAATTTACATGTCTTTATATGCACTTATACATATTAATCTATATATGTATTCAGTTAATGGTAGGCTCGATCTATATTTGATTTTTTTCCTTTAATGTAGCATTTGCATCATCAAATTTTTTATTTAGCTCTGGTCCTTTTTCGCACGGACAAAGAAAAATACACAATATGAGGTTAAACTATTATGGCTCTTTGTGCAACAAAGTCATCTTTTGGGCAAGTCACTCACTTCTCTATTTTTAACCTTTGAGTTGTTTGCAAAAGATAGTTCTGCCTCTTAAGGGCAATAGCACTTTATCGAGAATGCATAAGAACGTTTCAGGGTTGTCAAGTGCTCCTTCCACTGGTGTTGATTTCTGTGTCAGGCTGGCCTGACTGGCTTAACAACTCTGAGGAGCTGTGTTGTGCTTTCTATTCGGATGACATTTTTAGTAGCAAATTTAGACTAAAGACTTCATTCGATTGTCTCTTTTGAAATTTATTAATCTTGTTGAGATGGTGGTGAGCAAAGGATAAATTAGGATGCCTTTCTTATTGATCTGTCCAAAGATTTCACGTGACTTGATCAAGCTCAATTGTTAATACAGCTGAAAGCACTTAATTTCAGGGACAAGACAAGCTGTTAACACAGAGCAGTTTGCCAGTATTCCTGTAACACAATACGATGCATTGAATACATTGCACACTGCACATTGTTATAAAGTGTTGGATCATTTCAATTAATTTTCTTTCAATTCTAAATTAGTAGAATATTTAAATGTGTACTTGCCCTTCTCCATGAATCTGTCTGTTCCCCGAGCTTTCAAAATTGAGTGTCATCCTGGAGTTGAAAGCCGAGGGGTCAAATGTAAAAGTAACGAGGATCTTAAATTGTCTGGCAGACTTCATAGCATCACATTGCTCACTTTCTTTTAATGTTTAGTCGTTCGAGTCTTGAGCAGGCTAAGCATTTAGCTGAATAAGGTCAGTTTTTTTTCTTATCTCTAAGACGGATTTTCATGCTCAATGATTCCTATTTCTTCAATACCCAAAACTGAGACCTCTGCCATGATTATAGACTCATTGTTAAATGATAGCAAAGAATAGATTAAAATGTTAAAATAAAGCTGATAATACTGGTTTTCCAATTCAGTTCTGTACAGTTTACATTAGGAAACAGGATTATTTGGATACAGCAGTTTAATGTTTCTTTAGCATTTAAAAGTGTGCCACTCCGTGTAACTGACTGATTTATATTGCAGTAAGGAAAAAAAAAAACAAGTAAAACATGTTATCCAACTTTTGCCGACTTTAACTCAATCCTCCCGATTCCTTCACAATTTTATGTATACCCCTGACATCTTAGAATCAACTTAAATTGACTAAAATTTGTAATAACCTAGTATCTTTGTAGGTAATCTTGAAAGAATTCCATGACAAAGAATAAACACAATAGACACAATGTATCCATCAGAATCACAGCTACAATAAAGTTTTAGAAACATTAGAATTACCTACACTTTTGTTACATTCCTGACATGTCTTTATTCTACTGTGATTATAAATATCAGCACCAAAGCACCTGTGCAAGTTTGAGAGTGATTTTCAATTTGGATCCAGTATTTACAGTTAACTACTGAGTATGAGGAAACACTGTTGGCGTAGTGGTTAAGTACCAAAAGGTCAGCAGTTCAAATCCACCAGGAGCTCCTTAGAAACTCAATGGGGCAGTTCTACTCTATCCTATAGGGTCACTATGAGTTGGAATGGACCCAACAGCAATGATTTTTTTTTTTTTTAATTGAGTAGGAATCCACTGGACAAACACAAATAGCAACAACTAATATATGGGAGGGGAGCCCTGGTGGAGCAATGGTTAAGTGCTCTGCTGCTAGCCAAAAGTTCCTTGTTTGGAACCCACCAGAGCAGCTCCTTGGGAGAAAAGACCTATAAATTTGCTGATTACAGCGTAAGAAACCCTATGGAATAGTTCTATTCTCTCATATAGGGTCACTAGGAGTTGGAACCCACCTGAGAGCTCTCAATAACAACAATACTGCTGTAAGTACATAAGTGTCATCACTGTTACTGAGGCTAAAATGGTTGAGCACCAACCAACTGGATATAATGTCATACATTCAAAATATGGAATGTAATAATTTGAGCAAATTACCATATAAATTTATAGAGAGGAGAATATAACCTTAAGACAATTTTTCTAACTCTGAACCTATCTAAAGTGCTTCTTCTAAACTGTGCATTAAGGAAGATATTTATATTGTAACAACATACGCAGGAAGTATCTTCACGGAGTTAATTTACATGGCTCATCAGAAGTAAATATGCAAGAAATTGTGTTTATACGAGACCATACTTTAATGGATCTGTAGTAGAGTAAGAACTCCTGTACCCTGTTAGGAGTTAAAGAGAAGGAGGTTTATTGAAGGAATAGCAACTTGAGTGGGAACTTGAGCTGGGGAACACAAAGTGACAGTGCAACATGCTGCATCTTTCTGGAAACAAAGTTGAGCTTCTGTATGCAAAGACATGACTAATCCTACAAACGTTTCAAAACAGCTATTTCTTCATGTCGGTTTCTTATCTCCTTCTAGAGACCATCTGCTAACATTTGTTCTGAGGACATTTCATCTTCATCACATGCTTCCTAGAACATCCTCAGCAAGTACGTTGCTTTTCTTTCTTCCTCCTTCCCCTACTTAGTCATTTGGATTAACCTTTTACTGAGCGCTGTCCCTGAACGCATCCAAGTTTTAAGTTGTAGAGATGGAGCTAGCCCATATCTCTCAAGACAGGGGGCAGTTTGCACAAACATACTTTCTGAGAGCAGCTGCCATTCTGCCTATCCGCCTCCTCATTCTCCCTAAATCTGTAAAGATTAACCCAAGACAGTGAGCTCGGTTGGAATGCCTTATTTTTCAAGTCAGCTAGCATAATATGAAATGGAATTAGGCCTGCACCCTGGGCAGAAGCCTCATCTATGCCAAGTACCTAGATTTTGGGGGTTCTTCCACAGATCTTAGGGGACTCTGGTTATTTAAGGTGAATCACATACTTTCTTTTCTTTTCATCATGAAAAAATTAAAGCGATAAATATTACAGATACCATGCAGAAGAAAGCAACCACTTTAGGCATAAAACAAGGACAAAACAGATGGAAATTTCTGAAGAATGCTAAAAATAAAATTGCAGTTGAAGGAATAAAAGAGATGTATTTTTGTATCTGACCAGTTTAAAATGGTACTTTGACTGTGTAAGGCAATGGGGGAGGTTTATAAGAAAGTGTAGCAACTGGCTACAGGACAATGAAATGCAATGCATTTCCACCACACTTTTTTAAAAAACAGACCACAGGTATCTTGAAGAATGTGTAGTTTTTGAGTAATGAGTTCTGCACATGATAATATGCTTTTATTTTCCCTAAAACTAATATTGACCTCCAAGGGATTTCATTTAATTTTAGTATAATTGGAATTTGCTGCCCCTGGAAATAAATACTTTAATATGACAATTATACATTGCTTAAATAATATCTAGATGATAAAACTTATGAAAATTCATATAATATGTCAATGGCAGTGACTAATAGAGCAAACCTTTTTAAGAAACTGAGACTATGCCCAGTTTATGCCAATAAACAGTTCAGATATCTGAAGTACTTTAAATAGACATGTATAGTGAAATGAAATTCATCGTCAATTGAGGTTTAAAAGTAAGGAAATTGGATAAAAAAATCAGTTAAATATTTCTCTAATAACAATGTTCTGTTACATTAATTATTCAAGTAAAAAATTAATTACTGACTTTCACCCTGCTTTAGGCACAGATAGACATTTACAGCTGGCCCTCCATATCCACAGGTTCCACATCCACGAATTCAACCAGCCACAGATTGGAAATTTTTGTGTAAAAAAAAAAAAAAAAGAAAGTTCCAAAAAGCAAAACTTGAATTTGCGATGGTTGGAGCACTACGCTAAATTTATGCAGATGAAATGATGTGTAGGCCTATCCCGCTATTAAAAAAAAAAAAAGCAAACCATACCCGTTGCCATGAAGTTGATTCCAACTCCTAGTGACCCTGTGGGACAGAGCAGAACTTCCCCATGGGGTTTCCAAGGAGCAGCTACTGTAGTCTCCCCCCATTTCACAGACCCCCAGCCTCTAGCGCTTGTTGTTTCAGCATTGTTCACATCGAGTCTTGTCATTATTCCCTAAACAGTACAGTACTGTATAACAACTATTTACACAGCATTTACATTGCATTAGATATCACATGGTTTTGGGTAGATATCATAAGTAATCTAGAGATGATTTAAAATAGACTGGAGGGTGTGCAAGGTTATAAGCAAATGCTTTTATATAAGGAACTTGAGCGTCCTCAGATTTTGGTATTTGTGGAGGAGTCCTGGAACCAATCCCCCAAGGATATGGAGGGATGACTGTGTTAGCCAAATGCTCAGGGAGAAAAGACCTGATGATCTGCTTCCGTAAAGATTACAGCCTAGGAAGGGTTTCTATGAGCTGGAACTGACTGGATGGCACACGACAATTGGTTAAAAACTCCATTAGTAGAGACATAGTTAAAAAGTAGCCAGTGATTTATTCTGAACTTCTGAAGTATGGGTGGGTAAGGCTGTGAGTTCAGGGCACCAATAATACTGCTTTTGTTTGAACTAATGGTAAAGGCTGTGTATACCAGGGCTTTCTATACATGCACAGAGTATACATGCAGAGCAGCTTTAAGACCTTGAAAAGTCCTAACTTAGGTGCTATCAGTTATCTCCATACCCTAATCGCTCTATGAGGGTATGGAGGGATAGACAAGGAGTCCAGGCCTGATGACTCAGATTCGGTCTCATGACTTTAAATACACAGGGCTAATCACAATGTTTGACACTATCTGGACTGGAAATGTGTTATAGCCTTTAGCACAATTTGTGTCACCACGTATGAAATATAACTGATGATTGATAGATTTTCTTCTGAGACACGATCATATGTAGAATCCACCAATTTATTAAATTTGTTTCCTCAGTGATTTGCTTGGGCATGGGCAGGAGAATGAACACAGGTCATCATGCCAGTATTTCCTCATTAATGTTGTTGTTAGGTGCTGGCGAGTCGGTTCCGACTCATAGCAACCCTATGCACAACAGAACGAAACACTGCCCAGTCCTGCGCCATCCTTACAATCCTTGTTATGCTTGAGCTCATTGTTGCAGCCACTGTGTCAATCTACTTCATTAAGGGTCTTCCTCTTTTCCGCTGACCCTGTACTCTGCCAAGCATGATGTCCTTCTCCAGGGACTCATCCCTCCTGACAACATGCCCAAAGTATGTAAGATGCCAACTCGCCATCCTTGCCTCTAAGGAGCATTCTGGCCGCACTTCTTCCAAGACAGATTTGTTCATTCTTTTGGCAGTCCATGGTATATTCAATATTCTTCGCCAACACCACAATTCAAAGGTGTCAACTCTTCTTCGGTCTTCCTTATTCATTGTCCAGCTTTCACAGGCATATGATGTGATTGAAAATACCGTGGCTTGGGTCAGGCACACCTTAGTCTTCAGGGTGACATCCTTGCTCTTCAACACTTTGAAGAGGCCCTGTGCAGCAGATTTGCCCAATGCAATGCGTCTTTTGATTTCTTGACTGCTGCTTTCATGGCTGTTGATTGTGGATCCAAGTAAAATGAAATCCTTCACAACTTCAATCTTTTCTCCATTTATCATGATATTGCTCTTAGGTCCAGTTGTGAGGATTTTTGTTTTCTTCATGTTGAGGTGCAATCCATACTGAAGGCTGTGGTCTTTGATCTTCATTTGTAAGTGTTTCAAGTCCTCTTCACTTTCAGCAAGCAAGGTTGTGTCATCTGCATAATGCAGGTTGTTAATAAGTCTTCCTCCAATCCTGATGCCCCGTTCTTCATATAGTCCAGCTTCTCAGATTATTTGTTCAGCATACAGATTAAATAGGTATGGTGAAAGAATACAACACTGAAGCACACTTTTCTGACTTTAAACCAATCAGTATCCCCTTGTTCTGTCCAAACAACTGCCTCTTGATCTATGTAAAGGTTCCTCAGGAGCACAATTAAGTGTCCTGGAATTCCCATTCTTCACAGTGCTATCTGTAGTTTGTTATGATCCACACAGTCGAATGCCTTTGCATAGTCAATAAAACACAGGTAAACATCCTTCTGGTATTCTCTGCTTTCAGCCAGGATCCATCTGACATCAGCAATGATATCCTTGGTTCCACGTCCTCTTCTGAAACAGGCCTGAATTTCTGGCATTTCCCTGTTGATATACTGCTGCAGCCGTTTTTGAATGATCTCCAGCAAAATTTTGCTTGAGTGTGATATTAATGATATTGTTCTATAATTTCCACATTCAGTTGGATGTGAATAGACATGTTCTTTCTTGAGAATAGACATGAATATGGATCTCTTCCAGTCAGTTGGCCAGCAAGCTGTCTTCCATATTTCTTTGCATAGACGAGGGAGCAATTCCAGTGCTGCATCTGTTTGTTGAAACATCTCAATTGATATTCCATTAATTCCTGGAGCTCTGTTTTTTGTCAATGCCTTCAGAGCAGCTTGGACTTCTCCCTTCAGTACCATCAGTTCCTGATCATATGTCACCTCTTGAAATGGTTGAATATCAACTAATTCTTTTTAGTTTAATGACTCTGTGTATTCCTTCCATTTTCTTTTGATGCTTCCTGCGTCGTTTAATATTTTCCCCATGGAATCCTTCACTATTGCAACTTGAGGCTTGAATTTTTTCTTCAGTTCTTTCAACTTGAGAAACGCAGAGCGTGTTCTTCCCTTTTGGTTTTCCATCTCCAGCTCTTTGCAAGTGTCATTATAATACTTTACTTTGTCTTCTCGAGAGGCCCTTTAAAATCTTCTGTTCAGTTCTTTTACTTCATCAATTCTTCCTTTTGCTTTAGCTGCTCGACACTCAAGAGCATGTTTCAGAGTCTCCTCTGACATCCATCTTGGTCTTTTCTTTCTTTCCTGTCTTTTCAGTGACCTCTTGCTTTCTTCATGGATGATGTCCTTGATGTCATTCCACAACTCGTCTGGTCTTCAGTCACTCATGTTCAGTGTGTCAAATCTATTCTTCAGATGGTCTCTAAATTCAGGTGGGGTGTAGTCAAGGTCATATTTTGGCTCTCGTTGACTTGCTCTGATTTTCTTCCATTTCAGCTTGAACTTGCATATGAGCAATGGATGGTCTGTTTCACAGTCGGCCCCTGGCCTTGTTCTGACTGATGATATTGAGCTTTTCCATCATCTCTTTCCACAGATGTAGTCAATTTGATTTCTGTGTGTTCCATCTGGCGAGGTCCATGTGTATAGCTGCCGTTTATGTTGGTGAAAAAAGGTATTGGCAATGAAGATGTTGTTGGTCTTGCAAAATTCTATCATTTGATCTCCGGCATTGTTTCTATCACCAAGGCCATATTTTCCAACTACTGATCCTTATTCTTTGTTTCCAACTTTCTCATTTCATTTCAATCACCAGTAATTATCAACACATCTTGATTGCATGTTTGATCAATTTCAAACTGCAGCAGCTGATAAAAGTCTTCTATTTCTTCATCTTTGGCCCTAGTGGTTGGTGCATAAATTTGAATAATAGTGGTATTAACTGGTCTTCCTTGTAGGCATATAGATATTATCCTGTCACTGACAGCATTGCACTTCAGGATAGATCTTAAAACATTCTTTTTGATAATGAATGCAACACCATTCCTCTTCGAGTTGTCATTCCCAGCATAGTAAACTACATGATTGTCCAATTCAAAATGGCCAATACCAGTCCATTTCAGCTCACTCATGCCTAGGATATCGATGTTTATGCATTCCATTTCATTTTTGATGATTTCCAATTTTCCTAGATTCATACTTCGTATATTCCAGGTTCTGATTATTAATGGATGTTTGCAGCTGTTTCTTCTCATTTTGAGTTGTGCCACATCAGCAAATGAAGGTCCTGAAAGCTTTACTCCATCCACGTCATTAAGGTCAATTCTACTTTGAGGAGGCATCTCTTCCCCAGTCATCTTTTGAGTGCCTTCCAACCTGGGGGCTCATCTTCCAGCACTATATCAGACAATGTTCCGCTGCTATTCATAAGGTTTTCACTGGCTAATACTTTTCAGAAGTAGACTGCCAGGTCCTTCTTCCTAGTCTGTCTTAGTCTGGAAGCTCAGCTGAAACCTGTCCTCCATGGGTGACCCTGCTGGTATCTGAACACTGGTGCCATAGCTTCCAGCATCACAGCAACACACAAGCCCCCACAGTAAGACAAACTGACAGACAAGTTTGGGTCCTTATTAATGTATTGTGTTTTATTTAAATTTAGAACAACAGCTATACAAAAAAAAGGAGAAAGCATTCACAATCTCACCACCAAAGTTAAAGCAAGAGATAAAAGACGAAAGCAGTAAGCAGAAAAGGAAGGTCCTACTATGTCCCAGAAAGAAGAACCAGGAGCAGAGCTTCTGCTTTGGACCAAGGGTCCCTGCTCCGAGAACCTCCTAGACCAGGGGAAGATTTATGCCAAGATACATGGAGATTTACAAGGAAAGCCAGACCAACAGATGTTGGAAGGAGATAAGGACCTTCTTCAGGAGCAGACACAGAGAGAAAGTCTTCCCCTGGAGCTGGAAATACTGAAATCTCTGCTATTTTACTGAAATAAGGTCAACTTCATTTAAATAATTTCAATGCCTTTCATTGAAATAAGATAAAATAAGCAAGTTATCAATCATGTAGCCAAAGGTGCAAAAAATAAAATAAAATACTATAGACCGGGCATTTGGCAGTCAAGAAGGACACAAATTGGGAAGTCTTGATTTTTCTAGGAGTTTGGCTGTAAAATAGAGTGATATTATGTAATGTTTTTGACTCTGACATTCTTCACACGTCTCTTTAAATATGTAAAGTCTCAGCTAGATTTTTCTCAGCACTACCAGCTCATAGTATATGTTCTCAATGCCATCTGGCCTGTTAGCCTGTATAAGAGCAGTTTTAGAAGTGAAGTAAATGCTAAAGCCAGATTTAAGTAGCATGATGACTACACAAAGAGTGAGAAAGTAGATTTAGTGAGCATAAGAAATTATTTGAAGTAACTTTACTTGTAAAGTTAGAAGAGATATAGGTTGATGTGTAGAATTTAAAGTCAATGGAGAGTTTGATAAGTGTCCTTAGTTAACTTTGTTTTTAAAATGGAAGATACTTAAATATGGTTACATATTTTTGTCAAAGATTCACAAGGGAGAAAAAATTGATTCGTCTAAAGAGAGAAAATTGATGGAGGAAGTCCTATTCAGGAACCATGAGAGTATGAGGCCATGATCAGCAGTAAAATAAGTATGGATTAGAAGAGATACATCAATTCTACTTAAACTGAAGAAAAAAAGAAAGGCCAGAGTGAGTGTGCTGCTGACTGACTATTAAAGGGTCAAGGTGGGCAAACCCTACCTTTATTACTAACTAAGTTTTAAGAATCAGCTTGAATCCAAGTGCCACCTGGAAGTGGACCCAGGCTTCACTTTCCCACATCATTTTTCTCCAGCCATTTTTGTGGCATTTCCTCTCTCACCCTAACCACCCAGAAATAGGTCAAATTTCATCCCCTGCACCCCTGGGCCAGGTAAAAAATACGTGGCTATCTGGGACTAGGTCATCAGGTATAGACTGTGAGTTCAAGAGTTTGTACAACTCCCTTCACTTCAGACCTGCTAGTCCCTCTTTCTTCCTCTAGGCCCCTGGGCCTAGGTCACAAGGTAGAAAGACTCTGTCCTTCCTCATTGACTGCCCATACAGCCTTTCTCTGTCACCCAGCTACCCAGTGCTGGGTCTTCATAAATCGACTGCCTACACAGTCCTTCTCTGAATTAGCCACTTCAAGCAAAGTCAGAGTCTCTTTGCCCCTTGGTTTGTTAACTTTCTAAAATGGCTCACAAAATTCATGGAGACAATTAACTATACTTACACTTACCCATTTATTATAACCAGAAAGGATACAAGCAAAAAGATGCATTTGGCAAGGTGTGTGGTTTTCCAGCCCAAGGCCTTCCTTGTCCCCAGGGACATGCCACCCTCTCTCGTGCATGGACATTCTCAACACTCCAGGAAGCCTAAAAGAGAGAGCTCCAGGGTTCAAGGTCCCTTAATTATTGAATTATGTACATGCATTTTTTTAATGCATGTACATAATTCAATGAATACTCATGATTGACTGAATTATGCCCCCTCCTTTCCTGATCCATCATAGCTACCCTAAGAGTTGAAATGACTCAATGGCAAGGGGTTCTCATTCTGAGTTCTGTTGCCAAGGTGGGACCTGTGCAGCCTGTATTCATTTACCTATGTTTGCACGTTGCCCAGATATTTTAGAAAACAAAGGGCATCTTGATTGTTGGAGAATTCCAGTGGCTATTTTCAGAAATCCATTGGATTTGTTGTACATATTTGTTGTGTGACTAAAAGGAAGGAACTTCAAGGCAGAAGATATTTTTGCCTGAGGCAGAGTTTAGTGGCAGCACTTGGGAGTCAAGAGAAACAGTCTCCAGGAAACTTGTGTCTTCAGAATCCCTTTGAATTTTACTTAATGTAATGTTATATAAAAGTATGTAATATTTACTATTATTGACTAATAAGTAACTTTGATTGAGCAATTATTCCTTGATATGTTTATGCATTAGCTCATCAATAAACTTCATTTTTAAAATATTATTAAGACCATTTATAGATGAGAAAATCAAGACTTAAAACATTTAAGTAACGTATTGAAGGTCAAACAGCTAGGAAGAGGCGGAGCCAATATTAAAACTAGGTCTGTCTGATTGCTAGGGAGTCCCAGGGTGGTACGAATTGTTATGGTTGGAAGTTTGAGTCCACCTAGAGATGCCTCAATAGAACGTGCTGGCAGTATACTTCCAAAAATCATCAAGTAAAATCTCTATGGAGTGCAGTCCTGCTCTGACACACGTGGGGTCACCATGAATCAGAATTGACTCAATGGCAACAGGTGTTTTAAACTGTCTGATTGTAAAACTGCCTATGGATTGGGGGGTGGGTAGGTTTGAGAGAAAAGGTGCTCAATCCCAGAGAATTGAGGATTGAAAGGGTAATTAGGTGGTGATTAAAATACATGTATTTTTTAATGCATCTTAGAAAAAATGAGTAAGAAGTAGGGATGAGAAGCTACAGGAACTTAACAGGAAACAGGGAGGAATTCAGTTTTGTATTTTTTACCTTTGTTTTAAGAGTGGACATTTTAATACATCTGGGCAGCAGAAGACTGAGGCAGGCAGCCTCAGAGACACCTGCTCTGGCTTATCCTCCTACACCGAGCAGAAGAGGCTGCATATTGTTCTGAAGTTGTTCTTGACAAGATAACCGCAGAACAGGCCATAGATTGCCTCAACTCATTTTAGCAGGTTTTCAATGCCATCTTGACATTTTAAGTTACCTGTCATCACATTAACTGAAAAATACATACAAGCACACAATTCTGGGTGGAGGCTTAACATACTAATAAAGGAGAATTGACCTCTTCCTCCATCCCAGAGAATTGAATCCTTGTCTAGAGAAAATGCATACTCATCCCCAAGTCCTGAGTGCCTGCATGAAAGTCAATCCTGAACGGTCATGATAAATTTGCATTGCCTTGTCTGCCCTCTGTAAAAGCCCACCTCCCCAAGCTGCCTGTGAGCAGTATTGGAGGCAGCAGCCCTGATTGCTCCTTTCAGTGCGCAACAAAATAAAGGTGCCTTTCTTCTCTCTCACCTCGGCCTCTTCTTTATTGGCTGTAACGAGTCACACCAAGCAGAGCCTGGGATTTTCACCTGGCAACAGGACTAGCAAAAAGAGATTATCAAGGATAGTTGAAAGATAAGTCAAGCTTACTTAAGTGAGGTGAAATGATTTTTTATAACATGAGATGAAATGAGAGATGAGGAATATTTGGAACAACATATCAAAAGAGAGAAGGAAACATCAGTAACATCCATAGTCTCTTGTCAGCTATTAGGTAACATGGGCTTAATTTTGAATGGGCTGCAGTTCATTACTGTTGTATCATTATTATTAAATCATTCCCTTAGTAGATATTTCTATTGAAATTATTTCCATTAATTCCAAATATATTAAATCATTTGACTCTCAGGGATCATTAAGACAGCAATGCAATTATACAATTGGAAAGAAATAATGGAAGAGGAGGAAGGGAAGAAAGGAGGGAAAGAGGAAGGAAGGGGGAAAGAAGGTGGTGTCAAAATTACACCTGTATTTATATATATGAAAATATTTGCATAAGTTTTTGTCTTAGTTACCTACTGCTGTGTAACAAAAAAGGCCCTGGTGGTGCAGTGGTTAGGTGTTTGGAAACCGCATGGGACAGTTCTACGCTGTCCTATAGGGTTGCTGTGAGTTGGAATCAACTCAATGGCAACAAGTTTGGTTTGATGTTTTGGAGTAACAAAAATGCCAAAAATGGGTGGCTTTAATGAACAGAAATTTATTTTCTCATAGTTTAGGTGACTAGAAGTCTGAATTCAGGACACCAGCTCTAGAGGAAAGCTTTCTCTGCCTGCTTTGGGGGAAAATCCTTGTCTCAGCTCCTTAGAGTTCTTCTCAGCTTTCCTTAGAGAGCTCGATGTGGCATCTTGCTTTCCCCACCCCCGCTTTCTTGCTTCTGTGCCTAATCTTTTCTTTTTATATCTCAAAAGTGGTTAGGTTTAAGACACACCGTATGCTAATATGGCCTTGTTAACATAACAAAGAAAACCGTATTTCTAAATGGGTTTACATTCACAGGTATAAACCAAACCAAACCTGCTGCTCAGAGTGACCCTACAGGACAGGGTAGAACTGCTCAATATGGTTTTCAAGGAGTAGCTGGTAAATTCAAACTGCCAAACTTCTGGTTAGCAGCTGAGCTTTTAACTAACCATTGTGCCACCAGGGCTCCTCCAGAGGTATAGGGGTTAGGATTTACGACACATATTTTTGGAGGACATCTGACCCATAGCAATTACTTCTCTGGATAGAATTTATTCTTTTACCTGAAAGGTGTATTATTTAGCAGTTCCTCTATAAATTTTTTTTTCTATAAAATGATTATTTCCTAAATATATTTGAAGGAGCATAATCCTCATTTTCGTATGGTTTAATCCTACATGTCCTGCTTGAGTGTATAGTTTCACACCACTGAGAAAATAAGTGAAGAGATCCTACTGTGATACTCCAGGATGATGCAAGAAAATAATTATAACATTCTCAAGTGAACTGAAAGGCAACACCTGGAGAACCAACTACCCACATCCATGTACCGTTTTTATTTTGTTGCAATAGACTTTCCAACTCGGTTAAGTGCTTCCACAATGGTTATCTTATTAACTGTTCTGGTATATTTTGCTATAGTCGTTTTTTTTAATATAGTTACTCTTAGTATTCCTGAGGTTGTTTTTTATACTAATTTTTTAAAAGGTATTTCGGCAAGACCACTTTCCCTTTGGTAAATTCTATAATATTTTATATTTTCCCACTTCTGCAGATGAACTAATACTGCCTAACTCCAAAATGAGCCTTTTATTATATTGAAATTCATTTTTGTAGAAAGACTTACATACCACTAATAAAACTGTACCACGCTAACAATAATTGCCTTGTTTTTCATTTCATATAAATGACTGAAACTTATTCAGCACTTATCTAACTTAAGGTAACTCCAAACTAGTTACATAAAGCAACTCTAATGACATAAATTTGCTTATTTGCTGACAAATTTAGCTTCCCACTCTCATCTGTTTCAGTTACATTATTGGGTACAGGTAAAAGTAGAGCGATTTTTACTGCAATGATTCAGCTTAAGATGATACATCCAAATATCTCTTCAAATGAATGCTTTAACTCTGTAGTGTGGAATCCATAAGAATGTGACTTTAAGGCATACATGATTCTAAGGTCAGTAACTATATTATGTATAGGTGTTATGAAGGTTGGAATCCTGCTTGCACAGTGGCTAAGAGCTCAGCTGCTAACCCCAAAAGTCAGCAGTTCGAATCCACCACCCACTCCTTGGAAATACTGTAGGGCAGCACTACTATGTCCTACAAAGTCGCTAGGAGTCAGAAACAACTCAACAACAACAGAATTTTATTATGAAGATTAAAATAATTTGTGTAAGAATGTAGAACACCAAATAATTGAGTAAAATAGAATCTGGTTGTTAGTCACTAGCAACACACCTGGCGTTAACATTACTTTTGGTTTAACTGAAAATCCCAAATATCCTGATGTCATGGAGATTAAACAAACAAAAGAAACCCATTGCCATCAAGTCCTTTCCAACTCATAGTGACCCTATATGACAGAGGAGAAATACCCCATAGGGTTTCCAAGGAGTAACTGGTGGATTCGAACTGTGAAGCTCTTAGTTAGCAGCCTGAGCTCTCAACGACTGTGTCACTTGGGCTCCAAGCAAAAGAAAAGTAAGGAATGCATAATAGAAACATCAGTGTTCCAGACAGTTTGTGGCATCGATAAACTAAAAAGGTGTAAATTTAATTGTAATTACTACATGACTCAGCATCTTTAATTATTGGTTAGAAGTATACTGGATAAAGCACATACATAGATAAAATATTAATGATATAGCTGGATAACTTGAGAAGCAAATCTACCAAATAGTTATGACTCACCACACTGTTATTCCTTTCATTTTTTGAAGAACATTTATGCCATTTCCAATATTTGGCAGTTATGAAGAATGCTACTATAAACACTCGTATAAGGGCTTAGTGTGAAAATAAGTTTTCATTTCCTTAGGATACCTGGAAACGCTGGTGGCATAGTGATTAAACGCTACGAATGCTAACCAAAAGCTTAGCAGTTCCAACCCACCAGGTGCTCCTTGGAAACTCTAGGGGGCAGTTCTACTCTGCTGTATAGGGTCACAGTGAGTCAGAATCGACTGGACGGCGATGGGTTTTCGGGCTTTTTGTTCGTTTCTGTTGTTGCTTTAGGATACCCAAATGCCTAGACATGAGATGACTAGGTCCTGTGGAAACTGCCCAACTGTTTTCCAGAGCTGCTGTACTATTTTTCATCCCCCCTTGAAATGTATGAGAGTTCTAGTTACTCTGCATCTTTGTCAGCACTTGGTGTGGTAAATATTTTTCATCTTAACTTTTCAAATCGGTGTGTGGCGGTACCTACCCGTGGTTTTAATTGTATTCCCTAATGACTAATTGGAAACCCTGGTGGTGTAGTGATTAAGTGCTAGTCCAGCTTCTCCTATTATTTGCTCAGCATACAGATTGAATAGGTATGGTGAAAGAATACAACGCTGACACACACATTTCCTGCCTTTAAACCACTTTAAGCCTCTACTTTACCAAGTGTGATGTCTTTCTCCAGGGACTGATTCCTCTTGTCCAACATATGTGAGACACAGTCTTATCATGTTTGCTTCTGAGGAGCCTTCTGGTTGTACTTCTTCCAAGGCAGATTTTTTCTTTCTTTTGGCAGTCCATGGTATATTCAATACTCTTCACCAACACCACAATTCAAAGGCATCTATTATTCTGTCTTCCTTATTCATTTTCCAGCTTTCACATGCATAAGAGGTAATTGAAAACGCCATGGCTTGGGTCAGGTGCACCTTAGTCTGCAAAGTGGCATCTTTGCTTTTCAACGCTTTAAAGAGGTCTTCTGCAGCAGATTTGCTCAATGCAATACGGCTTTCGATTTCTTGACTGATGATTCCATGAGTGTTGATTGTGGATTCGAGTAAAATGAAATCCTTTACAACTTCAACCTTTTCTCCATTTATCATGATGTTGCTTATCGGTCCCATTGTGACGATTTTTGTTTTCTTTATGTTGAAGTGAACCTTAAATATACTTCTGCTTCCATTACCTCTTTGCTGTGATAGATTAGCTAATTAGCTAGCTGGATAGGTAGACAGAGACAGAAAGATGCATACATACATACCTAGATAAAGCAAACCAAACTTGTTGCCATCGAGTCAATTCCAGCTCTTTGTGACTCAACTCATTACGTGCACAGCTCCTCCATAGGGTTTCTTGGCTGTAATCTTCATGGAAGCAGATTGCCAGGTGTCTCTCCACAGAGCCATTGGGTGGTGTTCAAATCACCAACCTTTAGGTTAGTAGTCAACTACAAACCACCCAGAGTCCTAGATACATAGACAGATGCATATACATATGTATAGATATAGATGTATATGACTTAAATATAATTTGATCATGATGTACTTTAGTGCAGTAGTTTTTTTTTTTTTTTTAATGTTACTCGTTCTTAGAATTCGTTGAGCTTCTTACATCTTTAGATTTATAGATTTTTATCAAATTTGGAAGAATTTTGGCCATTATTTCTTCAAATATTTTTCTGCCTGTACTCCTCTACTTCCAAGACTTCAGGTACATGTAAATTAGGCTGCTTGATTTTTTTCTACAGCTTGCCGTTGCTCTAGTCATTCTTTTTTCTCTTTTCCTCTGTATTTATTTTTGGGTAGTGTCTACTGCTGTGCTTTCAAATTAACTAATCTTTTCTTCCATACTGTCTATTGTTTTGTTAATCACATCCCCTGTGTTTTTCATCCCAGACATTCTGATTTTCTATCTAGAAGTTGTATACACATTCCTTCCATGAAGAGACTTCCATTTCTCTACTAAAATGATTTCTCTTCTTGGGCATATGGAGTATTAGTTATAATAACTAATTCTGTCAGGCTTGTCATTTCAGGATTTTTTTTTTTTTTTAAGATTGTTGGGCTTTGTTTGTTTTTTCTTCTTTGCATGCCTGAATGCCTGATGACTTTTTATAGATTCCTAGCCTTGTGATTTTTAAGTCGTATCCCTATAAATATAAATATTTGTATCCTTATAATATTCTTGAGTATTGTTCTAGAACACAGCTACTTTACTTGGTAAAACTTTTACCCTTTCAAGGCCTTCCTTTAAGCTTTGTTAGACAAGATACAAACAACCTTTAGTCCAGGTATAATTTTTCTCCATTACTGACTGAGGCAGTGCCCTTCTGAGAACTTTATCCAGTGTGCTGTGAATTGGCATGTTTTTGTTTTAGTTTTCATTCTGACTAGTGAGAACAAAAACTAGTCCTGATTATGTTTTAGTTCTGGGGCTTATTACCTCAAACTATGTCAAGTTCTTCATTCCTGGGCCCTGGGTAGTTTTCTCACATACATTGACTGATCAGTATTTGGCTGAAGGCTCAAAAGGGATGCCTGTGTAGCCAGAGTTCCTTCTCTGGGTAGATCTGTCCTTTACCATGTTCCACTCCACACACTAGAGTCACACCGGGCTCCCCAGACTCTCAGCTTCCCCTCCTCAACTCAGTGGCCAGCTTAATTTCCCAAATCAGAGGGAGGCCAGGCTTCCTCCTTTCCAGGAGTAAGCTGTGCCCATTTCATAGTCTATCTGTTTTTGCTTCCCCCTCTCAGAGAATTCTTGCACTCCTTGATATCCAAAGTAGGAAACCCATTGCTTCTGTATTTTGTTTAGTTTTTAGACATTTCTGTAGGATAAACCTGATCTCTGTTACCCCATCTTGAAAAGTAACAGAAATGTCACCATAATTGTGAATTCAAGAATTATTTTGAGAATTATTTCTAGTATTTCTTATATTATAAAATTTTAGGAAATTCCTTGAAGTCCCTAGATTTTCTTCGCTTTAAAGCATAGCTAGGAATTTTTTTTTTTTTCTCCGCTGTCCTTTAAATAATTAGCAGTTATAGGTATGTATGGATTGCTTAAAAATACTACTTTTAAAATTTTATATCAATGCTGACAGCTTTCATGATATTCTTCTTTTATTAAATTAAGTATTCCTCTAAGAGCTAGAGCTGCTAAGCAAAAGGTTGGCAGTTCGAATCCACCAGCTGCTCCTTGGAAACTCTATGGAGCAGTTCTACTCTGTTCTATAGGGCCGCTATGAGTCTCAATCTACTCAATGGCAATGGGTTTGCTTTTTGATTTATCCATATTCTACTTGGTTTTGGTATTATTTTTAGCTCATTTAGTATATATCTTTATAACTGTGAAATTTTAATGCTTTTAAAATACTTATTCCTCCATTTCATAATTTAACAAATTTAGAGTACAGACTGCTGCAAACAATGAGATCTCATGCAAATTTTTACTTTTACTGTCTTCGTTACCTTGTCCCACCAATGTATGTAATTATTTTTTATATTATCAAGGGTAATCATGTTTGCACTATGATTTGCAGTTCTAATTTTTTTTTTGTTGTTGTTGTTAATCTACTGATAATAAAATTGATAGGCATTATTTACTTTCATGGTCATGTACATACTATTCATTCTAGTACTATATATTTTGATTGGACCACAGAGATTGAAATATAATTCTATATCACTAATACTGCCACTTACAAGAAAAACTTGTAATCACTGTTTTTAAATCCAGCTCACAATAGAATGATTTTTTTTTAATTTGTTAAGAAATATCAATGGCACAGGTATCACCATTTTCTTCAAAGTTCCATATGTGATTCTAATGAACATCCATGATTAAAAACAACTGAACTCTATGATACCTTTTAATTTTTTTTTTTCTTTTTTGTTTCACTTATTTTATTTTTTTTCTTTTTCATTGAGCTTTTGGTAAAGTTTACACTGCAAGTTAGGTTCCCTCCCATTTGAGAATTTCTGCACAAATTACTCAGTGACATTAGTTCTGTGTATAACAATGTGTCAACATTCTCTTTATGCTCTCTTTGTTCCTTTTCCAATACTCTAGCTTCCCTGCCTCCTTATCTTCTCATCTTTGCTTTTGAGAAATTGTTCACCTTTTGGTCTCATGCTGATGGTTTTTAAGTAGAACACTGATCTTCCGGGTAATATCCTTTATTTTGTGTGTCACTCTGCTATTTCGATAACAGGTGATCTCAGGGGATAGACTCGGTTCTAGTTCATACTCAGATGCTCCAGTTTTACTTAGTCTATGTTTTCCAACTTCTTTGACTCCTTTGTGTTTATGTAGTCTTTTCTAAAGCAAATTTTTTTATATATAAAATGAAAACTTTAGGGCTTTTGCTTATCTAAAAATTTTATTGTTTCATTCCACTTAATTTTTTGAAATTTAATTTTCCTCAAAATTTTGATATTTTTCCATTTAGTTCTGGCACCCCGTATTACTGCTAAAGGCCCTAAAAACACTATTTTAGTGACTAAAAAAAAAAAAAAACTTGTGTAAGGGTTAAAACCTCTAATCCAGATCTGATAATACAAGAAAATACTAAGCAGTAAATTAAAAAACTTAGCCTTTTTCTTTTGCTAAAACTTCCACCTGTAGTAATTCTGTTGGTGTTAGCTGAAGATAATAAATTTCCTTTTTAATATTATTTTTAATTTTCTTTGTAACTACATTCTTAAAGTGCCAAGGCATCATATTCATATTGTACAAAGGAAATATAATATGTCCCTGTGACAAAGTGTTTGTCTTTGCTTTTCTTCAAATGCAATTAATCTCAGTCTCTAAATTTAGATTAAAAGCACACCTGAATGAGACCTGTAACCTAAAAACTGATATATGATGCTATTCCATTTAAGGTGCAGTCATTCATTGGTGATTACATAGCCTCAGTCTCTGGGTCGTAGATTACTACGACTTAATAGTCGTACAAATTGCCTGTGTAACACTGCAACCTCAGCCTGACTTTTGAAATAGAACAAAATTTGTTTTCTGTAAATTAACAATTTTAAAATACTGTTTGCAAGCAATGGTTTAGGTAATAACAAAGAGGTTGACAAACTGCAGTCAGAGAAGAATTAATATATACATCAGGGACTGCTCGAAGCAGCCTCTTTGTTCCCTCCTGTGCTCCTTTGAGTCATCCATCACTTCACTATCCTTCCAGACCTATGGCTGCTAATCAAAAGGCTGGCAGTTCAAATCCACCAGCCACTCCTTGGGGCAGTTCTACTCTGTCCTATAAGGTCACTATGAGTTGGAATCAACTGGTGGGCAACAATTTATTCTTATGAAAGATTATTTTCCTTTTCCATTCTTCTTTCTGGTGTCCCATACATCTTATGAAGATCTAATTTTATGCCTTCAAAAGTCTTCAATATAGGTGAATGCTATTTACTGCCCTGTCGCAGTAATTTGGTACCTGCCTTTTACCATTTTCAAACCTAAGTGTGATGAACTCTCCAGCTGGTTGCCTCCAATTCTTTCTGGCCTGTAACAACAGTCTGCTGTAGCTCATTAATTATACTTCTCAGGAAATTTGAAGATATAGCAGGTATCATTGTCTTCACATTCAGTATCAACTCAGATGTGCTGCTGGTTTAAAAGCAACCCTACTTATTGGTGTTAATAACAGGAGCTTTCTTGTTGGCAGAGTCCTAGCCCCTCCTCCATCCCTAAGTTCCAGCCACACCCCAATCTGTTCATTTTTTTCTGTTCTGGCATGTAACATATGTACTTTTCCGTCTTCCTGAGCTACTCTGTCTTTCCTGGAGCTCCTGAACTTCACACCCCCACACTTAGTTAATTCAAACTTAAAAATATTAAAAAAAAAAAAAAAAATCTGGAGAAGGTTTCCAACCACCTAGGCTAAACTTCACGGTACTGATTTCAAGCAAAATTAATTCAATAATTGGACAACAAATTATTCAATTTCTCTTTCCCCAGCTAATGCTTAAGCTCTAAAACAAGAAGCACTGCTATTTCTTTGGACATAGGCGATATCACAATATAGCACATGGTAAATTGTATTGACTCAATCATAAAAGCTCATTCAATAAAATATTTAGGACGTTGGAAAAGTAAGTAAACATCTGCTTCATAATTTCTTGTGTTTTTCATTTGATTTTTTGTTTGTTTGTTTTAATTGATAGGGTGTTTTTCTCCCCCCCCCCACTCACGTGTGAAGTTATACCTTTTAAGGCATCTAACAAAATTTAAGGGATGAGACATAACTGTCACAGGATATATCCCATTCCAGTGCTGTCGAGTCACAGCAATGGGTTTATAGAGCTATAAATGCACTAACATTTCCATCTATTTAGACATTCGACTTTTATAATCAAACCTTTCCACTTTTTTGCAATTACATTTCATAATACAAATTTTTATCCACTATTTTTATTTTCTCTACTATATATACAGTATATATATAGTACTGTATAAACCCATTGCTGTTGAGTCAATTCCTACTCATAGTGACCCTATACAACAGAGTAGAATTGCCCCACAGGGTTTCCCAGGAGCAGCTGGTGGATTCTAACTGTACACCTTTTGTGCAGCAGCTGAGCTCTTAATCACTGTGCCTCAAGGGCTCTGTTTTGGTCATCTAGTGCTGCTATAACGGAAATACCACAAGTGGATGGCTTTAGCAAAGAGAAGTTTATTCTCTCACAGTCCAGTAGGCTAGAAGTCTGAATTCAGGGCACCAGCTCCAGGAGAAGATTTTCTCTGTCAGCTCTGGAGGAAGGTCTTTGTCATCAGCCTTCCCTTGGTCTGGAAGAGGATGCGCTCTGCTCTTGGCACTGCTTTCTTGGTGGTATGAGGTTCCCCTGTCTCTCTGCTCAGCTCTCTCTTTTATATCTCAAAAGAGATTAGCTTAAGACACTATCTAATCTTGTAGACCTCATCAGTATAACTGCTACTAATCCATCTTATTATATCATAGTGTTAGGATTTACAACACATAGGGAAATCACATCAGAAGATAAAATGGTAGACAATCGTACTAGGGAAGCATGACCCAGCCAAGTTGACAGATATTTTGGGGGGACACAATTCAATCCATGACAGGCTCCAATATCTTAATACGTGCAAAGAGAAGGAAACGAATCCCAGATGTGTTGGTTAGTATCATTTCACAGAGGGCTGGTGCATGTGGAGAGTTGCAAGACAGAGAGACGCTAGGGTGTAGTGGAAAAACACACGTGAAAATGCTATTATTAAAAACACTGCAATAAATATTCTTGTACATTTTTCCTGATGGGTATATACAGGTTATGCATCTAGGAGCATAACTGCTGTGCAATAAGGTGTGAAGATAATAAATTTCCACTTAGAAGAAAATGCAAACACATTTTCCAGAGTGGTGGTCCTATGCTCGTAATAGCAGTATGTAAGTGGAGTTCCCATTGAACCACATCTTCTCTGATCCTTGGGCACTGGCTGAACATAGTACAGGTAATATTTGAATTATGCATATCAGTACATCTGAACAGAAATAAAGAAGCTGTGAAAACTTTTTGTCTCCCTTTCCTCATAGTGATCTTTTTTTTCATATTGTGATTATAAGAAACAATATTGTCTGATCTTGAGAGGCATTCTGAAATTTGAAAGAGCTTATTCTATTCCATTCCATTTCACTCTGTTGGTTAACTTGAGTTATATTGACATGATGTTGTAAACCGAAAAAAAAAAAAACCCATTGTTGTCCAGCCCATTCCGACTCATAGCGACCCTACAGGACAGAGTGAAACCGCCCTATCACCTGGTGGATTCGAACTGCTGACCTTTTGGTTAGCAGCTGTAGCTCTTAACCACTATGCCACCAGGGTTTCCATATATATATAACAGTTATATTGTAGTTATTCATAATATATAATATACAATAATTATAAAATTTACATAAAATTTAATTATAAAATTTACATAATAAGCAATAATTATTTCTAATACGTATTAGGTATATTGTAGTTATTCCTAATTTTCCAATGTAGATAAAACTGGTCTTTTTTTTCTTTTAATCCCTTCTAGAACGTAACACAAAGAAAAAAAAAGAGAATGACTGTATCAGAAGACTGCATTCTTAGTCCATCTTTAAAATGTCGGATTTATGAATAAATGGTTTTAAATTCTGACTTTTGAAACTCAAACTGATTATTGCAATGGGAACTGAAAATTGTAGCTACTCTTTACAGCATTTGCATATTTGTCCATATCCTGGATCTGCCTTTTATAGGTGGTGCAGTGTTTAACTATTTACTTAAATTGAGGGTGAGACAAACTCATGGAGTGTTGTTCGGATTCAATGACAAAATGTCTGTGAAGTGTTTAGTCATATACCTGGTAATTTTTATTATCAATAAGTATTTCACCAACTTTTGCCAGAGCTACGAGGCTGCAATGAAAATAATATCACTGTAGCAGTGAAAAGATCAAGGTCACATTTCGTTTGAAATATTTAAAGTAGACTAAACTATTTAATTTTTTGTTTGTTTCTTTTTCCATTGAGTCAAATCAAATTATAGCATAAAGTTACAAATAAAATACCCTCCAAAAATAAGGAAGTTTGCTTGACATGTTGGGAATTATTATTTGCAAGGAATTTAACTACATTTACTTACAAATATTTTGTCTTTTAAATTAAAAAAATAATTTTTTAAGACATTGTAATAGAAATTAAAACATTATGCCACTTGTACTTATTCACAGCATGAAATAAAATTAAGGTAGGAACCATCATACAGTTTAAAGCTTAAAATGTTAATTATAAACCAGGCCAACAGGCAATTAAGATGTACTTATTAAGTGGTTTCATTAAGATAAATTATCCCAATATGGCTCTTAAATTAGCTCAAAATTTACATAATAAGCAATAACTATAAATATGAAGGGTCCTATCTACTGGTTCATTCCCAACATTTCCTTTGCATATAGTACCTGAGGGTAAGGAAGGCATATTCAAAATATAATAATCATATAAATTGTCTCCTTGGTTATCTGATCTCTTCTACTAAAGTACAAAGGAACAAACACAAGACTGCTTTTAGGACAAACAATTACTGCTTTCGTGCCTTTATTTTCACATTAAACTCTTCTTACAAAAGATTTAGAAAATACCTAAGGACAGAATTCAGCATCACACATAAATTTATTCTAACAAAGCACACACAAAACCCACATTTCTATCATTATGTAGGACCCCGGGAAATAATTCTCTACTGTACATTTTAATTTTGTTCATGTAATTAAAGAAATCCAAACTAATAAATGACTAACTGGCTTGTGGTGAATCATACCAAGAAATGGTAAATATAAAAGGTATGTAAGTTCTATGAACATTCTTTATACTGAGTACCATTCATGAGAGAGAGAAGGAAAGACAAAAAGGGAGACAGAAAAACAGGCAGACAGAAAACTTCCTCTGCTCTTTGCATACAAGAATGGGGGAGTGGGGAGACGGAAGGTTGGCTTGGCAATTTTTATGCCATCTTCCACAACCAAGTTAAAAATGGTCTTGTAATTCAACTTAAGGTCAGGAAGAAGACGGGTATTCTACATTATAAGTTTCAAAAATGGCACTAGAGCAGTTAAAAAAAAGAAAAAGAAAACAGATGTCATAGAGTCAATTTCAACTCATGGTGGCCCTGTGTGTGCAAAATAGAACTCTGCACTACAGTGATTTCATGGCCGTGACCTTTCAGAAACAGATCCCCAGGTCTTTCTTCCAAGGTACCTCTGGGTGTGTTTAAACTGCCAGCCTTTTGCTTAGTAGCCATGCACTTAACTGTTTGAGCCACCCTGGAACTCCATCTGAGGGAAGCAGGGGATACAAATTCTGTATGTAGGTCCTGTGATAACTTTGTCAGAAAATGAATCTTGTGATTCCACAAGTCTGACTTAGTTTTTTTATTTTTATTTATTTTTTTTAATATGGTAGGCTATGACAAAAGAAAACAAAAAACAAGGAGGGAGCAATGGAGCAAATGGATAAGAAAGGGATGAAGGGTCAGGAGAAAGGTAGAAAGGACCACCCTGAAGAATTGCTGTTAGTCCGCCACACCTCTAACCAACAGGGTAAACAGGTGTGATACAACAGTGGTTTCCTAGCAATTGCACTTGGTAGTGATTAAAAAAAAAAAAAAAAATTTTTTTTTTAGTGATTAAAAGAATTCAAAAAATTATCCACGCTGTTCCACAATCTAGACTGACGTCTAAAAGTTTTTATTGTTAGTCTAGATATTTGAACAATATGCAGACCTTCATATGTTAAATGTATTTGCATATTAAAAATACACTTAGCTTTCACATGTATACAGTGTAGCCTAATGTCATAGTCATAGTTGATACTCATAAACATCCAATTGAACAGTTGGCAATTTAATAATTGTTCCTTTTGTTTAAAATATATACTACCACTCCATTTCCCCTACAAAATTTTATCTCAATATCTTTTGTTAATCTTTGTATCACATGTACTTGAAATTCAATTCTTATTCTTGTGATTAGAAGTCTTGGTTAAACAAAACAAAACAAAACAAAATCATCCAGATTGAGTTTTCATTTCAATTATTAGCAGTAGAGGATTAATGACAACAATATAAAAATGCTGTACATTTTGATGTGTATTTCTTAATGAGAGGGAAAGTATAATACTTTTGGCTAGAACGAAACAGGAGTACAATTTAAATTTTATAACGATCTATTTTTTATATGTCATTGCTGAGAAAAACTTGCTTATGTAGATAAGCAAGAATGGATAGTGTTTGTTGTGACAATTTGCTCAGTGATTTTACTTTCTTTATATTTATGGACTAGAAATCATATAGCAAGTGATCATAACAAGTTTATTTGTATTGACTTATTGTCTAACAATTCGATTTGTCACTTCTTTCCATTTTTTTTGAAGCAAAGAAATGCAAAAGAATCACCCCGTTCCCAATTATTGGAGTAAATCACGTTCTGAATTTTTTGGAAGTATAATATGTCTGTTAATTTTCCACTTAGAGGAATTTTTTTTCAACTGAAAAACTCAGATAATTTGGAAAAACCCAATTTTTTTATCTCAATACAGATTTTTCAAATCAATATTTTTAATTAAAAATATGTGTGTTATCACATGCCTTAAACATTATTTCCATGAAAACTTTAGAGCTTCAGATGTAGGGTCACTATGAGTTGGAATCAACTTAACCTCAAAGAGTTTAGTTTGGGTTTAGTATGGAAAATATCCACCATATAAACTATTTGGCAAATCCAGGCCCCATTGGCTAAACAAGAAATTAAATCAGAATTGCCTTCTGTCATGAAAAGACTGAAAATTCATTTTTCAGTTTAAATATTTATATTAATACAAATTCCTATGGCCACTATCTCTCTTTTAGTTCTCACTCTAGGAGAGAGAGAATTTTCTCGAAGGATGGAAACAGGGTACTCCTAATTGAGAAATGTTTTAAATTGCCCCTTTGTTAAGTGTCCTAGGGTTTTTAGGTTTTTAACACCCACAACAATGCAGTATAATAAGATTTAGGGCTGACAAAAGGTACACACTTCTTTTATAGAGTTAGACACAGCTATGGGGAAGGAAGAGGTGGGAGATGGAAGGGATGGGAAGGAGTTGATATGGAAGTTGAAGATCTCAACTATCCATGCCCATGTGCCTTTGGGAAATCTCTGTGTACCCCCCGGTATAGGTATATCCCAATGTCAAAGCCACTGGGGGAAAAAAACAGTTCTAGCTTATCCGCTATATTGTAACACTGAAGATAGTGAGATTCGAGAGGTGGTGAGAATGGAAAACAGGCAAGGATTTCAGGTCAAGCAGAGGAATTAAAAAAATTAGAGAACCAAGCAAAGGAACCTGAGATTATAATGTGAGAAAGAAACAGAGCTTTCTTGGGAAGACACACTCTGTAGGCTGAGGGGATGCTTTGTTTTGATCTCCCCAAATTGCACACAGTGGGACCCCCTATTCACATGTAGTCTATTGGGATAAATTAGCTCATGTTTTAAGCATGGCTTCTCCTATTACGGTGTGTCCCAGAAGCATAACACTCACTGATGGTGAAGGAATGCTATAGTATTTTGTACATTTATGATTTCCATTTCTCACTGAAAATGGTCAATAAATTCTGACACTTAAATGATATGAATAATACCATCACAAAAAAAATCATTGATAAATTGATACACAGTTAAATTTCTTGCACAAGCAAGATTATTTTTGAAAAACTTAAACTTTGATTGTTTGCTGTTTAAAATCTAGATATAAATTTAAGCCAATAAGTATTATGTTCTTTCAGCTGCAGTTCTTGGCTCCAAGCTAAAATACATTAAAAGACCTTTTGACTCGAGCCCATGTGAGTCATTAAAGAGTTTATTAACTCCGGAGTATAAATCAGCATCTAAGTTAGATGGTAGTCGGAGACTCATGAATAGATCACTTAGCACTTTGAAAATTAAATTTATTTAAAAGATAAAAGGTGAAAATATTCAGTGCCTCAAATTTGTTTTTTTTTTTTTTTTGTAGGGTTTTGAGTTGTTTTCCAGAAATAATTTATGACTTTTACATAAATTCTTCTTTGAAAGAGTGGAGTTCATTAATGTGACTAAACAGACTAAGAACGTAATCTGTCCTCATAAAATGGGCAACGTCATCTGTCCTAGGTTGGAAAGACACTCAGACCGTGACTCATGGCAGCTCTGGAGCCAAAGGTAAAAGGGATGGACCACCTTTACAAAGACAATATATTTACTATTTAAAACATTTTTTTAAACAGTTCTTAACATTCAAGACAAATTTTTTTTTTTTTTAACATTCAAGATAAATTTGGTTGTCACCTGTTACATTTCAAATAAAAATAACTAGAATATATTTGGGATTGTGAAGTGACATTCAGGAGATAAGATCAATATTATATTAACTTTAGTAAAAATAAATTACCAAATATCTTTCATTTTGGAAAAAAATTACTAAATTATCTCAGTTTGATATGTGATGACATCATTTTAAATGTGACTACACTTTAATGTTTTCTTAAAATATTGGTATAGATTTTGATAGAGAATATAAAAAATTCCAGTATTTTTCAGGAAAAAGTAATCAGAGAGTGGCAATCTTACAAATAGGTAGTTACTGTTAAATACAACTTAAGAATTAAATTTTCCTATAACAACACTCCTAAAAAGTTCTTTACAGTTCTAGAAAGAGGGTAAACACACTATTTCATTGTTTTAATGGAGTGAGACTTTGCGATAATAATAAGCTCATCTGAAGCCATCTAAACTTTAATAAATATATGAAGAATAATAGTAAAGTCAAATTATAATTCTTTTTTGGCCTTCCAACATATAGTACCAAAATTTTATATTCCTTTTCATTAATTACACATAACCGATAAAACAATCTAAGCAATAAAATGATTAATCAGAAACTGAAGTTCTGTGTTAATTACGATCCATCGAAACATTTTATATCACAGCATAAGCTTTTTATATTATCTTCAGCTTGCAAAGCTAACGTTAATTACTGTATGGATTAATAACTGTCAAGTGTGTCCTACTTTCAGTATAAATGAATATAAATTAGCTTCATATTTTGGCAATAAATAGAGTACATCGCGTTTGGAATGCTTTTAACTCTTAAATGTACTTATCCTCATAGAATTCAAATGAGCAGTTACATATTTCTCTGAAAATAAAATTGCTCTTAAATCTGAAGCAAAAAGTAGCTTTGGTTCTGTTTCTCCCTGTACTTGAGATTGCTGACTGAGCAGGCTACAGAGCATCAGGCCACCTCTGAGTACACATTGTGGAGAAAGAACTTGGCCTCAGGCAATGACCCTGAGCTGCCACCATCAAAAATCCTTAATGCAATTTTCCCCTAACACACTGTTTTGCTCATTAAAAATAAATAAGTATTAAAGTATCTTATATTTCCCATTATTTATTCAAGGTTTAAGAACTAAGTTCATTTGAAAGCCAAAACCAAATAAACTTAAAATTTTTACAATAGTACAACTATCTTACTGTGAGTAAACGTTAAACTTTTCTCTCTCTCTCTCTCTTCCTTAATATCTTGAAAATAGTTTATGGATTCACGAGTACTAAGTTTTTATTCTCTAGATATCAAATAGCCTATAGATATTCTTTCCTATAGAGTATGGTTTTCACTTTAGAGTCTCAAAGCCTTGCAAAAAAACAAAAGTCCTAGAGCTGGATTCCCTGACTCCACGGTCTTTTTGTTGTTATTTATTTATTCCACAGTCCATGGCCAGAGCAGTATTTCTCAATTATTTAAAAAATATTATCACCCAATACAGTGCCTTCTATTTTCCCTACCTAGTTATTTTTTTTTTTTTTAGTCATTCAGTATTACTACTAAACTAGAAAACAAACACATAAAACAAGGAAAAAGAGATTATTAGGCTCAAACAATTGAAGATTACTTTCAACCATGGTTGTATTCCTACTACATCAGACCCAAAACATTGAGGCCTAGAAAGACAATTTCTCTTCTGTCTCAGGCCCTCTTTCAGTGATCCAGTTTTCTTATAGGAAGGCCTGTCTTGCCCAGGTATTTGAAACTAGCCATTTGTAGTCAACTTCAGAAGAAATGAAAGGCCCAGCTGGAACATGTCGCTAGCCAGAGACCTCATCAGAAGGACAGAATCAGAGTACAGCATCAGAAATGTAATTTTCTGAAGAAAAGAAACCCCGTTACTATAGCAATGGAATTGTCTTGTTAACAATTACTTTGGCCCATTTTTGGAAAAGTGGCTTAAGGGAAACATCTACTGTAGTCTTTGGCGATAAATGATTCTGGATGATAAATTACAAAATATAGCCACCGGAATAAAGTACTTCTTTAGGGTTGAATAAAAGCTTATTATTTTATCACTTAAATCTTGCTTTTTTTTTTTTTTTTCATTTTATAGCCTAGTCATGTTTGTTCACAATACTCTTTCATAGAGATTTTCAGGAACTTTCCCTTATATTTTGAAAGGGGCTATTGTATTGGAGCCCTGGTAGTGCAGTGATTAAGAGCTCGGCTGCTAACCAAAGGGTCGGCAGCTCAATTCCACCAACGGCTCCTTGGAAATCCTATGGGGCAGTTTATTCTGTCCTACAGGGTTACTAGGAGTCGGAATATACTCGACAGTAATGGATTTACTGCATTGTGTGTGTTTTTTGCTACACGAACCTAAGAGGGATAATGACAAATCCTAGTGTAAGTGAAAAAGAAGTCAAGATAATGAAGGCTTTTGAAAACATTATATTTGGAGGAAAAAAATTAAGGAATTGAAGACTTAAAAAAAAATCATTTGGTAACTGTCTTCGGATAGATTTTTTTGCATAATTGGGAAAGGGATTGGAGTGACATCAATCATCTCTAGAAGGCAGAAATAGTACAGAAAGATCAAGGGTACAAGGAGGCAAATTTAAGTTCAGTGTAAAGAATGATGTATTTTATGATATCCAGGCTCAAAAGCAAATAAGTGTGACCACAATCCTCTTATTAGAAGACGCCTTCAGAGGTGGATAATCCTTTCCATTAGGTCCAAAAAAACCTTTAATAAGCACAGACTCTGTGACAGGTGCTGGGGATGTGACCGGCACCAAACCTGAGGTCGCGAGTTAGGATTGGATAAGTGATGTACTGAGCTGAACCTGGAGCCCTTGAACCTCTAGGATTGTGGTTTGAGTTTGCTACTAGCCCTTCAAAGATGGGTCTAACATGTTACTGAGTTTTTAATTGAAATTAAATAAACCGTGCTATGGATTGAATTGTGCCCCCCACCCTCAAATATGTTTTGGAATCCTAACTGTTGTAACTGTGGATGTAATCCTTTTGGGAATAGGGCTTTTCTTTATTATGCTAATGAAGCCATATTAGTCTAGAGTACGTCCTAAACCTCATCACTTCTGAATTATAAAAAGAGTAGCATAGACAAAATTGTCTGTAGACAATAGAACACAGACCTGGGGAAGACAGATGCTATCAGATGACAATTGAGGCAGATGAATCCAGAAGCCCAGGAACTCCAAGGATTGTCAGCTATTACAAGCTGCAAATAGACAAGGGACCTGTCCTAGAGCCACACTCTGAATTCCGATTCCTAGCCTCCAAAAGTATGAGAAAATAAGTGTCTCTTTTTTAAAGCTACCCATTTGTGGTATTTCTGTTATAGCAGCTCCAGAAAACTAAGACACCCGAGACGAGTGTGATAATAAAAAACACTGTACAGTACACTGGAACTCTCATAGTACATGAAGCAATTATCTGACCAGGTGCATTGCTTTCTGCTGAGAAGTAAGGACATGTTTATTTCTTTATTTTTCTCTGCACTCTTAGCTGTAGTGAGAGTCCTGATGGAGATACAGTATTGCACATTGTAAAATACCCCTGTCTCCCCATGCAGCCTAAAGGGGAGAATACATACTAACACATGGGATGATAAGAGAGGGACTACTTATTTTTAACTTGATAATCAGAAATTCCTGTACAGTTTACGTTGGTATCAATTTAGGTCTGAGAAGCAAATATGTAAATAGAATGCAAATCAAAATAATCAGTTAGCTAAATTGTTTGTAATAAATTTAGATATTTTGCATTTCCTCTTGGATCATCAGAAATGATTAGAGAATGTAAACTATCTTATTGGAATTAGTGCGGGTTCTTCTACTGCCATTAGTATTTTCAAGTATTACTCCACTCTTATACAAACTGAAATCATCAGGCATTAAAATGAAAAAACAGCATTCTTTTAAGATGTAATTATCCACTGAAGCATATTAAGACTTTCAAGTGGCAGATTTGTAATTAGAGACCAAGAGAACCACCTAGCGCTTCCACAACCACCTGCAAATCTGGCTTTATTGCTGAAAGATTTGAATAAATAGAGACTTCATTTCATTTGGAATTTGGTGAATACACAACTCAATATAATTGATTAGCTTCTAGCTAGACCAATCAATTAAAAAGGGGGAAGGTATAGATAACAAGTCTCTGAAATGAAAGTGTTATCATTACTACAGACTTAATGGTATTTAAAGAATGATTGGGGAATATCACCAAAAATTTCACACCCACAAATTTGACAATTTAGATGAAATGGACAGATTCTTTGAAAGATACAAACTATCAACACTCAAGAAAAGATAACTGTATATCTATTAGGGAGATTCAATTCATAGTTAAAAACCTTTAACTTTAGACCCAGAGGACTTACTGATGACTTCTACCAAATAATCCATGAAAGAAATACTTTCTAGTCTACAGAAACTCTTCAAGATAATAGGAAGCTGTGAATACTTCTCAATTACTTTGTAAGGACAACATTACCCTGATACCAAAAGTAGACAAAACATTATAAGAAAACTACACTATATCTTATGAATAAAGATGCAAAAAAATCAAAAAATCAGATCCAACAAAAAATGATAAGTGGAGTTTATACAGAGAATGTAAGCCTGGATAGATGTTTAAAAACTCCTCAATGTAATCCATTATATCAGCTAATTAAAAAAAGAAAAAAAATACATATTTTTATCATGTCCTTAAAACACATTTGACAGAATTCAATATGAAGTCATTATAAAAACTCTCATGAAAATAGAAATGGATGGGAACTTCGTCAAATGTTTTAGGGGCATAAACAGGAAAACTATAGCAACATCCCAGTTAACATCCCAATAAAAGAGTGAAGGCTTTCCATATAAGATTATGACCAAGACAAAGATGACCACTGTCACAACTCTTACTGAACATCTGATAGCAAGACCTAGACAGTGCAGTAAGACAAGAAAAGAAATAAAATATATAACAGGTAAAATGATTGGGAACAAGTAATAAGCTGCTCCTGTTATGGCATAATCATTTACGTAGAAAACACCAAACACTCTAGAAAAAATAGCCCTTAAAATAATAAATGTGTTTAGCAAGTTTGCAGAATAAAAGGTTACTACGAAAAAAATTAATTGTATTATTACATGGCAACAGAGTTGTTTTTGTTAGGTGCCACAAGTCAGTTCCGACTCATAGCAACCCTGTGTACGACAGAACGAAACACTGCCTGGCCCTGTGCCATCTTCACAATCATTGTTATGCTTGAGCCCGTTGTTGCAGCCACTGTGTCAATCCATCTCTTTAAAGATCTCCCCCTTTTTCACTGACCCTCTTCCATATGTAACATGGAAGAAGGATGACAGAATTTAAAATGATTTAATGTTTAGGTGTTTAGGAGGTACATAAAAATGCTGGTAAGTTAAGATTTCAATAAATCAAGTGGACATGATAAAATGTAATGAGTAATCACTGAAAAGAAGGAAGGAAAGAAAAAAGAGAAAGTATCACTTAAATACCAGTACAGAGAATAAATTAAATAAAGAATATTGAATCGATTATACAATTCCTGGATGGGAAAAAATGGAGAACAAAGGAAATAAATAGTAACCATAATAAACAGTATACAGACATATCTGAAAAATGAAATCAGAATGGAAAAAATATACATAAAAATATTTGTCAGAAAATATGAATTTTAAATTTAAAATGCTGGCATAACTTAAAAGCAAAAAATGTTGAAGATAAATGCTGAAGGAACAATTCTCAAAGAAGATGCAAAAATATGACTATGAATGAATAGTAAAATAGCTTTAAAATAAACAATAAATCATTGTCAGAATTACAAGGACAATTTAACTAATCCTCGATCAGAGTAGAAGACCTTTATGTACCTCTATCGATAATTGATGAGCCACGCAGGCCCAAAACACTAACAAATGGAGTATTTTGAGTAATAAAATTAACAAGCATTATTTACATAATGGAAAACTAAAGAAAATTTTAAACTTAACAATTAGAAAATATACATTTTTTTCCAAATACAAGTGAAACACTTTTGAAAATTGACCACATGCCCAGGCACAAAGTAAATTTTAACACATGTGAAAGAATTGTTATCCTTAGGTGCCCTCGAGTAGGTTCCAACTCATAGCAACCCTATGTACCACAGAATAAAACACTGCCCAGTCCTGTGCCATCCTCACAATCATTGTTTTGTTTGAGCCCATTGTTGCAGCCACTGTGTTAATCCATCTCATTGAGGGTCTTCCTGTTTTTCACTGACCCTCTACTTTACCAAGCGTGATGTCCTTCTCCAGGGACTGATCCCTCCTGACAACATGTCCAAAGTATGTGAGACACAGTCTTGCCATCCTTGTTTCTAAGGAACATTCTGGTTGTACTTCTTCCAAGACAGCTCTGTTCATTCTTTTGGCAGTCTATGGTATATTCAATATTATTCTTCAAAACCACAATTGAAAGGCATCAATTCTTCTTTGTTGTGAAAGAATTAGCTTCATACAATCCATAAACCTCTAACCAGGTAAATCAATTAGAATTTCTAACAAAAATATAACATATACTCATATGTAATTATATGAATGGGTTAAAATGCATTTTAATATTTCTTTGGTTAAAGGAGAAACCCTAACAGAAATTAGAAAATATTTAGAGCTGAATACAAACTGAAAATTTTTATAAAAAACTGTGGGATATACCTAAGCAGAACTTAGAAAATTCTAGCCTTAAATCATGCATTTATAAACAGAAGAAAGACTAAATGAATATTCCAATAAAATAAGTTAGGAAAACAAAAGTAGAGTAAGGACAATTAAAGTTGTGTTGCTACTGTTGTTAGGTGCCATCGAGTCAGTTCCAACTCATACTCTATGTACAACAGAATGAAACAGTGCCCAGCTCTGTGCCATCCTCACAATCATTGTTATGCTTAAGACCATCGTTGCAGCCAATGTGTAAATCCATCTAATTGAGGGTCTTCCTCTTTTCCACTGACCCTCTACTTTACCAAGCATGTGTTTCTCCAGGAATTGATCCCTTCTGACAACACGACCAAAGTATGTGAGACTAGTATCATCATCCTTGCTTCTAAGGAGCATTCTAGTTGAACTTCTTCCAAGACAGATTTATTCTTTCTTTTGGCGTCCATGGCATAGTCAATAGTCTTCTCCATCACCACAATTCAAAGGCTTCAATTATTCGACTTCCGTATTCATTGTCCAGCTTTCACATGCATAGGAGGCGACTGAGAGCACCATGGCTTCAGTCAGGTGCATGTTAGTCTTGAAAGTGACATCTTTAATTTTCAACACTGGTCTTTTGCAGCAGATTTGCCCAGTTCAACGTCTTTTGTTTTCTTGACTGCCGCTTCCACGGGTGTTGACTAGGTATCCAAGTAAAATGAAATCCTTGACAATTTCAATCTTTTCTCCGTTTATCATAATGTTGTTTATTGGTCCCAGTTGTGAGGATTTTTGTTTTCTTTATTTTGAGGTGCAATTCATACTGAAGGCTTTGGTCTTTGATCTTCATCAGTAACTGCTTCAGGCACTCTTCACTTTCAACAAGCAAGGTTCTGTCATCTGCATAATTGTTCTTGTTGTCGTTAGGTGCCGTTGAGTCAGTTCTGACTCATAGCGACCCTATGCACAACAGAATGAAACACTGTCCGGTCCTGCGCCATCCTTACAATCGCTGTTATGCTTCAGCTCATTGTTGCAGCCACTGTGTCAATCCACCTCGTTGGGGGTCTTCTTCTTTTCCTCTGACCCTGTACTCTGCCAAGCATGATGTCCTTCTCCAGGGACTGATCCCTCCTGACAACATGTCCAAAGTATGTAAGAGGCAGTCTCGCCATCCTTGCCTCTAAGGAGCATTCTGGCTGCACTTCCTCCAAGACAGATTTGTTCGTTCATTTGGTAGTCCATGGTATCTTCAATATTCTTCGCCAACACCACGATTGAAAGGCGTCAACTCTTCTTCAGTCTTCCTTATTCATTGTCCAGCTTTCACATGCATATGACGTGATTGAAAATACCATGGTTTGGGTTAGGCACACCTTAGTCTTCAGGGGGATATCTTTGCTCTTCAACACTTTGAAGAGGTCCTTTGCAGCAGATTTACCCAATGCAATGTATCTTTTGATTTCCTGACTGCTGCTTCCATGGCTGTTGATTGTGGATCCAAGTAAAATGTAATCCTTGACAATTTCAATCTTTTCTTCATTTATCATAGTGCTGCTCATTGGTCTAGTTGTGAGGATTTTTGTTTTCTTTATGTTGAGGTGTAATTCATACTGAAGGCTGTGGTCTTTGATCTTCATTTGTAAGTGCTTCAAGTCCTCTTCACTTTCAGCAAGCAAGGTTGTGTCATCTGCATAATGCAGGTTGTTAATAAGTCTTCCTCCAATCCTGATGCCCCGTTCTTCTTCATATAGTCCAGCTTCTCAGATTATTTGCTCAGCATACAGATTAAATAGGTATGGTGAAAGAATACAACCCTGACACACACCTTTCCGGCCTTTAAACCAATCCGTATCTCCTTGTTCTGTCTGAACAGCTGCCTCTTGATCTATGTAAAGTTTCCTCAGGAGCACAATTAAGTGTTCTGGAATTCCCATTCTTTGCAGTGTTATCCACAGTTTGTTATGATCCACACAGTTGAATGCCTTTGAATAGTCAGTAAAACACAGGTAAACATCCTTGTGGTATTCTCTGCTTTCAGCAAGGATCCATCTGACATCAGCAATGATATCCCTGCTTCCACGTCCTCTTCTAAAACTGGCCTGAATTTCTGGCAGTTCTCTGTTGATATACTGCTGCAGCTGTTTTTGAATGATCTTCAGCAAAATTGTGCTTGCGTGTGATATTAATGATATTGTTCCATAATTTCCACATACAGTTGAATCACCTTTCTTGGGAATAGACATAAATATGGATCTCTTCCAGTAAGCTGGCCAGGAAGCTGTCTTCCATACTTCTTGGCATAGATGAGTGAGCACCTCCAGTGCTGCATCTGTTTGTTGAAACATCTCAATTGATATTCCATTAATTTCTGGAGCCTTGTTTTTCACCAGTGCCTTCCGAGCAGCTTGGACTTGTCCCTTCAGTACCATCGGTTTCTGATCATATGCCACCTCTCAAAATGGTTGAACATCGACTAATTCTTTTTGGTATAATGAGTGTGTGTATTCCTTCCATCTTCTTTTGATGCTTCCTATGTCGTTTAGTATTTTCCCCATGGAATCCTTCACTATTGCAACTTGAGGCTTGAATTTTTTCTTCAGTTCTTTCAGCTTGAGAAATGCCAAGCATGTTCTTCCCTTTTGGTTTTCCGTCTCCAGCTCTTTGCATACGTCATTATAATACTTTACTTTGTCTTCTCTAGAGGCCCTTTGAAATCTTCTGTTCAGTTCTTTTACTTCATCAATTCTTCCTTTTGCTTTAGCTACTCGACACTCAAGAGCAAGTTTCAGAGTCTCCTCTGACATCCATCTTGGTCTTTTCTTCCCTGTCTTTTCAATGACCTCTTGCTTTCTTCATTTATGATGTCCTTGATGTCATTCCACAACTCGTCTGGTCTTCGGTCACTACTGTTCAATGCATCAAATCTATTCTTCAGATGGTCTCTAAATTCAGGTGGGATATACTTAAGGTCATATTTTGGCTCTCGTGGACTTGCTCTGATTTTCTGCAGTTTCAGCTTGAACTTGTGTATTAGCAATGGATGGTCTGTTCCACAGTCAGCCCCTGGCCTTGTTCTGACTGATGATATTGAGTTTTTCCATTGTCTCTCTCCACAGATGTAGTCAATTTGATTTCTGCCTGTTCCATCTGGTGAGGTCCATGTGTATAGCCGCTGTTTATGTTGGTGAAAGAAGGTATTTGCAATGAGGATGTCGTTGGTCTTGCAAAATTCTATCATTTGATCTCCGGCATTGTTTCTATCACCAAGGCTATATTTTCCAACTACTGATCCTTCTTCTTTGTTTCCAACTTTCACATTCCAATCACCAGTAATTATCAATGCTTCTTGATTGCATGTTCAATCAATTTCAGACTGCAGCACCTGATAAAAATCTTCTATTTCTTCATCTTTGGCCCTAGTGGTTGGTGCGTAAATTTGAATAATAGTTGCATTAACTGGTCTTCCTTGTAGGTGTATGGATATTATCCTATCACTGATAGCGTTGCAGTTCAGGATAGATCTTGAAACATTCTTTTTGATGATGAATGCAACACCATTCCTCTTCAAGTTGTCATTCCCAGCATAGTAGACTATATGATTGTCCAATTCAAAATAGCCAATACCAGTCCATTTCAGCTCACTAATGCCTAGGATATTGATGCTTATACATTCCATTTCATTTTTGACGATTTCCAATTTTCCTAGATTCATACCTCGTACATTCCATGTTCCAATTATTAATGGATGTTTGCAGCTATTTCTTCTCATTTTGAGTCACACCACATCAGCAAATGAAGGTCCCAAAAGCTTTACTCCTCCCACGTCATTAAGGTCGACTCTACTTTGAGAAGGCAGCTCTTCCCCAGTTATCTTTTGAGTGCCTTCCAACCTGGGGGGCTCATCTTCCAGCAGTATATCAGACAATGTTCTGCTGCTATTCATAAGGTTTTCACTGGCTAATGCTTTTCAGAAGTAGACTGCCGGGTCCTTCTTCCTAGTCTGTCGTAGTCTGGAAGCTCAGCTGAAATCTGTCCTCCTTGGGTGACCCTGCTGGTATCTGAATAATGGTGGCATAGCTTCCAGCATCACAGCAATACACAAGCCCCCACAGTATGACAAACTGACAGACACGTGGGGGTCATCTGCATAATATAGTTTGTTAATGAGTCTTCCTCCAATCCTGATGCCCCGTTCTTCTTTATATAGTCCAGTTTTCTGGATTATTTGTTCAGCATACAGATTGAAGAGGTATGGTGAAAGGATACAACACTGATGCACACCTTTCCTGACTTTAAACCACTATTATCCTCTTGTTCCATTTGAATGACTTCCTTTGGATCTGTACAGGTTCCCTCACGAGCACGAGTTTTGGGATTCTCATTCTTCGCAATGTTATCCACAATTTGTTATGACTCATACAGTGGAATTCATTTGCGTTCTCAATAAAACAGAGGTAAACATGTTTCTGGTATTCTCTGCTTTCAGCCAGGATCCATCTGACATCGACAATGATCTCCCTGATTCCTTGTCCTCTTCTGAATGTAGCTTGAAATTTCTGGCAGTTTTCTGTCGCTATACTGCTGCAGCTGCTTTTGAATAATCTTCAGCAAAATTTTACTTGCATGTGATATTAATGATATTGTTTGATAATCTCTACTTTCTATGGGATCACCTTTCTTGGGAAAAGGCAAAAATATAGATCTCTTCCAATTGGTTTGCCAGGTAGCTGTCTTCCAAATTTCTTGGCATAGACGAGTGAGTACTTCCAGCACTTCTTCCTTTTGTTGAAACATCTCAACTGGCATTTTGTGAATTTCTGGGGCCTTGGTTTTTGCCAGTGCCTTCAGTGCACCTTGGACCTCTTCCTTCAGTACCATTGATTCTTGCTCATATGGTACCTCCTAAAATTGTTGAAAGTAGACCAATTCTTTTTCATATGATGACTCTGTGTATTACTTCCATCTTCTTTTGATGCTTCCTGAGTTGTTTAACATTTTCTCCACAGAATTCTTCATATTTCAACTCTAGCCTTGAAATTTTTCTTCAGTTCTTTCAGCCTGAGAAATGCAGATTATGTTCTTCCCTTTTGTTTTTCCATCTCCAGGTCTTTGCACATGTCATTATAATACAAATCTTCTACTCAACTCTTTAACTTCATCATTTCTCCCTTTTGCTTTAGCTACTTGGCATCCAAGACCAAGTTTCAGAGTCTCTTCTGACATCCGTTTTGGTCTTTTCTTTCCTTCTTGTCTTTTTTATGTCCTTGTGCTTTCTTCATGTATGCTGTCTTTGATGTCATTCCACAACTTCTCTGGTATTCCATCAATAGTGTTCAACACGCCAAATTTATTCTTGAAATGGTCTCTAAATTCAGGTGGGATATACTCAAGGTCATACTTTGGCTCTTGTGGATTTGTTCTAATTTTCTTCAGTTTCAATTGAACTTGCATATGAGCAATGGATGGTCTGTTTCACAGTCGACCTCTGGCCTTGTTCTGACTGATGATATTGAGCTTTTCCATGTCTCTTCCCATAGATGCAGTGGATTTGATTCCTGTGTACTCTGTCTGGCAAGGTTCACACATAGATTCGCCGTTTATGTTGGTGAAAAAAGATGTTTGCAATGGAATCATTGGTCTTGCAAAGTCTATCATGGGGTCTCCGGCATCATTTCTATTACCAAGGCCATATTTTCCAACTACCGATCCCTCTTCTTTGTTTCCAACATTTGCATTCCAATCTCCAGAAATTATCAATGCATCTTCATTGCATGTTCAATCAATTTCAGACTGCAGAAGTTAGTAAAAATCTTCAATTTCTTCATCTTTGGCCCTACTGGTTGGTTCATAAATTGGAATAATAGTCCTATTAACTGGTTTTCCTTGTAGGCTTTTTGATATTATCCAATCACTGACAGTATTGTACTTCAGGATAGATCTTGAAATGTTCTTTTCGAAAACGAGTGCAGTGCCATTCATTTTCAAGTTGTCATTCCTAGCATAGTAGACCATAAGATTGTCTGATTCAAAATGGCCAATACCAGCCCATTTCGGCTCATTAGTGCCTAGGATGTCAATGTTTATCTGTTCCATTTCATTTTCGACGACTTTCAATTTTTGTAGATTCAAGGCTGTGACCTTTCAGAAACACATTACCAGGCCTTTCTTCTGAGGTGCCCGTGGGTCAGTTTGAACCACCAGCCTTTCAGTTAGTAGTCCAGTGCATAACCATTTGTACCACCCAGGAATCCTGAAGATATCACTACAGGTGTATGTTTTATAATTTTGAATGATCTTCAGGTACTTTTTCCCCACTAATCATTACCCAACTCTATGTGAGGTCAATAGATATTACAGATATAACTGGATTCCAGAGCCCCTGTATTTGCTGCATTTTTCTGGACGGTGAAAGTGGAAAGTCAGGGCCAATGAGAGGTTGGGTGTATAAACAAAAGTATAAAACGAAAATGTATAAAAGTTTATATTCTTACATGAAAATTTCTTTCCAAAAGTTTTAAAGTATTTTTTTCAATTGATAGGATTAACTCAAGACCCATATAATAAACATAAAAGGTAAAAACAAGGACTGTGTATATAGACATAAATATGAATATATATACATATGTACACACACGTATATATGGAAATACACACATAGATGTATATATATACATATACAAGTATATATATATATATATATATTTTCACACAGATACACACACACATACGTATAGAGAGAGAGTATAAAAGGCCAGACACTTGTCTCAAGGGGTAGACTGTGATTGTTTATATGCCAGGGTCTCCCTGTGGGTCAGGCTAAGGCTAAACTTTACCTGAGCCATCCTTGCTCAGCTCTGTCTCTTTCTTATCCTGCTTCATTTGCTCACTTACAGGGTTTTCCTGTAGAGTGTTATTATGTGGATTGAACTGTGTCCCCAAAATATATGTGTTGTAAATTAACCTCTATGTCTGTGGTAAGGAGCCTTGGTGGCACAGTGGCTAAGGGCTCAACTGCTAACCTAATAACCAGCAGTTTAACAAACCCACCAGCTGCTCTGAGGAAGAAAGGTGTGGCAGTTGGCTTCTTTAAGAATTATAGCCTTGGAAAACTCATGGGGCAACTCTACTCTGTTCTACAAGGCCACTATGAGTTTGTATTGACTCTCTAGCAACCAGTTTGATTTAGTTTGGGCTGGTTTATGCCTATGGTTGTAATACCATTTGACAACAGATTGTCTTTACTATGTGAATGAGGCAGGATTAGTGTAGGATGTGTCTTGAGTCAATCTCGTACAAGATATAAAAGGAACATATTAAAGAAGCAGAGACGGGGAAAGATAGATACCAAACCACACAGAGATCTCCAAGGAACCAAGAAACAGAAGCTAAGGAGACAAGGATCTTCCCTCAGAGTCTACAGGGAGAGAAAGCCTTACCCTAGAGCTGTCACTCTTGAATTCAGACTTCTAGACTTCTAAACTGTGAGAAAGTAAATTTCTGTTTGTTAAAGCCATCCACTTGTGGTATTTCTGTTATAGCAACACTAGATATCTAAGACAAGCATCTCTGAATAAATTATGTGTACCAGAATGCCTATTTCCAGCTCTGTTTTTAGGGGACTTATCCTAATACAGGCCTATTTCCAGGTAAAATTCCCACTTTCTCCCTCCCCATCTACAGCTGTTGTGGCAGTAGCTCAGAAGCTTCTGGTAAATGGAATTTCTCTTTCTTTCAATGTCAGATATGAATTTAGTTTTGTTTTTGTTGTTATATTTTATCCAGCAGTCCTGGGTATTTGTAATAGAGAGGTGGTTCTGATGAACTCAGCCTACCAAGTTGTTGCTCAAATCATAAAGAAAATTTCTCTATATCCGATTTTATTCTTAGTTCTTTTTGTTAACACTGTTATGTTTGTGCTATGTAGGTCAAGTCATCTGTAAATTAGGACTAAAACTATTCACTCTATTTAAAAGCATTCTGACACTTTGGTCTGAATCTCAGCATTTGGAGAGAGGTTATTTGACCATTTAAAGCACTTCTGATTAAGACAAGGGCACAGAGAAACAGGCATAATTACCTCTGCACTGGGAATGGAAATTAGCACAGATTTTTTGGAAAGCAATTTGGCACTATGTACCACGGATATTAAAAATATTCATACAATTTGACTCAATTATTCTACTTCTTTTTCCTAAGGAAAAAAAAATAAGAGTTGGAAAAGGCATAAATAAAACAGTCATCTTGGTTACCCAAAGGCTACACAACAGAGGGATGTAAACACAACATAAAAATGCATAGCAGAAAACAAACCCAACAGGTTTCTTACAGTGATTTATCAGACTTAGACAAGTCTCTTAGTTAGGCAGCAGGCTCTGCTCTATATTCAGTCGCATAAACAGCTAAGCTTTTCTGTCATCAACCTGATAAAAACAAACTGAAACACCAACATTATGGTTGAGGGGGCCAAAGCCACTTAAGCATATCGTCTTTGATTGGTCAATGCTGTAAGAGTATCCTTTGAATCGAACTTCCAGGACTGAGGGATGCAAAAATGAAAGAAAAGTCACCATAACGAGCCCAGCCCTAACCACAGGTTCTTTGGAATTAAATAATAAATGTATGCTAGGAGATAAAAGTACAGCTGGAGAAGAATTCTACACTCAGTTTTTTCTCTCAGAGGAGTTGTTACTCTTAGCTGACATAAAAAGAAGTCCTCTTACTTAATTGAATTATTTTAACTTACTATCTTTTTTCCTTTTCATATTTTCCTTGGGGATTTGTGCTTCTATCCTATACTTTTAGCATTTTATTTGCTGTTTATGAATGAAATCAACGGTCACCTATTAATAGTTTCTTGAAAAAATCCTCTTTAACGTCACTATTGAGGAAGGCATGACAATGTGGTATGTTAATTTATGAATAAATACAACTTTTTCCCTCACTGTAGGGTCTCCAAGAGGAATGTGTGAGATCTCCAAAACTGAGGCGTCTGACATCACTAAAATGGCTGACCTGGTCTGAGTCCCATCTCCATCTTAGCTGTTGCTTATTTCCCCTACGGCCACTAACCTTTAGACAGACTTAAGAACATAACAAAGGATACTTTTTTTTTTTCCTGTATTTAAAGATATGGAAAGAATGTTCCTAAGGGAGAGTCCCCTCAGAAATCCCCTCAGCAACCCTCAGGAAATGATTTACCCAAAACAAGCTATTTTATCACCCTGAAACCACCCCCCTTAGTCACTATTTCTATAACTTAGGGAAATAATCAATCCAAATAGTCCCCATAGGTGTTTCCAACTAACCTCTGTGAGTTGTCTCACCTTTTACTTCCCTAATCTTATAACTTCCAGCCAGAAAATTGAACGTTAAGTGTCTGATTTTACTTCATAAATACGCCTCTGTCACTCCACTGTTTTGGAGTGTTTGGTTTCACTTCATGAGATCAAATGCGTCCCCAGTTCGAACTGTTTGAACCTTCAATAAATCCCCTTGTTTTTAACAGAGTGTGTTTAGACAGCAGGTACTGTACTTTGTGTTCATAGTTGTAGCATCTAGTTAACAGCAATAGTTCAACAAATAAGTGCCAAATTAATATGAGTTGAACTGAATGTGGCATAATTAAATTTTGTCTGCTAATCACTCAAATTTTGGTCATCATAGTTTACATTATTCCTTTTTGAAAGAATAACAATTGAATATATTTGGGAGATCCAAATAGCTGGGAAATGTGTTTCAACATTCTCTAAAATCTCAGAAATTGTCATTAATTTTGTTGTTTCCCAGTACCTCCTTCTTTGGGGCACTGTTCATCCCCTCTACCACACAGGTTGCTGTAGACAGGATGGCCATATTTTTAGATGTATGTAGAGCAACTTGGTTCCAGAAGACTATTGTAGCCATGCTGGACTCATTAGTCTTATTATATTCTTGACAATATATATGACTCGAATGTGTTTAGAGAGTTTTTCTTTCTACCCATTTCTCTCATTTCACAGTGTGGTTTCTCCCACTTCCACTCTGTGGAATCTGCTATAAAAAAGAAAAAAAAAAAACTTAAAATTATATCAGATTTTTAGGACTTACTATGTGTCTGTATTATTCCTATTGCATGTGCCTGTAATGATTAATTTAATCCTCTCAAAACTCTGAGTAGGTAATAGTTATTTGCATATTATAAAAACTATTTTACCTTTTATTTAATGTATTCTAGGAAAGTTAGTTAAGAGAAATTTTAAAAGAATATTTATTATTAAGAAACAAATATCATTCATAAATAAAATTATTAATGAGAAAAAGTACTTCAATTTTTAAAACTGCTTCTGGTTCTTCATTGTATTGAAATTGATCTCACTGACTTTTGGCCTGAAATAAATGCAGTATTTTCTATCAACTGATACAGTAAAATTCATTTCTTTCAATTATCCTTATTACTCTAACAGCAACAACAACAATGACATATGGAGTAATAATAATATTAAGTAAAAAAAATTTTAAAGGGTATTGATGAGGTCAAAACAATAGTGATTATGCATGATGGCAATATTGCAATAATGTTTTCTAAATACTTATGCCAAATATTGATTTCTACCCCAGTTCCCTAGGATTGCATTAAAATTCCTCCAAAATTGTAGTGTTATTAAAATTCCTCCGAAATTGTAGTGTTACCTAAGTATTAAGGGCAATACAACAGATAATTCAGACGGAGAGTATTTTTATAATGCAAGCACTGTTCATTCTTCATTTTATTTTTTAAATAAGATATTCCATTTTTATACTCTTTTTATAATAAAAATTCGGTGTTTAATTGACTTGTCAAACACCCATAACAATTATTTCCAAGAGTTAACAAATCAATATAAATTTTTAATCCATATTTATTTATACATACAAAAGTTCACAGATTAATGCCTTTAACTTTTTTTTTTTTTTCTCTTCCTCCTTGAGTATCAGGTCAATCACCCTTTTAAGAGGGTTCTATTTTTTTTTAATTTTTGCAATTACCTATCCTACCATAAGTTTCTATTTAAGTAGATGTGAAATTATTATTATAAATTCTGTTAGTACTATCTTGAAGGAGCTTAGTAAATTATTTAATAGATGTTCTATTTTGTGCCAGATGTTGAACTATGAACTTAGAAACAGTCCCTGCCCTCAATAAGTTCACTAGCACCAGTGATAGATAATAATAAGCACCATGTAGATATATAAACAAAGACATTGATGGTTATAAAAACATGGTATATAAGGTTGACTAAGACTAAACGCCTTATATATAGCATTCTTTCATCTACTATCATCAAGATCAATCTGAGCATGCTTTTGATTTGCACAAAAATCATAATGCCTCCTAACTGGCTTATAACAAAGAGAAATTCCTCAGCATGGTTTCAAGGTTCTCCACAGTCAGACCCAAACCCATCCTTTGCTGATTTTCACTCATTACAATCCAACATACTCCCTATGCTCAAGAAAGAACCTGGAGCCAGGTGGCCTAAATTTTAATGGCAGGTCTGCTACTAAATCACAATGTAACTACGAGCAAGTTACTAGGGAATGTCCCATTTCCGTGAGCTAGTTCCTAATTCCTCAGTTGAATGTGATCTCTCTCTCTCTCATTTTCTAAGCATCATGAACAAAAGGACTGCTGTTCAGTATTGACGGTGCATCTCGTTTGGCACTGATCCTTTGCATTGTCCTAGAACAACTGATCTTCCCTGCACGTCCTTGGGACCTAGGAGTTAAACACTTTGTTGCTATTCTGATGCTCACTTCATGTCTTAATTTCATTAACTGGGCCTCTGCCTTGTTCACAGAAGTGGGTTTGCCTAGTTGCCAGTGTTTATAATGGTAACCACCTAACCCGAAATCTAAATAATTCCCCCCATATTGTTAAATCCACTGGTAACCACAGAGGCATCTCACATTCCAGCAACACCACAGGACTGAGTAGTTCAGCCTCTCTGAGGTTTAGTATTAGCAAGTATTCTTGCACACAGATATGATCACATTCTCTATTCCAGCTTTAAGAATGGTGACAGTATTTTTTATCCTCCATATAGAACTCCTTTTGAATTAATTTTTCAAATCTTGGAAGGAGAAGAAATTGCAATTTTTGCATTTCCTTTAAAACTTCAACTTGATTAACTGAAAATAACTTATTAGGGAAGCATTGTTTACTGGTCACTCTATACTTCTTTGTACCTCCCCTAACAGGTCCATTGAGATGTCTGTGAGTCTAGAGTAAGTCAACTAAGGTCTCAAGGCCTTGAACATAGTGTGTGTGTGTGTGTGTGTGTGTGTATGTTACACTACCATAGAGTCTGCCCACCCCCCTTTTTAAGCATGTATTAATATTGATCAATAGAATCATATGATCCTTACATCCACATCAAACAATTTAAAACAAAAAGTATTCACTCTCACTTCCTCAGATAGTTTCATTAACCTCAACAACAGCATCATGGTTTCAGGTATTAGGTAGAACTCATTATTAGGGCAACTATTTTCATACAAGAGCCCTGGTGGCCAGTGGTTAAGAACTCGGCTGCTAACCAAAAGGCCAGCCGTTAGAATCTACCAGTTGCTCCTTGGAAACCCTATGGGGCAGTTCTACTGGGTCCTATAGGGTTGATATGAGTTGGAATCAACTCGACAGCAACTAGTTTTTTTTTTTTTTTTTTTTAATTTTCATACAGATAAAACAATACAAGCCTAATTATTTGCTTTGTGAATACATGATTCACTATTGTTTGGATTTTCTCTTGATGGGTTACATCCTTTCCTCAAACTTCCTCAAAAAGATATTGATTAATTAGTAAAAAGCACAAAAGTAGTTAAGAACGTAATTCAGATTAGAACTGAAATAAAACATGAATCCTTCTGGCTCTGAGGACAGCTGGTACTAATTTGTAAGGAACTGTCTAAATGCTCAGCTCCTGTGAAATGTTGGTAAAAGTATTTTCCTTTTTTTCTAATGATATTTTTTTTTCTTTGTTGATATTTAGGAGCTCATCATATATTAAGAAATTTGCACTTTATAATACAAGACTCAGAGCTTTTTTTTTCACTAATATTGCTCAATTACACATTTTATAGACTGTTCATTTATTTCAGTTCAGGGATGCCATGATTAATTAGCTACCACTGGAGTTCTCTATGGTAAAATTATTCTAATTAGTACTGCAGTCTCGTGCCCCATTGACCACGTTTCTTTAGCAGCTAAAGTGTTTAGCCCTTGCTCCCTGCAGCTCTGGCACCCCATGGCCACCTTCAACTTCAGGGAGGCTTCTTCAAAGTGAACATTTTGGCTTGGGGAAGATAACCACTCAAGAATCTTCCAAGTATGCTGGTGCTTCTATCAGCAATGCTTTGCTCAATATCTTGGTGAAGAGATAATAAATCAAATTTAATATTTCTATTTATTCAAAAAAATTTCATCATCTCAAGTTTGTTTAAGATACGCCACTACTGAGAACAGGTTTCAGTCAAACAACCAAGCACTTTAGCAGCTACTCCCAGCTTCTTGAATTAAAAATCAAGAATCTAGAATTTTGTTTAGCGGAGATATATCAAAGCATTTGGCACAATTTAATATTTTCTTTCTTGTCCTCTGGTTTAGCCAACTTAGAATCCATTTTGATACTTATCCCCCAGGTTCTGATAGATATATATTGGCAAAATCTTGCATTTTGTGTGTATGAAACACACTCCAAGTTCAAGGAGAAGTAGAATATGTGTGGGCCTTGAAAAGAATGAGTGTTTCCCTGTTAGAGTACTGAATCAGGGGAACTAAGAACAGTGTATTCAGGCAAGAAGTGGCCAACCTCCTCAAATAAGAGCAACTGATACTTCTGCTAGCAAAGACAGATCAGCCACATTGGGGTGTTCAAAATGTTCAGATTCATTGAAATATACCCAAATAGCACCGTTTCAATTCTTACATTTCCTGTCTTTCCTGGTTAACGCAGTATCGTTAACATGGACAACTCACATTACTAGTCAGCTACTGACAGGATTAGACTTTGTGGTTTGTTCGTTTCAAAAATGGGCTTCAGCCACAAGAAATACATACATATATATTTCAGTCATAAATCTTCTAGTTCTTTACTCATGAGTGGAGCTGGGAATTTAAAGCTCTGGGGATTGTCAATTGTATCATTCTTTCAAATTCTCTTGTGCACTAAGAAATAGCCAGCCCACCCCACAGCCTTGTACTCTTTATTTCCACTACTGTATTATTATATTTGCAGGAGACTAGTTGTCTCCCAAACACTTGCTTTCTTTATGCATTTGAGTTCAGGCGACTAGGAGTGATCATTTAATTACTGTTTGCCCCTGCATTCCACAAACCCGCAGTGTCCCATTTGGCACTGTCAATGAGCCAATTACTAATTTCAAATCTAATCAGATCAGCGAACAAATTCCAGATTCCATTTTTTAAGTTATTTTTTCTCAGTTACATTTCCAGTACCAAAAAATGATGTCTTTCAAGAAAATGGAAGCCAGTCAACATAATCTCAGTATTAAATATCGGGATCAGTGCTCACAGCAACCCTTGGGAGAGCTGGGAAAGCAGAAATCAATGAAATACCTTAGTCTTAGTCTGAATCATCAAAGTGGGTGGTTGTTAGTGGCTCATCAGGAAGTTTCAGCAAATCTCAGAGGAGCTTTTGCTAATTCTTTTAATCCACAGCAATAAACAGGTGGTTCCCCAAAACTCACCAGTAGTCTTCTGAGAATCTCATATTTATGCATACATCTATCTCCTACTGTCTCAAGGCTAGTAATACCTCCTCTTCCTACTACCAGATCTTGTGTGGATATCCTGCATCACAAATTGTATCCTGCAGCCACACGGGAAGGGAATTCTGCAAAACAGAGTTCCCGTTTTCTCTTCTGTGACACAAAGAAAACCTTAAAAGAAGGCAGCAGTGATGCTAAATTGACAACAAATTATCCAGCATAATTGGTGACTTTTCAATATACTGTTTTCTTGAAAAATTCAACCATGTTATAAAAAATGATTCATGCATCCTAAGTAAAATAAAATCAGTGATTAGGAGGTAAATTATAGATAAGAAGTAGTGCAGGGGTTGGCAAACTTCCTGTAAAGGAGCTCATACAGGAAATATTTCCAGTGTTGCTGACCATACCGTCTCTGCCTGAACTACTCACTTCTGCAAGAGTAATACTGAAACATCCATAGACAACACGTAAACAAATGGGCATGGCTGTGTTCCAATAAAACTTTATTTAGAAAAACAGATGGTAGGATTTGGCCTGAGGGCCATAGTTTCCTGACCCCTGAGACAGAGAAAAATAAAAACTTTCCTTGGAAACTTGGAAAAAATTGTCCCTATTATTGCTTTCTGCTAGTTAGATATAAAAGAGAAAGGGCCCTGTGGAAAATTTTTTAATTAGAAGATTAAGAGTATTTTTAAGGAGTAATGTTTTTCATTCAATATATTATTTATGAAATTTGTCGTATTGATCATTAAAATATAGATATTAAATACAATATCTACTCTTTTTAAAAGTAGTTTTGAGAATATGTAAAATATTGTTTACATGATTCCTTTTTAGGCAAAACTTCAATAAAATCAAGAGTATCCTGTAATCAACAATAAAAAAAAAAAATAGGAAGGTAAAAAAACAAATAGAAAATGAACGATGTGAAGCGTTACTTCTCAGTAGACCTAAATGTCTAAGAAAAAAAAAAAAAAATGAAACCTCACAAATAATTAGATAAATAAAAATTAAAACAACCAACTTTATGTCCTTCCATTTTGCAATATTTAGAGAATTAAATAATAGAGAGTTCTGCCAAGAATATGGGTAAAAAAGAACCCCTATGCCCTGTGGGTCAGAGAACAGAACTCTATACCCAGTCTTGAGAACAATATTTATGGAAGAAACTCATGAAATTAGTGGTTCTAGGGTACCCTGGAACCCAGCTATGTGACTCTTGGTATAACCCCCAGAAAATAGCATCTACAAGTCTTTAGTAATTATTCATCAAAACATTGTTTTCAGAGAACAGGGAGTTGGAGGTAACCTTGGTGTCAGTCACCAAAGGAATCAACAGATCCCACATGGTAAAAAAGGAGTATGAAGAAGTCAGAAGCTCTAAAAAGATGCACATACAGCAAATCCTAAATGTTAAAAGCACTGTGTCGAGTGAATGAATAGGAAAGAGAGCAAGATACATAACACAAAACAAAATGTTCTATGCATGTATGCAAACTACCTTTTTTCAAGACATGCATTAAATAGTAGGTTCCTAATTGCAGGCAGGGAAGAGAGGCAGGTGAGAATTAGTAACTAAATGCAATAGGTAGATTATGGTGAGCCTAAATCAGTGAACCTAAGGACAAAATGAAAGGGAAAAGAGAGATTAACAAAAGGAATATTCAGAACTAGTAAAAGTGAGGCATAAACACACTCCTGTATTTCCTAAGGAGCCCTGGTGGTGCAGTGGTTAAGAGTTTGGCTGCTAACCAAAGGTTAGCAGTTCAAATCTACCAGCCGCTCCTTGGAAACATTTTGGGTCAGTTCTATCGGTCCTATAGGGTCCCTATGTGTCAGAATTGACTTGGTGCCAGTGGGTTTGGTTGATTGGTTGTGTGTTTTGGTTTTCATTTCCTAGAGAACAATATGCAATAGGAATCTGAAGAGATTCTTTATTTTATAGACATAACCAAAGTGTAGGCTAAGATCAGTATGAAAGAATTATCACTGAAAGGTTTCTTAGTTTCCTAGAGCTGCTGTAACAAAACATTACAAGGTGAGTGGCTTTAAGAGCAGAAATTTACCGTCTCAGGGTTCTGGAGACTAGAAGTCACAGTCAAGGTATTAGCTTGTCGACTCCTTCTGAAGGCTATGAGACAGAACCTGTTGCAGGTCTGTTTCCTAGCTTCTGGTAAAGCTTCTGGTAGCTCCCAGAAATCCTTGGTATTCCTTGGGTTACATCTGCCTTTGTTTTCACATGGCCATTCTTCCTCTCTCTGTTTGCATGACATTTTATCCCTATTGTTTTTGGTCATATATTTATAACATTCATGTAGTTGGTTATCAGATATTAAACTAGTTGATTAAAAACAAGCAGTAAGTCTGGATGACTAGGGTTTCTAGAAAAGAAAGTTGAAATTCAAACCTTTCCATCTGCACCCCAAAGTTGTTGTGTATCAGTTAGGTGAGCACTTCCTAGAGGATTCAGATTTCCTCCTATCTCTCTCCAGTGCAGCCTTTTAAAGACATGACATATTTTCTTCTTTGAATATCTGATTGAGGTAATTATGGGAAAATATTTTTAAATTGGGAACATTATTTTTAATGAGGTCTTACAATTATTTTCCATGTGAAAGTCAAGAATTACTTCTTTACCTTCCCTCTCTGCTTTAAAATGCAGAGCTCTACTTGATAAGCAGTAACCAACTCACTAAGGTGTTAGAGACTGGTTCTAATGAGGCCAGGGTCACAGAGTAAAGCCACATAGGTGCCAATTAGCTTTATGCATAGAAAAATATTATCCCATGACTACCCACTGGGTTTCCACCTTGGGCCAAAATACATAAGACCAAATTAATTAGAGAATGCTATGACTCAGCAGAAACCAGAAACCGTCCTCTATTAGCTGAGGCAGAGGTTATTTCAAGTTCATGTCCTTTTGCATATTGGCAAATTTTATCTTTTTTAAAAAGTAAAGGAAATATTTGAATAGGTGAGGTGGTTTGCTTGTGAATTGGATAGCTATCAACTGGGAAGTACAAGAGATAAAATATCTTGCAAAATGCACTGCAGTTGTTCCTTTTTTCCCATCCATAGGCTCTCAAAACTACATTAGTAAATAAATGTGAGTGTATGTGTTTAGGCAATACGTACTTATTCAGGTATTCCATTCATGAATTGAAATTAAAAAGTTTCTAAAATGTACACACAAAAAACTATGTACCCTCTGTCTTAATTATCTAGTGCTGCTATAACTGAAATACCACAAGTGGGTGGCTTCAACAAAGAGAAGTTTGTTCCCTCACAGTCCAGTAGGCTAGAAGTTTGAATTCAGGGTGCTAGCTCCAGGGGAGGACTTTCTGTCTCTGTGGGCTCTGGAGGAAGATTCCTTGTCATTAATATTCCCCTGGTCAGGAGCTTCTCAGGCACAGGGACCACAGGTCCAAAGGACACGCTCCACTCCTGGTGCTGCTTTTTGGTGGTATGAGGTCCCCAACTCTCTGATTACTTCCCTTTCATTTTATCTCCTGAGAGATACAAGGTGATGCAGGCCACACCCCAGGGACACTCCCTTTACATTGGATCAGAGAGGTGACCTGAGTAAGGATGGTGTTACAATCCTACCCTAATACTTTTAACATAAAATTACAATCACAAAATGGAGGACAACCACAGAATGCTGGGAATCATGGCCTAACCAAGTTAATACACACTTTTTTGGGGCGACATAATTCATTTTCTGACAACCTTCTCCCTTCTGCCTCCCAGATATTCAGCTCCCCTCTGTAAATTTAACAACCTTAACAGATTTTTGTCCATTCTTCTGCAGAAATTTAATGTATTTGAAAATATATACTTTAAATTGTATTTTCCTCCCTATTCCTAGCAAATATTATTTGACTCATTCATGTGACAGTGTTAGGAAACTGATACTTTCTCCAAATCATTGTCAGATAATTAATCTTTATAAAGCCTATTCCATGTGTAAAAACGGTGAACCAAAATATGAGTTCCTGAGCTGTCCTCCATTCATTCATTCCACAAGTACTTATTTAGCACCTATCATGTATCAGGTAGTGTGCTAGTCATTACATTACATATATTTACTTTTCATGTCCTAATAATTTGTGGACATAGTACTAATAGATGTATATTAGTCTAATCACATTTCTTAATGACTTTTACAAACAGTTGAAGACATGTATTAGGTGGAAACCCTGGTGGCACAGTGGTTAAGAGCTACAGCTGCTAACCAAAAGGTCAGAAGTTCGAATCCATCAGGCGTTCCTTGGAAACTCTATGAGGCAGTTCTACTCTGTCCTGTAGGGTTGCTATGAGTCAGAACTAACTTGTCAGCAATGAGTTTGGTTTGGCTAATGTATTAGGGAGACACTCTTCTTTTTAGAAGATTTAACCCCTCGGTTCTTTCCATTGTTGATCATATATCATGATTTGAATGCCCTTTTTGTTGCTCTAGTTTGAATGTATAAAGAAAATTAGACACCTATAATAATTGATAATGCTGCTACAGATATAACTTGATAAGCACCGAACAGGATTAATTTATCACCTCCCTTATACCTACATGCTTTGTATTAGAGTTGTCTAGTTACCTAGGTATTCCCCTCATGAAAATGCCAGAGTCCTTGCTTCCCCTAACACTGTTCTTCAGGAATGGATAATTTCAGGAATTATTCTTAGGAGGCATACTGAACCATCAGGTAGAATTGTACAAATTGTACCTTTAACAAAGGTGCCCAGCCAAGAGAGCAGTTAGGACTAATACTAACCTCCACTCTACTTTTCAAGTCTTGTATCCTGGCATATGGTGGGGTGCATCCTGAGAAAGGAGCATATTTTATGATATGAGCTTTTAGTCCACAGTGCTGTAGGAGCCTAATGGGGGCATTGTTATAAATTTTTTAAATGTGGTGACATAGTTTTGTAACTTCGCCCATAAAAACACGAAGTTCGTTTCCCTACCCTTGAATCTTGGCTGGTCTGGTATATTGCTTTGACAAATTTAGCCTGTGGCAGAAGTGATATTTTGTGAGTTCCAGAACCTAGATCTCAAGGAGTTTTGCAACTTCTTATTTTGCCCTCTTGGATTGTTTCCCTAAAACCACTATATAAAGAAGACAGTCTAGCCTGCTGGAGAATAAGAAGCCCCATGAAGGAGAAGCAAGGTGCCCTAGGCAATATCCAGAATCTACTACCACGTTTGTGAGGGAGGCCATCTTCAACTTTCCACCCAGTTGACCTGCCACTTAATGCAGTGTCTAGAGGAAGCCCAGGTAAACCAGATGAGGAATTTCTCAGTCAACCCTCAGAGTCACAGGAAATAATAAATCAGTGATGTTTTAAGCCATAAATTTCAGGGTGATTTGTTTCACAACAATAATTAATTGATACGAGTATCTTTATGAATCATTTGTCAAGTCCAATATCCAAGGACATGGACTTGAGCTTTTTCTAATACTATGAGAAGCACCACATGAGCTAGCACTGATATTTTAAGATAGAGCAATATCCAAGGAGTTAAAACATGCTTGAATGGTAGGAATCCCAGCTAAGAACAACAGGGAAGAGTTTGTGAACATTTGATTCCTTTAGATTATTTGTAGAAGGATAATAGCCTTATCTCTATATGAAAAGTAATTCACCTAATGATTTGCTGAACAGAAGATTTCAAAGGGCAGCTCAAGAAGACAAAGTAATGAAATTTTAATGAAATGTTCAAAGACCTGAAGTTAGAAAACCGAAAGGGAAGAACATACTCAGCATTTCTCAAGCTGAAAGAACTGAAGAAAAAATTCAAGCCTCAAGTTGCAATAGTGAAGGATTCTATGGGGAAAATATTGAACAATGCAGCAAGCATCAAAAAAAGATGGAAGGAATACACAGTCACTATGCGAAAAAGAATAGATCAACGTTCAAGCATTTCAGGAAGTAGCATAGAATTAAGAACCAATGGTAATGAAGGAAGAAGTCCAAGCTGCACTGAAGACACTGGCAAAAAACAAGGTTCTAGGAACTGATGGGGAACCAACTGAGATATTTCTACAACAGATGCAATGCTGATAAAGCGCTCACTCACTCCAAGAAATTTGGAAGACAACTACCTGGCCAGCCAACTGGAAGAGATCCATATTTGTGCCTATTTCAAAGAAAGGTGATCCAAAAGAATGGAGAAATTATCTAATAATATCATTAATGTCACACGCAACTAGAATTTTGCTGAAGATCATTCAAAGGCAGTTGTAGCAGTATATCTACAGGGAACTGCCAGAAATTCAAGCCGAATTCAAAGAGTATGTGGGACCAGGGATATGATTGCTGATGTCAGATGGATCCTGGCTGAAAGCAGAGGATACCAGGAAGATGTTTACCTATGCTTCATTGACTATGCAAATGTATTCAACTGTGTGGATCCTAACAAATTATGGATAACATTGTGAAAAATGGGAATTCCAGAACACTTAATTGTGCTCATGAGGAAGCTGTACGTAGACCAGGAGGCACTCCTTCAGACAAAACAACAGGGTAGTTCATGGTTTAAAGTTTGGTGTATTCTTTCACCAAACTTATTCAATCTCTATGCTGAGCAAATAACCCAAGAAGCTGGACTATATGAAAAAGAACAGGGCATCAGACCTGGAGGAAGACTGGTTAACAACTTGTCATATGCAGATGACACAACCTTGCTTGCTGAATATGAAAAGGACTTGAAGCACTTACTGATGAAGATCAAAGACCATAGCTTTCAGTGTGGATTACACTTCAACATAAAAAAAACAAAAATCCTCACAACTGGACCAATAAGCAACATCATAATAAATGGAGAAAATACTGACGCTGTCAATGATTTTATTTCACTTGGATCCACAATTGCAGAAATGCTGCTAAAGTTCATATCAAACATCTACTTTTAGTTGTACACTGATAGAAAGTACACTGATAGAATCCTCTTCCTCCATGCAGGAGACCTGGGTTTGATTCCCTGACAGTACACCCCAAGCACAGCCACCACCCACCTGAAAATGGAGTCTGCTATGTTGCTATGATGCTGCACTGGTTTCAGCAGAACTCCCAGCCTAGCAATTTACTTCCAAAAAATCAGTCAACGAAAACCCTATGGGTCACAATGGTCCAACCCCATTCCATGAGTTGGCAGTGGGGAGATGGGGACGGTAACTTGACAGCAGCTAACAACAACCTTTAGGCCTAGACAACATCCTTTTCAGTCTTTGTGATCCGAGCTTCTTCCCAAATAAATTTGTTTTGATTCAGGAAGGGAGCTGGGGGATTATATTCTGCTTGTTTCTACAATACTATGAGCCTGCCTGGAAAATCAAATTTCTGTTTTGTTAAGAAAATGCCACACAACTTTTGAATGCAAGTATTATTAAAATTTCCAAGGAAAAAAAGTCACAGGAGCTTATCATAGTTATTAAAGCAACAACTTTACTACTAATTGATACAGCTTGTGTGTTTGAAAGTATATCATTTAGAGTATACTATCATTTATTCTATCTTAATTTTATCTACCTATAAAATAATAATATATTTTATTTAATGTCCATAAAGGCAAGAAATAAAACATCTGATTATTAAGTTATATCAGGTATGTGCTTCTGAAGGTTATATAAGACCTGGTATTTTGATATTTGTCTTTATGAATTTCTATAATTATAAGCTGTGTGGTTTTTAAATCTATCTTAAATATATACATATGTTTATTTTTGGAGGAACTGAAGATAAAATTACAAATAAGCAAAACATAAAGAATGACTAAAGAATATTTAAAAGATTTTAAAAAATGTAAAATGGTTATATAAAATGAAATGTTAAAAGCTTAAATAACAATTTGCAAAATTTCATACGGTTTTATTTTAAAATTAAACGAATATATTTCACTGCATTTTTATGCTAATGTTTTTGCCCCCAAAACTAAATGCAAATGCTGCTCTATTTTCTATTTCTCTTGAAAACAAGTAAATGTGAAATGAAAGGCTTTTCACGTGTTTATCTTATCACATATATACGGGAAAATTAAAGACATGTCAGAAAGCTTCCTGAAAGCCCAACGTAATGACACACTGGTGTAAAATCCACATAGAAATTGTTAGTCTAATTTGGGGATGAAAAATATATGGTTATTATTGATAATAGTACTGAATTACCAAATCTGAAGATCCTTACCAAGTTGGAATTTCGTTTTCCATACAGGCATACCTCATTTCACTGTACTTTTCAGGTAGTGTGTTTTTCACAAATTGAAAGTTTGTGGCAGCCCTGCATCAAGCAGGTCTATCATCACCATTTTTCCAACAGCATGTGCTTACTTTGCGTATCTATGTCACATTTTGGTATTTCTCAAAATATTTCAAGCTTTTTCATTATTATTGTATCTGTAATAGTATTTTTTTTTTTTTTAATAGTGATCTGTAGTCAGTGATCCTTGGTGTTACTACCGTCATGGTTTTGGGGTACCGCAAACTGTGCCCATATAAGATGGTGAACTTAATTGGTAAACGTTATATATGTTCTGGCAGCTCTACCAACCAGCCATTCCATGTCTCTCTGCCTCTCCTCAGGCCTCCCTAGTTCCTGAGAAATGACAATATTGAAATTAGGCCAATTAATAACCCTACAATGGCCTCTAACTGTTCAAGTAAAAGGAAACTTGGCACTTTTCTCACTCTAAATGAAAAGCTATGAGTGACTAAGCTTAGTGAGGAAGACATATTGAACGAAGAGATAGGCCAAAAGGTAAGCCTCTTGCGTCAGTTAGTCAGTTAGCCAAGTTGTGAATGCAAAGGAAAAGTTCTGGAAGGGAGTTAAAAGTGCTACTCCAGTGAACACACTAATGATAAGAAAGTGAAACAGCCTTATTGCTGATAAGGAGAAAGTTTTAGTGGTCTGGATAGAAAATCAAACCAGCCACAACATTCTCTTAAGCCAAAGCCTAACGCAGAGCAAGGCCCTGACTCTCATCAGTTCTGTGAAGGCCGAGAGAGGTGAGGAAGATGCAGAAGAAATGCTTGAAGCTAGCAGAGGTTGATTCATGAAGTTTAAGGAAAGAAGCCGTCTCTCTAACATAAAAGGGCAGGGTGAAGCAGCCAAGTAGTGCTGCAGAAGCTGCCGCGAGTTATCCGGAAGCCCCAGCGAAGAGAACCGATGACGGTGGCTCCATCAAGCAACAGACTTTCAATGTAGACAAAACAGCCTTATGTTGGAAGAAGATGCCATTTAGGAATTTCAGAGCTAGAGAGACGTCAATGCCTGGCTTCAAATCTTCAAAGGACAGACTGACTCCCTCGTTAGGGGTTAATGCAGCTGGTGACTTTAAATTGCAGCCAGTGATCATTTATCATTCCAAAAATCCTAGGGCCCTTAAGAATTAGGCTAAATCTACTTTGACTGTGGTCTATAAATGGAACAACAAAGCCTAGATGACAGCAAATCTGTTTACAACATGATCTACTGAATATTTTAAGGCCACTGTCGAGACTTGCTGTTCAGAAAAAAAGATTCCTTTCAAAATATTACTCTTTATTGTTAATGCACCTGATCACCCAAGAGCTCTGATGGAGATGTACAAGGAGATTAATGTTTTCATGCCTGCTAACATAACACCCATTCTGTAGCCCACGGATCAAGTAGTAATTTCTATTTTCAAGTCTTATTATTTAAGAAATACATTTTGTAAGGCTACAGCTGCCATAGAGAGTGATTCCTCTGATGAATCTGGGCAAAATAAATTGAAAACCTTGTGGAAAGGATTCACTATTCTAGATGCCATTAACAGCATATTTGATTCATGGGAGGAAGGCAAAATATCAACATTAACAGGAGTTTGGAAGAAATTGATTACAAACCTCACGAATGACTTTGAATGGGTCAAGATTTCAGCGGAGGAAGTAACTGCAGATGTGGTAGAAGTTGCAAGAGAACTAGAATGAGAAGTGGAGCCTGAACACGTGACTGAATTGCTGCAATCTCATGATAAAAACTTTAACAGGTGAGGAGTTGCTTCTTACGAATGAGCAAAGAAAGTGGTTTCTTGAGATGGAATCTACTCCTGGTTAAGATGCTGTGAATATTGTTGAAATGACAATGAAGGATTTAGAATGATAGACAAACTTAGTTGATAAAGCAGTGGCAGGGTTTGAGAGGATGAACTGCCATTTTGAAAGAAGTTCTACTGTGGGTAAAATACTATCAAATGGCATTGAACCCTTCAGATAAATCTTCCATGATAGGAAGAGTCAGTTGATTTGGTAAACTTCATTGTTGCCTTATTTTAAGAAATTATCACAGCCTCCCCAACCTTCAGCAACCACCACCCTGATCAGTCAGCAGCCACCTACGTTGAGGCAAGACCCTCTGCCAGCAGAAAGATTACGACTCATTGAAGGCTCAGGTGATTGTTAGCATTTTTTACCAATAAAGTATTTTTAATTAAGTTATGTACATTTTTTTAGACATAATGCTATTAAAGGCTTAATAGACTACATACAGTATAGTATAAGCATAACTTTTATATGCACTAGAAAACAAAAAAAATTCATGTGACTCACTTTATTGTGACATTCACTTTATTGTAGTCATCTGGAACATCTCTAAGGTATGGCTGTATTAAATTTGGCTGAAAACTATGTTCAGAATTTTTTTTTTAAATTGTTAAAGGAAAAGGGTAATTTTTAAAAGCCATCTCCACAATAACAATAGCCCAACAGGATAATGCTTTTATTAAGAGGACTTCTACTGTACTGGTTTGGAATTAATTTTTTAACAATTATAAATTATATGCTGCATATATATAATATATACATTTATTATATATGTATAACCAAAACCATATACTCAAGGATCCTAGCTCAAAATGTAACTAACAAAATATAGACCCTTTCTGGTGATTTTGATGCAATCAACATGTTAGTATGTAAATATAACTATTTGTTGTTTTGCCTTATTTTGTTTATTCCAGACCGTGGAATTTCTTAGTACACAGAAAAATGCTGTAGCTAATTATTCTTTTTCTTTGTCAGAGAATTTTGGGCAAACCATTTCCAATGATCAAAGGGAAATAATTTCCTCCGTCCCTGGTCTCTATGTAATTCATATTTAAGTAAAAACAACAACATGATTCTAGTTTTTTTTTTTATATATATGTATTGGTTTCATTCTATGATTTATTCTGCTTTTTAATCTTGTGCTAATTCTCAGTTTCTAAACATGATTTCTTTTCTTTATAACTTGCCTTAGGTTCTTAGCTTTTATTATCCTGCATTCCACATTCTGCTTATTAACTTGTATATTTGGAAAGATATATTGTCCTACTGAGAAATTAATTTGGCTCATTATCAACACTACAGATTTCATTTTCCAAATACACTAAACTTAATACTATCAAAAAATCTACCAGGAAGAAATGTATAATAATAACAATGCTAGTATATATGTCAGAGTTCCATAGGCACTTTCTCATTTGATATTTCCAGAAACGCTTTGAGATCATCATAGATGAAGAGAGTAAATTATAAGAAACTTAAATAATGTCCCTATGGTGATGTTGTATTTAGTGGCCAAGCTAAACATACAGACATTGTTATTATTATACTTTTCTTTCTGGTAGATTTCATCATTTTTTCTCCATTATGCTACTTTGTCTTTTGTCTACAGCTATTGGTGAAGGCTACTTCTGAAGGTGGACAAAGGATTTCTAAGCCAGAAATTACAATTCGTGAAGTTCATAACTTCCAGAGTCATAGGAAATTGCTCAAGACATGTGTGTTAAAACCAAACAAATTAATATACTTTTTTATAGAATAAGCAGTGGTCTAGAACAGGCCAGTGCAGACAATGGGGCTTGCTTAGCTAATGTGTGGCTCTGGGACTATACAGACAACCTTGCCATCAAAACACAAGAAAAGTGGCCTGTGACGCCTCTGAAGCTTAGGCTGTATATAAAAATTTGGGGTTCTTCAGAGGCAAGAAAGAATGAGAAATGTTCTGAGAGAAAAAGCATCTAAAACAAGGTGCAGTGTAAGAGTAGAGGCTCAGCATCACCTGTCATTGAAAGATGTCGAATTTATCGATTGCAATGGGTTTGGTTTTTGGTTTGTACATGTGGAACCCTGATGGTGTAGTGGTTAAGAGCCATGGTGAGCTATGATTGTAAACCAAAAAGCTGGCAGTTCGAATCCTCCAGCTGCTCCTTGGACTCTGTCCTATAGGGTTGCTATGAGTTGGAATCGACTTTATGGCAGCAGGTTTGGGTTTTGGTTTTTGTTACATGTAGTCTCAGTATTCAACTCCTGGGAAATATTCATTGATAACCAGAACTGGAGGAACACATTCTGCCGCCTGTCTTTGTGTAAGTCTAGTCTAGTTTTCTCTACTTAAAGGCAGAAATAATCCACAGATTTTAGGAAATAGGGTGACTAAAACAAAAATACGACAATTTTATTTAATGTTTCAATGAATTTTAGGGCAAGTCCCAACTCAACTTCTTTTAAAAATTACATACTAAATCATTGAAACTAGTAACACCTTCCTTTAAAGAACTTTCATTGCATAAGCTAGCAGAAGAGCATAAACCAAGCCATTTCAATTGATGGTCAAGGAAGGTGTGAGTAAAGGAAAATGTTTTAACAGTGTGTATGTGTTAGGGTAAATAATACTAAGTAGATATCAAGGTGAGTACATGAGATGGTTCAAGGCTACAGAATATAAAAAAAAGAAGAGAAGGGAGTCTGAAAGGAAGATGCAATGATCCAAAAATTCATGAATCCCAATATTGAGGGTGTTCTCAATTGGCAGGTATTCCATTGAAGTCTGAGCTATAAAATCTCTAGGATTATTAACTCCTTAAAAACCCATCATATTATCTTTGGCAGAATGATAGGAGCACCCACTGAATAACTGTGGAAGCCACAAGGCTTGGAGCCCAAATTATTCTGAGCTATTAAAATGTAGTAACAATCTATAGCAGCTACTAGTGATACATTAAAAACCCATTTCCATTGAGTCGATTCTGGCTCATAGTGACCCTGTAGACTAAAGTAGAACTGCCCCATAGGTTTCCCAAGGAGTGGCTGGTGGATTCGAATTGACAACCTTTTGGTTAGGAGCCTCAGCTCTTAAATACTGCACCACCAGGGCTCCAATGAGACATTAGCTTTCAATAAAAAAATATCATATGCAACTCATTATAAAGGAGGGCAGTGTTAACAAAATTGTAAATACAGTTTATCACGATATATTCATCCTTTGATGTATGTAAATATGTATCGGAACTCCATCAGGCAAAAGACAACAAAGACATTTTGAAATGAGCGGGCAAATAAAGACCTAGAAAAATGAAGAATGGAAGGAACATACTGCCAAATGGCACTCTACCTGACACTGTTTTTTTCCCTAAGTGTTATGCAAATATTAAAGCCCTCTCAGGAGTCTAGAAGAGGAAAATGGCACACAAACAGACCGAGTGGGATGCAAGCGGGATGCAAGTGGATGCGCACCCTGAGGATTCGGTCTGATTGAAAAGATATAATGGTGAGAACAAAGCTGTTACTGGTTTAGAAGTCAGCCTGACCTATCCTGGCCCCTGGGAGACATAGAGAGGGTAACTAAATACTTGAGAGAAAATTTAGCTGTAACAGTGAAAAAAAGACAAAAGAAACACAGAACAAATAAGAAAAATAGTGGCTAAAAACATAAATTTATTATGGCATAAAAAGCAGCACCAACCAGAGCATTAATAAGACAAAGCAGCAAACAACTTTTAATTGAAAGCAGAACAAGTTGCAATACAAAGATACGAAGAAAATACAGGGTTGAGATGACCTCTGGAATGACATCGTGAGAGGCCCTGCAGATTCTCTCCCAAGTGAAACAACCATAACTGGTGCAACTCATTTAAAACGAAACAAAACAAAACAGTAACAACAAAAACATTTAAAATCTCTGGAAATTGTCATAAGGGCATACAGCAAATGAAGAAAAATTTATTCAATAAAAAGAGAAAAAAGAAAAAATTTTTTTTTTTTTAAGATCTAATAAATCTTCGTAAGAACAGTGAGAGAATATGGTGTGTGAATGACCAGGCACACCTTCCTTCTCCCATCCCAGCACAGAGTGATAGGGAATTATAGTTTGGTCTAGCCAGGAACAAAGGCTTCTTTCACCCTAGCTCTCAGTACAGGGTACTGGAACTCCCTGGGAAAGGTAAGCCACCAGCATTCTCATCCCATTCCCCAGTTCCATGTTGCATAAGCTCCACTTTAGGCAAGAGTAGATTAGAAGTCTGAGGCTCTCTGTCCACCCAGGCATGACTCATAAGGCACAAACTCTACCCCAGGCATAGCATGCCAAGAATACTGGAGCCCCAATTGCTCTCACCCCAGCTTACTCATAGGGGGAGTTTCCACTATGGGAAGACCAGAAGCTATCACCCTTGCCCAGAACTCTGCTTATGAAGAATGACTGCCACTTTGAGAGAAGCAGGCAAATCTCCCCAACCCTAAATCTGGAGAACTGGCACAGAGGTTTGCTCCAAGGGAGGAGGCTGGCCAAAACAACAGAAAGCTCTGAAGCTCTCCCCGAGGGAACTGATTTTATTTGGAACAGTATATGGAGAAGTTCAAGCCTAAAACTGCTGTTGAAAACACTTATCTACACATCCTAGAAGATCAACAAACTCCAGGTGGAATAAACACAAAGAGATTCACACCCAGACACATAATATAAAAATGATGAAAACCAAAGATAAAATCTTGAAAGCAAATAAAGAAAAATAACTCATCATATACAGGGAACCCTAATAAGATTAACAGCTGACTTCTCATTAGAAACAATGAAGGCCAGAAGCAAAACTATTTTTCAAAAAGGAATGCAAAATAAATTTTTGCAAGCCAACTCACCTTGCGATAAATATTGAGGAAAGTTTTTAAGGTTGAAAACAGGTACAAATGAAAGGAACTAGAAATAGTAAATAATAAGAGTATAACCAAGACTATAAGCATTATTCCATTCATTTCTCAGTCCCTTTAAAAGACAAGAGGTTATATAAAATAACATTGTATTACTGGGCTAGCAACATACATAGATGTAGTATACGCACTAATAATAGCAGAAACTTCAAAGAGGAAATAAAGCTAGATAGGAATAATGTTTCTATACTTCTGGAAATTAATATAAATTTGAAGTGGATTCTGATAAGTTAAGATCCTTATGGTAAGTCCTAGAGCAACCACTAAGAAAGTAACACAAAAATGTGGAAAAAAAATTAAAACATGTTACACTGTAAAATATTCATTTATCACAAAAAAAAGCACAGAATGAAGAATAACCAAAAAAAAGAATGAAGAATAGAGAAAAAAAAGACATGAAATATATAGAAAATGAGAATTAAAATGGCAGAATTCCAATCAATGTTACATAACATTAAATGTAAATAGAGTAAACAATCCAGTCAAAATGTAGAGGTTGTCATAGTAGCAAAAAACAACACCCAATTATATGCTGTATACAAGAGACACACTTTGGATGCAATGATACAAATAATTTTAAAGTGAAATGATGGGAAAGGATGCATTGTGCATACAGCAACCATAAGAAAACTGGAATGGGTATACCAACGTCAGCCAAAAATAGTATCTAAAACAAAGCAAAAAATTGTTGTTAGAGATAAAGAGCAAGATCTTATAATGATAAAAGAGTTAGTTGATCAGGAAGATACAAACATTATTAAAATATATGCACCTAAAAACACAACCCCAAAATGTATGAAGAAAAACACTAACAAAATTGAAAGAAGATATAGACTATGAAAAAATAATTGTTGAAGACTTCAATATTCCACTTTCAATAATGGATTGAACAACTGGAGAGAAAATCAACAAGGAAATGGAAGGCTCAACAACACTATAAACCAACTAGATCTAAAATATATCTATAGAACACTACACAAATAACATCAAAATACACTTCTCAAGCATGCAAAAGACACCTTCCAGGATAGACCACACGCTACACAGGAAAACAAGCCTCAAAAAAATTAAAAAGATTGGAATCTTGTAAAGTAAGCTTTTTGACTACAATAAAATGAAATTTCAAAAAAAAAAAAAAAACTGGGGGAATTCGCAAATATATGAAAATTAAACAACACGCTTCTAAATTTAAATTTAAAATAATTTGAAATGAGTGAAAAGTAAGACAATACATACTAAACCATGTGGAAGGCCATTAAACCATTGATTAGGGGAAAATTATAGCTTAATCTTAAGAAACATGCTCCTAGAAGCTATTCAAATGACAAATTCTCAAGACAGACCATCAAAAGGGACAAATTTTGTCTCTCATTTCCCATATCCCAAAATGTTGCCTTAAGATGTTAATTTTCTGCAATTATGGTGCACATCTATAGCTTCTCGATTGGCTCCACAGAGTCTCACTCTTCAGCTTCAGTGGGAGATCCCTGGGGCAAGGGCAAGAGGTAAGTGATACATGGGGTGAGGCATTTTTGAGGTCTGTTTACATGAAGAGTTGGTCCTTGAGTTTATGGCTGGACTAGAAACAAGTGGCTAAAGCATGGAGCAGCATTTTTTTTTTTTTTTTTTTTTTTCCTATAAAGAACCAGAGAATAACTATTTTGGACTTTTCAGGTCAGACAGTCTGTTTTGCAACTACCCAACCCTGCCATTGTAGCACAAAAGCAGCCTTAGACAAAATGTAAATGAATGGGATTGACTGTTTTCCAACAAAAATTTCCTTACAAGGACAGGTGGAAGGCTGGATTTTGCCCATGTGCCATAGTTTTCCCACCCTGGGCTAAAAAAAAAAAAAAAAAAGTCCCCCATAAAGAGGTGTGGCTGACAGGAACTGAAGTCATGCAAAAGAGGTCTATGGTACTGCTTACCCCGTGCACCCTTAGGACTTGTTTGTGTCCCTTCTCTCCATTTTCTAATGTCTACATGCTATGAGCAACTCCATTTTTATGAGTACTAATATCTTCACTTCTTCCCAGAGTCTTCTTCAAGGCATTCAGCTTAAAATCTTTGAAAAAATTTAAAGCAACAAATTAAGTGAAACATACTGTAGTCCTTGCTGCACAAAGAGGTCTTAAGACCCTAACTGGTATTCACCAATTCCCTTCTCTACCACCTGTAGTGTTTTGCCTTGTTGGGATGTGATTGCACATCTACCATTTTTGATGGGTATAAAAGAGCACAATGTCATCAGGGTTGATTGCCCCTATCAATGGCATAACATTTATTTGCCTGCTGGCCATTTGCATGAGTTTCTCAAAGTAATTGATAGTAGTCTCAGCTTCTGATTCCTTGGACATTTTATTGGGAAAAAATATTGCCCCCCATTCTTTTACACCACTACAACAAGGAATCAAGGTCTCAAATCCAGCAGAACTTCAAGTTGAGAAAAGAGAAGCACAATTTTTACAAGTAGACTACCATGACTGATGATGACAGGGACCAATCCTACTTTCCCTTGGTTCCTGTATTCACATATTGACTCATATCATTTCTATCACCACACGTATCTCAATGATGCACCTTCCATATACATTTCATCCCAGTTAACCACTGGTAGAAGAAGTCTTAGTGATTGTGGTGTCGCCATAGCTACCATGACCCCTTTTGCAACCAGAAATAGAATCCTATTATTACCTATTTAGTCAGTTATCTAATGAAAATGTCCCATACTAGGGCTGCTTCAGGTACTAGCTGCCATGCCTGGAATTCCCAGAGATCAGAAGGCTAAAGAAAAAAAACTTAGGTGTTTCTAATTTATTAACCTAGGCAATTGCAGAAAGCAAATGAGTAAAAGGGTGAGTGAGGCAGGAAAGGAAGGAAAGCCAAGATGAGGGGGTGTTACTTAACTGGCCACCATTTGGTATCAAGCAACACTGGTTGCTTAGTATTGCCAGGCTGTCTTCTGATGAGACAAACAACTACTTCTCAGGATAGTTTATCTGCAGAAGGAAAGAAGAAAAATGTAACCCCCCTGCATTTCACAGTTGTGCATGCAGGCAAGTCTTGCTGTATCTCAAAAGCCTCAGTAACCAGGGCAGGAAGCAAGAGGTACACAGATCAGACATGAGGCATTGCTGGGCTCTGCATGCAAGTAGTTAGCTGGTGCCTCAGTAGTAGTGACCAGAGAAAATGCTGAGTTTAGGACAACCAGGTGAAATCCCTGGGAATAGATTGCCTGTGATGATATTAATTGGTGCATGCCATTTCAAATGCTTTATCTGATATGAAACTACCCAAACCACAATTTGCAAACAAGAAAACTGAAGCTCAAGGAGGTTAAGATTCCCAAAGACAACCAGGAAGTAACAGAGCTGAGACTTAGAGTCAGGTCTGCCGGATGTCAAAATGAATGCTCATCCTATATACAGAGAATATATGCTGATGAGTACCGAATATGTGTATTTATCAGTGGTTTCTGCTCTGACTTATTAACATTTCCACTGATGTCTCTCTGATGTCTCAAAGTTAACACGCCCAAAATAACACTGTCAACATTTCCACCCAAAGTACTCCTTCTCTAGTATTGCCCATTTCAGTACACAACAAAATGTTCCACCCAACGCCTAATACAGAAAAATAAGTCCTATAAAGTTCTCTAGTTCTAGGCTCATAGGTTCTGTAAGTTATATGACACTTATCTCCTCACATCTAATCAATGATAAATAGTTAAAGCAAATGTTTAAAAGAAATTATTACATGTCTGGCACTGCTCTAAATTCTTGACATCTATAACCTTTAAGGCTTACAGCAAACTAAAGTAGTAGACACTGTTTTTCCTCCATTGGTCGGATAAGGAAACAGGCACAGAGAAGTTACACAACTTGTCTATGCCTTCACAGGTAGGAAATAGTAAAGCTGAAATGGAAATAGAAGCAGTAGGATTCTACCCCTTAAAGCCTAGTCCCTAAACTACTCTAAAGATCTTTTGATTCTACTAAATATTTCTTGGCTCCATCCTCTCTAATCCACTCCAACTGCCAGTAGCCTAGTCCAAGTCACCATCTCCCTAAACTTTTACTGCAGCTCTAACTAATGCCTCATTGCCCAGTCTTACTCCTTCTCACTCCAGTCTTTACATCTCAACCAACACTCCATTCTTTACATCTCAACCAACACTCCATTCTTTACATCTCAACCAACACTCCATTCTTTACATCTCAACCAACACTCCATTCTTTACATCTCAACCAACACTCCATTCTTTACATCTCAACCAACACTGTTTGAAATATAAACTTGGTTCCTGCCTACATAAAATCATTCAAGGCTTTGTATCGCCCTTAAAACAAGACTGAACTCCTTTAACATGTCTCACAATGGACTCTCCATTCTGGATCTGGCTCACGCCTACTTTCCCACTATCATTGCTCCAGAATCTTCTTCAATATAAATTACAGCCTTACTTAAATAGTTTCTGTTCCTTAAAAACACCATGCTTTCACCCATAATAATGCCATGTCTTCTACATATAACCTCTCACCCCATCCCAAACACTCTCATGTACACATTTTTTTCTGGTTTGTTCCACTGATCCTTATAGTTCTCTCTTAGACTTTACTTTATCAGGAAAAACATTCCTGATCCTAGGAAATCTATCGCCTGCTTTATAAAACTATTCAGCTCCATATAGCCCAATTACCATATTACTGTTGTTATTGGGTTCCATAGAGTCTATTCCAATTCATAGCAAGCCCATGTGACAGAGTAGAATCACCCTAAATGGTTTCCTAGGCTGCAATCTTTACTGGAGCGGATCTCCAGGTCTTTCTCCCTTGGAGCCACTGGGAGGGTTCACCAGCCTTTCAGTTAATAGCTAAACACTTAACCATTGCGTCACCAGGGCTCCTTCATTATATTACTAGTAACTTTATCATTGCTTAATATTAGTTTTTTTTCTGTTTTTTATCTAAGCTCTCTGAAGGCAGAGAACGTGTTCACCTCATTCACCACTAACACTCAGCTGAGTACACAAAATTCTCACACACATACACACATGCACTTACACACACACACACACAGAGGGGTCCAACAGCCAACCAGTAAATCAATTTATATGGCTCTTACAGAGTGTAGTTATTGGTTAGATAAAATACTCAACTGTAAGACAAATAGGAACTAACTTTTATTGGGTTTCATCAGTTAATGAGACATTTTCTTATACTGATGTGAGAAAATCAGCTTTAAAATGTTGCTCCTAATTTGTGAACAATTGTGTTCAACATCTCGTTGCCTGGAGGTTGTTTCTCTGTTTATCTTTATTCAGGATCCTTCTGCTGGCAAACATAGCACTGAGCTGTTTCTCCTCGCCTCCTGTAAATTCCTCTGTACCGATATGTGCTAAAGTAAATATGCTGTACTAAACTTTTTTTTTAAAAACTACAGATGCGATATTCTAAATCATCTTAAACAGTTTTTTTCTCAAATGACCTACATTTAATTAACTTTAAATATCAATAACTAAGAAAATTTCAGCTGAATTAGCATCCAAGACAGTTTGAACATTTTTCCTTTAGCATTAAAAGGAATTATTTTCTTCCTCTCTTATCATCTAAACAGAATTGTTTACTGCATGTCCTACAAAGTATTAAAAACGTATGAAGTAAGTTTTCATTTTTGCATATTAAAATCAGAACATTTTTAAGTGAATACAATTGTCTCAGTACTGTCTCTAACAACTTGAACAGGCTTCCATTGGTAAGAATACTGTAATCAGAAAATAAATCCAGATGGTTTATCTAATTGAAAGTCAATATTAAAAATCCTGTTCCAACACAGGTGATTTTGGCAAAGCAATTTTCCCTTCAATCTCTATACAATAACTGAGTGACAAATACATCCTACCAAATTTTGACTTGGTCTGCTTCCCTGTGCTATAGTATGCTGTGATTTTTTGGTAAAAATACATATTAAAACAATGATTTTTATATTTTGCAGCATTTAGTTTTTTTATGGTATATTTTATGTGTGCATCAAAGATAAGAATTAGTAATAGTGATTTTTTTTGTGTGAGAAATGGTGATCTTCCTGAAAATAATTGAAATATTAGATATGAATGGAAAAGTGTTATTTTTAACTATGAAAATTACAAAGTCTTTATTTGTGAGAGAAACACAAATACTTTTTGAATGCAGCTATTGAAACATTCCTTTCCCCTTTCCCATCCTGTATTTCACCATGTCCTGATTTTATAAGTTCTTAACTTCTTTTCCTGCAACTAATTTTGTCTCCTCAAATCCCATCTAGTCCCCACCTGTCCGGTCAAAAATGCAACTCTGACCATATTACTGCCCATATTTAAACTTGTCAATGGTTCCCATCGGGCCGTAGCAGAAAATCCAAACTTTTTTTTTCTTTTCTTAATTTTTTTATGCTTTAATTGAAAGTTTACAAAACAAGTCAGTCTCTCATACAAAAATTTATATACACCTTGTATACTCCTAGTTGCTCTCCCTCTAATGAGACAGCACGCTGCTTCTCTCCACCCTCTGTTTCCGTGTCCATTCACCCAGCTCCTGTCCCCCTCTGCCTACACATTTCCTGTCCAGACAGGAGCTCCCCACATAGTCTCATGTGTCTACCTGATGTAAGAAGCTCATTCCTCGCCAGGATCATTTTCTATCCTATAGTGCAGTGCAATCCCTGTCTGAAGAGTTGGCTTTGGGAATATCGGGCTAACAGAAGGTCGGGGGACCACGACCTCCGGGGTACTTCTAGTCTCAGTCAGACCATTAAGTCTGGTCTTTTTACAAGAATTTGAGGTCTGCATCCCACTCTTCTCCTGCTCTCTCAGGGGCTTTCTGTTGTGTTCCTTGTCAAGGCAGTCATCAGTTGTACCCGGGCACCATCAGTTCATCTGGTCTCAGGCTGAGAAGATCCAAAATATTGATATTAAAACAAACAAACAAACAAAAACCAAACCCGTTGCCATCGAGTCAATTCCAACTCATAGCAATCCTAAAGGACAGCATAGAATCGTCCCATAGATGGCATGAAAGGTCCCCCATAAACTTGCTTCTCATTCCCTTCCAATACTGCTTGAATGGGAACTTTATACGACCTTGATGAAATTGAGATAGTCCAATTTAGGTGATTTCTGATGCTCCATTTCACTCAGGCTCATGACCTGTGGTTTTTCAACTCTTGGTCACCAGAGGACTATGGCACCTCTAGGCATCATGTTCTTTCATAACACCATCCAAAGGAAGATATGGTTTGTCTTTGAATGTTTCTCTTTACCAGGAGAGGCCTCAGGATGCCATTACATAACTTCTCTTAAACTAGTTACTAGTTGAAAGAGGAAACCCCTGGTGGCCCAGTGGTTAAGAGTTCAGCTGCTAACCAAAAGGTCATCAGTTCAAATCCACCAGCTGCTCCTTGGAAGCCCTATGGGGCAGTTCTACTCCGTCCTATACGGTCGTTATGAGTTGGAATCGACTCAAAAGAGGAGTGACTGTTGAGCATGCAAATAATGGTATTTCCCAAATCATCTCAAAGTTCCTAGAAGTTTGGCAAGTGACTCACGTCTCCTCAAAACTCTTTTCTTTGCTGAGTTTCTTTCTTATCTCTGTCTCCTTTGCTTCACATGTCCAGTGTCTTCTTTTATTCTTCCCATCGTTCAAAAGATTTTCATATGTAAAACAAATATGGATGTCTCTAATTCAATGTCTTTATCCAATCTTGGAGAAGCATATCTAATGGACCAACTTTTCCCAGTAAACCAGTGAAGAGGTAATTTTAAATATAATGTTTTCTTCCAGTCACATTTCCAGTCTAAAAACCCTGAGCTTCTTTTAGGTTGCTGCCAGAACCATATTTTTCTCATATCAGACTTTTACTACTAATCCTGTATTTTCTCCACCACATGTGAACTGCATCACTGGCAGCTGCCAAATTATCTCTTCCAACAAGCGTTTCCTGACTTCACTGACATTTGGTCTTTCTATTCTGTGGTTACAAATACCCTGAGTATTTTTTTTTTCATTTTTTATCAAATGAATTTATAATTACGTGTTTGTTCCCCTGCTAAAATGTATAAAACCTAAGGACATGAATTATTTCTATCTTACCTCCTTACAATAAATATTTGTGAATTGAGTGAATTAATAATTGAATAAATTGATTAATGAATGTATAGATCTATTCCAATAATCTCATTTTCAGCAAGAAAATTCCAAAGGTGAAGAGTTTATGATGAACTTCTATTATTAATTTTGAAATGTTGTTAATGTATATGAATTTTGAGATATTTGTATGAGATGTATATTATTCCTGAGACTTTATAGGCTGTATAATGTAACCAAAAACACTGGTCACTTTTTGTTACTGTAAAAATTTTTTAAACATTATATGTGAAATTTAAACACAAACAATATCTATATTACCAGTACTTATCAATGCTAAAAATAGTGATTTATAAATAACTATTATTCATATCAATGCCTCTTCATTTAGAACTTTTATTAAATTCATATTTTTACAGTAACTATACCATGTTGGAGCCCTGCTGGCGCAGTGGTTCAGAGTTCTACTACTAAGCAAAAGTTCAACAGTTCAAATTCACCGGCCGCTCCTTGGAAACCCTGTGGGACAATTCTATAGGGTCGCCGTGAGTCTGAGTTGACTTGACAGCAACAGATTTGGTTTGGTTTTGGTTTATACCATGTTGTTACAATCTTAAACACTATAAGTAAACTACCTTAAACATCTGTTATTGGCTATTACTAAAATTTTTTACCCTACCCAGTATATACCATCATTCATTTTTCAAGTGCCTTAAACCCTTTTGTGGAAATGTAACAAGTTAATTACAATAAAAATAGTGACAATAACGGTAATAGAAAAATATTATATATCATATAAAGAAGTATAATAATGGAGTAATATACACCAAGGAATATTTCAGCAATCTGCAGATAAGGACACATTTAGTCTTCACAAAACACTCTGAAATAGTTACTGTTTTCCACATTTCACAAATGAGAACTGAAACAAATGAAGTTAGAAGCATAGTTAAAGTCAAACAATTAGTTAGCAGTTTAATTAGAATTCAAATCAAGGCATTCTGTTTCCAGAGGATAGTAAATCCTCAAGAATTAATAACTCAATTGTATATTCACCATCCTTATTCAACCTGTTTGTGGAGCAAATAATTCAAGAAGACAGACTATATGAAGAAGAACATGGCATCAGGACTGAAGGAAGACTTATTAACAATCTGTGATGTGCAGATGACACAACCTTGCTTGCTGAAATTGAAGAGGACTTGAGGCACTTACTGATGAAAAACAAAGACTACAACCTTCCATATGGATTACACCTCAACATAAAGAAAACAAAAATTCTCACAACTGGACCAATAAACAACATCATGATAAATGGAGAAAATACTGAAGTTGTCAAGGATTTTATTTTACTTGCATCCACAATCAGCACCCACGGAAGCAGCAGTCAAGAAATCAAATGACATATTGCACTGGGCAAATGTGCCGCCAAGGACATTTTTAAGGTGTTGAAAAGCAAAGATGTTACCTTAAGGACTAAGGTGCACCTGACCCAAGCCATGACATTTTCAATCACCTCATATGCATGTGAAACCTGGACAATGAACAAGGAAAACCAAAGAAAGATTGACAACTTTGAATTATGGTGTTGGTGAAGAATGTTGACTATACCATGGACTGCCAGAAGAATGAGCAGGTCTATCTTGGAGGAAGTGCAACCAGAATGCTCCTTAGAAGCAAGGATGGCTAAACTTTGTCTCACGTACTCTGGACATGTTATCAGGAGGGACCAGTCCCTGGAAAAAAGGTATCAGACTTGGTAAAATAGAGGGTCAGTGAAAAAGAAGAAGACCCTCAACATGATGGATTCACACAGTGGCTGCAACAATGGGCTCAAATGTAGCAACAATTGTGAGGATGGCTCAGAACCAGGCAGTGTTTCCTTCTGTTGTACATGGGGTTGCTGCTAGTTGGAACCAATTCAACAGCATCTAACAACAACAACATATTTAGTTCAAGAGAAATAATGAGAAATAAAGTTGTTGCTTCACACCAGAATTAAGCAAGAATGGGAGCTTAGAAAATAAATTATTTATTTATTCCTTTCTTTACCTTGGTGGTATTTAATAAACGCAGTTTGTTTGATAACAACACTTCCAAATTCTTACACCCTCAGTGACCCCACATTACCTTAAGGTTAAAATCTAAATTCTTAACAAGGCACTTAAGACGACTTATGTTGTGACCCCATCCATCTTTCTCAGAATTATCTCTTGTTCACATTTCCAAGATGCTTTCTGTTGTTAGGAAAATCTGCAGTAAAATGAAGAGACACTGACTTTGGCTTTGGACTGATCTAGAATAAATCATGACTATATAATAACCAAAAGGCCGGTAGTTCAAATCCATAAGGCACTCCCTTTTTATATAATAACCAAAAGGCCGGTAGTTCGAATCCATAAGGCACTCCTTGGAAACTCTAGTGCAGTTCTACCCTGTCGTACAGCGTCACTGTGAGTTGGAATCGACTAGACAGCAACAGGTTTGGTTTTTGGATAAACTACTCTCTAGTTCTATTACGCTGATCATCTTAATAAGCTTTGTCATCACAACATTCTCATCTGAGAAAGGAAACAATTCTTACTGAGTCTTGGGTGACTGGGAAGGTTGAATATGAGAATATCACAATTTTTTCCTGAACTCTTCCAGGCGATCAATGCCAAGCAACATTACTGGATACAGGCAGACTTTCATTATGTAGGGCCCCATTTCTAAGAGCACTAATCTGTCCTCCACAGTGCACCCCAAAGCACTCAGGACACCCTCCATCCCATAGCGGGCCTCCCCTCCTTGTGAACTAGTATAGTGTTTTCTACCTAAACCGTTTAATTGATAAGACAGATGGCTTGTCAGAATTCTCTTAATATCTTCTTTGTTTCACTTTCCTTTTTAACACATAATTTAATACATAAAATATTATATAATACTTGACAACAGTGATGTAGAGTGATGGTGCAAATTTTTAAAGAGTAGCCATAATAAAATGATGTATTGACAACTTAGAGGCCTTTTGTTTATTTTATATATCATTTTGTTGTATTATAATCTTGGCATTGAGCAAAAATGTATCAAATTTAAAGGTGCCTGTTAAGGGAGAAATTATGTATTGAGAACTCACCTTTTGTTGGGGACTGTTCTAATCACTTTGGTATATGTTATCTCATTTAATCCAAACAACCACCTCATGAATTTGGCATTAGCAGAGTCCATGTTCAGATTTGAGGTACCCATAAGGTGGAAACGACTCAGTGACCACTAACAACAACAGCATCCATACAGCTAGTGACTGGTTCTGTGAAAAGATAGGAAGTTGTTAAATCCATACATGCGTGAATAATGAATAACCTGCACATAAAGCAATGTTATTGACCAGGCTGAGACCACATCTAAAGCAGCATCACTTTGTAGAACTAACAATAAAGTCAATTTATGATGAACTTATCGTGAAAATGGACTAATGATGGCCAATAGAAGATTTATCATTATTATTACTACTATTATGCATACTGATTAACAAGCCCTAGTGGAGTAAAGTGGAGGAATGGTTAAAACATTCGACTGCTAACCAAAAGGTTGGTGGTTGGAACTCACCCAGAAGCTCCACGAGTGCAAGGCCTGGTGATCTGCTTCCATAAAGATTACGGCCTAGGAAACCCTATGGGCCGGTTCCACCCTGTCACATCGGGTTGCTATGAGTCCAAACTGACTCAAAGGCCTCTAACAACAACAGTGTACTCAAATTAATAATAATAATAAGTAATATTTACTTGCTGTTTACTCATTATTGCAATTAATAATAATGCTTACTGTTAAGTACTGTACATGTATTACATCATTTAATTCTCTCAAAAGTCACAGGTAATAAGTACTATTATTTCTTTAATTTTACAGGAAAGATAATTGAGACATAAATATTAAACTAAATTGTTCAAAGTTAAAAAGCCACAAAAGGGACAATTCCCATGTTAAATATGGGTTTGATTAATTTTATGTATATGCAGAAGTGTTATACACTATGTTATACTGCCTCTGATATTGGGTTAGATTATGGTACATAAAGGGTAGTCAAAAAAGAAAAATAAAACGACAAAATGATTCTCTGTTAAAATTGACTTGTGTGAATGCTGTATTTTATACTCTTGCGAAGAGGCAATGCCCACTTCTAATTTTGCCACCAAATTATTACCATAAAATTTATTGATAAAAAATAAAAGATCTGAGAAGGAAAAGTTGGTGTGTGTTTCTGTGTGTATGTGCGAACATATGTTCAAAACTACCTGAGAGATTGAGAGTGTAGCTGTGTAATGTGTTAGCTATACCAGCATCAAGACACTAGACCGTAGCCACTAAAAGAGCAGGGATTTTTCTGTTTTGTATAATGTGATAGCCTCAGTGCCTGGACCTAATACATAGCTCAGGTGCCTGGAAAAAAATAGATACTGAAAAATGAATATCTACTGTCCATTGGATGAATGAATATGTCTGTAAAATGAATTTACCCTTCAGTTTTCTCGACCCACTTACTTAGAGTCCAACAGAATATGATTGTACATGATGCTTTCCTGTAGTGGCTGAAATAGTGCATTGCACACAGTGCTGCATTGATTTACTCATATTGAAACTATGGAAAATGGAACATAGACAAAACATTTAATAGCTTAGATTATAGAGGTGAAGAGAGCAAACGCTAAGATTTGATTACATAACAGCCTAAAATTCTTGAAGCCCAAAATTAGAAAGTAATATATTCAAGTAGCTTTCATTTTCAGGAAGTACAGAATAAAATGAAAGAAAATAGACATCATTTATGTCAGCTGTACCTAGTCATTGTTCAACTAAAACATGCATTTTATCTACTGAGTTTCTCTTTGATATTTATGGACTACTTCACAAATCAAAGCATACTTGACTCACAGGCCTGCGATTCTGTCATGCTACACTGCCTACTAATTACGCTTCCAAATACTACTTTTTAATGAATCTTTTCTTCAAGCTAGCATCATGCTAATCAATTTGTGTACCTAATCTCATTTACCTCCAAAACAGAACTTTGTGGAGAGTATTATTAACCCCATTATAAAATGAAGAACAAACCACGATTTAGATATTCAGGTCTATCTGCCTCTAGAATCCATGTTCTAAGCCAATCCTGCTTAAATTTGATGTGCATGCAAATCAGCTAATAATTTTGTAAAAGGCACTTCTGTAGGAGAGCCTGAGATTCTGCATTTCTATCAATCTCCTGGGTTGATATTGATGCTATTGGTTACAGTTCACACTTAAAGTGGTATGGTTCTATACCATATTACGTCCAGGGAACTATACCTGTATCCATCCACCCATCCACCCATGCCCCCATCCACCCACCCATCCACCCACCCACCCACCCACCCACCCATCCATCCATCCATCCATCCATCCATCCATCCATCCATCCATCCATCCATCCATCCATCCATCCATCCATCCATGTTGTTGGAAAAGATCTCTTTAAACTTTAAAAAAGTGAAGGTGTCACTTTGATAACTAAGGTGATCCTGACCCAATTCAGGGTCTTTTCAATCACCTCACCTGTATGTGAAAGCTGGATAACAAAAAATGAAGACAGAAGAAGAACTGATATATTCAAATTGTGGTGTTGGTGAGGAATACTGAATATTCTGTTTACCGCCAGAAGAGTGAACAAATTAGTCTTAGAATAAATGCAACCAGAATGCGCCTTAGAAGCAAGGATGGCAAGGCTTCTTCTTGCTTCCTTGGGACACGTCATGAGGAAATACCAATTTCTATAAAAGGGCATCATGTTTGATAGAGGGTCAGTGAAAGTGAGGGAAACCTTTCACACAACAATAGCCACAACAATGGACTCAGACATACCAAAGATCATGAAGATGGCACAGAACTAAGCAAAGTTTCTTTCTGTTATACATGAGGTCGCCGTGAGTTGGAACCAACTCGATGACAATTAACTAGATATATGTATGTACACACACATATACATATTTAAAAAAAAAAATTTTTGTTTTTTTATGTATGTACACACACATATACATATATAAATGTATATCTACACATACATACATATATAAATGCATATGTAAGGCATATATATGTATATCAAAACCAAAAAACAAACTCGTTGCCATCAAGTCGATTCTGACTCATAGTGACACTATAGGACAGAGTAGAACCGGCCCGTAGGGTTTCCAAGGAGTGGCTGGTAGATTCAAACTGCCAGCATTTTAGTTAGCACCGAAGCTCTTACCCACTGTGCCACCATGGGTCCATAATATGTATAATGTGTACATATTACATTGGATACGTGTGTTTATATTATATTACATGTGTATTTGTATAACGTAAATATGAAATTTATTTCATAAAGCTTTTTTTGCAATAAATTCAATTTAAGCTATAAATATAATAACCAACCAAAACCAAATCTGTTGCCATCGAGTCTATTCTGACTCATAGCGACCCTACAGGACAGAGTAGAACCGTCCCATAGTGTTTCCAAGGCTGTACTCTTTACAAGAACAGATTGTCAATTCTTTGTCCCGGGGGGGAGTTGGTGGATTCAAACCATCAAACACTTAACCATTGTGACACCGGGGTTCCTTCATTAATAACCAGGCTATTAAAAGATGCTACTGAAGTTTCAGCAATAAATAAAACACACATTATTGCCTCAATGTCAAAACAACCTGTTAAAGCTTGCTCATTTCGTGGAAACTTTTTTTTTTTATTGTACTTTAGATGAAGGTTTACAGAACTAGTTTCTCATTAATCAGTTAGGACACATACTGTTTCATGGCATTGGGTAACAGCCCCACAACATGTCAACACTCTCCCTTTCCAACCTTGGGTTCCCTATTACCACCTTTCCTGTCCTCTCCTACCTTCTAGTCCTCGCCCCAGGGCTGGCTAGCCCTTTAGTCTCGTTTGTTTTTGTTTTATGAGCCTGTCCACTCTTTGGCTGAAGGGTGAACCTCAGGAGTGACTTAATTTCTGAGCTGAAAGGGTGTCTGGGGGTCATGGAAACTTTTAATATTTTTAAATATTTTTAAAAATATGTCATACTTGTTTGCCACCATAATAAAAGAAAAGCAGTTTTAAAAAGTGTACATGAAGTAATCACATCTCTGGGTTGTCTTGTTTGTTTCCATGTGCTTTCTTCCCTAGCCAATTTATTTATGTTCATCTGTACACATAGCCAAGAAACATAACAGCAAAGAGTTATTTTCTTAATTTTTTGCCCCATTCAATATTTTCCTGTTGTACTTAAGCATATATTTTCCATGACAAATACAATTTTTATCACTTTGTTAAAAACAACTGTTTCTGAGTTAAGAAATCACAAAAATCTGCCAACAATTTGCATACTTAGAGATGTATTGCTTTAAAATGATCCAACAGCTCAAAGTGGCTACATGAAATTTTGATTCAGCCTTCTCTCTAAGGCTGAAAACAAGCAGGAATAAAATCCCCAACACCACAATACTTACATTTTATGAACTCCAAAACAAAATCAGTAACAGGCTCTGAGGAAATGAGGTGGCAATAATGACAAAGAACTAATAAAACGTCAAGTAAATACACAGTCAAAACAGTGGGTGTCATTTCCAAAATTATAAAAGATGTTTTACTTTACTTTCTCAGGATGCCTTATTCCTTTCTTCTAAAGTGTAACATTTTATGCACATTGTCATTAATTTAATTTTTGCACAACACATTTGTACACATGCTACTGCAATCCTATAGCACTGCTGATTGTTAGAATAAGCTTTGCTGTTAGGTACATAGTATCCGTGTACCTCCAAAGACAGTAAATGAGGAAAACAGTAAGTTTATTTTACACCACAGATAAATTTATTTATTTCTCTATTAGGACATCAGAAACTATTTTTTCTTACCTACAGGTCATTTTTTTTCTTTTTCAACTAGCTTATATATGCTTAATACTGCAATAGATTGAACAAGGATTCCGGATTTAAAAATATATAAAAAACACAAGCCAAAAAAATATTTAAGTAATATCCATGACAAACATTAAACAGTGGGCTTATCCCTTTAACTGTAGGCAGAAATTTTTTTATGTTACGTTAACACCTACGTTTTAAGAGAAATCTTAAATATATATATATATTATATATATATATATGTATATAATTCCTGCTAAAACAATAACCAGGAGTTCAAGTGGCCTGAGTGGGAGTGAGGCGTCTATGCATATTTGTGAAACATAAAATGAGGCCAGTACCTCTGAATCACTTATGTAATGTTCTAGCATAAATTCTTTTTTTGAATAATTCTGCTTATCAGGCTAATGCTAATAAGTGTATGTCAGATGGCTCTGGCTTTCGGGCACTCTTCTAGAAATGTTAGACCATTTGACAGAAAGATAATGCAGGCTAGAGTCAGTCAGATCTGGGTTTTCTATGCAATCTTACCAAATTTATTGAATCTTCCTGTGTCTTAATATTTTAACTCTAGTATGGCGATAATAATTCCAGTTTCAGAGGGCCACTGTGAGAATTGAATAAGTGCATATTGATCTTGATCCTAGACAAAGTAGCCCCTCTAAAAGAACGGGTATTCTAAATAAGCACAAAGGCTCAAGTGGTCTTTCTTACTGTTATTTAATATATGAAAAAATATATATGAGATAAAAAAAATCAACCTTTGCAATGGGTCCTAACCTTTGCTCAAGGCAACCTGGGAAGAGCTCACAAGGCCATCAGAAAGGCCATAAAGAAAACAGAGCTGTCAGCAAACCTTCATTCCTTGTGATTTTTAACCCCATGCCCTCCTGCCTCAATAGCTTCTTGTCATTTTTTAGGTTCTTGCCTTTATTAAACCAGGACCCATCAACTGACTTGTGAACACTGACATATGAGTGTAAAAGAAAGCAGTGGGTATTGGGGTCACTAATTTTATTCTGGCTTCCTACCATCCTCAGGATCCCAAGACACACACTGAAATCTGAGAAGCTCCAATCAAATATTCCATCTTTATTCTTAGATGCTCTCTCTCAATCTTGCTTGTTTTGGATGTTGGAGAATGGGACTGCAAAATCTAGAAGTAAACTTTAAGAACCCCACATTTTCTTACTTTTCTGCAGTGGGACCCTGCCTTTAATAAGGAAGGAACGATACCTGCTGCAGCATGGTAATCAAGGTGAGGAAGAAGTTGAGAACATCTAATTGTTGTTAGCTGCCATCAAGCTGTTTCCCACTCATAGTGGCCGTAGGTACAACAGAATGAAACACTGCTCAGTCCTGCGCCATCTTCACAATCATTGCTATGTTTTAGCCCATTGTTGCAGCCACTGGGTCAATCCACCTCATTGAGGGACTTCCTCTTTTTTGCTGGCCCTATACTTTACCAAGCATGATGTCCTTCTCCAGGGACTAGTCCCTCCTGATAACATGTCCAAATTAAGTGAGACAAAGTTTTGCCATCTTTGCTTCTAAGGAGCTTTCTGGCTGTATTTCTTCTAAGACAAATCTGTTTGTTCTTCTGGCAGTGAGTGGTATATTCAGTATTCTTTGCCAACACCATAATTCAAAGCCATTAGTTCTTCTCCAGTCTTCCTTATTCATTGACATTGTCAAGGATTTCATTTTACTTGGATCCACAACCAATGCCCATGGAAGCAACAGTCAAGAAATCAAATGACGTATCGCATTGGGCAAATCTGCTCCAAAAAAAACCTCTCGAAAGTGTTAAAAAGCAAATATGTCACTTTGAGGACTAAGGCACCTCACCTAAGCCATAGTATTTTCAATTACCTCATATGCATGCAAACACTGGACAATGAATAAGAACATCTAGTACATAAGTAAAAAAAACTCAAACTCATTGCCATCGAGTTGATGCCAACTCATAGTGACCCTATTGATTGGGTAGAACTGCTCCATAGGGCTTTGAAGGCTATAAATCTTTACAGAAGCAGTCTGCCACCTCTTTATCACACATAGTGGCTGGTGGGTTCAAACCACTGACCTTTTGGTTAGCAGCTGAGCACTCAACCACTGAGGCTCCATGAGTAGGTAGCCAAAAATACCGTAAGGTTGCCTTAGCCAGATGAGTGAGGTAAATTCTATTGGGAAGATTTCATACTTTAATGGAAAAGAACATTTTTTTTTAAACAGAGGAATGTGATAACAATATCAGAACTCAGCAGTAAGGTCAATGGCTATTGCTGAGAAGGGATGCTAAATAAACAGAAATGATTCTTAAGACTGAAAATAGGTCAGAGACAGGAGGTTATCTGATACCAGGGCTCTACCTCACCTCTTCTGTACTCCCTAAAATGGAACCATGTGAAATGCCCCAGTCGGAAGGACTATTTCGCACAGTGAACTGCATAAGCCCAGTTGAGCTCACATCATAGCTTGGGGTGCAGAAGGATAAAACTTATCCACAGGGTTTATAGCAAAGCAGAGAATTTAGAAGTGTCAGGGTGAGGGCCACTGAAATCCAGGATATTCTTCGCCTCATTTTGCAAAGAATGTATTGAGCAGCCACTGTATGTGAGAGACTATAACAGGCACCGTGAATACTTAACCAGCCTCATTTTACGTGAATTGATCCTTTACCCATTAGACTCTAGTGACAAAGGCTTTGTCTGCTCTTGGAACACATCAAGGTCTGGGCCTTCACACGTGGTTCTCTCCTCTGGGAGTGCTCCGAGAAGTGACTTTGTCTCACTAAATTCCACTCATGATTTCAATGCTGGCTTAAATGGGGCTTCTCCGGAGAAAGCTTTCCTTGACATCCATCCCAAACCTATTATAATCTCTCATCACACTCTTTGTTCTCTTTCAGAGCTCATATAAATTTTGTACCTATGTTTTTTTCCCCTGTGATTGTGTTTTATTGTCTGCCTTATCATTAGGCTGGAAGCTAGTTGTTGGCTGCACATGAAATCATTTGGGACTTATTAAAGATACATTAATGCCAAGACCCCACTCCTTGAGATTAAAATTTAATTATTTTGAAGTGGTCTGGGGCTCAGAAATATTGAAGTCCTTAGCTGAGAACATGTGTTACATACTCTATGATGTATATACAATGTATACTTTCTGCTGTCCCTGTGAGGGCAAAGACTACCTCTTGGGTTTACTGCTGTGCTTTATGTCCACCACAGGGCCTACCTTACAGCTGTTACTATTGGTGTTATGTGCTGTCCAGTTGATTTCAACTCATAGCTACCCCATGTGACAGAGTAGAACTGTCCCATAGGGTTTTCTTGGTTGTAATCTGAGGGAAGCAGATGGCCAGGCCTTTCTCCCACAGAGCGGCTGGGTGGTTTTGAACGGCCACCCTTTCAGTTAGCAGCTGAGCACTTAACCATTGCACCACCATGGCTTCTTGTAAATGCAAAGGGCTCTGACCTTGAGTAGCTCAAGGACAACCTTCAGAGTGGACGTGTTTTCCAATCATGACTAAAATGCTCATAGGTAAGTGTCTTAAAGTAAAGGCAGGAAGATAGGTTAAGTTGAAATCAGGAAGGCTTACCCATGGGGAGTATGGAGCCATTTGGGTGACTTGAGGGGGTTTAAGATACAAGTACCGATGCTTTTGATATCCAGTCTCTTGCTAGCTGTGTGACCTTCAGTAATTGTTTCACCTTTTCTGTGCCTCAGTTTCCTTATCTGAAAAGTGGCAATAACAATAATATCTACCTCATAGACTGGTTGTGAGAATTTAATGAATAAATATATCAGTACATGCTGCTGTTAGGTGCCGTCAAGTCAGTTCCAACACGCAGTGACTCTATGTACAACAGAAAAAACACTGGCTGGTCTGTGCCATTCTCACAATCATTGTTACAGCCACTGTGTCAATCCATCTTGTCAGGGGTTTTCCTCTTTCTTAATGACTGTCTACAAAGCATGATGTCCTTCTCCAGGGACTGGTCCCTCCTGATAACATGTTCAAAGCATGTAAGATGAAGTCTTGTTGTCCTTGCTTCTAACGAGCATTCTGGTTGCACTTCTCCCAAGATAGATTTGTTCATTCTTCAGGCAGTCCATGTATATTCAATATTCTTCACCAACACCATAATTCAAAGGCATCAATTCTTCTTAGATTTTGCTTTCGCTTGCATATGAGGTGGTTGAAAGCACCATAGATTAGATCAGGCACACCTTAGTCTTTAAAGTGATATCTTTGCTTTTTAACACTTTAAAGAGGCCTTTTGCAGCAGATTTGTCCACTGCAATGCATTTGCGTTAGTACAGAGTAAATGCTAAATAATTGTTATCATGTGCCATTGTTGTTGGTAGCTTCATACATTTATTTTATTCTGAAAATACAGCTACATATAAATCAATAGCTAGGTGAAATGCTATAAGGGAAATCACCCATCAGCTTCTGTCTTCTGCAAAATGAGCGATATGTATCAACACAACGAAAATAATGTTCTCAGCACTGCCCCAGTCTGACTAGATCATGGCTATGAGCTGGAGACAGCTGTAATGAGGCTCAGCCACAAAATTGGTCTTTTCAATCATAAAAGCACTGAGACTTTTTCTCCTCCAAAGAAGACCCTAGATTTGTTTTCTGACACACAGAGATTTTCTCCAAGATGTAATTAATCTGGGTAAAAACATATACATGAAAATTACTGAGATACTAAAAAGTAAATAATGGTATGTTGCTACAGCAAAAAAAAATGTATATATATATATAGTTAATAGAGACTAAAAAGTAGACAAGCTAAAATCAGAAAAAAAAAAAAGCATCAACAATAAAAACAGCTACAAGAGTCTACGGAACAATTTCAAGAGAGTTTGTATACACCGAAGTTCTAAAAGCCAGTTTGTGTTATGTCATTCTGTTTATTAGTATTCCTCTCTTTTCAAATGTATGCTGCCAAGGACTACCGCTTTATAAAATATGTGTACATAATTAATTTGGTGATACTGTCCTTCAATTTTCTCTTAGAAGTTTCTTAAATATATTCTCTGGTTTCATAGATGCTTTTTGTTCAAACCCATGATGCCAATACCAAGGAGGACATAACCAAGGCCGCAGTGGTGCTGGTGACAAATTTTTTTCAAGCATGCTTGAGAGTGTGGGTCTCATATGGTCCATAATATGGTCCACTGTTTTTTACTAACAAGGGAAATGGTGCCTTTTTACTGAGAATTTCGAAACCTGCTGTTTTCCAATCCCACTATTTTTAACACCGTTTTGCTGAACTGAATGTTCACTCTTCCATAGAACTGAGTCGTCTAAGTCATAATGATAAGTCTAGTCTTCAAAGTGTATTAGTTCTAATTTGGGAGTATAATTAGAAAGGCTGCTAGGGAAGGTCATATTTCAGAAATAATGATGCTAAATCTCTTATGCAGGAAAGGTCTTCAAGCCAGAATCTTTCTTCCTCCACACATAACTGACTGGTAATTCTTTACCATCATTATGAATACATGAACATTGCCAGGCTAACACCAGAAAAATTTCACAGTTGTTGGCATCAAAAATTTCAAGTATTTTCTTTCTAATGTAAAACATAAATGTGAATGTCAGCTCTTTAATTTATGAAGTTTTAACAAAACTAGAAAGAGTGGGATAAAAGCCTTGATGTAAGAAGTTTAATGGGATATTATGAAAAAATGCCTCCTAAATACTGTAACTAAAATTTAATAGGGAGCCATTCTTTAGACAAGTCAGTTCAGTTTTAAATTGACGGACAAGGAAAACACAGACTTAAAGTATGGTTTCCTTGAGTTTCACATTTATGTCTCTTTTTTTTCTCATCTACTGCAATCTTTCTCTTCAAAAATGCATTAAAAAATAACATACTGAATGCATGCCTATGTTCATTGCAGCATTATTCACAACAGCAAAAAGGTGGAAGCGACCTAAGTGCCCATCAACAGATAACTGGATAAACAAACTCTTGCACATACATACAATGGAATATTATGCAGCTACAAAGAGTAATGATGAGTCTGTGGAACATTTTATGGCATCGATGAATCTGGAGGACATTATGATGAGTGAACTAAGTCAAGTACAAAAGGATAAATATTGTATGATCCCGCTTTTATAAAAAGATAAAAATAGGTATTAAAAAAAAAAATGTTGCTGTCAAGTCAATTCCGACTCATATCGACCCTATAGGACAGAGTAGAGCTCCCCCATAGAGTTTCCAAGGAGTGCCTGGTGGATTTGAACTGCTGAACTTTTGGTTAGCAGCTGTAGCACTTAACCACTATGCCACCAGGGTTTCCAAAATAGGTATATACATAGAAAAATCACTATTCTTTGGTGGTTACCAGGGATGGGAAGAGGAAGAGGGGGGAATCACTTTCTAGACAGTCGACACTTGTTAGTTTTTGTAATAGGATAGTGAATTGAATGTTGGTGAATTGAACATAACTTAACCAAGGCAAATGATGACCCTAAGAAATACACAAGAGTAAGATACATTATTGGTAAATGCTATAACATATACAATTTGGCAACAACAGCAGCAACAACCAAAAAATATGTGAGTGGTTACATAGGTAGATATGTATGCATGTACGAGTATAGGAAGTTATATGTGTGTATATCCATAAGCATATATAGGTGTGTCTGCAGGAATATCTATATACATGCCTGTGTGTGCTGCACATATATTCATATATAGGGACAACAGACATGGATGAATACTTTCTAGACACAATGAAACAACTCACAGGATTCGCTTACTGGGTTTAAAGACCAATCGGCACAATGTAGTCTATAAAGTTTATATTCTATATGCTAGTTTGGTAAGTAGCTCCTAGGGTCCTAAAAGATTGTGAGTGGCCATCTAAGATACAAATATTGCCCTCTACTTATCTGGAGAAAAAGAAAATGAAGGAAACCAAAGACTCAAAGAAAGAACTAGTCTACAGGACCAATTGCCTACACAAACCATGGCCGCACCTATCCAGAGACTAGAAGAGCTAGATGGTTCCCAACTACCACTACCAACCAGTCTGACTGGAACCCCAATAGATGATCAGGGATAGAACAGGAGAAACTTATAGAGCAAAACTCAAATTCTTTAAAAAAAAAAAAAAAAAAAAGGCCAGACTTTCAGGACTGGCAGAGACTAGAGGAACCCTTCAGACTATCACTCTGAGGTACCCTTTAAACTTAACTGAAGCTACTCCCAGAGTTCACCTTTCAGCTAAATAACAGATTGAATCATAAAATAAACAATATGCCTGTCAGTACTGTGCTTCTTTTAATTAAATAAAAAATCATCTGTATGAGACCAAATGGTCAACGTTTACCCTAAAGCAAAGATGAGAAGAGGGGGAAGGGCAGGGAAGCAAGAATAACGGAAATGGAAGAACCAGGACAGAAATAATGAGTGTGTTGACACATTGTGGAAAATGTAACCAATGTCACTGAAAAATATGTATAAAAATTGTTAAATGAGAATCCAATTTTCTGTGTAAACATTCAACAAAAACTCAATAAAGTATTAAATAATAATAATATAGAGAATATTATTATCCAATACCTCTTATTTCAGAATTGAGCTTTTTGTTGTCTTTTTTAAAAAGTCTAGTAAAATTTGGTGAATATTTATTTTACATCCTCCCTTTGCATTCCAAAGAGATAAAATAGTTTCTGTGTAAACATTTAAAACCTAAGAATTGACTTTATTTAAGTTCTCGTATGCTTTGTCACAGAGCTGTCACAGAACTCTCCCGACCCTAACTTTTCAGTCAACACAGTCAGAGAATATTTAAACGTCACACACAACTTATCTGCAGCAACATACGCTACTTGGGGGTCTGCCTGATTTTCTTGCCTGGACAGATGGCATCCGATTAGTTTTAACCAAACTTGTTATCTCCAGTTTATGGTAGTTTAATAACTTTAGTTATTTAACTGCACAAACATTCCAACAGTCTGATTGCAACTTTGAAAGCCAAATTAAGGAATTTTAGAAAGACTTCACTTTAGCTGCTTACATTTGCAAGCTGCTTTCTGTTTTATGACACAGTCATGCATCACTGAAGGCCCACAATACGTTCTGTGAAATAGGACGTTGTGGGATTTGGATGTTGTGTGAACACCATATTATATGGTTAGCAAAGTTATATGAGATACCTTTTGTTTCACTTCCAGATCTGTACTTCCCCTTTGCCTCCTGCGGCTGCTTTCACTAACACTGGTGTTGCTGCATTTGGGAGCCATGATGTACTTCACAATAATATCTTCAAAAGAAAATTAAACAGAGATAACGCTACAACGCTCAAGAAACACGTGATGCACAAGATTGGATGCTGCTGTCCACAAGCTGAAGCATACACTGTTATGCTGCAAACTTTTTATTTGTAAGTACAGAAAGTTCACATTAAAATAACAATAGAAAGTACAGCACAGTACATACGTAAGCCAGTAACATAGGCGTGTATCCTGACTACCGAGATGTGTGTGTTATAGGTTATAGACTTACTGTACCGTTATGCACCTGGCAGCCCAATCTCTTTGTATACAAGAAACATGAGACGCACGTGTTGCACGCGGGAGGCTGTTGCGGTCCCTACATCCGGTTACATCCCCTACATCCCGTCCTCTGAACAGGATTTCCGAACTCTGTTATATGCAGTTGGAGCTTGGCCGAACAGAGATTATGCGGCACGTAACTGTACTTAAGTTATACATAAGCGTTGTTATGTTAAATCATAACATATATTTTAGATTTCTGTAGTAAAATAATGGTATCAATCGGTGGTGCAAACAATTGAGCTGCTAAGCTGCCAACCAAGAGGTTGGAGGTTCAAGTCCCCCCTGAGAAACCTTGGAAGAAAGGTGCAGTGATCTACTTCTGGAAAATCAGCCAGTGAAAACCGTGTAGAGCGCAGCTCTACTCTGACACACATCAGGTCGTCACCAGTCAAAGTCAACCCTACAGCAACTTGTTTTTTATTTTTTTAAATAGTAAAGCTGTAACATTTTTGTATTAGAAAGATCTATTAACGTGATAGGCATTCAAAGAATATAATGAACAAATGCAAACAATGCAAGATTCATTACCCTTCCACCAGACATGCCCTCGTGGCTTTTATAAGGTGTATTTTTATACCATATTATGACTTACTTTAGTGGAGCCCTGGTGGCACAGTGGTTAGGAACTTGGCTGCTAACCAAAAGGTCAGCAGTTCGAATTCATCAGGCGCTCCTTGGAAACGCTGTGGGGCAGTTCTACTCTGTCCTAGAGGGTCGTTATGAGTCATAATAGACCCGAAGGCAACGAGCCATGGCTTACTTTAACAATAACTGTAAATTAAAACTTATTCCAATTCGGAAAGTGATACAGGATACAGAACCTCCTAATTACCTGGAAGAAATCATCATTTTCAACTTAACTGAGGTATGCGGATGTGGAGTTTTGGAAATGAGAGTGGCCAAAGGGCTTTCAGCTCTGTCCAAGGCGTGTAAGAGTAATAACAACCTAACAGCTGCCGTCTTCGACTTGAGACTCTCTGTACTGCATGATGCTTCTAACAGCAGAACTGACTGGAGTGGGTCAAAGAGCAAAAGCTTATTAGAAGGGCAATGGTTCAGGTTTAGAGTGGGACTTTCTGGAAACCCAGGAGTGGGTAGAGGGAGAAGCATGGGTCTGATTTTCTCTTCAGCTCTCAAAGTTGCCTAAAAGAAGTACTCCTTTAAAGTTCATGAGGGCAGTCGGCATCACTGCAAACTTAATTCCTCAAGCCAAATTTGGGGCAGAGCGTTCAGAGAAAAGAATAATGTGCTTATTGCCAGGAGTCTGGTGGAGGTCTAAATTATAGATTCTGAGTATAAAACTGTCTCGCCTTCAAATAAGAAACTGGAAATTTTTGAGGCTTTAAACTTTGAAATGAAAACAAAGAGCTTCTCATTTAGCTTGAACTAGAAAGAATAGAAAGAGAATGAAAAAAAAAAGCAATGGTAATACAAACTATAAAAATGAGAACAGTGATAATTTTTTAAACATAATTTCCAGCATAAAAAAAGAAACAGGAAACATATGGAGGAGTAATACAAATTTCTGTTTGTCTGAAGTTATGAATGGTGACTAAAAACCTACATGTTTAGTGTGGCATCACATAAAGATGAAAATGGACCACCAACTTCATACACACATCGGTCTAGCAAATGTGCCCCTAATTTTTGGACCTTTGGTTGTGATGGCTGGAAAACCAACCACTTAGCAGGCACGTATCTTGCTCCTACTTCAAATCCCACCACCTCTAGGAAACCTCAAAAGATCATTGTTAAGTGCGTTCCCTGACAATCTGTAGATCCAATTAGGAGCATACGTAGTAAATAGCATGGCTCTAAAGAAGCCCTGTGGGTGCAGTGGTTAAGTGCTGGACTGCTAACCAAAAGAATAGAGATTCGAACCCACCAGCAGCTTAGCCAGAAGAGATGGGGCAGTCTGTTTCTGTAAAGCTTTACAGCCCTGGAACTTTAGGGGACAGTTCTACTCTGTCCTACAGGGTCGCTATGAGTCAAAGCCCACTCAAAGATCACAGGTTTAATAAACATTAATTGAATTAATTGATGACAGTTTCAATTACATTTTTTTCTAATTGAAACAGTGTTTTGTAGATTCTCCCCACCTACCCTGCCTTTTCAGAATCTGATAATAGTGACTACATCCTCTCTTCTAAATTTTATCCCTTGACTTCCATCGGGCCATCATTTTACTCTTATTCTTTCTTTTCTTTCTGTTGCTTTGATTGGCTCTTCTTTCTTTTTGTAACAGATATGGAGCTGAAAAAGCCTTTTCTTTAAATACTTAATGGTCTCTCCTCCCACTTATGTTCATTAATAAAATGTTCACTCCCATGGCTTCCACTAACACTTCTATGCTCATTATTTTAAAATCTTTAATTATGAACTCAGCTGTTTTCAGTCTGTTTCAAGCTTAGAACAGAATATTTAGATAAAAAGCTATCCTTTCACACTCAAAATGTCTGCTCGTAGCTGGATTCGTCATCTCCAAAAATGGATCCCAGGGGGATCTCTTCACTTCTGTTACGGTACCAACAATCTTCTGGCCAACTAGGCTGAAAACAGAGAGACGCTGATAACATCTCCCCACTTTTCCTTGGTTACAGATAAGCTGTAGCCAATTCCAATTGGGTTTCCTTTGAAACATCACCAAGACCTGCTCTCACTCCTCTACTTCCAAAATCACCACCTGGGCAGGGAACTTTCAATTTGCATTGGGGAAACTGCCTTCTGGTTTCCTTGTCTTTGGCATTTCCATGATCTTTCTAACCCACATAAACAAAGGCCATTGTCACTGAGTTGATTCCAACTCACGGCAATCCTATTGGACAAAGGAGAACTGCCCCATAGGGTTTCCAAGTCCGTAAAAATTATGGAAGCCGATTCCCCCATCTTTCACCTGTGGAACAGCTTGGGGGTTCCAACCACCAACCTTTCAATTAGCAGCTGAGTGCTTAACCACTGCACCACCAGGGCTCCTTAACCTACATAAAAAAAAAAAACACCCAAATTAATCTTTATTAAATACCACTTCTATCATGTCGCTCTCCAGCTGTGGTCTATGATTCCTAGTGCCTCTTTCTATTTTCAAAGCACTCAACAAAGTAGCCCTAGCCATTGTGTTCAAATACACTTTTCCACAAAATGCATACTTTGTCCAATCACTGTCCAAAAACTCCCACTTCTATGTCCATGCTCAGACCTACAACAGATAGACCTTCCTTCCTTTGCTGTTTTCATTCTTGTACTAGTCAAGGCCCAGATAATTCTCTTCCTTTTCTATTTTAAAAAAAAAAAAAACATTGCCATTGAGTGGATTTCAACTCATAGCACCCGTATAGGACAGAGTAGAAATGTCCCATAGGGTTTCCAAGACTGTGAATCTTTACGGAAGCAGACTCTCAAATCTTTCTCTTGCTGAGCAGCTGGTGGGTTCAAACTACCAACCTTTTGGTTATCAGCCAAGTGCTTAACCATTATACCTCTCCTCTATAGTGCCCCTGAGATGAAATTATTTCAACTTACATTGCTTTTTTCTCTTTCTGGTGTGTGCAGTGCATTTACAGTGAGCATTAAAGTAAGGAACAGGAGTTTTGTAGTAAATTGACTTATCCTAGTCAAATTTCTTAAGAAAAGTTTTAATCCTTGAAATCTCTTTGAATCATCACTGAATTAGTACTATTTGGGGCATTCCAGGAGAGTCTGATAAGCTCATGTTTGTTAATGTTTAGAAGTATATAAATAATTGTAGCAGAAATATTTAGTGAAAGTTCCTTTTTCTTCACTGATTTGTAATGACATCTGTACCATAGAACAACATTTCTTGTTTTCGTGGATCTGATTCTGAGCTCTCTATAAAGTCTTATTGATCAATACCACACACTTTCAATTATCATAACTTCTTTATAAGTATTGAATATTTTTCATTTTATTTTTATGTAGATATATTCTTGAGAAGTGGTGTTTAGTTTAGCTGAAGCTCAAGGGCCTTGGACCATATTTTTCCAACTTGAACTTCTATTATGTAATTCTTCGAGACTTCTTTAACTGTCCTCATCCTTTCACACTTCCATATGCATTTTAAGAAAAATTTTATTGAACACAGAAAATACACATATAACAGGGATATAGCTCATTAAATTTTTACACAGAAAACCTACCTGTGGAAGAGAGAATTCTAAGACGGTTTTCAATCTTCCTTTTGCTGTGCATGCCCTATATAATCCATGGGACTTTGACTATGATGGATTTCACTTCTGTGATTAGAATATATCATATGTCACAGTTGACTTTAAGAGATTTTTTGGGGCGGTCCTGACCTAATCTGGGTTCTTCCTGAAGAGTCAGAATCTAACAGTGAGAGGGATTCAATGCAAGGGAGATCCCCTAATGCTGGCTTTGAAAATGGAATGGGCCACATGGCAAGGTATATGAGCAGCCTCAAGAAGCTGATAATGGCCCCTGGCTGAGGGTCAGCAAGGAAATAGGGACTTCAGTCTTACATTCTCAAGGGACTGAATTCTTCCATAACCATGTGACCATGGAAGAAGTACCCAAGGTGCAGACAACAATGCAGTCCAGCTGACACCTTGATTTTAGCCTTATATGACCCTAATCAGAGAACTGAGTCACAGCCTGCCTGGACTTCTGACGTGTGGAATTGTGACTTATTACATGAGTGTTGTTTAAGCTCCTAAGTTTGTGATAATAGAAAAATAATATACTTCTCACTGCAACCAACACACCAAACAAATAAGAAAGAAAAGAAACTTTCTCAGCAACCCAGAAAAAAAAAAAAAATGTTGCCGTCAAGTTGATTTCATGCAACTGACGGCAAACCCATGTGTGTCAGAGTAGGACTATGCTCCACAGGGTTTTCGGTGGCTGATTTTTAAAAAAAGTAAATCACCAGGCCTTTCTTCGCAAGTTCCTCGGTGTGGACTTGAACCACCAAACTTTCCATTAACAGCCCAGTGCATTAACCATTTGTACCACCCAGCGACTCCCAGCAACCCGGGAGCCTCCCTGTTATTATCCTTTACCCATGAAAATGAGCCAAGGTTTTATGTTCTGCCATAGCTTCGGTGACTACTGCTTCAATTTCCTTTCTGATGCTTTCCATTTCCACATAGCTCGCTTCACATCTCAGCAGTACATGTATAATTTCCAGAGACAGAGGACTGTCAATAATGGTGGAAGCAAACTGTATTCTCTCATCTACTCGGCCTCGTTGCAGTATCTGATGGTGATGAGAAATGCATTCAAAGAGATAAACACCTCCTGAAAGACCATCATGATAGGAGCTGCTACTCGCAGGTGCCTCGGTGAATGATGAAGTCACAGGATGCTGTAAAGAATGTACAGAAGGGTATAATCTCAAGCCCTATGGGTAGTATTTTTGTGCTTTCAATTTATTCTGCCAAGACTATCAAGGCTGTCACAGGAAGAAACTCTGCAGCGAGGAGATGGACTTTACTTCAGCTTTGCTGTTCACCATTTAAATAGTCTATGTTTTTTTTTATTGCCTTAGAAGCCCATGCATTATCACCAAATGCCAACTGTCTTCTCTTAAGCATATTACATCATAGGACAAAACTGCTGTCTTATACTTTATGATATATACATATGAATCTTTACAGATCTCTTGCTAGTAAACTTGATACAGTTCCCTCTCATATAATAACACGATCCAGCTCATCTTAACTCATACCTTTTCTCTTATTCCTAAATTCTTAATGCATCAACCGCTCCAACATTAAAGCTCTAAGTGGTAAAACTTACATAACATATTGAATTTTACATAATTTAGGTGCTATTTTAGAATTTCTGAACTCTCAGGCAAGCCAATGTTCAGATACTAAATAAGTCTAAAGGATCATTAAAAGACGGAAAAAAAAAAATCCTCTTACAGAACCCGTCAACTTATTTTCTGTAGGAAAATAAAAAGTTCTAATCCTTTCATAATGAATAGCAACAAAATTAAATTCTATGCAGCTCAATCTAGTTTTTGAAAAGGTAAAAGAAAATATTAGTTAGAAGAAAATGTTTTGCCAAGGCCCATGAGCTTTAGCTAAACTAAACACTACTTCTCTAGCATATTTCTAATTAAATATGCAATTAAAAATGTTCACTGCACCCTAAGGCCTGCCATCCTATTTAAATAACTCCTTGTCCTCCTTTAAAAGACAAGCTATAACCTTCCAGCTTTTTTTTTTTTTAATCCTTTTGAATTTCTAGGTGATTTTTTTTTTTTAACAATCTTATTCCTGATTAGAAGATATGCTTTTAGGAATATAAGCAATTCCTTAAATATTTAGTAAGTACAAATTGTATGTCTACGAGTAATTGATACAAGTCAAACGAAATGATCTGTGAAAAATGTGAAGGTCTACTTCCTTGAAAAAGAATTGAGGTATGATTAAAATAGCCACCCACATTACAAATACTTAGATGTATGTAACAATGGAAAATTATAAAATCAAATAAATGTTCCAAGTTATTGTATACCAGATACATACCATCTAATGGAAATTAAAATTTAAATATATCTACAGTTCCAAAAAAGCATTTTCTGTACCACGCCGGGTCAATTCTGATTCATGGTCACCCTGTAGGGTAGAGTAGAACTGCCCTATAAAGTTTCCAAGGTTGTATTCTTTACGGGAGCAGACTGTCACATCTTTCTCCTGTGGAACTGCTGGTGGGTTTAAACCACCAACGTTTTGGTCAGCAGCTGAGCACTTTACCACTGAGCCACCAGGGCTCCTTCATAACATCTTAGTGTGCTAAAATATTCATTTTGTGGATAGTATCTATGGGGGTTCATTTCAGATTGCAATTACTTTTCACATATTACTTCTGAGATTTATCAGGCTTAAGGTGTAACAGTTGACAACTGATTGGTTAATTCGATCTCTAAACTCTTTATTTTAGCACACCCCACTGAGAGAATCCACCACCCATCTGTCAATTTGACATACTTTGGTGGCTTGCATGTTGTATGAAAGCTATGCCACTGGTATTTCAAATAAGAGCAAGGTCACCCACAGTGAACAGATTTCAGTGGCAATTCCAAATTAAGAGAGACTAGGAAGAAAGGCCTGGTGACATCTTTGCTTTTCAACACTTTTAAGAGGTCTTTTGCAGCAGATTTTCCCAATGCAATGCGTCTTTTGATTTCTCTACTGTGGCTTCCATGGGTGTTAATTGTGGATCCAAGTAAAATGAAATCCTTGACAGCTTTAATCTTTTCTCCATTTGTCATGATATTGGTTATTGGTCCAGTTGTGAGGATTTTTGTTTTCTTTATGTTGAGGTATAATCCCTGCTGAAGGCTGTGGTCTCTGATCTTCATCAGTAAGTGCTTCAAGCCCTCTTCACTTTCAGCAACCAATATCTCAGGTTGTTAATGAGTCGTCCTCTAATCCTGATGCCTCTCTCTTCTTCATACTCCAGCTTCTTGCATTATTTGCTCAGCATACAGATCGAATAGGTATGGTGAAAGGATACAACCTTGACACACACTTTTCCTAGCTTTAAACCATGTGGTATCCCCTTGTTCTGTTCAAATGACTACCTCTTGATCTATGTACAGATTCCTCATGAGCACGATTAAGTGTTCCAGAATTTCCATTCTTCGGAAGGTTATCCATAATTTCTTACGATCCACACAGTCAATACCTCAGTATAGTCAATAAAACACAGGTAAACATCTTTCTGGTATTCTCTGCTTTCAGCCAGGATCCATCTGACATCAGCAATGATATCCCTGGTTCCATGTCCTCTTCTAAATCTAGCTATAATTTATGGCAGTTCCCTGTCGATGTACTGCTGCAGCTGCTTTTGAATGATCTTCAGCAAAATTTTATTTGCATGTGTTACTAATGATATTGTTCAATAATTTCCGTGTTCAGTTGGATCACTTTTCTTGGGAATAGCCATAAATATGGACCTCTTCCAGTTGGCCAGGTAGCTGTCTTCCAAGTTTCTTGGCATAGATGAGGAAGCACTTCCAGGACTTCATCCGTTTGTTGAAACATCTCAATTGGTATTCCCTCAATTATCAGAGCCTTGTTTTCTGCCAATGGCTTCAGTGCAGTTTGGACTTCTTCATTCAGTACTATTGGTTCCTGATCATATGTTACCTCTTGAAATTGTTGAATGTTGTCGACCATTTCTTTTTGGTATAGTGACTCTGTGTATTCCTTCCATCTTCTTTTGATGTTTCCTGCGTACTTTAATATTTTCCCCTTAGAAGCCTTCGCTATTGCAACTTGAGGCTTGAATTTTTTCTACAATTCTTTCAGCTTAAGAAATGCTGAGTGTGTCCTTCCCTTTTGGTTTTCTGTCTCGAGATCTTTGCACGTGTCATCATAACACTTTACTTTGTCTTCTACAGCCACCCTTTGAAATCTTCCGTTCAGCTCTTTTACTTCATCGTTTTTTTTTTTTTTCCTTTTGCTTTAGCTACTCGACGTTAAAGAGCAAGTTTCCAAGTCTCTTCTGACATCCCTTTAGGTCTTTTCTTTCCCTCCCATCTGTGTGATGACCTCTTGCTTTCTTCATGGATGATGTTCTTGATGTCATTCCACAGCTCATCTGGCCTTTGGCCATTAGCGTTCAACACACCAAATCTATTCTTGAGATGGTCTCTAAATTCAGGTGAGATATACTCAAGGTCATACTTTGGCTCTCATGGACTTGCTCTAATTTTCTTTGGCTTCAACTTGAACTTGCATATAAGCGACTGATGGTCTGTTCCACAGTCAGCCCCTGGCCTTGTTCTGACTGATGATATTGAGTTTTTCCATCATCTCTTTCCTCAGATGTAGTTGATTTGATTCCTGTATCTTCCATCTGGAGAGGTCCACCTGTATAGTCACCACTTATCTTGGCAGCATATAAAATAAAGTATCTAGGAAATTAACAAAGAACTTTGTAAGTGATACATTTCTATAAATTAAATTACAATAAATTGTTAAACTACAATCAAGATGTCAAATTATTGGTAAGTTAATGTACAAATTTGTGGCAACTGCTAATGAAATTCTAGGAAGAACGAGATGCTTGAAATACTAATTCTAAAATTTATATGAAAAAATAAAGGTCTATAACTAGGTAAGGTCTTTAAGGAAAGAGTAAAGCAGAGGGAATTGTCCTAAAAAATAATAAGACATTCTGCAAGTTTACACTGATAAAAACTGTAAGACACTTGTACAAGAACAGACATAAAAAACAATCGAACAGATTATAGCATTCATAAAGAGCCATATTTCAATTGGTAAGGAGAGAGGGACTGTTTACTATATGGTGTTAGGCAAACTGGTTTATTATGTGTATATGTGGTAGCGGAGGAATCTGTCTCTCTCAAAATCCTGCTGAACTAAGGACTAAATATTATATACAAACTGTAAAGCTAAATGTGACTTTGAGTGGGTTTGGTTAGGGATAAGGTAGAAAGATGGAGTTTCCTAAAAAATACACAATACACAAAATAATAGACATGAAGAGGAAAAATTGTTAAGTATTATTACAAAAAAAGACTAGGAATTATTGTCATAGCAAGCACACCATCAACATATTTGTCAGAGCTATAGAAATACAGAAATAAAAGCAACGATGCCAAGACTTTGTCTCACATACTTTGGAAGTGTTATCAGGAGATTTCCTGGAGAAGAAGATCATGCTTGGTAAAGTAAAGGGTCATCATAAAAGAGGAAGACCCTCAACAAGATAGGTTGACACAGTGACCACAATGATGGACTCAAACATAGCAATGATTGTGTAGATGGACTGGCCAGTGTTCCCTTCTGTTGTACATAGTGTCACTATGGGTTAGAACTGACTTGAAGGCTCTTAACAACAAACACAACATAGAAATGAGTGATATTTACAAAATCCAAAAACTAATGACTCTTTAATATTTAGAATATATATGACGAATTATTGGACATCCATAGGAATAAGGTTGTAAACCCAATCAAAAAGTGGGGAAAAATATATCAATTGACAATACACACATGAAGAAATCCAAAAAGCTAAAAAGTATGTGAAGAAGAGTCTCAACTTCGTATAGTCAGGAAAATGCAAAGTGAGACAACATTAGGTACCAAATTATATCCATCCAATTGGCAAAAATAAAAAAATCAGGTAATACCAAACCATGGTTAAAATTTTGGGGAAATGTGACCTGCAGGACTGCTGGCAGCTCTCTCAGGTCATAATGAAAATTGAAATCCTGCTGGATTAAGGCCTATGTACCCGGGTGGCACAATGGCTAAGCACTCAGCTGCTAACCAAAAAGTTGGTAGTTGGAACCCACCCAAGGGTTCTGCAGGAGAAGGGCCTGGCAATCTGCTCCAGTAAATACAGTCATTGTTGTTGTTAGGTACCATTGAGTCAGTTCCACCTCATAGTAACCTTGTGTACAATAGAACGAAACACTGCCTGGTCTTGTGCCATCTTCATAATCATTACTATGTTTGAGTCCACTGCTGCGGCCAATGTGACAATCCATCTCTTTGAGGGTCTTCCACTTTTTCACTGACCCTCTACTTTACCAAGCATGATGCTCTTCTCCAGGGATTGGTCTCTCCGTAAAGATTACAGCTAAGAAAACCCTATGGGCAGTTCTACTCTGTCACATGGAGTTGCTATGTGTCGAAAGTTGACTCAACATTATCCAAGAACAACAACAAAATTGTGAAGCTGGAGTCTGGGGCCAAGATGGCGGACTAGGTAGACGCTACCTCGGATCCCTCTTGCAACAAAGACTCGGAAGAACAAGTGAATCTATCACATACATAACAATCTACGAACCCTGAACAACAAACACAGATTTAGAGACGGAGAACGAACAAATACGGGGAAGCAGCGATTGTTTTCAGAGCCTGGAGCCAGTGTACCAGTCAGGTAACCTTTGGAGCCCGACTTAGGGCAGAGCCCAGGGGAGCAGACGGCACAAACAAGGAGCCCAGCCCTAGCCCCTGAACTCACTCCGGGAGGGGGCCCAGCCGGTTCATGAGGGCGGCATGGCTACGCAGCCAGTGGGAGAAGTCCCCGGGAGGCAGTGACTGATCTTGGAGCAGGGAGAGCAGCGTCCCAGCCAGGGAACTGTCCCGCCGGGATTTTGACTGGGCGCAGGCACGGTTCAAGCACAGAGAGCTGCTCCACTCCCCCTGAACTAACCCCGGGAGGGGGCCCAGTCAGTTCTCGCGGGCGGCGTGGCGACGCAGCTGGTGGGAGAAGTCCCCGGGAGGCAGCGACTGGTATTGGAGCGGGGAGAACAGCGTCCCAGCCGGGACGTGTGGTCACGGCCCAAGCACGGGGAGCTGCTCCACTCACCTGAACTAACCCTGGGAGGGGGCCCAGCCGGTTCTCGGAGGCGGCACAGCAACGCGGCTGGCAGGATGAGAAGTCCCCGGGAGGCAGCGACAGATTTTGGAGCCGTGGGGCTGGCAGCGGAGGATCTGACCGTGACTTCAGTGGGCCAGAACCCCCGGGGGCAATCTCCACACAGCCAGCACACGTAGGCGACGCACCCCGCGGGAATCTCAGATATAATAGTCATTCCAAGAAAGACAAGCAACTCTGGCTATATTCTGAGGTGCTACTCTCCTATCTCTCTGATCCCTCCCCCACCCTCCCCAGGCGGCTTCATTAACATCCGAATTGCCTGAGCCAGAGGGAGAACTCTGATAGGGATCTGACTGCATTTTTTTTTAGCAGATTTTCTGGAAAAACTAGTTTCCCAGTGATGGCTCGGAGACAGCAGTCCATATCAAACCACATAAAGAAGCAGACCATGACAGCTTCTACAACCCCCCAAACAAAAGAATCAAAATCTTTCCCAAATGAAGATACAATCCTGTAATTATCAGACACAGAATATAAAAAACTAATTTACAGAATGCTTCAAGACATCACAAACGAAATAAGGCAAACTGCAGAAAAAGCCAAGGAACACACTGATAAAACTGTTGAAGAACTCAAAAAGATTATTCAAGAACATAGTGGAAAAATTAATAAGTTGCAAGAATCCATAGAGAGACAGCATGTAGAAATCCAAAAGATTAACAATAAAATTACAGAATTAGACAACGTAATAGGAAGTCAGAGGAGCAGACTTGAGCAATTAGAATGCAGACTGGGACATCTGGAGGACCAGGGAATCAACACCAACATAGCTGAAAAAAAATCAGATAAAAGAATTTTAAAAAATGAAGAAACCCTAAGAATCATGTGGGACTCTATCAAGAAGGATAACTTTCGAGTGATTGGAGTCCCAGAACAGGGAGGAGGGGCAGAAAACACAGAGAAAATAGTTGAAGAACTCCTGACACAAAACTTCCCTGACATCATGAAAGAGAAAGGATATCTATCCAAGATGCTCATCGAACCCCATTTAAGATTGATCCAAAAAGAAAAACACCAAGACATATTATCATCAAACTTGCCAAAACCAAAGATAAACAGAAAATTTTAAAAGCAGCCAGGGAGAAAAGAAAGGTTTCCTTCAAGGGAGAATCAATAAGAATAAGTTCAGACTACTCAGCAGAAACCATGCAGGCAAGAACGGAATGGGACGACATATACAGAGCACTGAAGGAGAAAAACTGCCAGCCAAGGATCATATATCCAGCAAAACTCCCTCCGAAATAAGAAGGCGAAATTAAGATATTTACAGATAAACACAAGTTTAGAGAATTTGCAAAAACCAAACGAAAGCTACAAGAAATACTAAAGGATACTGTTTGGTCAGAAAACCAATAATATCAGATACCAGCACAACACAAGGTCACAAAACAGAACGTCCTGATATCAACTCAAATAGGGAAATCACAAAAACAAACAAATTAAGATTAATTAAAAAAAAAAATACACATAACAGGGAATCATGGAAGTCAACAGGTAAAAGATCACAATAATCAAAAAGAGGGACTAAATACAGGAGGCATTGAACTGCCATATGGAGAGGGATACAAGGCGATATAGAACAATACAAGTTAGGTTTTTACTTAGAAAAATAGGGGTAAGTAATAAGGTAACCACAAAAAGGTATAACAACTCCATAACTCAAGATAAAAGCCAAGAAAAACATAACGACTCAACTAACATAAAGTCAAACACTATGAAAATGAGTACCTCAGAATTTACTAAGAAAAACATCTCAGCACAAAAAAGCATGTGGAAAAATGAAATTGTCAACAACACACATAAAAAGGCATCAAAATGACAGCACTAAAAACTTATTTGTCTATAATTACGCTGAACGTAAATGGACTAAATGCACCAATAAAGAGACAGAGAGTCACGGACTGGATAAAGAAACACGATCCATCTATATGCTGCCTACAAGAGACACACCTTAGACTTAGAGACACAAACAAACTAAAACTCAAAGGATGGAAAAAAATATATCAAGCAAACAATAAGCAAAAAAGAAGAGGAGTAGCAATATTAATTTCTGACAAAATAGACTTTAGACTTAAATCCACCACAAAGGATAAAGAAGGACACTATATAATGATAAAAGGGACAATTGATCAGGAAGACATAACCATATTAAATATTTATGCACCCAATGACAGGGCTGCAAGATACATAAATCAAATTTTAACAGAATTGAAAAGTGAGATAGACACCTCCACAATTATAGTAGGAGACTTCAACACACCACTTTCGGAGAAGGACAGGACATCCAGTAAGAAGCTCAATAGAGACACGGAAGACCTACTTACAACAATCAACCAACTTGACCTCATTAACTTATATAGAACTCTCCACCCAACTGCTGCAAAGTATACTTTTTTTTCTAGCGCATATGGAACATTCTCTAGAATAGACCACATATTAGGTCATAAAACAAACCTTTGCAGAGTCCAAAACATCGAAATATTACACAGCATCTTCTCAGACCACAAGGCAATAAAACTAGAAATCAATAGCAGAAAAACTAGGGAAAAGAAATCAAATACTTGGAAACTGAACAATACCCTCCTGAAAAAAGACTGGGTTATAGAAGACATCAAGGAGGGAATAAGGAAATTCATAGAATGCAACGAGAATGAAAATACTTCCTATCAAAACCTCTGGGACACAGCAAAAGCAGTGCTCAGAGGCCAATTTATATCGATAAATGCACACATACAAAAAGAAGAAAGAGCCAAAATCAGAGAACTGTCCCGACAACTTGAACAAATAGAAAGCGAGCAACAAAAGAATCCATTAGGCACCAGAAGAAAACAAATAATAAAAATTAGAGCTGAACTAAATGAATTAAAAACAGAAAAACAACTGAAAGAATTAACAAAGCCAAAAGCTGGTTCTTTGAAAAAATTAACAAAATTGATAAACCATTGGCTAGACTGACTAAAGAAATACAGGAAAGGAAACAAATAACCCAAATAAGAAACGAGAAGGACCACATCACAACAGAACCAAATGAAATTAAAAGAATCATTTCAGATTACTACGAAAAATTGTACTCTAACAAATTTGCAAACCTAGAAGAAATGGATGAATTCCTGGAAAAACACTACCTACCTAAACTAACACATTCAGAAGTAGAACAACTAAATAGACCCATAACAAAAAAAGAGATTGAAATGGTAATCAAAAGACTCCCAACAAAAAAAAGCCTGGCCCGGACAGCTTCACTGCAGAGTTCTACCAAACTTTCAGAGAACAGTAAACACCACTACTACTGAAGGTATTTCAAAGCATAGAAAATGACGGAATACTACCCAACTCATTCTATGAAGCCACCATCTCCCTGATACCAAAACCCGGTAAAGACATTACAAAAATACAAAAAATTACAGACCTATATCCCTCATGAACATAGATGCAAAAATCCTCAACAAAATTCTAGCCAATAGAATTCAACAACATATCAAAAAAAAAATTCACCACGATCAGGTGGGATTTATACCAGGTATGCAAGGCTGGTTTAATATCAGAAAAACCATTAATGTAATCCATCACATAAATAAAACAAAAGACAAAAACCACATGATCTTATCAATTGATGCAGAAAAGGCATTTGACAAAGTCCAACACCCATTTATGATGAAAACTCTCACCAAAATAGGAACTGAAGGAAAATTCCTCAGCATAATAAAGGGCATCTATGCAAAGCCAACAGCCAATATCACTCTAAATGGAGAGAAACTGAAAGCATTTCCCTTGAGAACGGGAACCAGACAAGGATGCCCTTTATCACCGCTCTTATTCAACATCGTGCTAGAAGTCCTAGCCAGGGCAGTTAGGCTAGACAAAGAAATAAAAGGCATGCGGATTGGCAAGGAGGAAGTAAAATTATCACTATTTGCAGATGACATGATCTTATACACAGAAAACCCTAAGGAGTCCTCCAGAAAACTACTGAAACTAATACAAGAGTTTGGCAGAGTCTCAGGTTATAAAATAAACATACAAAAATCAATTGGATTCCTCTACATCAACAAAAAGAACACCGAAGAGGAAATAACCAAATCAATACCATTCACAGTAGCCCCCAAGAAGATAAAATACTTAGAAATAAATCTTACCAAGGATGTAAAAGACCTATACAAAGAAAACTACAAAGCTCTACTACAAGAAATTCAAAAGGACATACTTAAGTGGAAAAACATACCTTGCTCATGGATAGGAAGACTTAACATAGTAAAAATGTCTATTCTACCAAAAGCCATCTATACATTCAACGCACTTCCGATCCAAATTCCAATGTCATATTTTAAGGGGATAGAGAAACAAATCACCAATTTCATATGGAAGGGAAAGAAGCCCTGGATAAGCAAAGCATTACTGAAAAAGAAGAAGAAAGTGGGAGGCCTCACTCTACCTGATTTCAGAAGCTATTATACAGCCACAGTAGTCGAAACAGCCTGGTACTGGTACAACAACAGGCACATAGACCAATGGAACAGAATTGAGAACCCAGATATAAATCCATCCACGTATGAGCAGCTGATATTTGACAAAGGCCCAGTGTCAGTTAATTGGGGAAAAGATAGTCTTTTTAACAAATGGTGCTGGCATAACTGGATATCCATTTGCAAAAGAATGAAACAGGACCCATACCTCACACCATGCACAAAAACTAACTCCAAGTGGATCAAAGACCTAAACATAAAGACGAAAACGATAAAGATCATGGAAGAAAAAATAGGGACAACCCTAGGAGCCCTAATACAAGGCACAAACAGAATACAAAACATTACCAAAAATGATGAAGAGAAACCCGATAACTGGGAGCTCCTAAAAATTAAACACCTAGGCTCATCTAAAGACTTCACCAAAAGAGTAAAAAGACCACCTACAGACTGGGAAAGAATTTTCAGCTATGACATCTCCGACCAGCGCCTGATCTCTAAAATCTACATGATTCTGTCAAAACTCAACCACAAAAAGACAAACAACCCAATCAAGAAGTGGGCAAAGGATATAAACACACATTTCACTAAAGAAGATATTCAGGCAGCCAACAGACACATGAGAAAATGCTCTCGATCATTAGCCATTAGAAAAATGCAAATTAAAACTACGATAAGATTCCATCTCACTCCAACAAGGCTGGCATTAATCCAAAAAACACAAAATAATAAATGTTGGAGAGGCTGCGGAGAGATTGGAACTCTTATACACTGCTGGTGGGAATGTGAAATGGTACAACCACTTTGGAAATCTATCTGGCGTTATCTTAAACAGTTAGAAATAGAACTACCATACAACCCAGAAATCCCACTCCTGGGAATATACCCTAGAGAAACAAGAGCTTTCACACAAACAGATACATGCACACCCATGTTTATTGCAGCTCTGTTTACAGTAGCAAAAAGCTGGAAGCAAACAAGGTGTCCATCAACGGATGAATGGGTAAATAAATTCTGGTATATTCACACAATGGAATACTACGCATCGATAAAGAACAGTGACGCATCTGTGAAACATTTCATAACATGGAGGAACCTGGAAAGCATTATGCTGAGCGAAATTAGTCAGAGGCAAAAGGGCAAATATTGTATAAGACCACTATTATAAGATCTTGAGAAATAGTAAAAACTGAGAAGAACACATACTTTTGTGGTTACGAAGAGGGGAGGGAGGGAAGGAGGGAGGGAGGGAGAGGGTTTTTTATTGATTAATTAGTAGATAGGAACTGCTTTAGGTGAAGGGAAAGACAACACTCAATACATGGAAGGTCAGCTCAATTGGACTGGACCAAAAGCAAAGAAGTTTCCGGGATAAAATGAATGCTTCAAAGGTCAGCGGAGCAAGGGCGGGAGTCTGGGGACCATGGTTTGAAGGGACTTCTAAGTCAATTGGCAAAATAATTCTATTAGGAAAACATTCTGCATCCCACTTTGAAATGTGGCATCTGGGGTCTTAAATGCTAACAAGCGGCCATCTAAGATGCATCAATTGGTCTCAACTACCTGGAGCAAAGGAAAATGAAGAACACCAAGGTTACACGACAACTAAGAGCCCAAGAGACAGAAAGGGCCACATGAACCAGAGACCTACATCACCCTGAGACCAGAAGAACTAGTTGGTGCCCAGCCACAATCGATGACTGCCCTGTCAGGGAGCACAACAGAGAACTCCTGAGGGAGCAGGAGATCAGTGGCATGCAGACCCCAAATTCTCATAAAAAGACCATACTTAACGGTCTGACTGAGACTAGAGGAATCCCGGCGGCAATGCTCCCCAGACCTTCTGTTGGCACAGGACAGGAACCATCCCCGAAGACAACTCATCAGACATGAAACGGACTGGTCAGTGGGTGGGAGAGAGATGCTGATGAAGAGTGAGCTAATTATATCAGGTGGACACTTGAGAGTGTGTTGGCAACTCTTGTCTGGAGGGGGGATGGGAGGATAGAGAGAGAGGGAAGCTGGCAAAATTGTCACGAAAGGAGAGACTGAAAGGGCTGACTCAATAGGGGGAGAGCAAGTGGGAGTAAGGAGTAAGAGGTACATAAACTTATATGTGGCAGACTGGATTTGTAAACGTTCACTTGAAGCTTAATAAAAGTTAATAAAAAAAAATTGTGAAGCTGAATGTGACTTTGAGTGGGGTGGGTTGGGGTAGGGTGTAATAGGCATTGTGTGGAGCAATCTGGTAGTATTTAGTAAAATTAAAAATATGTGTATTATGTCACCCAGCTATCCCTCTCCTTGTATAACCAACCGCTCAGGTGATTTCTCTTTAGACCGTGGATGATTACTGCAGCTGTATTCATGGTAGAAGAGGTCTGGGGCCACTTAAATTTCCATCACTAGGAATTAACCAAAATAACCCATTGCCATCTAGTTGATTCCGACTCATAGCGACCCTATAGGACAGAGTAGAACTGCCCCATAGAGTTTCCAAGGAGTGCCTGGCAGATTCAAACTGCCAACCTTTTGGTTAGCAGCCGTAGCACTTAAGCACTACGCCACCAGGGTTTCCTCACTAGGAATTAGGCAGGTTAAATGGATACTGTGGAATGTTTTGGAGCAACTAGAAATAATACCCCACAACTGCAGAGGGAAATGTGGTTATACCTCCCAAACATATTTTCAAGTAAAAATAGAAATGAGGTAAGGAACAATACGAGACTTATTGCCTAAATCAAATTATGTAAATCTACAAGAGATACCATTATCTATAAATGTGGAATATACTAAACGGCTTAGAGTAGATGCCTATGGGGTGGTTGAGCTACCAAAGGGTCCTTTCATGGATGGAATATAACAATGGATAATGACGTGGCGTGAACTAAAGGCTGTGATTAACTAAACTCTCTGTTTTTTTCTGTACCTGAGGTTCAACAATAATAAAAATCTGCTTAAAATACATAGTGCAAATAATATTGCTGAATATACTTCTACCTACTCCAGAGAATAAACTGATTTAAACACTTTATTCCATTTACATGTAAACAATGATATGCTCATTATAAACCTTTCTTCTCATTAAATCAGTCTCCCCCCCCCCAGCTTCCCTTACCAACCTTTTTGTTAGTCTAGTGTGAACTGCTGTAGGGAAACTGCAAGTGTTCACACTTATTCCATAATTCAATCTTTTCACTAATCAAATATGACCTTTTCAAAGTTAGAGTGTTTTTTCAAAGTAGTTGCTCTTGCTGAACATCAAAGTGATTAAGGTTTGAATTTTTTTGTTTGTTCCTAAAACTCAGAGCTAGATGTATTCAGAAAAATAAAAAGCACTAATGTGTTATATGCCAGATTAGAAGAGACCTATACCAGAAACCCACCACTTGTCTGTCCATGGGTCATAGTGTGGTGGTTTGTGTGTTGCTCTGATGCTGGAAGTTATGCCATCAGTATTTTTAAATAACACAGAGTCACCTAAGGTGGACAGGTTTCAGCTGCACTTCCAGACTAAGACAGGCTACAAAGAAAAGTCCGGTGGTCTACTTCAAAAGTTAGCCAATGAAAACTCTATGGATGACAACAGAATATTGTCCCATATAGTGCCGGAAGATGAGCCCCCAAGGTTGGGAGGCACTTAAAATACACAGTGACCAAAACAATGGACTTGCACACACCAATGATTGTGAAGAAGGACCAGGCAACTTTCCATTCTGTTGTACATGGGGTCACCATGAGTCAGAGGCAACTGGAGGGCAACTAACAATAACAACATACAAAAAATTAAAATCTTGTGAATATTTGTGCATAATCTTCTAGCAAATACTGAAATTTGTCCAATTTAATAGCATTAAAATGTGTAACTGTAAAAAAATGTTGTGTTAGTAAGAATAATGTGGTTATTTTACTTCTAAGTGAAAGGATTTCTGGTCTCAGCTAATGTATGATGGGCTAACTTCCTCGGACAGAGTAGTCTAAAGAAATAATCAATATACTAAATAAATACACCATATTTTCCTATTATTTTCAGGATTTCAAATTGTTTGATGTCTAATTCTGAGTTTTTGTATAATATACTCTAAACACCAGCTATTAATGTTAAATTTTAATAATGAGAGTCTTAGACATAGAATCAACAAGGAAAATAGAATCCAATATTGTATTGTCAAAATATACTTTCTTTTCAAGGTATTTCCAGCTTAAATGGAGCACTGTAGAGCTAATTCAACTCTAGTCTAAGGCTAGAACACAGGAAAAGAATGATGTGTTCATAAACTTATGTAGTTGTTGTTAGCTGCCACCAAATGGCGGCGACCCTATGCAAGACAGAATTAAGCATTGCCGGGTCCTGCACCATCCTCATGATGGGTTGGGGTCAGATTGTTGTGATTCATTGAGTTCAGTTGGCTAATTTTAGGAAATAGATCACCAGGCCTTTCTTCCTAGTTTATCTTAGTCTGATTGTTCTGCTGAAACCTGTCCAGCATCGTAACAAAACACAATCCTCCAGTGACAGCCTGATGGTAGCTGCATATGAGGTACATTGGCGGGGAATTGAGCCTGGATTTCCCTTATGGAAGGCAAGAATTCTACCACTAAACCACCAATGCCCTTCTTATAAACTCACACTGTTATTGTTGATAGGGGCCATTGAAACAGTTCTGACTCATACTGACCCCATGAACAACAGAACAAAACACTGCCCGGTCCCATGCCATTCTCACAGTCACTGTTATGTTTGAGCTCATCCTTGCAGCAACTGTGTCAATTCATCTCATTGAGGGTCTTTCTCTTTTTCACTCACCCTCTACTTTACCAGGCATGATGTCCTTTTCTAGGGACTGGACTCTTCTGATAACATGTCCAAAGAACTTGAGATCAAGTGTCCCCATCCTCGCCTCTAAGGAACATTCTGGCAGTACTTCTTCCAATACAGATTTATTCATTCTTTTGGCAGTTCATGGTATATTTAATATTCTTCACCAGCACCATAATTCAAAGGAATCAAATTCTTCTTTGGACTTCCTTATTTATTGCTCAGCTTTTGCATGCTTATGAAGCTATTGAAAATACTATGGCTTGGGTCAGGTGGACCTTAGTCCTCAAAGTGACATCTTTGCTTTCAACACTTTAAAGACATCTTTTGTAGCAGATTTGCCTAATGCAATGTGTTGTTTGATTTCTTGACTGCTGCTTCCATGACCATTGGTTGTGGATCCAAATAAAATGAAATCCTTGACAACTTCAATCTTTTCTGTAGTTATCATAATGTTGCTTATTGGTCCAGTAGTGAAGATTTTTGTTTTCTTTACGTCGAGATGCAATCCATACTGAAGTTGTAGTCTTTGATCTTCATTGGTGAGTGCTCCAAGTTTTTCCTCACTTTCGCCAAGCAATGAGACTATGTCATTTGCATATCACAGGTTGTTAATGAGTCTTCCTCCAGTCCTGATTTCCTGTTCTTCATATAGTCCAGCTTCTCAGATTATTTATTCAGCATACAGATTGAATAAGTACGGTGAAGGCATATAACCCTGGTGCACATCTTTCCTGACTTTAAACCATGGAGTCTCTTATTCTGTTCCAGTAACTGCCTCTTGGTCTATGAACAGGCTCCTCTTCACCACAGTTAAGTGTTCTGGAATTTCGATTCTCCGCAATGGTCTCCATAATTTGTTATGATCCACACAGTTGAAAGCCTTCACGTAGTCAATAAAACACAGGTAAACATCTTTCTGGTATTCTCTGCTTTCGGCCAGTATCCATCTGACATCAGCAATGATATCCCTTGTTCCAAGTCCTCTTCTAAATCTGGCTTGAACTTCTTGTAGTTCTCTGTCAATGTACTGCTCCAACAGCTTTTGAATGATCTTCAACAAAATTTTATTTGTGTAAGATACTAATCATATTGTTTGATAATTTCCACAATTTGTTAGATCAACTTTCTTTGGAATTAGGCACAAATATGAATCTCTTCCAGATGATTGGCCAGGAAGCAGTTTTCCAAATTTCTTGACACAGATGAGTGAGAACCTCCAGCCCTGCATCCCTTTGTTGAAACATCTCAATTGGTATTCCCTCAATTATCAGAGCCTTGTTTTTTGCCATTCCCTTTAGTGCAGCATGGATTTGTTCCTTCAGTACCATTGATTCTTGATCATATGCTACCTCCTGAAATGCTTAAAAGTTGACCAATTATTTTTGATACAGTGACTCTGTGTATTCATTCCATCTTCTTTTTTTTAATTGTATTTTAGGTAAAGTTTTACAGAACTAGCTTCTCATTAAACATTAGTACACATATGGTTTTGTGACATTGATTACCAATCCCATGACAAGTCAGTACTCTCTCCTGTTAATCTTTGGTTCCCCATTACCAGCTTTCCTGTCACCTCCTGTCTTTTGGTCTTTTCTCTGGGCTTATGTGCCCCTTTAGTCTTGTTTCATTTTATGAAAAAAAAAAAAATTTTTTTTTTTTTTTTCATTTTATAGGCCTGTCTAATCTTTGGCTGAAGGGTAAACCTCAGGAGTGACTTCATTACTGAGCTAAAAGGGTGTCCGGGGTCATACTCTTGGGGCATTCCATCTTCTTTTGATGCTTCCTGTGTCATTCAATATTTTTTCCCATAGAATCCTTCAACATTGTAACTTGAGGCTTGAATTTTGTCTTCAGTTCAATCAGCTTGAGAAATGCTGGATGTACTCTTCCTTTTTGGTTTTCTAACTCCAGGTCTTTGAACATTTCATTACAGTATTTTCCCTTGTCTTCTCAAGCTGCCCTTCGAAACTGTCTGTCCAGCTCTTTTAGGTCATCATTTCTTCCATTCACTTCAAGTATTCTACATTCAAGACTAAGTTTCAGAGTCTCTTCTGACAACCATTTTGGTCTTTTATTTCTTTCATGTCTTTTTAATGATCTAGTTTCTTGTAACCTGGAAGTGCCACCGAAACCTGTCCACCATGGGTGACCCTGCTGATATTGTAAATAATGGTAGCATAGCTTCCAGCTTCACAGCACTACATAAGCCACCCACAGTAAGGCTGACAGACGTGTGTGATATAAACTCAATCAAAAACCAAACTTACTGCAGTCTAGTCTATTTTGACTCATAGAGACCTTATAAGACAGAGTAGGGTTTTCGTAGGGTATCCAAGGAGTGGCTGGAGAATTTGAACTGCCAACCTTTTAGTTAACAGCTGAGCTCTTAACCACTGTACCACCGGGGCTCCATTTTTACTTCTGACTTTAACAGTGTACATCACTACCAGGTTAGCTATGATTATGAAGATACACCAAATCAACTAATCAATTCATGTATATATTATATATAGAAAGAAAGAAAAGTTATGTGACTTGAGAGATAATGGAAGTTCTGTAAGTACTATATTATTTCTTCTGTGATTATGCAAATATTTCAGTATTGTTCAAATAACCAGCAAATATTCATTGAACTCCTATGAAAATTAAGAAACTACTAAGATGGCAGCTAACAACATCAAGAACAAGCCTACTGAACACACCTTAGCATTTTTCCATTTAACCACTATATCCTTAGTTTCCAAAATATTGGAAGTGAGTGGCATGATAAGGAAACTAAGAATCCACTCAGTAGCTGAGAGGTGAAGCTTAGGGCCAGGCTGTTTTATGGTGATGCCATCTTCTCTCATTCATAGATGAGTAATGAACTTTTGTTACCATCCATGAAGCTTATATTTTGAGATAGACATCTTCCTAACAAGAAAGGAAAAGATAAGCTCTCTATTTCTTAAGAAGAAGCTTGGATATTCCCAATTCTATGTTAAAAAATAATAATGAAATTCATGATTTTGAAGTCCCTCTCCTGATGTATAAACCCACTATATGGACAGAATCCATCTGGCTCTCATAGTGAGCCTATGGGAGCTAAGCACGGGGGCCAATGCTGTGCTCTTACTCTGGACATTGTGATTCCTGTGAGTGAATAAAAGTTTGATCTTTGACTCAGAGGCATAGTGTTGGTGCTAGGATCCATCTCTCTATAAATCTATCTACCTATATGTCTATCTATTTATAACTACTCCAATAAAGTAATATCTCAGGCCCTGCATAGTTTCTGTCTTAACATCAGCTTGCTAGAGAAGAGAGAACCATGAATTCACCACTTAATGTGGATACAACTGACCCAGTACTTAGATAAGACTGAGGAGCTGATACCTAGGAACAGACAATTTTGTGAAATCGATGCTTGAATACTGACACGTATTTATGATTTATTTATTATTATTTATTTGTTGTTCTGGAATTCAGGAAAATAATAAGAAATTATTATCTATTTTTCATTTGTTAGTCTGGAATTCAGGAAAACATTCCTAAATATTTCCTTTAGGAATATACGTTGTGAACCAGTTATGAAGAAAAAATGTTTTCTCTAAGCTTTTTAAAAATGCAGCAATACGCATCTAAGACTAGCTAGGCCTGCCATTCTCAGTCCCTTCTAGGCCCTGCAGATACGTGCTTGTGTGAACTCTCTCATTTTGCAGCCCAAATGCCCATGTGGGATGCCTTATCAATATCATATAACCATCCACTGGTGATGAGTAATAAACCGAAGCCAGAGGTCAATGTTAGGTCTAGACAATGTTCCTTGATAAGTCATTTATGTAACCAAAAAGGTACTTATTTCAGAAATGCATAAGAAGTGCACAAAATGTCTTGGTAATGTCCAGGCTCAGGGTTGGCAGGACCTCACCTGGGACCTGCAAGATTCCATGGTCACCAATCTTAAGAATGGATCTAGTGGGGAACCAAGGACATTCAAGAAGCTGCACTCACTGAAATTCACCTTACCAGATGTTCTCCCATTTCAGTACCTCAATCCATTTGGTTTATCACAGTGGAACGTAGCTTGTACAAGATTTTTGTGTTAAAATGTTTATTTTTTCCAAAACCTCTCTGAGGCTATTTCAGCTTCCGCAAAGGGATTATAGATGGTCTCAAGTAAGCTTTGAAAAGTGGATAGAAAAAACCGTCAGGAAAAGATGGAAGTGAAGGCAAGTCAAAAAGAGAGAATAGCCTTAGCAAAATCACAGAAGTTATAAAGTGTGGCATGTGTTCAGGTAGCTATTGAGAGAAAAAACTGGAAAGCAGGCTTGGGATTACTTTGTGTGTAATTTGACTGTTAAACTAAGGTGTTTGGATTTGGATTTACACCAGTATTCCCAAAATTATTCTGATCACTTATCACCATCTTTCAGATTCAAAACATTGAGCATACCCACTCCAGATCTGTATATTCATTTACTCATCATGTAAACACTAAGGCATTTTTATGGATTGAATTGTGTCTCAAAAAAAATATGCGTTGTAAATCTTAACTCTATGCATGTGGTTATAATCTCATTTGGGATGATTCATCTTTGTTACGTTAGTGGGACTAGATTAGTGTACGTTGTGTCTTAAATCAATCCGTTTTGAGATACAAAAGAGATTAAATAAGCAAGCTAAAGAAGCAGAGATGGGGGAAGAGAGATGCCAAGCCCTCCCAGGAGCAGGAGCTCAAAAGAAGTAAGGGCCTTTCTCCAGAGCTGTCAGAGAAAAGGAGAAAGCCTCCCCCTAGAGCTCACACACTCAATTCTAACCTCCTAAACTGTGAGAAAATAAATGTCTGTGTGTTAAAGCCATCCCCTTGTGGTATTTCTTGTAGCAGCACTAAAGTGACTACTAAGAATTTGGTACCTGCAGAGTGGGGTGCTGCTCTAGCAGATACCTGAAACATGCAGAGAGTTTTGGAATCCAGTAATGGGCAGAGCTAGAGGAGCCTAGATTGCTTTGAAGAGAGTATTGATAGAATATGGACATCAAAGATGATTCTGGTGAGGATTCAGAAGGAAGTGAGGAGAGCGGTAGAGAAAATCTCCACTGTCTTGGAGAATACATATGGTGCCAGCAACAGAATATTGCTAGAAACGTAGACATTAAATGTGCTTCTAGTGAGGGTTTAAAAGACAATGATATAGACAAATCCATAGAGACAGAAAGTAGATTAGTTGTTGCCTGGGGCTTGGGGGCGGGAGGAGTGGAGGAATAGAAGAGTGATAGAGTATAGGGTTTTCACTGAGGTGATGAAAATGTTCTAAAATTAACTGTGCTGATGTTTGCACAACACTGTGATTACACTAAAAACCATTGAATTGTACACTTCAATGAGTGAATTGTATGATACGTGAATTATACTTCAGCAAAACTGTATTGCCTTTTTTTTTTAAGAACAATAAATGGATCTATATCTCTGAAAAAAAAAAGACAATGATGAACGTGTGATTGGACGATGGAAGAAGGACGGTACTTTTTATGGAATGGGCAAAGAACTTGTCTGAATTTTGTTCAAATGTTTGGTGGAAGGTAAAACTAGTAAATGATGAACTTAGACATTTAGCTAAATGAGATTTCTAAGCAAGATTTTAAAGGGGTTATGTGGTTTCTCCTTGTCACTTGTAGTAAAATATGAGAGAAAAGGGATGAAGGAAGATTGATGTCAACATACATGGAAATCTCCAAGGAACCAGGAAGCAGAAGCTGAAGAGACAAGGACCTTCTCCCAGGCCGACAGAGAGAGAAAGACTCCCCCTAGAGCCAGTGCTCTGAATTGGGACTTCTAGTTCCCTAAACTATGAGAAAATAAATTTTTGTTTGTTAAAGCCATACACTTGTGATATTTCTGTTATAATAGCACTAGATAGCTGAAAAGATATACATACAGAATATGTATGTTTTTAATAAAACAAAAATAAGTTTTAAATGATGATATAAAAATACTTAGAAATAAATTTAAAAACATTTTTTTTTTTTTTTTATAGAAACCCTAAAATAGTTAAGAACCCAAATGGACCATCCTAGGCCCTCCTATGTGTTTGTATATACCAACTGAGAGATCAAGATTATAATTATCATTAATAAATTTTTTGTTTGTTTTTTTATAATGGAAGTAATATGGTGATCCCAAATATTACATATTGTCAGACTTATCTTAGATTTAAATTCCTTAATATGATAGAGCATAATAACATCAGCTCAAAAAATTAGACAAAGAAATGTAAGGAAGTTATAAGAAATGGACTAGAAACAGCTACTCTCCCAGTGTACTATATTTCTATTTGTTTTGTCTTACAAACTCTTAGAAGGACAATTCAGTTTGTACCAGTTCTCTGAAAGTGGTTTAGAGCAGTGTTTCTCAAGTCATGTTTTGTCCGCATGTGCAGGAGCTTCAGGAGCTCTGGTTGGTGGTAAGGACAAGGGTTGAGGAAGATGAATCTGGTGGAAATTTGGGACCCCGATGCCTATTTCAAAGCCCTGTTGGCAAAGTGGTTAAGAGCTCAGCTGCTAACCAGAAGGTGAGCAGTTCAAATCCACCAGTCACTCCTTGGAAACCCTATGGGGCTGTTCTACTCCATCCTATAGGGTCACTATGAGTCTGAACTGACTCCACAGCACCAAACGACAACAACAATGCCTATTTCAACCACAGTATTTCTGATCTTTCAATTTATACATTGAGACTTCAGGATGATTGCATTTAATTAAACCATTCCACTGCTTTCTATTAAAAAAAAAAAAAGTGAAAACCACTGTTTAAGCAGATTATACTGCTAAGAGGAAGGAGCATTTCATTACAATTAGATTCAATTTCAAACTCAGCTTTGCTACACTTTCAAATCACTTTCCGTCGACTGTATATGATTGTAATACTGGTTCTTAATAGCAATTTACATTGTTCAATTATGTTACTTAGACAAACAGCATTAAAGCATAGCTTACTCTACTGATATGGTCCAGCAAAGGAGATACACAAATTGACTATTACATTGCAATGCAAAGCCCTTATATTTTTCTCTGTTGTTATACTAAACAGAAATAGAACAAGAAAGATAGACTAAAATATCCTATTATGGTGTGGAAGGAACTGCATTTCTTCCTTTGAAGGAAGCATATTAATCCATTTAGTTAAAAGAAAAGATTATTTAATGGAGTTTCATACTGGCACCAGAAAATTTTGCTTGTTTTCTTGGGGGAAAAAAAATCACAATTAGATCTTGAATCGTTTTAGGAAAAGACATAATTAACAGCCGTGAAGGTATTTTTTTATTGTCTCATCAATACTAGCTAATAAGATGTATCCTTCCATCCGAAATACTAAAGGTTATAATACCTTAAAACCAACTATATAAATATGATGATGATATAATCATGACAGTTAATAAAGTGACAATTAATGTAATGTGGCTGCCATATAGTTCATGATTGAGTTTTTGGGAAAATGAGGATAATGAAGATCAATTAAATATCAGAAGTCCTTTGAAATAAAGTTATTCATTTGCTATCTTACATATGCCACCACGTGTCATCAGTTTGTTGTACTGTGGTGGCTTGTGTGTTTCTGTGATGCTGGGAACTAAGCCACCAATATTTCAAGATCCAGTTGTCCACCTGACCCAAGTCATGGTATTTTCAACTGTCTTATATAAGGCAATTACCTAATTTTACATACGAAAGCTGAACAATGAATAAAGAAGACCAAAAAAGAATTGATGCATTTGAATTATGGAGTTGGTGAAGAATATTGAATATACCATGGACTGTCAGAAGAATGAACAGGTCTGTATTGGAAAAAGTACAGCCAGAATGCAACTTAGAAGTGAGGATGGGGAGACTTGGTCTCACGTACTTTGGACATGTTATCAGGAGGAACCAGTCCCTGGAGAAAGACAACATGCTTGGTAAAGTAAATGGTCAGCGAAAAAGAGAAAGACCCTCTTTTTGGCTGCAAAAATCGACTCAAGCATAACAACGATTGTGAGGATGGCGCAGGACTGGGCAGTGTTTCATTCTGTTGTATGTGCATAGGGTCGCTATGAGTTGGAACCTACTCAATGGCACCTAACAACATCCTACATATGACCTGGTTGCTCCCATAGCCATTATATTTGGGTTGTTACTATTTTTGACAGATATTGTAGGTTATTATTGTTCATTTGATATCAGTGATTCAAAAACAAAAAAAAAAAAATTTTTTTTTTTTTTGTTTTTGAATCAAAAACAGTGCTTTAAAATTCATAGTACCTAAACTTACAAGAATTATTCAAAAATCACTCATAGAAAATTGCTTTGCAAACTCAACTTCTCCTTCCTCTCCCAAGGTCTGGCATTTTCTGTTAAGCAATGATCATTGAATTCACAAGTTCTTTGACAAAATACACATAACGAGTACTTTATCTCATTGTCAGGGTTATTGTCAAATTATGTTAGAGAATTTTAAGTGTATTTTCTGAAAATATATCGGTTTAGGATGTATGCCTTGTAAACTACTGAGAATTTTCTCCATGATATTACGTCAAGATATGATTAATTAGAATAATAGATTTTAACAAAGAATTCAGCTCTATGGATCAGTCCCCTGAGCCACAAGGAGAAATATACAATGTCCTATCATTTTGACAATTTGGTACGAAAAAAACCTCTTCTCCCTGCATCAACTAGGGAAGGTATTACTCTTTCATTTATATCGAATGGGTGACCAAGAGAGAGAAACATGATAACTATTACTAAGTATGCTATAAAAAAAAAAAAAATTAACCTTGTTATATTTTTGGATGTGAATTCTGTTATTTTTTATTAATAGAAAATTTGGACCTGTACATTACATTAACTGATAAAAAACACTTTTTGTACCACAACAAAATCACTTTAAAATTTTTTTTTATTATTTGTAAATAAATACATTTAATTATGTAGAATTCTTAACTAAATTTTATTTTGTATTCAATCAGGCTACTGTAGGGTTTTTCAACCTTGGTACTACTGACACTTGGGGGCAATTATGCTTTGTTTTGGGAAGCTGCCTGTGCATTCTAGAACGTTTAACAGCATTATCGGCCTCTATGCTCTAGATGCCAGTAGCACATCCTGGTCATTGCCTTAGAGTTAAGCGATAAAACTGTTCCCAGACTTTGCCAAATGTCTCCTGGTGGCCAAAACTGCCCCTGGTTAGAAGCACGGCTCTCATAAATACTTTATAAGAAAAGGAACTTTAGGCTACAAGTAGTAAGCTCCATTTTGGGGGGATATTTTGAATTTTCAAGATTCCGTATTTTACAACAAGAATTAAAGAACCCTATTCTTAACAAAATTATAAAATTTAATAGCTCATAAAATATGTATAACACTTAGTAGAAAAATAGAGTAATTATTTTACTAATGGAAAATTGTTGCTTAAATTCAATATAAAGAAATTAGATTTTGAAATATGTTTGGATGGTAGTAGGCCTTTATGGGTCCACACTGTGCAGTTAGAAATGATTGCAATAAAGCAAAATAATACACATAAAATTTTCTCTAGTATAGATACCAGAAAAACTATCCATATCCACCTGCCAGAAAAACAAATTTTGAAAACACCAGCCATGACTTCTTACTAATAACAGTTATTGTATCCTCTGTTACAGTACTGTGAGAAAAGAAGGGCTCCTGTGTGTAAAGAAATATTTAGAGGTAGCAAAAGACCATGAAGAAAGAAATGTATTTTTTGAGATGTTATCCTCACAGCTCTTTTTCCAGAAGCTATTTCATCCTATTTAAGGCTGTAGGTCAATATGAGTAGCTTCTTCTAGAATAAAGCCTAAAGTCATTCAGTGTGGATCAAAACAGTGGCAGTTCAATATTAGAATTCTCTCCTTCCATGCGGACGACCCAGTTAAATTCTTGGCCAATGTACCTCAAGTGCAGCCTCCATCTATCCCAGAGGAAGCTTTCATGTTGCTGTGATGCTGAAAAGCTTCCAGACTGGGAAGAAAGGCCTGATGACCTACTTCCAAAAATCAGCCAGTAAAAACCCTGTGGATCACAATAGTTCTATCTATTGTATGTGAGGGCCTCATGAGTCAGGGCCTGACTCAACAGCAACTAACAACAACAGAAGTTGGGGTTGCTCTCTAGAAAAAAAGCTATTTTCCTGATGGTCTTTTGTTTCCTTTTGACCCTCATTAGTGTATAACAGATTAAAAAAGTTTTACCCTATGGAGCACAGTTCTACTCTGATGTGCATTGGGTCCCCATGAGCCAGAAACCACACGACCACAGCTGGTTAACTTTTTTTTAAACAGAAACAAGTGCTCACTAATTAGAAGTACAGGATCATGAATACATGTGAAAATACAAAAGGCTAGGCTAATGCAACAAGTATGCAGAACTATCCCAGCGGTACCACTGAGAACCACAGGAGTGGCAGTAGTTAGCGTTATACTTGAGAAACTAGGCTTAAGTAAATGTACAGAGATTTTGATAAATCTCTGCAGGTAACACAGTTTAAGAGACATTAGCCTTCAAAGGAAAGCATCTGACCAGAAGCACTGCACGAGACTCAGTAAGCAAAGAAATAAAAGGTTTTGAAGCATGACCAGTGCTGCATTGAACCACTTATGGTTACGAGACAAGATCAGTTCTTCAATAAAGAAGAATGGATGACTGTGATGGCTAAGGTTGTGTGTCGGCTTGTCTGGGCCATGATTCTCACTGGTTTGGCAGTTATGATGTAGTTTGGTGTGATCATCAGCATGATCAGATTTGATATGATGTGATCACCTCCATGATAGGATCTGCTGTTAATAGCCAATCAGCTGAAGGGGAGTTTCCTTGAGGATGTCGCCTTTGTCCAATATAGGTGGACATTCTGGCAAGACTTGTGGGCTTTTGCTTGTTCTGGATCCTACAGCTGGCTCCTGTTCATCAGACCTCTGGGTCTTGAGACTTGAGCTAGCAGCTCACCTGCTGTCTTGCCTGTCAATCTTGAGATTTGACAGTCTTTACAGCCAGTGAGCCAGAGCCCTGCTGTCTGACTTGGAAATCTTGGGTTCACCAACCCCTGTAGTTGAGTGAATCAGGAGAAGCCTCCAGCCTGACCCACAGATTTAGGACATTCCAGCCTCTAGAATCACCTGAGCTGTTTCTTGGTATAAATCTCTATGTAGAGATAGACAAGGCTCCAGGAATTGATGGAATACCAATTGAGATGTTTCAACAAAAGGATGCAGTGCTGAAAGTGCCCACTCGTCTATGCCAAGAAATTTGAAAGACAGCTACCTGGCCAACTGACTGGAAAAGATCTATATTTATGCCCATTTCCAAGAAAGGTGATTCAACCGAATACAGAAATTATCAGACGATATTATTAATATCACATGCCCTTATGGCACAGTGGTTAAGAGCTCAGCTTCTAACCAAAAACCTGGCAGTTCAAATCTACCAGCTGCTTCATGGAAACCCTGTGGTGCAGTTCTACTCTATCCTATAGGGTCACTATGGGTCAGAATCAACTCTAAAGCAACGGGTTTAGTTTGTTTTTTTTTTAAATAAAATTTTGCTGAAGATCATTCAAAAGCGGCTGCAGCAGGGAACTGCCAGAAATTCAAGCCAAATTCAGGAGAGGACATGGAACAAGGGATTTCATTGCTGATGTCGGATGAATCCTGCCTGAAAGCAGAGAATATCAAAAACATGTTTACCCATGTTTTATTGACTATACAAAGGCATTCAACTGTGTGGATCATAACAAATTATGGATAACATTGCGGAGAATGGGAATTCTGGAACACTTAACTGCACTCCTGAAGAATCTGTACATGGAAGCAAAAGGCAGTCATTCAAACAGAACAGAGGATACTACATGGTTTAAAGTCAGGAAAAGTGTGCATCAGGGTTGTATCATTTCACCATATCTATTCTATCTGTATGCTGAGCAAATCATCCGAGAAGCTGGTCTATATGAAGAAGAACGGGGCATCAGGATTAGAGAAGACTCATTAACAACCTACTTTATACAGATGACACAAACTTGCTTGCTGAAAGTGAAAAGGACTTGAAGCCAATGAAGATCAAAGACCACAGCCTTCGTTCGGTATGGATTACACCTCAACACAAAGAAAACAAAAATCCTCACAACTGGACCAATAAGCAACATCATGATAAATGGACAAAAGACTGAAGCCATCAAGGATTTCATTTTGCTTGGATCCACAATCAACACCCATGGAAGCAGCAGTCAAGAAATCAAACAACATGTTGCATTGGGCCAATCTGCTGCAAAAGACCTCTTTAAAGTGTTAAAAAGCAAAGATGTCACCTTGAAGACTAAGTTGTGCCTGACTCAAGTCATGGTGTTTTCAGTCACCTCATATGCATGTGAAAGATGGACAATGAATAGGGAAGACCAAAGAAGAATTGACACCTTTCAATTGTGGTGTTAGGGAATAATATAGAATATACCATGGATTTCCAAAAGAAGGAACAAACCTGTCTTGCGGAAAGTACAACCAGAATGCTCCTTAAAAGCAAGGATGGCAAAATTACATCTCACATACTTTGGACATGTTATCAGAAGGGATCACTCCTTGGAGAAGAACATCATGCTTGGTAAAGTAGAGGGTCATCAAAAAAGAACAAGACCCTCAACAAGATGGGTTGGCACAGTGGCTGTAACAACGGGCTTAAGCATAACAATGATTGTGAGAATGGTGCAGGACCAGGCAGTGTTTTGTTCTGTTGTACACAGGGTCACTATGAGTTAGATTCAACTCAATGACACCTAACAACAACAATACATATATTTATACACTTTACTGGTTATGCTTCTCTGAAGAACCCAGCCAAAGACAATGACTAATGAAAACCATGCCTGAATACATATAGGAGCCTTGGTGGCATAGTGGTTAAGAGCTAAGCTGTTAACCAAAAGGTCAGCAGATTGAATTCACCAGCTGATCCTTAGAACCCTATAGGGCAGTTCTCCTCTGTCCTGTAGGGTCACTATGAGTCAGAACTGACTAGATGGCAATTGGTTTGGGGTTTTTGGATACATATAAGAGAATAATATATAAATGCTTTATAGTGGTTATATCTGTCTAGGAACATATTCTTACATATAGTTATATGAAAGTTATTAGACACACATATATAGGCCCGCTTTTCTCACAATACCACTTAGCTGTTACATTGCCAAACCTAACTACTAAATACTCACATGTAGTTGTTGGTGTGTGCAGTAAAGTTGATTTTTGACTTCTAGCAACCCCATGTGACATAACAGAATTGCCCCATAAGATTTTTTTAGTCTGTAATCTTTACAGCACAATTCACCAAGTCTTACTCCCACAGAGCTTCTGGGTAGGTTCACACTGCCAACATTTGGGTTAGCGGGTAAGCCCTTAAAAGTAACTCACATAGACCACAACTATACCAGAATTTTGGTTATCTTCAACTAATACTTTATTCAATTTATAAAATAATGCAATGAAGTATCACTCTTAGTTTGAAACACTTATTCAAAAGCCCATAAGGTCTATCCTATCAAACTGTACCTGCCTAAACATAGTTCTCTGTCTTCTGGGTAATTTCCATACATTTATTTATCCATTTATCAGTAACAGGTAAAGAAAACATGAGTAAATGAATGAATTATTTTTAGCAGCTTATAGATATACATACATATTTCTATGATGCGGCTTACAAAGGCAGTGATTTTCCCACTGGCGTCTGAAACAAGGCGTGTTTCTAAGTTAAACAGTCCAAGGATTATGAAAAGCCTATGGCCGTTATGAGTTGGAATCAACTCAGTGGCAGTGGGTTTATGGCCGTTATTGAATCCACTTGACAGATGAAGCAGTCTTTTACAAGGACTTTAAAATCTATTATAGTCTTTAGGCTAATATGTAGGCAAGGCATCTTAGGATATTTTCAGTGTCATATGACCAGGAAACCAAAACTGATGCCATAGAAATTATTCTGACTTGTGGCGACCCCATGTGGTCAGAGTAGAATTGAACTCCATGGGGTTTCAATGGTTGTAATCTAGCTGAGGAGTCCTGGTGGCATAGTGGTTAAGAGCTTGGCTGCTAACCAAAAGCTTGGCAGTTTGAATCCACCAGCCACTCCTTGGAAACCCTGTGGGGGCAGTTCTACTCTGTCCTTATAGGGTCCCTGTGACGAAGTATATCTCCTGACCTTTATTCTGTGGCACCACTGGGTGGATTCTAACCATCAACCATTTGGTTAGGAGCTGAGTACAAACCATTTGTGTCGCTCAGGGACTTGATGTAACAGGTAGGAATAAATTGTTTGGTAACATTTAAGAGAAAGAAAAGGCCTGAAGAAGGTAAGATCATTAAGTGAAAAATGACTTAGTTATTTCCTTATGTATCAGATATTTAAGTGTTAAGTTTATATTGTTTTTTATTTCCATCTTAGAATATAAAATGCTACTATGTGTCCAAGTCACACATACTTTGAAAGAAAAGAAAATTATATCCTAGAAAATCTAAGTGCATAACACCAATAGTATTTAGTATGTGAAGGAAGCGTTCCAAATGTCTTTTGTAAGAGAGCTGTGTTTCCTATTTTCGTTAGGTGTCAAAAACTAACAAAATATCTACAGAGAAGCTGTGTTTATGTTCTGTCTCTAAGATCTATGTGGGTTGGGGAGCTTTATTTTTTTGTGTGTATGTGTGTGTGTTTATATTTCCTAGAAATGGATAAATCAAATCATCTGAAGATATTCTTCTTTGGCAGTCCCATAAACTCTTGTCACTACCCTGCAATGTGGGAGTTCTTCACAATGGTTAGTGCCCACTTTAAAAATAAATAATAAATAAAATTATGTACATATGAAAAGCAAGAAAGACCATCATACATAGAAACTGAAGAAAAAAACCTTTTTTTTCCTGACATTTCTGTTTCCACAGAGTCGTCATGGCTTGATTTTGTTTCAGGATGTTAGGTAAATGTCACAAGTGTTAAAAGTAATAACAATAACCTAGGAAAAAAATAATGGAAATTCGCATAAAGTAGAAAATAATATGTTTGCAGAAATTTTACAAAAGGGGGTTAAAATTTAAAGATTCTCCAGAGGAAATATGCTAATGTAAGCTCAGTAGCAATTCTAAGTCCAGGAAAGAAATTATGCAAACAATGGATATTAGTTTATATCCACAGTGTAATTTTTTATAAACTCAGAAAGCCCACAAAGACTTTTTCCCTAGGGAGACTACCTGGGTCTCAGGTGCTATTATACTAGATGTGAGCGCTTTCTTCTGTTTGGTAAGTCTTAAATACTATCCTAGGGTAATAACCCATGATTAGGATTTGTCTTCTCACAAAGAACTAGACCTGGCTTATTCTTACTTAAAAATACATTATTCGTGTCTTCAAAACAAGCATATAAAACATACTTGCATGTGTACGCAGGTCTGCATCTGTGGGTACCCACTGGCACCCACGTACAGATATTGATAGGCAGAGATAAACAACTTCCACCAGACCTGCTCTGTATTTTGAGAATCAAACTTCTTAAGCAGCTACCAGCAGTGGTTAAAGTGAAAGAAAACACTGCCAATTTAACCAATGTATGCTTGTGTGATTGCCTGGGAAATGCAGGGGACCACACAATGCTGTAAAATTTTATAATAAAATGTCCCTTTGCTCTTCCCAGCCTAATGTTAATTGCTCTATCATAGAGCTAAATACTATGTGTTGTTGTTAGCTGCCTTTAAGTCGGTTCTAACTCATAGTTACCCTAGGCACAACAGAACGAAACGCTACAAAGGGACATATACAAGAAGAAAAAATATTGGAAAGAAATATTTATTAAGGTGATTTGTGTTGTTGTTGTTGTTAGGTACTATCAAGTCAGTTCCAGCTCACAGTGAGCCTATGTACAATGGAACAAAACACTGTTTGGTCCTGCACTATCCTCACAATTGTTGTCATACTTGAGCCCTTTGTTGCAGCCACTGTGTCAATCCATCTCATCAAGGGTCTTCCTCTTTTTTGCCGACTCTCCACTTTACCAAGCATACTGTCCTTCTCCCAGGACATCGCAGTATGTGGCTTTGTAAAAATTTGCTTTACCTCAGTATTGAAAAAAGTAATAATTATTATACTCCTTTGAGAATGTCCAGTGATGTGTGAGAACACTCCTCTTTCCCCCGATATGAACTGAGCAGTGCACAGAAAATGGCAGGATGGAATTGATTATTGTTTATTTTAACTGTAATTTGTAAAAATGTCAAATGCTTTATTTGAAATTTTTCTCGGTACAAAATATATTAGAACTTTTTGTGAAATGAATGATGAAATATTATGCATTACCTCTAAAATGTGTAAAAAATTGTACAAAACCTCTTTAAAAATGTGAGATCTAAGAAAAATTTTTCTCAAATAGAATACTTAGGGAGCAGTGGGTTTATGTTAATGGGGAAGGGACAATTTGGAAAAGGAGGATGAGAATGATGGCATAACTTGCAGAATGTAATCAATGCCACTAAATTGTACATGTAGAAATTGTTGGATTGGTATATGCTCTGCTGTGTATGTTCTGAACGGCAACAATAATTAAATAATTTTAAAAAAGAGTCAGTGCTATCCATAGTATCCCTGGGTGAAATATAATAGTGACTTTTCTATTGCAGTGTTTTTACCACTTCTCAATGAAAGCAGGTGATGTGTCATCAATTGTCCATACAAGCAGAAGTACATGGAGACTAAAGAGAGCAACTGAAGTACACAGTTTTCTTGTCTAATTTGATCTAAGAACAGAATTTGGGTTATATAGGGTAGAAATTTCCAAAGTTTAGTGTACATAAAAATTACATGTTATTGCTGTTAGGTGCCATCGAGTCAGTTCTGACTCATAATGACCCTGTGTACAACAGAATTAAACACTGCGTGGTCCTGCGTCAACCTTATGATTGTTGTTATGCTTAAGCCCTTCACCGCAGCCACTGTGTCAATCCATCTCTTTGAGGATCTTCCTCCTTTTTGCTGACCCTCTTTTTTACCAAACATGATATCTTTCTCCAGCCACTGGTCCCTCCTGATAACATGTCCAAAACATGTGAGATGAAGTCTTGCCATCCTTGCTTCTAAGGAGCATTCTGACTGTACTTCTCCCAGACAGACTTGTTTGTTCTTTTGGCAGTCTATGATATATTCAACATTCCTCAACAACACCATAATTCAAAGGCTTCAATTCTTCTTCTTTGGTCTTACTTATTTATTGACCAGATTTTCCATGCATATGAAACAGTTGAAAATGAAGTGTCTTCTGTCAGGCCCACTTCAGTCCTTAAAGCGACATCTTTGCTTTTCAATGCTTTAAAAAGGTCTTTTGCACCAGATTTGCCCAATGCAATGTCTTTTGATTTCTTGACTGCTGCCTCCATGGGTATTGAATGGGGACCCAAGTAAAATGAAATCCTTGATAACCTCAATCTTTCCTCTGTTTGTCATGATGCTGCTTATTGGTTCAGCCATGAGGATTTTTTTTTTTATGTTAAGGTGTAATTCATACTGTAGTCATTGATCTTCAGCAGTAAGTATTTTAAGGCCTCTTCACTTTCAAAAAGCAAGGTTGTGTGATCTGCATAGTACAGGTTGTCAATGAGTCTTCCTCCAACCTGATAGACACATGGAGAAAAATTAACGTGTAGTGACTATGAAAAGGGACATTTCTGAGGCCTTAATCCCAGAGATTCTGATTCAGTAGGTTAGATTGATGCAAATTGTTCCTGTTAATACTTAATAAACACTGATATGCAGGAATGGAGAGACTGTGTACCCTTACATCTCAAATGTCAGCTTTTGAAAATAAATGCCTACCAGGGACCTTGAAATCATATTCAACGCCAATAAACAGGATTGCAGAGATTCCATTTTGTTGATTAAGGGCAAATAAATGTGCATATTTTCAAATGAAATAAAGCAGAGGTTGGAGTCGATATTTTTAAAGAAATATTAAGGAGCCAACAAAAACATTTGCCTGAATAGAAGCTCTGCACAAACAGGTTCAAGCCAAGACTTTCTTTAGAAAACATCCTTAATGTTCATCACTCTATGAATACATGAGTCATAAAGGTCCTACATTTACATAACCATAAAGTCTGGTCAAAATTTAAAAATGGGTAATACTAATTGCCTGATATTGCCAAAAAGAAAAGAAAGAGAGTGAGAGAGAAAAAAACTGTTAATTAAGACTCACAAAACAGGAACAACCATAATTATGTGTATATACACACATCCATCATTAAGTAAATTAGTTGACCTGATGTATTTTTTTATTATCATCAAACTAAAAACCAAACAAACAAATCTGTTGCCGTTGAGTTGATTCCAACTCACAGCTTCCCTACAGGACAGAGTAGAACTGCCCCATAGCCTTGCCAAGGAGCGGCTGGTAGTTTCAAACTGCCAACCTTTTGGTTAGCAGTCTGAGCTCTTAATCACTGTGCCACTAGGACTCCATTTCTTTTATAGACCAATTACTTTTTGGAGCGCTATCTACAAAAATCTAAATTTAAAAATATTTGGTCATGAGCCACTGTTACTATGAATATTTAAAGAATGTAACTGATTATTAGTCAACAAAGACTATCACAAACATAAAAATACATTTTTATTTTTAGCAGCTTATAGCTATACTATATAGCATACATATATGTGTCTATGTGTAAGTATATCAACTTACACATAGCAACCCTATAAGATGGAGTAAAACTGCCCCATAGGTTTCCAAGGTTGTAAATAATTACGGACGCAAACTGCCGTATATTTCTTTGGCAGAGCAGCTGGCGGGTGGGTTTGAACTGCCGACCTTTCAGTTAGCATTGAGTGCTTAACTATTGCACCACTAGGGCTCCTCTGATACACACACACACACACACACATATATATATACATACATACATACATAGACACGGCAAGATTTTCCAAAAGCGATCAAATCATGAAGGTAAGAGTTTAAAAAATTCTGTTTTTGGCCAGATAACCTGGCCAGCCAGGAGGTTACTATTGACCCTGACCCACCTAGGGGTATTAAGACCTTTGCACGCATCATTATCTGCCTGGTCTGTATTGACACCAAACAGCTTAGCCTATTGGTAGTCCCTCAGAGTCAAAGACTAGTGAAAGATCAATAAAAGCTGCAAACAAGCTCATGTTGTCTTGACAGAGTGTTCATAAGGTGAGAGAAAATAGAATGTGCCTCTCAGCAGCTGATTCCTGTGAATGGACTCACAGCTCCACGGAAACAGCAGAGTTTAAGTATTTAAGATGAGAAAAGCTTCAGGGAACCATTATTGACCTAAATGAGTAAAGACAACTACGAGATAAATTTTGAAGTAGTCACACCTCGATGATGCCGGCTATATGGCATCAACTCTAGTTACATACCTGTGCGCCATGTACCTGGATGGGAAGCAATTCTACTGGGCTGTTTGACCTACTCTCAGCTCTCTCTAATCAGCATGTCCCAAGAGGCTGTCTCAAACCTAATATGGCCAACACCACATTCTTAAATTTTCCCCCAAACTCAGTCCTCCTTAGACTTTCCCATTTTTCAACGTAAACTATCAACAAAAGATCATCAGAATTTGGCACCATAAAAGCAAGAAGCCAAAACAAGGAATCAAAAATAAGTAGAACTTGGAAGAAACAACAAAAAAATGCACACAACAGAGAAAGTTATCATTAATGTCCTCCACACCAAAAACCAAACCCAGTGCCGTCGATTTGACTCCGACTCATAGCGGCCCTGTAGGACAGAGTAGACCTGCCCCATAGAGTTTCCAAGGAGTGCCAGGCAGATTCAAACTGCCAACCCTTTGGTTAGCAGCCATAGCACTTAACCACTATGCCACCAGGGTTTCCTTAAATACCCTCAGAGTAGGAAAAAAATCTATGCAAAAGAAAAAGATATAAAAAATGAATGAGGAGGCAGAGCCAAGATGGCAGAATAGATGCTTCTGTTGAGCCCTCTTTACAACAAAGACCCAAAAAAACAAGTGAAATGAGTATATTTGTGACAAGCTAGGAGCCCTGAGCATCAAAGGCAAGCTTAGACAATGAACTGAGGGGCAGGGTAAGGAAGAGACAGTTCAGAAGTGGAGAGAAGTTGCCAGACCTGAATCCCGGGGAGCCCTCAGGCACCATTCCCAGAGCAACAGTGGCGGCAGCGGGCTGGTCCTAGTGTTCCGCTGCAGTTTCCTCAGGGAGAAGCAGCAGCCACACAGCCCACTCACACCTCCGGAACCTGAGCAGAAGGGCGCTCTCCGCAAAAGCTAAATACTTGCGTATATTTTACCGCGCCCCCCCATCCCCAACCCAGCTTCAGCGGCTGAATCCCTAGGCCTGAGATAGACCCTGGTGAGTACCTGGAGCCATCCTCCCGGCCTTGGGAAGGAAAAAATTTCCAACTGGAGGGAAAAGATAATTTGCTAGCTCCATTAACCAGGGGAGCTCAGGACAGAAGCGGCTCCTGTTCAGGCATAAACCGTCCATAGACCTTGAGCACCTTTCCCTTCTGCATGGTCCTGTGTGGGCCTATTTTGGGAAAAATAGGCCCTTGTTGGCAAACTCCAACCATTTCACCGCTGCGGTGGAGAGGTGGGTATTTGACGTTTGACGCTGCTTTGCCTATTAAACAAAGTCCTCACCTACCCACAACAGGGACCTAAGGACTGGTGGCTCCACTTGGGTCACCCAGTCACCCAAGACAGGGGTCCATGGATAACTGATACCTTCTAGCCCTTACAGCAGAATCTTTGTGTGCCCATAGTCCCTCTGCAGAGACCATCCACCAGCACGCTGTAGGGAACAGAGAAGCATTTTCCTCAGAGACATTTGGGGGACGGTTCTCAGCCCCCTGTCTTGTTCAGAGCATGACCCAGTGCTGCAATCAGATACGGGTATATAAGCCAATCACCCCTGCCCCTCTAAGACTATAGGACAGAGCCTATACCACACACTTGATATCAGCTACCTGAAAACCTGAGTTGAATTCATACAAGAATACCAAATGGACTTCTAGACTGATATACCTCATAACAGCTCTAGCCAGCTGGGGACAGGACACCAGAGCTCCAAAGGCAAAAATAATCAAGCTAGCTCACTCAAGCAACCCATAGGGGTATACCAAAACAAAACAAAGCAAGCAGCTATGACACGGTAAGCAAGCATAAACTAATACAATAACTTATAGATGGCTCGGAGACAACAGTCAGTATCAAGTCACATAAAGGAACAGGCCATGATCAACTCAACAGGCTCCCAAAACAAAGAATCCAGGGATCTTTTAGATGAAAGTGCATTCCCGGAATTACCAAATGCAGAATACAAAAGTTTAATATACAGAACCCTTCAAGACATCAGGAAAGAAATGAGG